>NC_141543.1:62240625-62872500 GCF_021556685.1 Rattus norvegicus
CTCAGGTGACAGCAGATGCTGGCGAGGATGTGGAGAAAGAGGAACACTCCTCCATTGTTGGTGGGATTGCAGACTGGTAAAACCATTCTGGAAATCAGTCTGGAGGTTCCTCAGAAAATTGGACATTGAACTGCCTGAGGATCCAGCCATACCTCTCTTGGGCATATACCCAAAAGATGCCTCAACATATAAAAGAGACACGTGCTCCACTATGTTCATCGCAGCCTTATTTATAATAGCCAGAAACTGGAAAGAACCCAGATGCCCTTCAACAGAGGAATGGATACAGAAAATGTGGTACATCTACACAATGGAATATTACTCAGCTATCAAAAACAATGACTTTATGAAATTCGTAGGCAAATGGTTGGAACTGGAAAATATCATCCTGAGTGAGCTAACCCACTCACAGAAAGACATACATGGTATGCACTCATTGATAAGTGGCTATTAGCCCAAATGCTTGAATTACCCTAGATCCCTAGAACAAAGGAAACTCAAGACGGATGATCAAAATGTGAATGCTTCACTCCTTCTTTAAATGAGGAAAAAGAATACCCTTGGCAGGGAAGGGAGAGGCAAAGATTAAAACAGAGACTGAAGGAACACCCATTCAGAGCCTGCCCCACAGGTGGCCCATACATATACAGCCACCCAATTAGACAAGATGGATGAAGCAAAGAAGTGCAGACCGACAGGAGCCGGATGTAGATCGCTCCTGAGAGACACAGCCAGAATACAGCAAATACAGAGGCGAATGCCAGCAGCAAACCACTGAACTGAGAATAGGTCCCCCGTTGAAGGAATCAGAGAAAGAACTGGAAGAGCTTGAAGGTGCTCGAGACCCCAAAAGTACAACAATGTCAAGCAACCAGAGCTTCCAGGGACTAAGCCACTACCTAAAGACTATACATGGACTGACCCTGGACTCTGTCCCCATAGGTAGCAATGAATATCCTAGTAAGAGCACCAGTGGAAGGGGAAGCCCTGGGTCCTGCTAAGACTGAACCCCCAGTGAACTAGACTATGCGGGGAGGGTGGCAATGGGGGGAGGTTTGGGAGGGGAACACCCATAAGGAAGGGGAGGGGGGAGGGTGATGTTTGTCCGGAAACCGGGAAAGGGAATAACACTTGAAATGTATATAAGAAATACTCAAGTTAATAAAAAAAAAAAAAGAAAAAAAAAAGAAAAAAAAAGTTCTATCAAAAGGGATTTTGAATATTTGCATCATGAGGAAAGAATGTTAGATAGTCTTGCCCTGGTTGAACACTAGGAGTGTATGTGTGTGTGTGTGTGTGTGTGTGTGTGTGTGTGTGTGTGTGTGTGTATCAAATTTTGCTTCATAAGTGTGTACAAGTTATATGTGCCCATCAATAAAATTAAAAAAAATAGAAATGTAAAGAGTCAGAGACAACGCCTGCTTCCACTGTTAGGGTTCCCCAAGGAAGACGAAGCTACAGAACTGTGACATACGCAGAGGGCCTAGGTCAGTCCCATGCAGGCTCTCTGATTATGGATTCAGTCTCTGTGAGCCCAGGTTGATTGATCTATGGGTTTTCTTGCAATGTCCCTGACCCCTGTCCCTCTTACTTCCTCCCCTCCCCTCTTCTGCAGAATTCCCCGAGCTCCACTAATTGCTCTTTTCCCATCTCTCTCTCCAGGAATTTTTGAATTTTCCCAAACACTTTTTCTCCCCCAGAGTCTTCCATCCATATTCCTCCTCCTTTCTTTAAGGCTGTCAGTTCGGCTTTAAGTAAGCATCTGTGAATTTCCCAATGAGTCTCAGAGTCATAATTTGCTCCCTTAACAAGAACAGTTTTGCCTCGTTCAAACTCACACGGAAATGCCCCACCCCTGTTTGCTAGAAGGTAACGAGAGACTGAATTCTCCTGCCTGAGAAGTTGGAACCAGTGTCAGCTCTTCCTGTAACCGGACCTTATAAGCTTCCGTGAGTTCTACTCCACCCAGTTTAACCAGCAAAACACAGGGCTCCCCTTCCCATGAAGCTATAGTAGGAAGAGTAACAGGAATGTGTCCTGTTGCTACAGACACTCTCAGTCGTCTGGTGTCATCATACATGTAATTTTAACTTCCTTACAAATTCTACTGGAATATCAGAAAAGGGATTTTGATAAGGTTTCAGAGGGTCAGAGTTCATAATAGTGGAACGAAGGCACAGTGGGCAGGGTCAGCCATGAGATTATATGGTGATCCACAAGAGGAGGCATGTTGTGTGTAACACATATAGTTACAGTATAGAGTATGTATACATAGTATAGAGTATGCTAGGTTTGTACATAAAGACCCCGAGTCTATACACAGAGCTTGGCAACAATCCACAGTACGTGGGGGTATTTGGGATATATTCCCTGGGGTAAATGGAGGCCAATGGAGTTGCTTCTCATCTGAACTTACATGATAATAAGAGATCTTTGTGTGTGCTGACCTGTGTATATGCACATATGCTTCCAAATACTTAGGTTTCTGTATCTCTCATGAGATAAAGACAAATGCATACTGTGTCTGTAATGCTAACTAGTTACCATGTGGGTTGTCAGTTCCCCCTCTCATCTATCTGTAGCCTCCTCACTAAGAGTGAGAGAGCTGGGCCCTCCCCGCCGCCCCCTGCACTTGTTTCGCCTGCATGTATAGAGGTTTCAGAATGAATGCTCCATGCCCCATAAAAGCTACTTCTTCAAATACAAAGTTCTTGTGCAGTTGTCTGTCTTATGGACTTATTTCCAAGGTTCGTTACCTTGCCATCCCCTTGTCTCTTTCAGGGAGCTGTTCCGTTCATTTATGATATAGTCAGTAGGTATCTCAGCTTCCTAAATGGTCTTGTAAAAACTGTACACCTTAGGATGCTCTGCTGTGTTGTGATGTTACAAGACTTTCAATCAATACAAAGTGTCACGTATTCACCACTCAGAACAGTTCATTGCCTTAGAAGTTTCCCTTGTGTCATAGCTGCTAAGCCTCTCCTACATCACCACCCCTTGCAACTGTGTATCTCTCAATTTACCTGTCTCTGAATGTCATGTACAGATGCTCCTCAATTTATAATAGGACTCATCCCAACAAACCCTGCTTGCACTGGCAACGTTGAATGATGAAATGCACTTAGTATACCTCCTCTTAATACCTTAGAATGCTCAGCCTGTGGTGAGGATGTGGAGAAAGAGGAAGACTCCTCCATTGCTGGTGGGATTGCAAACTGGTACAACCACTCTGGAAATCAGTCTGGAGGTTCCTCAGATTGGACATAGAACTATCTAAGGACCCAGGTATACCTCTTTTGAGCATATACCCAAAAGATGCCCCAACATATAACAAGGACACATGCTCCACTCTGTTCATTGCAGCCTTATTTATAATAGCCAGAAGCTGGAAAGAACCCAGATGTCCTTCAACAGAGGAATGGATACAGAAACTGTGATACATTTACACAATGGAGTACTACTCGGCTATTAAAAACAATGACTACATGAAATTCTTAGGCAAATGAATGGAACTAGAAAATATCATCCTGAGTGAAGTAACCCAGGCACAAAAGAACATACATGGTATGCACTCACTGATAAGTGGATATTAGCCCAAAAGCTCAGAATACCTAAGAAACAATTCACAGATCATATATAGCTCAAAGAAGACCAAAGTAGATGCTTCATTCCTTCTTAGAAGGGAGAACAAAATACTCATAGGAGGAAATACAGGGATAAAGAGTGGAGTAGGGACTGAAGAAAAGTTCATCCAGAGACTGACTGTCCCACCTGGGGATCCATCACATATGCAGCTATCAAACCCAGTCAAAATTGCTGATGCCAAGAAGTGTTTGCTGAAAGGAGACAGATATGGGAGTCTCCTGAGAGGCCTGCCAGAGCCCTACTGATACAGATAAGGATGCTTGCAGGTAACTGTTGGACTGAACAAGGGGACCCCAATGGAGGAATTAGAGAAAAGACTGAAGGAGCTGAAGGGGTTTGCAATCCCATATGAAGAACGACAATATCAACTAACCAGACCCCAGCAGATCTCCTCGGGACTAAACCACAAACCAATGAGTACACATGGAGCAACCCATGGCTCCAGCCACATCTGTGTCAGAGGATTGCATTGTCCAGCATCAATAGGAGGAAAAGCCCTTGGTCCTATGAAGGTTCATTTCCCCAATGTGGGGTAATGCTGGGGCGTTGAGGTTGGAGTGGGTGGATGGGAGTAGGAGCGTCCTCATAGAAGCAGGGAAACAGGGGAGGGGATATGGGAGAGAAGAGAAAGGGGATAACATTTGAAATGTGAATACATAAAATATCCAAGAAAAATAAAAGAAAATAAAAGATGCCCAGCCTGCCCCGAATGTACTCAGAGCACTTGTTTAAGCCCACAGCTTGGCCAAATCATGCAACTGTCGATGGACACAACTAAGAAAGGTACGACTGTACGTAACCCCTCTGTGCATCCAGAGTTGTAATTATTTTTGCCTCCTTCTGTATCCCTATTATACCCTGGCCTGAATCCAATGTCAGTGCATACATCCTAGCCTTACCGCCCTGTATGTGCATGTCTCTGTTATGGGGAGAAATCTGGCTTCCGAAATCTTACCACTTACTAACGTATATGTTCAATTCTAGATTGCTTATAATGTAACTTTAGAATAGCCAGCCTATGTCCCAATGAGAAGCAAAATGGTCAGCTAAAGTTCTGTCCTCGGGTATGGCCAGTCTTCAGGTACTGGCTAATCCTCTGGTACAGTCCATCCTAGGTTCAGTTCTCAGTTATAGGATCCTTGAGGACGGGTCATTTTGTCGTTAGTGCTGCATCGTTTTCCAGCCTTTCTCAGGTCAGCTCTCACCATCCCGCAATGCTTCAGTTTTGTCACGCAGTGTATTTCTAACATATTTATTTGTTACAGATAACATTGTGTTTTGCCATCCTAATTTATTTTTTTAAAAAGAGAGAAAGAAAAAAGCCTTGTATATATTAAAGTTCAGTGTTCGTGACATAAATTTCCATGGGTTGTGACAAATGCATAGCGTCGTGCATCAGCTGCCTGATTTCAGAGTTCCTGTCTCCATCTCTATTTCGATCTATGGACAAACTCAGAGAACACAAACACTCCACGGTCTTCTTTACTTGGCTTTGTTTGCAAATTTCATCCACGCTGTTGGTATAACTAGCTTCTTTCTTGTCGTTGTCTGCAACGTTCTATCATTTGAATTTATCTCTACTTGTTCTGTCTGAGGAGGATGCTTGGGCTGCATCCAATTTGGAACTCTTGAAATTACGCTGCTGTAGCCAGGCATGGTTGTACACACATTTAATTCCAGTCCTAGGGAGGCAGAGGCAGGTGGATCTCTGAGTCAATAGTCTATGTAGCAAGTTCTAGTGTAACAGCAAGACCTTTACTTAAGCAATGACAAGAATGAAACAAGGTTGCCATGGCTCAGTTTGGTTAGTGGTGTGATTATGATGTCCATGTTTCTTAACTCACACTCTTAAAATCCTGAGAATTTTCTCTTTGGTGCTGAGTTCTGTTTTAACCAATTAGTTTGCATTTGGGTATTTATAATGGAGGAGGATTCTGTACTAACTAGGCCCATCCTGCTTCCAGGAAGAATCTCATCCACCTTTACAGAAACTTTCTAAGATGCAGGTGCCACTGTTTCCGTTTAGCCCCGTAAGAAATTAAAAGTCAGAAAGGAGAAATCATTTTGGCTGTGGGCAGCTGAAACCTGTATCCCATTAGCTCTGGTTTCTGGAACCCAGAAACTGTGGCTTCTTTTGAAAGCCGTAAAGCCTGCCTGACCTCTGGACCAAAACTATGACCTACAATTTAAAGACAATATGTCTTCTCTCTCTCTCTGTCTTATGTACCAACGCCCTCAGCACTGTTCACCTGTCAGTGTCCTGAGCCACAGGTTCAGCGTATAGGACTTATGACTGACCTGGTGAGGTTCTGTGACTTTGACCTTTAACCTGAGGCCTGGGAGCTTCTGAGAGGAGAGAGGAGGGAAAAGAGAGTGTGAGGGAGTGGAAGGAATGGAAAGAAAGAGCTGGGTTCTGGCATCAGCTACTATGTCACAAGGCCTAGTGGATTTCACTCTCTCCCCAACCTAGGAGACCAAGGCTCTCCCTGCCTCAGCAGCAGTGTCTTTAATGGGTCGCTAGACATACTGCAAGATCTGTATAGCCATAGAGGGTTGCTCCATGAATGTCTCCAGAGTGTGTGACTTTTGTATATAATGCAGACCTTGCTCAGCACTGGATTCCTTTACCCTGCAACCTTAGCAAAAGTGGGTCATTACCTTCCCAGGATTAGAGAGCCAGGTCCTCTTCAAGACTTCAAGTAGACAGGGCCTTGGGTTCAAGTCTTTGTAAATGACTGACAGGTGTGTCTGTAGGATGATAGTGGAGAAAGTGTGAACCGCTTGTCTTCTAACATTCTGCCATCCCATGGTCTGGCATCCTGAGTCCTTGCCTCTATTATGACTCTGTTGGCTGTGACCTGGTGGGTTTTGTAGGCTTATTTTGAGAGATTTGACATAAGGAAGCTCAGACTCAGAAAAGTTAAGTTAAACCCCAAGCTGAAGAACTTTTTCTTCAGACTCCAGAAGAGGGCACCAGATCCCATAACAGATGGTTGTGAGCCACCATGTGGTTGCTGGGAATTAAATTGAGGACCTCTGGAAAAGCAGTCAGGGTTCTTAAACACTAAGACATCTCTCCAACCCAAGCTTAAGAATTTTTAAAGACAAGTCTCACTATGTAGTTTTGATAGACCTGAAACTTGTTTTGTGGATCAGGCTGGCCTTGAACTCTCAGAAACCTGCCTACTTCTGTCTCCTGGGAACAGGAATGTGTTACCATGCCCAGCTTCAAACTGTCTGACTCTGGAGCTTCTGACTTGACATCTAACCATTCCCATTTCTTCCTAATGGAAATAGAACTGACCTGAAACCAGTTACCTAGAGTGGTGAGGCATGGCAGGATCCCTACTGAGCCAGATACCAGGACACCCAGATCCTCAAGCACCCAGGCTGACGGTGAGAGAACTTGGAAGGTTCATTCCTTGAGGACTCAGCCTTCCACAGAGACAGTGAGAAAGGCAGGGAGGAGGTCACTGAAAACCAATATGAGTTTGGACATGTGGCCTTGGGATCTCTATCTTGGCTGTGGGATCAGAACCTAGTGTCAACTGTAGTACCTTTGGTCACCTCTAACATCCCAGTCGTCATCTTTCCACAGACAGATATCTTCCAAGGGACTGGCTTCAAATCTAAAGGCCCTGCCAGGAAGTACTGAACACACCAGGGAATATCTCTGCCATGAAACCCATAGTCTCATACTTGCTCTAATTTTTGGCTTTTTTTTCAATTTTATGTTTTAAACTGAAAATCAGAGGCACTTCTAGGTTGTCCCTAGAATACCTCCTCTTGCTTGTGATTACTGGATAGAAAGTAACGATGTTTTGCACGAGATGGAAACTACACCTAAGACTTTGCCCTGTGAGTCGAGAGGGAACATCACCCAGAACATCTCTACGGCCTTGTCATGTGTCACCCAAGTCAGAGATAAGCAGGACTAATCATGCTGGTTTCATGCTGAGAATTGAAGGTTTCACATCTCTGGAACTCAGGATCATTGGCCACAGTAACCAGAATAATATCCTGCCCACACTCGAGAAATCGTGTCCCTCCACTTACATGGAAAATATGTCGATCAACAAGGCCAACTTCTGACTTCGGCTCCTTGTGCAAGTATGGCAGTCCTAATGGAACAAAAAGGGAGAATCGGGCTTGTCTGTAATCCAGTCCATACGAAGAAAGTTCTCTTGAAAACACAGGACCTTTAGCAAAATGCTTTGCAGTCTAACTTGGGGCCCACCATTTTCCCATGACCCAGCTTTCACTGGAAGGGGTTGGAGAGAAGATGGAAATACCTCTGACTCTGTTCAATCAGAGGGAGGCACAGACTAGCCCTCTGTCCATGGAAACGGGAGAAAAGAAAGGCTGATACACGCTCTCCCCTGCACAAGCCCAGTGCGTCCTAGGAAGAGACAGTTCTGACACTGTGAGCCTCAGTTTCCCCACCTCTTAGTTAAGCACCTAAGTCTGTGGAGAGAGAGCTGATTTCCAAATCCATGGCCTCTTCCTTGTCATCTCCCTATTTGATTCAGGAGTCACACGGGAAATCCAAAGGAACAAATCCATCATGTGATTATTAGAATTCACACGGGAATTTGGCCAGGCTGCTGCACTACAGATCAGTTTAAATCAGCTCATTTACACAGACCAGCAATAAGCAACTGCAAGTATCAGTTTAAAAATGGTGTTTATTGTAGCATTAAAACTCGTCTAATGCAGCCAGGAACAGATCTGAGGAATGTGTACGAAGGTTCTCTCTGACACCATGGAATCTTAAACTAGAGTGTTGGTTCAGCCAGAGATAGCTGGGCCTCTGAAGCAGTCTGAAGCAGAGTGAAAGAATTTGCATATCTAAAGATTTCCCGAGAGACTGTGATTTTTGGCCTGTGGGCTTTACCCTTAGTGCTCCAAACACAGCACACTCCCGGCTTCAAAGTTACTGGTCCCCATTTCCTTACCCTTCACCTTCTTCATCCATTGCTCAACCTTAGAGTCCCTGTGTAGCCTTTCCTGTGTTCACACTCCAGCCTTCAAACTCTCTGCCTCTTAGCCTCTCCCTCTGTCCCTCTGTCCCTTTGTCTGTCTGTCTCTGTCTCTCTGTATGTCTGTCTCTGTCTCTCTGTATGTCTGTCTCTGTCTCTCTGTTGGTCTCTGTCTCTGTCTCTCTCTGTGTCTCTGTGTGTTCTCTCTCTCTCTCTCTCTCTCTCTCTCTCTCTCCCTCCCCCATCTCTCTTTGTCCCCTCCATATATATGTATTTCCACACCCACATGCCCAAATGCTTCCTACCAGCCCAGGCCTCTCCTAGGACCTCCATGTGGTTATGTCTCCGCCTTTTTCCTGGACTCCTCTCAGGATGCTCTGCAGCCTCTGCAGACTGCACTATCTTTAACCCTTCCTCTCCCTAACTCCCGTGGTCCTTACTTTGTTCTAAGCAACCTCCCCATCCATCTGGTCCTTCAGACAAGAAACTGAGACAGCTCTCTCCTGACAACTCCTCTCACTTATCCAGTTCTCCCATCGCCCTTAAAGACTTTGTCTGTGCAGGCAGCCAGAATCAGGCTGACCCCAGCCCCTGTCCAGAAGCTTTTCAACAGCACAAAAGTGCTCTTTGCACCTAACTCTGAGAACCCACACAGGAAGCCCCATAAGATCACCACACGCTAGCAACTGCATCACCAATAGAGATGCTGTGAAGTATTCACCCTGGGCTGAGGCCTGACTGTAGCATCAAAGTTCTCTTCCTCCTTTATCTCCTCTCTCAGTGAGGGCTGAGGAGCTTGGGGAATCTGGATCTCCTTGGCATGCATGAGGAAGTCCTGACCCTGAGCCCACTACATGTGAAGAAGCTGGGATGTTTGAAAGCTGGGCAGTGTCTGCCAGCAGCTCTTCTTTGCAGCAATCTCCCAACCTAATAATGCTTCCTCTTCTCAGAAGAGGAATGGGTTGGAGAGAAGATGGAAATACCTCTGACTCTGTCCCATCAGAGAAAGGCACAGATGTGCCCTCTCTCCATGGAAATGGGAGAAAAGAAACGCTGATACACGCCCTCCCCTGCACAAGCCCAGTGTGTCCTTGAAAGAGACTGTCTTGATGCTGTGAGCCTCAGTTTCCCTACCTATTAGTTAGGACCCTTAGGACAAAGGCTGAGAAGGGCCTCTGTGTGTTCAGATTTGATTAACTCCTATGAATATGGAAAGGCTGCGCTGCTGCAAGCTTTCCAGTTGAGAGCCTGCAGGTATTTGTCATTTAATTACTCCATGAAATGTTGGCAGCTTAGTCTTCTCAGGAGGCCCAGAGGATGCTCCTGCAAAGTTCAGTGTTCCTCGCATCCTACATGGATGAAAAATGACGGGAGCCCGAGCACCATGCAATGCAGTCCTGATAAATACAGAAGAACAAATACAGAACAAAGCCAGTAGGAGAGAGTTGGATTGGGGGGAGGGGGAAGCTTGTAGCTCAGTGATAGAGTGCTTACCCAGCAGATTCAGTATTCCCAGAACAATAATTACACACACACACACACACACACACACACACACACACACACACACACCACACACGCTTACTGCGTATATTAAAAGAAGATCCGAGTGGTCCAACAATGGATACCTCACAGTGCACAGGGCAAGAATCCTGGAGATTCTCACCTCAGGAGGCTGGATGTCTCTGTTGTCCCAGTCTAGAGCTGTGAAGTCTGCAGGTTTCCTAGAGAACTGCTCACCATTGGTCTATTTTAGAAGCCCAAAGATGCTGGTTCCATTATCAGCAAAGTAATGTGGTAGAGGCAGCAACAGAGTAGATGAACTTGCCAGCAACAGTGTAGCCAAGCAGACTAAACACATCGTTTTCTTCTTCTTCCCTCGTGTCTAGATTGCCACTGGAAGATGCTGCCCATCTTAGGTTGGGTCTTCCTACTTCAAGCAATCTAACCTAGAAAGATCACTCAAGGGAATTCCCAGAAACTTTTGTTTAGGTTGATTTCAGATCCAGAGAAGTTGACAACTAAGATTAGTCATCATATTTATTTATTTATTTATTTATTTATTTATTTATTTATTTATTTATTTATCACCTATCAGGGACCAGATAGAATCCATATAGCAAAGGGATTAACTCATGGATATAACCAACTGTGAACACAAAACACAGAAAGTAATCAGGAGCCAGAAAGAAGGAGTAGAGAGCTTTACAGGAGCATTCCAAAAGGACAGGGCAGGAGGAGAAGGCTATACCTGTGCCAGGTTCCTACAGGGTACCAGTTCTGGATCCACAGAGAAGGGAGACTCATGGATGAATGAATGCCAGGAGTCAAGACTGGAAATATACAAAATCACACTCTGTTTTACTTGACCCAAAGGCACAAAGGAGAAGAGATAGTATGTTTCCAAGACAAGATAATGTCAACATTCTACAAGTTTCCCTTATGCCCATTTCTAGCCAGTTTTCCTTACTCCACAGTGACCTCTGATCTGGTTTCTATCACAGGCAAGTCTGCCTGCTCTGGGACTCCATCTAAACAAGACCCCCTTTCATGTCCCTTCCCTTCTACTTTGGCTTCAATTGTTCTGCATGTGAATTTGGATGACTGAACCATGCATGGAGTATGTGCCCAAAGGTCTCCACTCTCTACACTGTTGATGATTTCAGACCCACTGCTTGGCTCTATCGGACTTTGTACATTTTAATGGTAGATCTCTAAGTGATTTCTTCTTCTTGGCTATGGCAAGAAAGCTATGTAGTCTTGATGTCTGTGGGCATATGTTTTCATTTCTCTCACATAATTATGTAGAAGTGTTTGTTAGAAATAGGCCCACGAGGTAGATAGCTATACACTCAACTCTTAAGAAAGTGTCACCTGGGGCTGGAGAGATGGCTCAGTGGTTAAGAGCACTGACTGCTCTTCCTAGAGGGCCTGAGTTCAATTCCCAGCAACCACAGGGTGGCTCACAACCATCTGTAATGAGATCTGATGCCCTCTTCTGGTGTGCCTGAAGACAGAGACAATGTACTCACATACATGAAATAAATAAATAAATATTTTTTCTTAAAGAGTCAGTTTGCCATGGCTGCTTCTTCCCCTTTCTAGCTAGAACCTTCTCTGTGCCTAGGAAGCAACTAGACAGACACACATTTTAGAAAGCAGCATCCTCTATTTAAGGATCCCTCTTATCCCAGGCACCAGTGACTAAACCTTGGAAAAATGTCAAAACAGCTCTAAAATTAGGTCTCTCTGCAACCTGCACGTCCAGCTGTTATGCTCAGTGCTAACCCCCCACCATGAAATTCACTCCATGAATATTCACATAATCGGTGTTTCCTCCTTGAAGCCTGTCTCCGTCCAAACTCCAGTCCCCTCAAAGGGACCAGTCCTTTGTGTGAGTGAGACTCGGGCTGTCCCAAGCACATCATTGGTGCTGAGTAAATGAGCCAGTAGTCCAGAGAAAGCATCCTTTGCCAGTCTGCAGACCTAACATCATGCCTTGCATTTACTGATCCCTTGCCTAAGCCTTTGGTGACTCTGCTTTGAAAACTGAGACTTATAAGTAGCAATCTGGAGAGAGACATGGTTTTGACAATGTTGTCCAAGAATGTTGTGGCCAAGTTTGGATCCTCTGACTCTTGTCTCACTCCAGCCAAGTAGTCTATCTGTGGCTGTTGCTCTGATATAGATCCTACCCCCTTCCTATTTCAATAATCAGTGGCTTGACAACTATAACACTTAACCACAGACCTTGAGCCTACCCAAGGTTCCTCTCTTGCAGAAGGAGGTGATTGGGGCAAAGGCCTATGAATTGGACATCATGATAAGGGGACCAATCCTCAGGGGGTTATGGGAAAGTCTGCATGCAGGTCTAAAAATCATTGTCTCTCTCCATTGCAATCCCCACAGTAAGTTCAGAGGTCATCAAGAACCTTCTACTCACAGGCTGGAGATAGGTCTGCAATATTCAATATTCTCCAAGCCCAGACAGAAACAGAGAAAACTTATGCCTTGGGTCCAGCTGCTCCCTGTCCTTCTTGCAACACAAAATCCACTGATTCTGACCCAGGGCACAGATGAATGCTTCAAGAGTTAACTCCAACCCTGACCCCAGAGTGAGGGAGTGGGAGTCCGGGCTCCACCCTGACTGTAGCTCTGCCATGTATGGGTGACTAAATCAGGTCTGCTGAGTCTCTACTGAGGCCAGAGCTGGCGATCTAGTTTCCACTTGCATCTTGTGAAACATCTTGCTCACTTAACCACCGTGCCAAGGCACTGGACCCTACGGACACTAGAGGCTCCGAGAGAAGCTGGATTCTGCATGCTGCCACCTCCAGACAGAAGCTCTCCTGCTGAGTGTCTTCTACCCCCTTCACTCTTGCCCCTTGTCCTTTTACAGACTGGGATAATGTAAGATGCCCAGGATGGCTTCTTCATTGTTTCACACACTTGTCTCCAATTTCAAAAGCTCTATTCAAAGTCAATGATTTACCCAACAACCCTTGCATATCCCCAGCCCCTCTCTGTCCTTGACCCACGTTGTTCTGCACAGTTCAGGAAGCTGGGTAATATTATGCATGTGACTGCAGAGTGCCCAAACTCTGCAAGGGATCTCCATAGAAGAAAAAAGTGGGCTGGCAGGCCAGTGGGTAAAGCATGGGTTAAATATACCCAAATCCATGGATTCCAGTCAGGAAAGAGCCAGTTCAATGGACTATTGGGGGTGACACCCATAGTCTCAAAAAGAATCTTTACTCTAGCCACACTGAGCCTTGACTCAGTAGAACTGAGGCTTCGGGTCACAGGGAAACTGCTTCTCATTAGCAGTGGGGACTCGTGCTCTCTCCAGTCTGCCCAGCCCTGGGTATCCCTGTGGGCCAAGTCATATCTATGACTTCCCAGTGTCTGCCTCCCAAGGTAATTTTATTTTATCCTTTAAGTGAACCTTGTCATGCATTAGAGTCAGGAAATTATACCCTTCGCTGAGCAGCCTCTGTGCTGAAAGGGAGCCAGGTAATGTGATGTACTGAGCCAAGAGCAGCATTAATGCGGCTGCTCATGAGAACCACATGAAGGCTGATTGTGGCTACCCAGACTGACCCTGGCTCTGCCCGAGGGAAGAGGGTGTCTCCATCAGCCCTGCTGGGGGAGGGGCGACTTTGCTTTCTCTACTCGCTCAGGGAGGGAAGCATTGTGAGGAACACTGAAAGCTGCACAGGCAGCTACTTGAGTTAGACAACCATGAGTGATGGACACTTCAGGGTCAGCTCTTGGTGACCCACATGATGTCCCCATTTGGGGATGCTCTTTAAGAGAGCTGTGCAGTCCTTGGCCAATTACACCGCCAAAGGCATCGCACCTGCTGAGGGTGTGTTGTTATAGATCAATTCTAAATGGGGATTTGGGTCTGATAGTATTGGGGGTTCTGTTCAAGCCTTTGGGCTTCCAGCATAGTGTAAAAAATTAGTGTGGGAGGAAGGAAGGAAGAACAGACGGAAGGATGGAAGGACAGAAGGATAGAAGGACAGAAGGACGGAAGGAAAGAAGGAAGGAGAAGCATGAGTGGATAGAGCTAGTACTCTGTGAGCAGGAAGGTTATTATCCTGGGCTGTTTGCACTGGAGATGAGAAAGCAGATGTCTCTGAGTTCCAGCCAACCCAACCCACAACCCTGCTATAGGCAGGAGAAAAACCTCGATTTTTATTTAGGATGAAACTGAAACCATGTGGCCGTACTTGGGACCAAGCTGATTCTCCCAGAGTCACAGTTCTGAGGGCTTTTAACTCTGCCTGTGTTTACCTCAAGCTTAACCATTTGCTTTCAAAAGAGACCCAAGGATCACAGATCAATGATCTAGAGTCTGAGAAAAGTACAATCAGAGAAGCTGTTTCACCTAGCCCCCATCACTGCTCATGTAGGGAAACTGAGATCAAGAACATGGTAGGAATTTATGTGCCCATGGTGTGTGAGCAAGTGTGCCATATGCTAGAATACATGCAAATGTCCATGTGGTGTGTGTGTGTGTGTGTGTGTGTGTGTGTGTGTGTGTGTGTGTGTGTGTGTGTGTGTGTGTGTGCTGGAATAGAAAAAAACATGGTGTTTAGAATCACAGGCAGGGTGGATCAGATACAGAAAACAGCGAAGCGGTTATTACAAATCCTGTATATACTTGTGGGTTTGCCTCACTTTCTAGATTTCGATTCTAAAAATTATTTCATAATAGGAAGTCATAAGATCAGACCCAATAAACTCAAGTTCTCTATTGATTTTCTGCTCTTCAGCACTTGTTGTGTTGTGACTACAGTGCAGTGAAACACCTGCAGAAAACAAGAAGCAAATCCAACTGCCTGGGCAATAAACCCATCGCCCACTCACCACAGAACAGGGTAGGACCATGCATCAGGGGGTGGTATCAGCCCAGTGGATGGTTTCTCTCACTGGAATAAAGAAAAGGAGAGGAGAGGAGAGGAGAGGAGAGGAGAGGAGAGGAGAGGAGAGGAGAGGAGAGGAGAGGAGAGGAGAGGAGAGAAGGCTCCCTCCTCTTTATTTTTTTAACTCTGTCAGGCAGGGTCCTCCTTGCTGAATGAGCTACACGGATCCCACTATGCAGTAATGCTTGATTGCCCTCTCTCCCTTCTCTGTTCTCGCTTATTTTGCTCACAGACCAAAATTAAGTATAGGTGCCCCTGTGTGTGCTGGTGTCCTGTATGTGCTGGTGATCTGTATGTGCTGGTGACCTGTGTGTGCTGGTGCCCTGTGTGTGCTGGTGGCCTGTGTGTGCTGGTGACCTGTGTGTGCTGGTGTCCTGTATGTGCTGGTGACCTGTGTGTGCTGGTGTCCTGTGTGTGCTGGTGCCCTGTGTGTGCTGGTACCCTGTATGTCCTGTATGTGCTGATGCCCTGTATGTGCTGGTGGCCTGTGTGTGCTGGTGGCCTGTGTGTGCTGGTGGCCTGTATGTGCTGGTGATCTGTATGTGCTGGTGACCTGTGTGTGCTGGTGACCTGTGTGTGCTGGTGCCCTGTGTGTGCTGGTGTCCTGTGTGTGCTGGTGTCCTGTATGTGCTGGTGTCCTGCATGTGCTGGTGCCCTGTGTGTGCTGGTGCCCTGCGTGTGCTGGTGTCCTGTGTGTGCTGGTGTCCTGTGTGTGCTGGTGTCCTGTGTGTGCTGGTGGCCTGTGTGTGCTGGTGCCCTGTGTGTGTGGGTGCCCTGTATAAGCACGCATCTGTGGAGGCCAGAGCTCGACTTCAAGTACACTCCTCTACTACTCTCTCCCTCATTTTGATTTTGAGTCTTTAAATTAAATTTATTCTTTGACAACTTCATACATGCATATAACACAATCTAGTTACTCTCCCTGAACCTTCTTTCATCTTCTTCCTAATCCTGTCAACACCTCCCTATTGCTGTATGTCTCCCTTCCTCTCTTCCTCTATCCCTCCCCTGTTTTTCATTTTATTTTGCTTTGTGATCTGCTGAATATAAGCAGGGACATTCACATGGGTGTGGAGCTATTTGCTGAAGCCTGAGGGACTCACCAGATGACGACAGTGACTCCCACGCTCAACACCCACCAATAACCAATAGTTCCTCAGAGAGAGGGATGACCCCCTCCGTCTACCTCTCCTTTTTGAGACAAGGTCTTACTGACTCTAGAACTTGGCATTCCAGCTAGACTAGCTGATCATGGAGTCCTCGAGGTCCTCAAGTTCTTACTCCGCCCACCCCCAGTGATGGACTCACAGCCCCACACCTCAAGTCCAGCTCTCATGTGAGTGGGGCCCAAGCTCAAGTCCTCGTGTTTGCACAGCAATGGTTTTACCCACTGAACTATCGCCCCTGAGTCCGTTTATTGTTGTTGAGAGAGGTAGAGTCAACAGAATCAGGAGTTCAAAGTCAGCCTCAGCTACACATAGAGTTCCCATTTCCAGAGTTCTGGGCTACATGAGACCCTGCCTCTAAAACAACAAAGCACTGTTTTATTAAAGCTCAAAGTATGTTCACGAAAATATACAAATTTCAGACAGACACTTCAATACAGCTTCTCACAACAATCACATCCACGGGAGCTCTGCTGAGATCAACAAGAGTTAACATCGCCAGCCTCCAAACCCACTCAGCCAGCCTTCCCACTTGGTAACCATTATCTTGACCACACCATAGGTTAGCTTTGTGTTCCTAGACTTAGTCTAGGCATTCAGGGTATGTACTTTCTTGTGTCTGGCTTGCTGGTTTTCACTGCACTTCGCAACCCCTCATTAACCCACTCTTTCCAGTGGACATTGCATTTGAGCACCTGAGGCTTCTCCCATTTAGCTCTATGGCTGTAACATTGCCCTGGACAGTCCCATGTGTGCCTTTCATATCTGGGTATTTCTGCTAACCATACACTGGAGCAGAGTGCCTGAGAATAGGGCATGCATCTTTCTAACGTCAGGTAAGGTTATTTTCCGAAGTGGATGTATCAAACGTAACCCCACAAACAATGGAACGTCGGCCGTTTCCACATTTTTTCTTCAGCACTGAAAATGTTTCTGTTTCAAGCCGCCTCGCAGATCTCACTGTGGTTTACGTGTGTCCCCTATTCCCAATGATTTTGAGCATAATTGTTGTAGCATATTGGCCATTTAAATGCTGTTCCAGTGGCTTGCTTCATTTTGTGTGGTGTTTTTCTCTTATTTACTTCTAGATGGCTAAGCGTACACTGTACTGGACTCCATCAACCGCACGCATTGACAGTCTGTCCGCACACTGAATGTCTCTGCACACCGTCTTGTCATCGTCCTTTACTCTCTCAGGGGATCATCCGAGAAGCTCTGAAGTTAGCATTGTCCAGCTGGCCCAGTGCTTTCTTTCCAGTTTAATTTCAGTCCATAAGGATCATTTCCCTATTGCCTCCCAGAAACTTTATCATTAGATCCTTTGTGTTTAGAGATGAAACTCAGCTGACATTAGTGTGTGTGTGTTGGGGGGGCTAGGGCAAAGGTCATCATTCATTTTCCATGGGTGGACATGAGCTGTCATTGGTTAATGAGAAGACCTCCTCTCCATGACTGTGTGGTGCTTTGTTATGAAGTACTTGTACACATATCCATACACACTCATACACATGCATGCACATGTATGCATGCACACATGTAAACACACACACACACACACACACACACACACACACACACACACACACCCTGTAGGTAGCTCTTTCCAGTCTAGCTTCCCATCTGTGTACTAGTACTGTACTTCTGGCTTATGTACTAATACTATCAATCACCAGAGCTTTATACAATCCGGACATCTGAAAATGGCTATTGTAGGAGTTCTCAGTCCTTTTCATTTCATTTCATGTAACTTTTAGGATGGTGTATCTCTGCATTCTGGAATTTTCTACAGTGTTATTTAAACTTACTGATTCATTTGGGAAGAACTGACATCTTTATACTTTGCATCATCTGGGCCCTGTGTTTGCCTAGGCCTCTTCGATTTGCCCCTGCAATGCCATGTGATTTGCCTAGTAACTTTCTATTACATTTATTTCTAAGTATTTGACCTTAGAGATACTGTAACAGGTACATGTGAACTTTCCCCCTGTTTTGTTGATGCCAAATAAAACATAACTGACCTCATTAGTCTCGTGCAGTGGCCTTGCTAAGTTTGAATGTTTACTCTAAACATTTCCTTCTAGAGTTTCTCTAGTTCACATTTATGCAGCTACTTTATTAGTGAAATTGACAACTCTGTTTTCCTCCTGACTCTGGACATTTCGAGATGACCTGATTGTATATGGCAGGACCTTCAACACCATGCAGACCAGAACTGCTCTCAGCAAATCCTTCACAGCTCCGGGAAAAGAAGAATACTCTTCCGCTAAGAAGATTACATGCTCCATGCTGAGAGAGCAAGGAAGTCCTTGTCAACACTTGGTTTTCTGTTGGTTTTCAGTCATCAATGTATATTAAATCTCATTGTATGCACTGTCACATGTGGTAATGCAATTATGCGACTTTTCCCTCTATTTCATTATTGTGGCAACTTGAAGCTGGCCTTCAGTTCTTAAAACCTGGTTTATGTCTGCTTATGTGTTAATCCTTCTATGTAGCCATTGATGTGGTAGTTTGAACCTGGTTTTAATCGCTTAAAATCTGATCTGTTTCAGTTTAATTGTTAATCCTTCAATGTGGCAATCCAGAGGTCTCAACACAAGTCTGGGGTTCTGTGAGCACCTCGCCCATTTGTCATATGCAGAGTTCTGGTGTTTGTTCTCCAAACCGGATGACATTCTGAGCTAACTGTCTATTATAGATACTGTTCCAGTGAGCTTCCTGTCCCCTTTACCATGCCACTGGGGTTGGTCTCCTTACTAAAGAATCCTGAATGTGAGATTTGTCTGACTCTAGGAAGTCTCCACTTTCTCCAACCAATAGTTCACAAAGGCACCTTACACATGCAGCATTCTTACACATAAAGCCAAGAAGACTCTAGATAACACTGTGCCCAGGACTAAAGGGCCAGAATCAGGACAAGGATCAGTCATCAGGATAAACGGGCAAAAACTTAGGTCAGTATTATTCAAGGTTAAAAAAACAAAACCCACGCAAGCATAGGATGTCCCTCCCTCCGTTCCTCCCTTCTTCCCTTCCTTCCTTCCATCATGAGATTACAAAAATCTCGTTGCAATCCCCTAAACAAAGAAAATTTATTCTTTGAATGATTCAGATGTCGAATCTGGTTTTGGTGTTTCCAACAAGGCCATTTTCTCAACTGCAGCCACTGATTTAGTTCTTAGATAGCTGCCTGGACATAAACAATGTAAGCTAGTGTTTATGAATAATTTAAAAGGCAAATCCAGTCTGGTTAGCAGCAATCAACTCTTCATCAGCCTCCTGATAACAGTCCCTCTGTTCTCCTGCCCTTCCCAGGCCTGGGAGAGGTCACCTGCATCTGGAACGTGATCTCAGCAAATGACAAAACTAGGAAACTCTCAGGTTCCAAGTGAAGGCAATTTGTGAAGGCAAAATGCCATGGTTTGGCTGGCATTGCATTCCAAGGATTTTACATTAGATCCTTAGGAGTAGGGTGGGGGCATGACTCTGCTAGATAAGTGTTTCCCAAGCAATCACGAGGACCTAAGTTTACATCCCTACCACCTAAATAAAAGCCAGGTGCTGTGACACACACCTGTAATCTCAGCACTGAGGAAGCAAAGCCAAGAGGGTCCCTGCAGCTTGTTGGCCAACTAAACAAATGAAATCAGGAAGCTTTGGACTCAGGAAGAGACCTGGTCTCAAAGCTTGAGGTGGAAAGCAACAGAGGAAGGCACTTAACATTAACATTTGGCTTCCATATACATGAACTCAAACATGTGCTTGCTCTCTCTCTCTCTCTCTCTCTCTCTCTCTCTCTCTCTCTCTCTCTCTTGGAAGAAGGGGAAAAGGAAGGAAGGAAAGAAGGAAGAAATGAAAAGGAAAATAAAAGTGAGGAGTGGAGAGGAGAGGAAATTGGAGGGAAGAGGGAGGAGGAAGGAAGGGGAGGGGGAGGGAAGGGAGGATGGGAAGGAAGAGAAGAGGAAAGAGGGGAGGGAGGGGAGAGGAGAGGAAGGAAGGAAGGAAGAGAAGGAAGAGAAGAGAAGAGAAGAGAAGAGAAGAGAAGAGAAGAGAAGAGAAGAGAAGAGAAGAGAAGAGATCCTTGAGGGTGTGGGTGTCTCGTATCCTCATGTTAGGTTGGGTTTTGTTTACAGAAAGACCAAAGAAGCAAGAAGTTTAGGATGCAGGCTGACATGTACACCATGCCAGTGAATATCATCCACATGCAAAAGGGTGGTGGGTCTGCACTGCCTCATAAAAAAGACGTGGCTCTGAATCCTCAAGTAAGCAGGGAGGTGTGTATTGGTCAGGGGCTTCTGGAGAAACAGAAATGATAGAAGGAACACACATACACAGAGAGAGAGACAGAGACACAGAGACAGAGAGAGTCAGAGACAGTCAGAGACAGACAGAGACACAGAAACACAGAGACAGAGAGAGACAGAGACAGACACAGAGAGACAGAGAGGCAGACAGAGAGACACAAAGAGAGGCATAGAAAGAGACCTGGTAGAATGAACACACAGAGAGAGACAGAGACAGAGACAGAGAGACAGAGACACACAGAGAGAGACAGAGAGAGAGAAGATGGAGAGTTATTAAATCAGCTTGAGCAATATAGTTGAAATAGTCAAACAACAGATGTCTCACACCAGGGAGAGGCTAAAGTCAGTTCACAAGACTGGGTGCCTCAGCAGTTCAATATCTCTCTGGGGTCTGGAGGGGTCCTAGGCAGCTGCTTGTTCTCAGTCCACGTTGGAAGTCTGAAACTGCTGTTCTGATAACAGTGGTGGAATCACCATCACCACCACCGCCACCGCCGCCACCACCACCACCACCACCACCAGCAGCACCATCATCATCATCTTAGCAGCAGCAACAGGGCAAATGAACTTAGTGGTGAGGGGGAGGCCAAGACAACAATGTCTTCCTTCCTCTGTGTCCTCTTTTCTTTTTAAATCCGGCCACTACCAAAAGATGTTGCCTCCACTTAGGATTGGTATTCTCACATCAGTTAAGATAAGTCAGAACAAATCCTCACAAAGCTCCCACAGAGCAACCTGACGTGGACAATTTCCCCATCAAGGCTCTCTGATCAGGTGACACTACGTTGTGGCATTTCGACATTTAAAACCAGCCATCACAGTGGGAACAATTCCTGGCCTGCTTGTCACAAGAATATTATCTGCCTCCGTGGATTGGAGATGATAGCACAGAAGTGGTTGGTACAAGGGAGGTGCCCAGCTCTCACTGAAGAGGGGCATCATGGTTAGGGTTTCTATTGCTGTGACTATACAACGTGATATAAAAAAAGCATCTGGATGAAAAGGAGGTTTGTTTCAGCTTAAACTCTCAGGTCACAGTCTGTCACTAAGAGATAGGAACTCAAGGCAGAAACCTGGATGCAGGAGCTGATGTGGAGGCCATGGAGGAGTACTACTTACTGGCTTGCTCGGCCTGCTTTCTTATAGATCCCTGGATCAACAGTCCAGGAGTGGCAGCCCCCACAGTAAGCTAGGACCTCAGATATTAACCATTAACCATTGATCAGGATAATGTCAGACTTGTCTACAGGCCAATCTTATAGAGTTGTTTTCTCAATTGGGATTCCCTCTTTCCAAATGGCTCTACCTCATAACGAGTTGATATAAAGCTGACCAGGAAAAGGGAGATCTCGAGCCTCACCAGTTTGACAGCAACTCTGGAAAAGGTGGTCATCATCCAGGCTGCCAAAGGGTATCCGGGAAATCCAGTCAAGAGGACAGAGTTTCCCCAGAGCCAGGCAGTTAGTAGGAGCAGATTCTGCATGTGATGAGAACAGCGCCTCAGATCCAGGGGGAGCAGACAGCAGAACCAAGGCCTGAAGTCCTTGGTAGATGCAAGCAGAATATGAGAGAAGTCACCGAGTCTAGGGTTAAGAGGTGCTGAGTGAGAAGTCCTTGGGAGCCAGTGTGTCAGTACTAACTCAGGCCTCTGGTCAGAAGAAGGTCAGTGTCACCTGGGTCCCAGGTCCAGAAGAGCAAAGGCTGTGGGTGGAAGGGGAGGGGTCTCAGAGCTATGTCTGCCAACCCTGACTATAAGCTCTGGAAAGAGATTCTGGAATTCGAGTTTGGATGCTCACATGTTCCTGTGGCAGGCTGGGCCCTGCTTAGGTAGACTTTTTAAAATTCAGAGTGGGTCTTCATCATTGCATTTAATAATACTGTCGTTTTATTCTGCTTCCTCCCCACTCCCTTCCCTGTCCTCCCACCCCTGCTAGTCCTCTTCCTCTCCTCTGTAGTCCCCTGTGATAATTAATCTTGGGTCTCAATTTGACTATATCTGGAACCAACTATAAGACATGTTTCTGGGAGGGTAAAGATTAACTGAGTGGGAAAGACCCTCCCTCAGTGTAACTGGCATCTTCTGAGAGGAAAGCTGTGAGTTTTTGCCTGCCTGCTTTCACCTCTTGTTAGAGAGTGCAGCTACACTATCCCTGCCACTGCTGCTGCCAGAACCCAATTTCTTGAGTCTTCCAACTTGATTTAAAGACTAGTGCGCCCCTGGGACGGCTCAGGCATCCAGCCTAGGGGACAGAACACAGGATTTCTGTGGTATACACACAGCCATTATTGGACTGCTGAATCCATATCTTGTAAGGCAATTTATCCAATTTACACACACACACACACACACACACACACACACACACACACACACATCTCTATCCTCAGTTCTGTTTCTCTAGAGAGCCCTGACTAATACACTCCCATTTAACTTTCTGTGATATGGATTCTACTCCATCATTTATTCCCCCTTTTCTCCCCTCTCATATCCCCTTTCTAGCTTTATGACCCAATCCACCACCCATGTATGTGCACATAAAACTAGAATATAAGCTCTACTTATGAAATGAAAATATGATGTTTGTATTTCTGAGCCTAGATTACTTCACTTGCTCTGCACTTCTATCCATCTCCCTACTGTTATGACTTCATGTTTACTTGTGACTGAATAAAATTCCACCACGTATACTTTCCATGCCTTCTTCATCCGATCATCTGTTGACAGATGTCGAGGCTGGTTTCTGTTATTATGATAACCAAAAATAGCAATAATCGTGAGTGAGCAAGTGACTCTTGGTAGGAAGGTCTTAGAGTCTCTGAACTTCTTGCTTGTTGGCCTGAGAGTTTCATTGACTTTGTTTGAATACTGAACTTAGACCTGTTGAGGGGAAATGTACTGAGTGCCTACCACTATCTGATGGGGGAAACACAGAATGCATGTGAAGACAGACAAAGCATGTGCTACAAGGGTGGGACATATTTTAGGAGGTGGGGATGAGAAGACTTCCATGGGGATGGAGAAGAATTGGGATCACAGACAGCAACACACGAGATTACACAGCAGCTCACAAACGAACAAAGAATGTTTTATGTGAGGGAGAAAAGAGAGAAGGATTAAGCAAGTTGGATGAGAATGGAGAAGTGGGTAAGTGAGGTCTGGCCCACTTCAGGGGTTGTGATATATCTTGGCCTCCGTCAGCTGGTCTGTGGGATATGGCAAATTCATTGTGTAGGCCATGCCCATGACCATTCAAGGTCTCACCCCAGGTCTAGTGGGCTGAGACCCACCTTGGGGCTTGTTGGAATGCAGGTTCTCCAACCTCATCTGAACTCACATCCCTCAATCTGCATTTTAAGGACTCATGAGTACTGACTGGTGTGAACAGGCCTGTTTTGTCAAGTCCTCTGTGGCTGCTCTTGGAAATTGGATGGGAGAGCTGCTTTGGAGACACACAGAGCCTGAATCGGGAGAACTATAGATAGATCCACTCAGAGTATTAAAAGCATGCTACACTCTGCTCCCAAATTCCCCTCCACTCCTGCCTTCCCACAACGTCATCTCTTCAACTGGAATTTGATATCTCTTGAGCTCAGAACATTGTACCAACAGACTCCAGCACTCCCTTTCATGGTTGTCTTTCTCCCCAGACCCCTGCTACTGCAGCTCAATCTCCTACCCCTTCTCCTTCTGACTATGACAGCCAGCCACATTCTAATTGAATGCCACAGCCAGAGAAGTCCATCACAGCCTAGTCCTCAAGCACCACTGATCATGACCCCTGACAGCTCCCAAGCTTTCCTTCAAGGTCATATTCACACCTCTCTCCTAGCACACAGAACTTCTGAGAGCTGCAGCCCATCCTTCTGTGACAGCCACGTGTGTGTCCCACGGTGTCGGAGTCCATTCTCCCTTCCATCCCAGAACTTCCTAAGGCTACAAGCAGGTCCCCTACTCTTCCCTGGCACCAGCTCTCCAGAACTGTGACCATCTTTCTTCCTCTTTTCCAAGTCTCCAATTACATAGCCTCCAATGTAACCTGGGAATAGCTTCTCACATGTAAAGACAGCATTTGTTGTTTTCTGGCTATCAAATGAGTATACTACCAACATTAGGAAGACATTGAAAGTAATAAAGAACTAAGCAAAGCTCCCCCGAAAGCCCCTCCTCCAGAGATAATCCTTGGTGAGTAGATGTCGCTATTGCTGCTTCTCAGAGACAAAAGCTGAACACCTGTGTACCCCCAAGTACAGCTGGCTACTTCAGACTAGAGCTAGGGAAAGCCAGATGAGTAATAGTTTTCCAAGTTGGAAAAAAAATAAGAACAATAAAGTGTTGCTGTAAATGGTATTTGGGGGTTTCTCTCTCACTATAGGTCATTTAGTTTCCAAATAAAAGACACAAAACCTTTATATTTATAGTAAGCCTTAAAGCATTTGAGCTGGGCTGATATCAACCCTCTATGCTAGTTTGTCTACTTCCCTATCAGTAACCCCAAGATATCACTTGCCACAGCCCTCCTGGGCTGCTCCTACTCCAACAGGCGGGCCCCCAGGGATGTGCTCAAAATCCACCTCCCCCATGGCACCTTCCTCCTCCTCCCTCTCCTTGTGGTCTCACCTCAGACCTCAAGCCCAGGAACAGAAGCCCAGCCTACCTCTCTACTGCCCAGCTATAGGCTCTGTGTATACATCTTTATTAGACAATAGTTTTAAATCAAGGAGCAAGGTTTGCACAAAACAATAGCAACAAAAACATGGCATATGTGAGAATTCAGTCCAGCTAGATCTTGGGATACAGAATTTAGCATTACAATATATAACGGGAGACGAAACCTCAACAGTAAAGAACATGTCTAGACATGCATTCCAGAAAATTCTATGACAGTTGGCATGGATGACAGGATAGGGAGATCTGAAGAAATAACTTATGGCACAGGAGCCCACAGGATGGTCCAGGATGGAGATAAATGAAGTTTGAGAGGACAGTCTAGGAAACAGCTGTGAGAGTTTAGCAGAGGCTGGGAAGTGCCAACCTAAGGACAGCACAGGCTACTGGAACTTGGAGCAGAGCTAGCAGGGTCTGCCTTTCTAACCCCCCAGTGGAGTGGGGTGGCATGTTTAGTCCTTTGAAGGAACTTCAACTGGTAGGGGGCACTTTAAAGTGATCTTAAAACACTAAATATACCATTTACCAGGAGAAACTGTGCCATCTCTGCCTTCGTGCTGCGAATCTGTGGTTTGAGTCCCCTGTTTCCCTCAAATGAGACCTAACAGACTTGCGATTTTTTTTTTAATTCTAAATTGGCTTCTTTTCTTTAGGAAAATGGCCCTCGAGTCAATTAATTTCTTTCATGGAGAGGCAGTTAGACATCTGATTGGAGGAACAGTGAAGGAGGAGATAGTTGCTCCCTGTATTCCACTACTATAATCCAATTAAACCAGCATCTATCAAGCAAGTGCAGTTGGGGCACAGAGCTATAGGCCCCAAGTATGAGAAACCCCTCAGTGCCACACCAGCAGGGAGCCGGGAGGGAGCCAAGAAGCTGTTGTGCAGCCTTGGTTCCCAGAAGGCTGAGTTCTGGGAAAGGGGTGCTGAGGGAGATGTCTGGGAGGAATTGGCACTTAAGAGAGACTAGGACTTGGGCCATGATCTAGGGAAGGAACTTCCAACCAAAGAGAAGAGAGAGCTTGGCCAAAAACCAGGAGTGTGGCCAGGTATGGGGACTCACGCGTGACTCAGACTTGGAGGGCTGAGACAGGAGACTGCCCTGAGTTTAGGGTCAGCATGGACTACAAAACCTTGTCTCAGAAAGTGAAATAAATCCAAATGAACAAAAAGAGCTGAGAGTGTGAAGGTGTGATGGAAAAAACGGCATGCTCAGGAAAATGTGTGTAATTGGTGTGTAGGGTGCCTTTCACATCACACAAACTTGTTTGTGAAAACGTTTATCACCAGCCACATTTTTTTCATTTAGTCCTAATGACAAACTCATCATACACTGGTGTCACTGGATCCTGAGAGGCAGCAAATCCTGAGAGGTGAGTAGTAAAAACAACCACTACGCAAGCTCTATACACCGCTAAGCACTTTGTGTACGTGTTTCCTTGTTTGTGTATTTAGTGTATGTTAATGTGGATGTGGAGGTTGTGCCCCTGTGCGTAAAGGACAGAGGTTTACATCAGATGTCCTCTTGTATAACTCTCAGCCTTAATGTTTCATTTTTTATTTTGAAAACATTAGCTTACGTGTATGTGGATGAGCACTGGTGTGTGCGCATGTCTGTCACAGCATACATTCCCTTCAAATATTGAACACTGGGGCCTCAAAATCCCTTCCCCCAAACCTGTGTCTCCCTCCATTCCAACAAACCTTTCCTCTTTAAATCAGTCCCTGAGTGATTTGTAAAATAAAATAAAATATCTCCAGTCTCAAGAATTTGAGCAATTCAGAGTAAGCACTAGAACGTTAGCTAGTGATATTTGACAGGTTAGGGAAAGAAAGGAGGGATGGGGAATACTGTGGAGAGAGAAAGGATGTTAGACAAGGTCTCAGTGAAGAGGAGAAGAGCTGAGGGAAGACCCCGTGAAGGAAGTGAGAAGCTGAGGCATGTGATAGCAGACAAGGGACAAGTGCAGCAATGGGGGTGTGTGTGAACATGCTGGGGTTCAAGGAAGAGATGGAGGCAGTGTGACCAAAGGGGAGAAAGAAAGAAATCAGGAAAACAAGGTGGTATAGATGCCAATTTTCCAGATTCACTGATGGAAGCCACTGGAGAATTTGCATGCGCACGTGCATGCATGCGTGTGTGTGTGTATGTGTGTGTGTGTGTATGTGTGTGTGTGTGTGTGTGTGTGCGCACGCGTGCATATGCTATACACATGGAGCCCAGAAGTTGACATTGACTGACTACCACTGTTTCTTTACAACTTAAGATTTGAAACAGGCTCTCTCATTGAGCTCAGAACTCGCTGATTGCTAGAGTGCCTGGCCAGCAAAGTCCAGGGATTACCTGTCTCCACGTCCCTGTACTCAGTGCTAGGGTTACACATGCCATCACGCCTGGCTTTTTATGTGAGTGTTGGAGATCAAAACTCAGGCTCTCATTCTTGCATCACAAGCACTTTACCAACTGAGCCATCTTCCCAGTCATTGGTGGTGTGTGTCTGTGAGGCAGGGAGGGAAGGAGGGAAGGAGGCAGGGACGGGAAGGAGGGAGGGAGGGAAAGTAGGAGAGGGAGAGAAAGGGAGAGGGAAGGAGAGAAAAGAATGACACAACCCAACTCACTTTGCTATTGTCATCACCCTTGTTATTACTATTGTGTGTGTGCAGGATGTGTGTGTGTGTGTGTGTGTGTGTGTGTGTGTGTGTGTGTGCGCATGATGAGCATGCGTATGTATGTATGAGGTACATGTGTGCATGATGTGTGTGCATGCATATGCACACACACAGAGGTCAGAAGGAAATTTTGTAGGATGATTTTCCTCCTTTTACCTTTCTATGGATGAAACTCAGGTCACCATGCCTGCTCAGCACCTCCCTTTATCCACCGAGCCATCTCCCCATCCTCTGGCTGAGTTTTAAAACATCACCTTCTGTTTGCTGTGGTAAATAGCCTGATTACAAGGACACGTTCAGAATCTCTTGCAGCATTCTAAGGTCAAAGTGAGGGCTGGAGCAAGTCTTGGGGCAGAAGGGTGGTGAGAAAGACCAGTCTCCAGCCACAGTTTGGAACTAGAGTTGAATGGGTTTGCTGATGGCCGGGGTGTAAGACTAATAAGAACAAAGTGTCAAGAAAGACACAAAAATTTGGTCAGAGCATCTGAGGCACGCTGCTGTGGTTGATTGAGTTCAGAATGACGCAGGCTTGAGGCACAGCATGCTGGCCATGTACTGGGATGCTGACAGCCATAGCAGTTGTCCCATTCATATCCATTATGCCTCTGTCAGTTCATGTGTCTACCAACATGATGCTCCCCTCCATAACACGCTCTTATCCTCCCATCCTCACTGCCTCAGTGGGCTCTTCCTCCAGCTACAGCAGTCAGGCACATCTGCCACAGCCTTTCATTCAATCTCAACAGCTCCAAATGTCACCAATTTCTCAGTTCTCTGAGACTTTTTGTCTCTGGAGACAAACTTAATTTGACCCTGACGTGAGGACTGAATAGTACGTAAGGGTTAAGAATAGGGCTGTAAAGCCACACCGGTATCAACTGGAAACCCAGATTTGCTGAGTAGCTACGGCCCTCAGCCAATTTAGTCAACTTCTGTGAGACTCAACTCCCCCATGTGTAAATTAGGGGTTGTCTTGGTTCATTTTCTTCTGCTGTACCAGAGTATAAGAGACTGGTTAACAAAAATGACAGAAATGTATTCCCTCATGGTTCCAAAGGTAGAAAAGCCAAGACCAAAGTACAGCTATCTAGCCTACTGTAGGTGGCACCAATCCCTAGGCAGGGGATCTTGTGCCAAATAAATAAGAGAAGGAGTTGAGCCCTGGAAAGTAGGAATGTCTTCATTCTGTCTAGCTCTTGAGCCTGGATAAGATATGACTTTTAAGCGCCTGACACTTTTATTTCCCTGCTATGAACAATTATAAGTTGGAGTTGTGATCTAACCTAAGCCCTTTCTCCACTACATTGTTTATGTATGTGTATGTGTGTGAGGTGGGCCGGGGGTGTATCATAGCTATAGAAATGAAACTAGCAGGACAAGCCTAATGGAAGGAAGTCATATCACTGTAGGCATGCCCTTGATGATGCTACAGGGACCCTGAACCCTTCCTTTCTCTTTTTACTTATTGGCCTCTATAGGGAGAAAGACTTTATGCCACATTGTGCTTCTTGCCAGGATAGGCAGCCTAACTTCAGTTCCCCTAAATAGCAGTGAGTTTTTCCCCAAAATACTATCGCTCATGGATGAAGACACTGCTCTCCGGGTGCCAGCCTGGGGCTGATACAGACAATGATGATCCATGTATCAGTATCTTGACCTTGTTAGTCCAGCAAGATGTCCCTTAAAAAGGAGTGGCCCCTGGGTTTCAGGTCCAGACCTTCTTCTGGTTGGCCATTGACCCTCTACATGATGTCATCACCTCTCCTTCCACAGCTTTCTGTCCCCAGTCCGTTCCAGCCTTGCTCTCAGCTACTCCATCTCCAATTCTCTTAGAAGCCTGGGCTTGAGGCATAAGAAAAAGAGACAGAGGCGGGGCCACAGAGCCCAAGAATGAACTCCAAGGCATTACTGGGTGAGGACAGGACAGAGTGAGTATTGGAGTTTCAGATGGGAAGACCAGAAACCATCAATTCATTCTCTGAGAAGGGGAGACCCCTAAATAGAAGGAGATTGGTGTGCCAGCTCACTTCCCTTGGCACTGAGCCTGGACTGAGGGCATCCATCTGCACAGTTGCTAGAAGGTGTCTTGCACCCACTGTCCCCCACGCGCAGCCTGTGGATCTGTATGACACTTCTCTCCCAGTAGCTACTGTCCTAGGACCTGCCAGGACCCTTGTCTTAGTGGAGGTAACCACGTTCCTCCCTTCTACTGTCCAAGGACCTACCTTCCATCAATAGAAAACAAATCTCCCCTGTAAAGGCTCTGAAATTAGGGGTGAATGGGGCTGGGTTTAGGGTTAAGGATAGAGCTAGGCCTTAGGATTAAGACTAAGCTTAGGACTGAGGATGAAGGGAAGCGCCAGCCTGGCCATTTTCCTCAAGGACAGGTTATCTCACAAATGGACTCTGTATTCGTTACTTTTCTTATTCCCGTGATGAAATATCTGACAAAATCAGCTTAAGGATGGAAGGGTTGAATTCAGTTTTGTGGCAGGGCCAACCCGAAGGCACCAACCTGAGCCAGGCTGAGTTTGTAGGCCATTTAGCTGACAGGCCCGGCGAGCTGCTGGTGAACTTCTTACTGCCATCCAACACAACACTCCCATGCACTTAGGAGCACTTTGTAGCTCATAATGAACTCCAATAATCATTCTGTCATCTAAAACTTGCAAGAGACACAGCAAGGAATTAATTAGCAGAGCCAGTACATTCATTCAGTCACAGAGCACTTGTAAGACACAGCTAGTCCGTGGGCTCTGAGCTTCGTAGGCTACCCCTATCAGAATCTGGAACCTGGAAACCAAAGAGAAAGCAGTCTCATGTACCATCCACTGCTAAAACAATCCAGAATGGCTTCAACCATTCATATATTCACCTCTGCTCGGCGTCCTGAGCCATCAGCTGCAGAGCCAGTAGGTCAGGTCTCTGTGTCGGGACCCCACAATCTCCACTCCTGGGCCAGCAGACGCAGAAGCCTAAAGGAATCTGGGAGATGGAGGTGGTCAGCCACAGGAAGAGGGTAGGGATGGCTCTGCTTATACTCGCTGTGGTCGTTACAACCCTCACTCAGATTCGCTCCATAAACGTGAGTGATCAACATCTGTTCTCAGCCAATGAGAAAGCAATGGAAAGTGTAACATTACCCTTTGACACAGAAGGTATGGTGCTCTGGTAGATGGCAGTTGTGGGTTGCAGTGGAGAAGAAAGCTGAGCTTTGAAGAAAAAAATCTTAGTCTCCTGTCAGCTTTCATCGTGATTTGAGGACAGATCTCTGCTGCACACAGAAAAGATTTAGCTCCGAGATACAATAAAAGCACATTTAAAAATTCATCCAACTTCAGGGCATTGGGATACTGGAGGAAGAGAACTTTCTGATAAAGTAACAATAATCCAGTTTAGAAGACAGTTGCCATGGTTACCTCCAAAGTCTCTGGGGTTGTTTTTCATTTGGCAAGAGGTATTAGATAGCTTTCCAAGGTGAGCTGAATGGACCAAGAAGCCCGAGGAATACAGTATATCCCGGGACTCAGGTCATTTGGTCCCTGTGATAGCCAGAGTCACTGCCCAAGTGACAGGCCACCCCAGGTGGAGTCGGATGCTCCAGATAGGGCCCATTCTACCGGTCAGTTGAACCAAGCCCATATGCCAGTGGTAGCATTCAGAGATGCCAGCCTGCCGCACTTGAGGGGTTCTGGATAGGTAGATGCTGTCTGTATCCATTTCTGTAACAGTAGCCTCACTGTCTTTGTTGCAGGTGAAGCAACTGAGGCCCAGGACACCTTAGATGTTAAGCAGAGCTCATACAACAGTGGAGTTGGTGTTCCAACCCCGATAGCTCATGTCGAAGACTTATCCCCAGTGCAACAGGACTCAGAGAGGGTGTTTGGGGGAAGTGTATAGATTACAAGGGCTCTTACCTCCTCACTGATGAACTGATTCCCATTGCCTGTGAACTGTCCTTGACACTGGCTCAGGCCCCTCCCACGGGGCAGCTGTGTTCTCAGTTGTTCCTCCCTTGGGGCCCTGAAGGAAATGAATCCAGCCCAACTGTGGGTTTGTCTATGGGAAGTAAGGCCTATAGTCATGCGCACATGGGGCGATTCTGCACTGGCTAAAAAGACAGCTGGCTCCATCTAGAGGGGTTTGGTTGTCTGGCTGGGGGATGGGATATGGCCACCAGCACCACCCACCAGCAGTATCTTCTAGGACAGCAGTTCTCAACCTGTGGGTTGAGATTCCTTTGGGGGGGGTCACTTAAGAGTATTGGGAAACACAGATATTTGCATTATGATTCATATCGCTGGCAAAGTTTTAGTTCTGAAGGAGCAATGATATAATTTTATGGTTGGGGTTACCACATGAGTAACTGTATTAAAGGGTTTCAGCATTAGGAAGGTAGAGAACTACTGCTCTCTACACACACACACACACGCACACACGCACGCACACACACGCACACACACACACACACACGCACACACGCACGCACACACACGCACACACACACACATACACACACGCACGCACACACGCACACACACACGCACACACACGCACACACACACACGCACACACACGCACGCACACGCACACACACACACCTGGACCTTCCACTGCAGTGAGCATGCTGCCACTCCACACCCCTCTAACCACTAACCACATACAGCAATTGAGCCCCTGAAACGTGGCCAGTCACGACTGAAGAACTGAATGTTCAAGATTATTTCATTTTAATTAATTTGATTTTTAACCTTAAATAGCCGCATGCGGTTGGCTAATGGCAGCTGTGTGGACCAGTTCTGCTCTCAGCAGGCTGCAGAGAGTCTCCCTTGATTCCTGAGGACAAGCTTCACTTTCAACTGCAGGAGTGTCTTCAGGGCACATCTTCCGGAAAGAAAGGTTTCCTGCTACATTCTCCCTGTCCAAGCAAGCCTTCGGTCCATGCTGGGGCTTGAGTCCAGCTCCGTCCTCCTCTCCAGTGAGCCCTTTCAGGCTCCCAGAAGATCCTGTCTAGATCCCTCCGACTGTGACCCTGAGCCACCAGTATGAGGAGGAAGTTGAGTTCGTGAATCTTTTCCTCCCATGAGAACTCTAACCTGTCCCTTTGTTCCCAGTAACCAGCTATGCTCTATTGAGAGGTACGGCTGGGAAAGGGGACAGCAAACTCTTTCCCTCCCGTTTCAGGAGTTCTGCAGGTGAATGGGGAAACCTGCCCCAAGGGTAACTTAATGTCCCTGCACAGATAGAGATTGTGACAACTTCAGGCAGCAGCCTCTCTGGCTTATAGTACACCCAACCCAAGAAATTGACTTCTATGTAGCCAGACAGAAACCTTAGATGGAGGAGAGCCACTGAGATGTGAGTGAAAGGCGTAGCAGGAGCTGGGAGAGGATACACAGAATAGGGATTTGTTCAGGGGACGTGGAACAGATGAAGAAAAAGAAACCATCTTGACAGAAGCTTCATGAGGTTTACTATATCATTCTTATTTCAGAAATAGTGGTGAGCTCAGATGAGTCAGGCCACTTACCCAGAGCAACACAGCAAGTTCATGGTAGAATTATCCCTTGAATCTGAGTCTACCAAGCTCCCAGCTGTGCCATCTTAAATCTGAGGCATCAGTAAGAGAATGTGTGTCACTGGATTGGTGAAGGTGTCACAAAAGCCCTGTGAGGGTCATTTGTTCAAGAAAAACCTCCTGATTTTCTGGAGGCCAGGCCAAAGAAGATATATGGCCACAGCATCGCTTTGGCGGCAAGGTGAAGACGAGAGAGAGTGGCCCCCTCCCAGTTCTGCTTGGGAAGCCAGCTGTGCCTCTAATTGGCTTCAGGGATAAAGATGTGGTTGGGGGATGGCTATTTATTTCACAGTGGGAAACATACATCCTGATTTGTGTGATCAAAATCCAGTCTGACTCTCTGGGGTGCTGCTGGGGGGAGGTTGGGAGCTGGCAGGGACAGGCACTGGGCTGGGGAGCTGCTTAGCTTTGAAGTGTTTGCAGAGCCTCCTAATTAAAGGACAGGCCCACAAGGAAGCAAGCTGAGTAATGTAGGGAATTGGAATCTGGATGGCTGCGAATCTCCATGTTGAAATTAATCCGTTTTCTGGCTCTAAGAGGATGTTCTCTGGTCTCGTCTTCCATGCATGTGGCTTTACAGCTATTATCCAATTATGCCTCTTTAGAGCTTAAATGTATGCTCTGGAGCAAACAAGGGTGACAAATGGGTGGCAAGGATCTGCTAGCTACTATTCTGTACCTTGATAGACATCACTAATCAACCAAAGTACCATTTTTCTATAGAGGTTACTGGAAGTTTTGGAATGTTTTGTAGAGTAGGATCTAGATGTGGTCTACTTTGTAGGGACAGCCTAGAGGACAGGTAGGATCTCCATTCCCCTTCTGAGTGTGTGTGAGTGTTGCATATGTGTATGTATTCATATTTCCCATGTGTAAGCACATGTATTATGGGGTTACATGGATACATGTAAGCACATCCATATGGAAGGCTGAGATTGATGTCAGGAATCACTCTCGTTCTCACCTCCATACTCCTTGAGGAAGGTCTCTCAATCGAACTCAGAGATCACCAATATGATCACCAATATGGCTTAGTCCAGATAGCCAGCTAGTTCTGGGCCCTCCTTCTAGGCTGGGATGACAGGTAAACCAACATGACCACCAGGCAAGTGCACAGGAATGGGTTCTTGAGATGTGTACTGTGGCAAATGCTTTAAACACTGAGCGCCCAAGGATAGGTAGATCTTACTTAAAGCCATTGCTGTAATAACCTTTATGATACTAGGATAACAAGAATAGGTGGGCTCGCAGCCCAGGGATCAGAGGGCCTCCAGTTCACTGTGTCCTTCCGATGCCTCCCAAGCACGTTCTGTTCTCTCTTCTCAGCTAAGTGATGGATCAAGCCTTTCACTGAACACGTACAGGAGTGAAAACTCACTATCTTACAGGGAAATTGTATCCCCCAGGGCCAGCTCCTAATAGTGTAGGCTCTGGAATGAGCTGGTCCTAAGTGTTTGTCCTGGCCCATCCTCTCACAACTGACCCTGAGCAAAGTGCATGTGCTCTTTCCTGTGTGTGTGTGTGTGTGTGTGTGTGTGTGTGTGTGTGTGTGTGTCGGGTGTCGTGCCCCTGACAGGCAGCCGTGAGAACTACTAAATAGATAATCAAAACTCGACAAATGTCTTCTGTGTGGCTGGTGTGCAGAGCATAGAGGTTTTAATTTTTAAATTGTGATAAAATTTGCCTTACTGAATATCATTCCATGGGCTACTTGGGGATTCCAGAATAGGTCTGTCTCCTCATTCCCATGACAGCCTGGCAGACATTTAAGACACCCTTGAAGACAGAGTGTCACATCTTTTCCAGTTCCTTCAACATTTCCAGAAATCTGTGCGGTGCCTTCTCTGCACAGGCACTCAACCTGTGGCCCCAGCTCTCTGGGGAGCTCTGCCGACAGCTGGCCAGGCTCATCTCTCACTGCGATGGCGGCATTCTTTTAACTGCGTATTTGAATACTCACTTTGTTCACTTAACTAATAGTTCACAGGACTTGGGGGTATTTCACTATCATTTCTGCTATCAGGGTCACAATCCTAAAGATGCCATAATCCCCCAAAATTGCGTCACCAGCTGGCGACAGAGGGACCCGTGGGAGACATTTCTGACTCAAGCCATACAGCTATTAGGACTCCCTACATGTTTTCTTTCTTTTTTTTTTTTAACCTTGAAAGATTATTAAAAACTTCCAGGTGAAAAAAAGCAAAAGAAAACCAAGGAAATAAACCAACAGGGGAAAAAAATCCTACATATTTTAAAGCCTCTAGAGAATGAGAGACAGGATGCATCTGGCAGTCCGGGGTGAGAGATCACTGTAATGGGAGCATATGATGAGGAACGGGAAAGAGCTGAGCACAGAGATGAACGCACAGCTGAAGGAAGCAGAAGATCCTAAGACGGGAACCCATGTGACCAAACTTTCATCCTAGGTTTATTCTGCTAGGTGAAGACTGGATTGGGGGCGGGGGCGGGGCAAATGTCATGGTTATTGCTATTTCCTGGGAGATAGAGTTGGTGTGGACCAGTGTCAGTTGTACACCACAGAGAAGGCAGATTGGAAGCAAATGCAAAGGCAACAGGACTTACTCATTGCTGAGTGAACACGGAGAAGGAGAGAATGATGCTCTGGGTGGCTGGTGAAGTGTTGGGAACTCTGGACCCCCAAAGGTGCTCTCTCACTCTCACTCTTGCTCTCTCCCTCCCCCTCCCCCTCTCCTCCCCCTCCCCCTTCCCCTTTCTCCCCCTTCTCTTTCCTCTCCCTCCCTCCCTCTCTTCCTCTCTCCCTAAGTGACAGCATGTTCTCTGCTGGGCTTTGCCCCTCCACTAAAGATCAAGTCTAACCACAAAAGACAAAAGCTGAGTGTGGGGAGAAGGCTCAGTCAGTAAGATGCCTGCCAAATTGGCGCAAGGAACTGAGTTTGGATCCCCAGCAACCACAGAAAATGTGGCACCTTCACCTGTAATCTTGGTGTTGATAGACAGAGACAAGAGGATCCCTGAAGGCTCACTGCAGCCAGTGTGGCCTAACAGTTAGCCCTAGGTCCCACGAGAGACCTAATTCGACAGGTAATGTGGCAAGCAATGGAAAAAGACATCTAAATGTTGGCTGTTGTCCACATAATGTATGTGGGCATGCAGGAACACACACACACACACACACACACACACACACACACACACACACACGCACACACAGAGAGAGAGAGAGGAGAGAGAGAGAGAGAGAGAGAGAGAGAGAGAGAGAGAGAGAAGAGAGAAGAGAGAAGAGAGAAGAGAGAAAGAGAGAGAGCAATAGCTCTCCTCAACTTCTCCCAGTTGCAGGTCTCACTCAGCCATGACCCTGCCTTTGTGTGGGAGGCTTGCTGCAATCTGGCATGGTCTGCAATGGAGGATTGTCTGCCAGGTTCAGAGTTTAGTGCTAGCAACACAGTTGTCTAACAGGCAGGCGGCCACATTCTCCACCTGGTCTCCAGCAGTTACGTAGCCTGACATTTTGGCCTCTATTTTTACTTTTTCATTTTACTTCCAAATGTGTTCAGAACCTAAAGAGAGACAGAGTGCAGTATAGTTTATTCTGGATTTGCCTGCAGTTTCTAAAACTTCAGTGCATTCAAGGAAAACAAAACTGGGATTTAAGTTTATTTTGAGTATGAAAAAAAAAAAAAGAGCCGGTCGTGGCCGTGTGTCCTATCTGTCTGTCAGCCTTCGGTCACTGTAGTAAAATGCCCATGATTATCAACTTAAGAAGAAGAAGTGTTTGTCTTGGCTCATGATCTCTGAGATCTTGTAGACGTTATTGCTCTCTGGCCCACGGCAAAGCATGCAGGAGAGAATACATGGTGGGGCACGCTGCTCCCGTCATGGTGGCCAAGAAGCAGAGAGGAACAGGAGGGTGGAGTGTTCCTTCAGCTTCAAAGGCACATCCCAACATGGCTGGAAGACATCTTACTAGGGCCTATAGTTTAAAGCTTCTGTCACTGCCAGTGTTGTCTGAAGATGACGCCTATGGCCAATACATGGGCCTTTGAGGACATTCGGTATTCAGCCATAGCACCTGGGAAGGCATTTGACTTTTGTTTCTAAAAGCCTGAATTTAGACCAGTTGTGCCTTGCGGTTTTGTGGTTTTCTTTAATGGCTCTTGCATGAAAGACGGGAAGGTTGTGACTTAGACGGAGCAATATGTTGACTTTAGAAGATATTTGTAGCTTTTGACCTTTGCTGCAAAAACTGGTGATTCCGAGCAGCCCACTTCGGCAAATAGCACCCTTATGTGCAACCTTCTTATGTGCAGCCTTGTGTTTGAACAAGTTGGAGGAAGAGCAAAAATGGAGGTCTCTATATCACGCATTGAGCCAGGCTGAAGGACCTCACTTGGGTCTGCTACCTGGAACAGCTTAGCACCCATTGCGTTCAGTCAGCTCATTCCCGAGGGGACAGAGGCAGCAAGGGGCTAGAGAGAGCTTTAAAAAGCCTGCCACATAGAAACCAAGAAAGGGGAGAAGACATTCCTTCTAAGCCATTCTTTTTTTCTTTTTTCTTTCTTTCTTTCTTTTTTTTTTTTTTTTGGTTCTTTTTTTTTCCGGAGCTGGGGACCGAACCCAGAGCCTTGCGCTTCCTAAGCAAGCGCTCTACCACTGAGCTAAGTCCCCAACCCCTCTAAGCCATTCTTGATGCTGTGGATGACAGGACCCAGGAAGGGGAAGATTAGGCTGCTTCCCAGAAGCAGGTATGTCCTATGTTTCAAATTCCACATCTGCATGGATTAGTCTAAGGAATCCTACCCAGGCATAACATTTTCTCCTTTCTGTACCTGTTCTGTTTTGCAAAGAAGCAAGAGAGGAGCAGATTGTCCCAAGGACCCCTCAACCACCAACTGGCTATGAGTTTTGGGGCCACACCAGGGGAGAAGAATCTGTCACCAGCTTTGGTCTCAGAGCACACAGTTCAGCTGCATTTCTGGTCCCCTAATATGTTCCTGGGCGCCAATTAACTGGAGTTCTGCTGGGATAGCATTTCCAGCATTCCTGGACCTCTGACCCTAGTGAATTTAATTCTGCTCCTTTAATAATTTCTGAGAGTATAGATTCTGTTGAGTGAGCAGGTTCCCTCCTGCGAAAATCAACTTAATCCTGAAGCAGCACACTGCATATTCAGGAAGACTGAGTCCAGGTTTAATTGGGGAGGGGGAAAAGAAAAGGTCACCAGGAACCTCTCTGAAGAGGCTGAGGAACCAAGCACAGTCCTCCAGCATCCTTCTGGTGACCTGCTGCCTCAGAGGCTTTTATTCCTGCACAGCCTCGTGCACTGCATTCCCACAAAAAGCACAATACTTAGGAGCTCAAGTTGTGTTCCAGGTTAGAAGTCAGGCCCTCCTCCATCATTAACGGCTTCCCATATTCGAAGCCAATTTATAGTCTAGGCATGGGGTGGATATTGTAGGAGGCAAAGATGAGGGTTTGTGGTTCTTTAGGCGAAGGTAGATTAGTGCGGAGAGCAGCAGGGAGAGTAGGATTGGCTGGCTGGTAACATTGGCCACACTGAGGTCTAAGCCAGGGGAATCCTTTAGACCTTTGCAGGAGACTGAGTCAGGAGTGGCCCAGCTTTGCAGTGCCTAGAATCAGGAAGCAAAGCCAGAAGGCTGTGTAAAGGCAACTGACGGGAGGGGTAGGGACAGAGGAAGGAAGCCAAGAGGCCGAGGATAGGAGAGAAGAAGAGGGCAGAGGGGGAGGTGGAAGGGAGACAGGAAGAAGACTGAGTACAAGATCCTACACGCAAATAAAATTAGACAGAAGCGGCTACATCCTGCACTTCTGGAGTCTTCCAGTAAGGCCAAACAATATTCTCACCCTGCCTTCTATGAGACGCCCTTCTTTCTAAGGAGGTTCTCTCTCTGCCCAAGTCTGAACGAGCTCCTGGCACTCACAAACAGAAATGATCTTAAGCTCTCCTGACAGACAGTAGTGACACAGCAGTGTAATTGTAGTTCTAACAGGAAAGGAGACTGGGGAACAGAAACGGGAGCCAGCTACCTGGAAGGGAAGGAGTCCAGACAGCTAAGAAAGGCCTCATAAAGAGTCAGTATGAAATCGGTCCTGAAGGGACAGTAACAGTGCCAGTCAGTGTCAGCCAGTCCTCCTGTGCCAGACACGCTTCCATGCACTCTTCTACTGTTCCTCAGACTTTGCAACAACTCAGGAAGTGGGGAGAAGATGTCTGTGTTACTTTTCAGGTGGACTTTTTGGTTGTCCATGCTTAAGTCGATGCTCTGGTCTCTGACGTCGTTCAGGCCCTTCTCTCCTGTTCACCACTACATCCTTCCCAAAGTACTGTGTGAACTACAAACAGTAGAGCTGGGCTTTGCCTATACAAATGGAGGAAAGTGGGCGGTGTGGAGAACCCTGAGCCTGGCCATGAGCAGCTACGTAATATGCAGAACCCAGTGCAGATTGAGAATGTGGGACTTCATTCACTAACCCATGAGAGTTTGAAGATGGGAGCAGTTGTAGGCCTCTTGGTGCCACACAAGTCCCACTTTTAAAGACAGACTTGGAGCACTTTCAACACCACATCTTTCTCGTCTGGAACTTGAGAGGTGCTGTAGTGAGAAGCATTGTCTAAAAAAAAGAGGCCGGGGCTTTGTCCACGGGCTCAATGGCTCGGACATAAACCTATAGGGATGCTCAGCCAAGGGAATCCTATCTCACCGTGTACCGCCAGGTAGCAAAGCATAAACGGCTGTAACCAATAGAAAGAGGAGACAGTGGCCATCGCCCGTGCTCCAGGGATTTCCCATAGAAAGTGTTTTCATGTGGCCTGCTTGGTACTTTCTTATTACTGGAGACGATCTGTCCAAGAAAGTTCAGAGGCCACAGTGGGGAAATCCTCATTTAGGGAATGTTGAATCCATTAACACCATATATTTTTTAAAGTGTCTCAGCTGGAGGAAAATATTTAAATAGAAGTCATTAGCGAGCACACTTTTGAAGCCAACAGTGCCTAATAAGTCAAAACTGCTTTCCCTAAAAATGAAACCTACTGAAAATCTTCAATGCCCCCCCTCCTTCTGAAGTGCTCGATTAGGGTGGAAAAAAAAAAAAAAAAAAAAAAACAATCCACAGAGCTGCCTGGAGAAGCCAGAGTGCTTTCTGGTTAGGCGCCATCCAACCACAGTGATACAAATCGGGCCTTTAAGGTAATTTATGTCAGGGGCAAGAGTTTGGAAGTGGGTCGGCTTGGAGCTAAAAGCATCGTAAATAAGCTGGGTTGGGAGACAGAGGTGTGCTGGCTGTGGGGAGAATTAGCGTGGTCTGTGACTGCCCCCTCCAGATGCACAGAGCCTACTCCCCGTGGAATCTCAAGGGCTCAGAGATGGCAGCACCTGCCCTTGCTGGTTCATACCTACTGTGTTCTGGGGGATGCTGAGTTCCAGAGAGAAGCAGAGCCCTGGCCATATCCTGTGGCTCAGCAGCGGCTGAGTCAGCATCAGGTCTTGCTTCCTCCCTGATTATAGAGCCCACTAGTGTTGCAACTAGGTGCTGTGACTGCCTCTACCCTGAGGGCCCAGAACTTGAGTTGAGGAGGGAAAGACCAAAACCAGAGGAACCCTAACCACTGTAGCAAGAAAAAAAATGTTGCATACAGTAGCGTCAGGATGAAAATGAGCACGTAAGCACAGGAGCATGTACACGCATGTGTGTATTCATGCGTGCAAGCCTGTAGGGGTGCATGGTACCTTTATATACCATGCATATGGGTATGTACATAGCTTGTGGGCTCCTGTTCAACCACCAAGCAGTTTCAACATGCATATGTGTGTGTGTTGTTTATACATGCATGTGTGCCCATGCTTGTGTGCATATACGGGGTGTGTCTGCACATGTATGCATGATACAGCATGTGCGCGTACCTGTGTGTATATGCACTTACACCTCTATCTGATTAGATTGAAAATCTCAATCCAGTCTGAGGTTTTCAGCAAATTTAATGCAGGGCTGAGAGTCATGTCTTGAGTAGAGGTAGCAAAAACATTGGGGATGAGTTGGGCTGTAGCAGGAAAGGACTATTGCAAATGCCTACACACAGGATGAAATTCTTTTTCTCCAATGTTTCCCTCTGGAACATTTCCTTCCCAGGTCTGTCATGTAACAAGCAGGGCACTGTCTAGCCAGTTTCAGAAAGCGACACAATGCTGTGTGGAGAAAGATGCTGCAGCCTGAAAACCTCTCAATCTGTCAGAGAAAATAAAAGGCAACAAAGACATTGAACACAGATGGAGTAATTCATTATTCCTGGGAGTCTGACCCTATAATTGTTAGATGTTATTATAAGCCAGCTCTGTAAAGGTTATCTTTTAAAAAACACACTGAAGAGTTATTTATTCCTAGGAGACTGGTCCTCAAGATGGGTAAAAGGGTATTTGGGGTTTGCCACAGAAAATCCAGGTGTTTTTATGGACAATAAAAGAGGGTTCTGGTGCGATTTAAGGGATTTCTGAAGATAGATAGGAGGCTATGACTGCACGGGGCAGCAGCGGCAGGGTGGGGGTGGGGTGTTCCAGGGAAACAGCTGAGCTGGTCGAGGACAGTACGCAGGGACAGGTGAGAGGAGTGGGTGGCACAGAGACAGAGTAGGGACTTGAACCATAGTCTGGCTTGTCCTAGGCAGATCCTTTAGGGACACAGAGTCTCTGAAGTGCCTTACTTACTAAGAGCAGTTCTGTCTGCCTGCAAATCAAGGTGACAGAGTCTTGGTGATTTCTGGCACCTTCTGTCACTCCCACTTCCCTGCTCCTTGCAGGGCAGATAGAACTGGGTAGAGGCTGGCCAGAGAGTCTGACCTTACACCAACCCCTATCATTCCTGACCTATACCAGGTAGGGCCCTGTGCTTTGCCAATGGAATGTTGAAACTGCTCCTAACCCAAGGGACCCTTCAAGGGGGAAAGTGGGAACCTCAGACATTGGTCCCAAACTCAGTCTGAAACTGTGAGAATCACCCTCATACAAAAGCGAAAGGTATTTCTCCATGTGCCCCACAACTGGTTGTCATGGCAACAGTCAGACAGGCCCAGGAATGATAGTCAGGACCCACCATCCTTCCCTTCTTCAGATCATGGCTCCTGACCACTAACAAAAGACGTGCTGAGGCTCTGAGCTCGGGGAGAAACTCTAATTCCCTAGCATTTCCTAGTCTGTCGCCAGGCTGCCCCTGTCCTCCTCTGAGAACACGGTAAATTTTTTCCCACTTCTAATGGACCCACACTTTCCTTGAATCATTCTAGAATGTTGTTCATGAGCCAGGAAGATGGTCAGCAGTAAGGACTCTTGCCACCAGCATGATGACTCAACTTCAATCCCCAGGACCCATGTGGTAGGACCCACAAATCACACATTATCTTCTGACTTACACACACACACACACACACACACACACACACACAAAGGGGGGGGGGTACCCACATACACACACAATAAAAATGCGAAAATTTTGTTTTTCAGACAGTTTTTACTTTAAACGTTCTCAAAAATCTGTTTTGCCTTTAAAACGTGTTTCTTTCTCTTCTGGGGCTGCCTGGGCCAATGAAAGCAAGACCAGAAGGCTCTCCTGAATTACACAGACACGTTCTGTGTCCCCAGGTCCCTTGCCTGCCACCAGCCGTCGCCCACTGTCAGTTCAGTACCCAGCAGGTGGTCAAATCTCACAGCAGCACAGAGAACCCATCTCTGCCTCATACATAATCCTGTGTGGGCAGAAATATAGCGAGGAGAGATCCCTGCAGCACCAGCTATGGACAGACATATTTTCCCTGTGTCCCATCTATGCAGATGCAGCCTTAGGTTGCAAGGGAGCAGGTGCCGTAAACCCAGCAAGCCTCTCCTGGGAAGGCAGCCTAAAGTCAAGTCGTAAGTAGATGTTAACTAGCAGGTTTCTGGATGAAAATAGAGCCATGAAGTCTGATAAAATGTCCACAAGAATAGAGATAAGCAAAGGCTGGTGACACAGTGAGTGCCAAGGACCCAACCAACCTCCTTCCATTTAATCTCCGTCTCCCCATCTCTCAGGTGAGGAGATCAAGTCTCTAGGAGAAGGGACTTGGAAGAGGACACACTGTCGTGTGGTTCTGGAGTAGCAGAGTCACCAGGTCTACTGTAATCCTAGGACTGCCTTCAGCCACCTCCTCTCCATTGGTCCTCACTGCCTTTCCCTCTTGTTCTAGGAAAAAGCAGGGAGAACACGGAGGAGTCAGAGGGGAAAAGGAGGGGCAGGCTTTCCCTTGGGCGAGTATCTTTATGTCCAGCTGTGGGGTAGCTTCTGCTTGCCTGGGGTTTGGCACCTGATGGATATGAAGCAGGGGGCTGCATGCATGTCTTCCTTCCACAGCTCCTGTCTCCTTCTTCCCAGAGAGACAGCAGCTCAGTGACCTCTAAGAGACCGATAGCTCCCTCCTCCAGGTCCCCTGTACTCAGGCAGTGACATTACCATGCCCTTGGTAAGTAAGAACTCAGCAGTCCTTTGCCCTTGAGGTTCTTTCCCAATCTGAGAGATTGGCGGGGGATGGGGAGGGATATATTTGTGTTGCCTGGAAGCTAACTACACAGAGAATGAGCCCAAGGCTTCTCTGGAGTTGCCACAAGGATTCCTTTGTGCCCCAGTGGTGATGGCACGGGTGTAAGTGTGTGGATAAACATAGTGACTAAGGTTGAGCGCATAGGGAAGGAACCCTCTTGGATCCAAGTACACAAACTCTCTAGCCCCAGCATTTGTAGTCATAAGGTTTTTGTGTCATTAAAAACTAGCTAGGTTTAAGAAAAATGGCCATTGTATTAGTTTCTTGCATAAATTTATAATAACACTAATTGTTACACAGCATTTCTAGTTTCTAGTTGTGCGGTCTTGGCTTAGTCACTTAGCCCCTCTCCTGTGAGCTGCAATTTTCTGCACAAAGGAACTCAAAAAGCTTGCATTGCATAAAGCTTTGGGGAGAGTCAAAACAAATGACATGAAAACACCTCCCATAGAACCCCGGCAATCCACGGATTTGTCTTAAGTAATAATGCACCCCCTATCCTCATGACTGAGGAGGAATCAGTATTTCTAGATAGTAAAGACCAGCACCAAGTACTACAATACACACACACTCACACACACACATGCACGCACGCACGCACACACACGTACTCACACACACATACTGAATACATACACACAGATGCACACACACACACACCTCATTTCTCCTTGCTTTGATACCTGTGTCTCTCCATTTTAGCCTAAGCATAAAACTACCGATAGAGAGGCAGAGGTTTAATTGCAGCTACAGAGTCTTGAAGGGATGATATATAAGATGGAGATAGAAATGTGTCCCAGGACTCTGAAAGATGAAAGTCTCAGAGATCAAGACAGTGTAGAAATGGGGTTTCAGGCAGAAGGAACAGGGGGTTAGAGTATGAGAAACAGATAGCATGCATCATGGGCTGTTTGAAAGAAAATGAGAAAAAGAACACAGGATTCTGGGGAGTAGGGACTAAAGAGGATGAGTTAACTTTATTTTTTTTCAAATCCTATTTTTAATGATGGTTCTTAAGTGCTTTAACCTCCCTTGTATCCCACCACTCATCAGAGGTAGTAGAAAAGAAACAATATGGGGGAAGTGGACCTGTTTAGAAAGGATTGGGTTTTTTTTGTTTGTTTTTTGTTTTTTTGTTTTTGTTTTTGTTTTTTTTTTGTAGCATTTCCCATCTGTGTTGTTTGGTAATCATCAGTTCAGTTCACAGGTTAGCAGGCTGCAGCAGCTCAATCCACTTGCAAACACCTACACCTCACTGATACACTAGCAGTCCAGTTCAGTAGAGTCAAGTTAACAACCGCGGTGGCACCACCTAGCAGAGACAGCCAGGCCTCAGCCTCGCTTGAGTCATCAGGAGGGACCAGCTGAACGCCAGAAGTTCTCTGCTGTGCCTCTCTCAGGGAAGCAAAGATCAACGAAAACTGGAGACCCACAAGCATTGCACAGCTAGCTGTCTGTACCAGCAAGCCTGGCTCTGTCTGTCACTCCGTGGAGTCTTAGTTATACCCTCCAATGTCCTCTGTGTGCATCATTTCACACACTTGATGTACCTGAACATCCTCTCTCCTGGGCCTGCTTCAGCATGTGTCTTGCCTCAGCTCTCGCATCCAATCAGTCGGAATCTGTGGAAGCGGCAACAAACTGCAGCACGCCACCAGAAGGTTTTTGGTGCGCTTCTCTCTGTGGTGAACCAAACGACAAAAGCAGCTCAACTACACAATGTGAAAAGGACCAATACATGAGTATTGTTAGCAAAGAATCCTTCATCATGTGTCATTTCGTGTGCTTGCTTTAGCAGAACATCCTCTCCCCCTGTGTCTGCTTCAGCCAAATGTTCCTTCAAGAGTCTTCCTTAGCCATTTGCACCTGTGTCCACTTTAATGAAACGTTCCTTCACGTGTTTGTCTCAGCAAAACATCATCCAAACAGCTTTCCAAAGAACCCTTAAGTCTCCAACTCAGATGAGCTTGGGGCCCTGCCCTGGAAGCTGAGCTTAACTGTGCACATCTCGAACACCACAAGGGTACATGGGAATTGACAAGTCCTCATCCATGTTGAACAGGCAGCACTGAGAGAGGGTCTGAGAAGGTGACAGGCATTCAAACAGCATTTAGGAGTCTGGTATGGATGAGACAATGGATGAGATGATGGGTAAAAGAGGAGGAAACGTGGAAGCTAACACTTGAGAGTTTACTTCAGGTCATTGGAGGATGGTAGAATCATGATTCCAGGGAGGTATTCAGGGGATAGAAGAGACCTGGGGACTGGAAAGGGAGGCTCAGTGCAAGGTTAGGGATGAGAGGTATTAGAAGCCAATGAGCCTTCTAGAAGAGACCCTGGGTAGACAGCTGTGGCTGAGGGTAGAGTCGAAGTAGAGAAAAGAATAGGTCTAGTGTAGAGAAGCAAACAGAAAAGAGGATCAGGGACAGAACTTTCAGGGTCATCCTTATGGATGAGAAAGAGAAGAGGAACCAGCGGATGAGACAGGGAACAAGTCAGTAGTGGAGGATATCGGAGCCTTATGTGACTGCAGTGAGGAGTGACCCCACTACAGAGTGTGGGAAGGGACCGGGAAGCCTCCCTGGACTGGCATCAGAAAGGAGTGGCTAGCCTCTGACTGGCATTAAAGAAGAAGGAGGCGATTTCTGTCATAGTCAATTAGATGTCTGAGGAAAGGAGAGAGTGGGGAAAACTCCCTGGTCTACTAGGAGAAGTCTTCCATGGAGAGGAGACTTCAGGAAGAAGTATGTATGAAGGGACGACTGGAGATATAAGTGGATACACAGAGAAAACAAGAGGCCCCATCACTGAGGAAATGGATGGATCTTTCCACAGGGAGTAAAAGGTCAGAGTTAGACATGGAGGTTGGAAAGAGTTGATCTTTCTATCGAAAGGCCCCACCAGTACCCTTGGGTCACCTAAGATACAGAGAGACAGGGAGAGAATGAGCATCCCTACCTGTGCCCTGAAGATGCCTGGGGTACAGGAGGCATGGGGAATGAAGACATGGCCTGTTTCCTGGCTATATCTCTTGATAATCTGCCAGCGGCACACTCTGAACTTGATATCTCCAGAATATTATTTCAACCTCCAGCCCCCTGACAGCCCTGATTCTGTTAGAACCTCTTCTGTCGAAGCATTTCTCCCCTGCTTTTCCTCAAGACATTGCCCTGCTCTCCCTTCCTGGAGCCTGGGAGACAGTGTCTATGGAAACATGCCAGGGGCTTCAACCACCACCTTAGTTTGAGATACCCAGTGATATAAGCTTGGAGGAAATTCTGCCTGAACAGTGTGCTCTTTTGGCTGTCAAGGTCATGTAAAGCCCAGGCACCATGAGAAACCATCAACCAAGGACACTGGGCAGACAGGACTACTCTTAGCATTCGGCAAACCCTTCATGGCACTCTGGGGCAGAAGAAGGACGTTAATGGGGGAACTGGTGAGATCCAAATTAAGTTCAGAGTTTAGCTACCAGCCATGTACCAATGTCAGTCAAGGTCTTAGTTCTGACAAAAGTAACCATAGAAATATAAGACGCTGGCCCCCAGGAAAAATGAATGGGGGTATGGGGGGAATTCCATTCTCTTTGCAACTTGACTGTGAGGTTTAACTTATTCGAAACTGAAACATGGTCTTTTATACTATACTTATACTTTTAGTGCTATATTCGAGAAGTATGCCAGTAGCTTAATTGAGATCATTTTGCAGGTTCAAGACCTTTGGTGACAGACTTACAGGGAGATCCATAAAAGTGGAACAAAGCTGAGCTGCTTTTTCTTTAAGCATCAGTGTCTGATGGGTGCAGATGGGACAGGCAGAGAGAATAAAACAGGGTGGAGGCACGTGCCCTATCCTCTTGTACCCAGGGCTTGCTTGCTAGCACTGCACCTTCTGGCTGACAGCTGACACCGCGGACTTCATTCCTACTCCAGCCCACGCTGGCACGTTCTTCATGGCTTTCCGTTCCTCCGACTCACCCAGTTTCTGCCTTTATACCAATGGAAGATGGGACCAAATGTCTGTAACCCCGTCTAAGGACTCTCATTCCAGTACACGCTGTGCTGTTAGGTTCGGTGCTGGGATGAGGACTTGGAAGAATCATCAGGGGTTTCCTACTTCTGTACTCTTCTAGAAGTACAACCTGGGCATCAGACATTCTCCCATTTTGCAGCCTGCACCACGATGCTGTAGTGTTTCCCCCATAGGAGAATTTCCCTCCAAAGCAAAGTGAACCCTCTCTCACCCCACCTCTGCTTGTCAGCCAAGGTAATGTGACATTCTAGACCCCTGGTCATTTTAGCAGTGATCACCTCATGGTCACCAGAGCAGATTCCATCTGGAGAAACTGCTTTGTTCATCAGAGACTGGAGCAAACTGCCTCATCCTCAAGCTTCTTGTTCTTGTTGCCCAGCTCTAGTTTTTCCCACCACCACAGCCACTGTTGTCTTGAACTCCTCAAAGTCATCCACGAGATGTAGAACAGCTCCTTCCAAACTCTAGCCAATCTTACTATTCTGACCTCTTCTGTGGATCACTAACATTCTCAATGGGACCTAGAACCTCGAAAACTTTCTAGTTCTTGGTTGACTTTCCCTGGGTCCATCAGAGACAACACAGCTGGAGCAACCATAGCCTCAAAGAAAAGTATTCTTAAATAGTAAGACTGAAAGTTGAAATTGCTCCAGGATCTTTGAGCTGCAGCCTAGATACTGTGCTAATGGGAATGAAATTAAAACAAAACTAAACCCAAATATTACCTCTGAGAGAAGTAAAATGCTTTCCTCAGCTAGACACCAGGATCCCGAGGCATGAGCTTGTACCAGGCACCACAGCCTTCTCAGATCAGGCCAACAAAGGAAGTCTTGTCCTGGGGATCCAGCTTCTCTGAAGTCAGACTAACATTTAGGGAGGCTGCCTGGTCCCAGGCAAGCACAGACTTGCTGCCCTGTTGCACACCCCCACAGCCCTGCATTCTGCAGGCCCCTGTCAGCAGGGGGTGCAACTGCTGTCTGTGTGTAGCTGGTATCTTCACCGAGGCACATTTAAGTCACTGCTGCACTCACAGGAGAAAGCAAATAAATACTTACAGCCCAGCAAAGTGTCAAAGCCAGCCTTGAAGCTCACTGTACACACAGACAAGAAGCATTTACGGCACCGTGCGAAAAACTAGGGGGAACAAAGGAAACTGTGTCCTCCCTTCGGAGATGTTGTCAAAGGTTCTCTCCATCCTTGAAGGTCACATCCACAGAAAACGTACAGGCCTGAAAGGCAACCTTTCCAAACGACTTGAGGACTAACATCCCCACATGACCTTAAAGGCTAGGTCAATGGAGCAACAGCTGCATGGGTAAAGAGGGAAGCCTCAGGCAGCTCGAAGTGCTAATGGACACTGGCTTGCTCATTTTGGCACAGCCTCCTTCCCAACAGGTAGATACCATAGAGCGAGCCACCTCCTTTTCTCCAGAGTCTCACTGGTGGTTAGATGATCCTGGTAGCCAATCACAAGATGGCTTGGAGTTAGTTGATTCTGGTAGCCAATCACGAGATGGCTAGGGGCCAGGACAAGAGTAAGCAGTCTCTTCAGTTCTTCAGAAGAAATACAACATCCATTAAGGACCTACCAGGGTTCCTGGAAAATGTCGTGTTACACACATTGAACCTTAGAAATTGATTGTGCTTGAGTCGGGCATGGTGGATTATCTTGCTGCTAAAACAAAATGTGGAACAAGCAACTCGATGAAGAAGGGGTTTGTTTTGGCTCATGGTTTGGAGGCAGACAGTTCTTCACGGTGGAGACGCTATGGCAGCAGGAACCTGAAGCGGGTGGAGACTCTGTATGAGTTTTAGTTAACAGAGAATACTGAATATGGTGCTCAGATCACTCCTTTCTTTATAGCTGTTCTGTCCAGTAGAATGGCATCACCCATACTGAGAATATGTCTTCTCATCGCAAGATCATCTTGACAGTTGTTCACAGCCAGGTCCAGAGGATTACTTTAAATAATTCCTCACAAGTATGCCCAGAGACACTGATGGGCGGTTCTAGGGCTCATCAAATTTACGGTGTTAACCATCAAACTGGTTCAAACCTGTCACCTTTGCATAGTGGTTTTCAACACTCCCAGAGCTGTGACCCTTTAATACGGTTCCTCACATTGTGGTGACCCCCCCACCATAAAATTATTTCATTGCTACTTCATAACTGTAATTTTGCTCCTGTTATGAATTGTAATGCAAATATCTGGTAAATATTGAAAGGGTGGTTCAACCCTCAAAGGGGTTGTGACCTATAGGTTGAGAACACTGCTTCGGCACTTGGGAGGCTGAGGTGGGAGAATGCTGGTGGGTTCAAGACTAACTTGGATTATATAGGGTGAGTTCCAAGCAAGTTTGGAATATGAAGTAAAACTGTCTCACAAGCCAAATGAATGAATGAATGAATGAATGAATGAATGAATGAATGAACGAACAAATAAGTCTTAATGAATATTGAGTGAGTATGTGTGTGCACTAAGGATTATGTGTGGAATAGCTCTATACGAGAGAGATTCCCCCTGGCTGTCTGGTGGCTCAAATTTTAGCTGTGGGGCCTTTGAAGGTTAAAAAAAGGACTACGAGCCTGCCAAGCCTTAAAGTGAAGTTAGTGGTCAATCTTGTGAGGACTGGGGAGGGGACAGTGGGTGGGTGCTCTAGCTGGACTTCCCTTGCCTCCTGGGCAATGTGCCATTCGGAGAAGGAGAAGACACTACAGATCTGAGGGCTTGGGTAACACTGAACAGCACGTGGCATTTCTGGTCCTCAGGAAAAACCCCTGCATGGGATACTTACAAAAATAGATTGCATGCTGTGTCCAGTGGTGTTTTATTTACACACATATTGGTCCAGATATGGGGTTTGTTTCCTTGTCCAGCTGCCCATGCCGGATGTTTCTTTAGTGGACTGGCTCAACAGTATCCAGTACTCAACAGGAATCTAACACAGGATGGGCGTCTCTCTCAGTGAGTAAAAGAAAGCACAACATGAAAGGAGAAAGGAGGGGAGGGCAGCTAAAGGAAGGGGAGGGAAGGGAAGGGGAGGGAAAGGGAGGGAAGGAGAGGGGAAGGGAGGGAAGGGAAGGGAAGAGGAGGGGAGGGGAGGAGGGAAGGGGAGGAGAGGGCAAGGCAAGGAAAGGGGCAGCGGAGGAGGGGAGGGGAGAGGAAACCCCTGGCAGCTGGCTTTAACTTAGGAGACTATATATATATATATATATATATATATATATATATATTGGAATCTAATGATTAAACCCACAAACAAGAGCAGATGGAATAAACAGGCAGACACAGAGAGACAGGAGTAGCGCGAGCTGAGACTATTTTAATTCTCAGCCTTGCAGGGGAAGCAGGGGTGACTGTATTCCTCCGGAATAGCTGGATCTGTGTCAAAACTGTGGTGGGACCATCATAGAAGTCCCTGGGGCATTAGAATGCCTTCGGTATATGGGGACAGGTGATATGGTACAGACGACCAGTGGATCTGAGCTGTGAAGCAAGGAGATCTAAGCACAAGGAGGGGCTTGGCATGGTTGGAAAGGGACGTTGCTATCAGGGATTTCCAAGGTGACTTCTTGAATCTTTATCTGCAGCCAGTGCTAAAGAGGAGGGCTTCATCTCAGCACAGAAATACTCCTGCCCACTTGGACACCCAAACTGCCTTTCCCACGCCCTTCTCAACTAACTACTCTATGTGTCCCTCCGTGCACCTCCTTTCTTAGTGGGTCTTGTCAGAGACGGCAGGCATACCTACTGGACTCCACACACGGAGACCAGGAGGTGCTGCGGATTGCAGGTGCAGTCAGACCAGGAACTTGTCCCATAAGATCCCATCCACCCTTCACAAACTCCACACAGACAACTCGGCTCAGTGCTTCAGGTGGCTGCTGTGCTAGGTGACATCTCCTCCCAAGTAGCAGCAGCTGCAAGGGAGTGCCCAGAACCCTTACCTGGGGGTCCCCAGGGCTGACCTCGCTGCAACCCTTGGGCAGCCATCTTGTTTTGTGCACCAAGAACAACATCTTTGAAGTGGATGCATGTGAAGGTAGTTTGCTGAAACTATTACATGGGACTACGGATATACAAGGGCCATGGGTGACTTCATGGACCTAAGGCCTGTGCAAGACACAAGACTCTCTGTTTCCCAGTGACCTTAAACGTTGTTTAAAAGTTACACCTTTGTGTCTTGAAGTTCTAACCATTTTTTAAGCACATTTCCCTTTTGTACTGGACCCTATAAATTATGCAGTTGGTCCTGAAGAGGGTTCAAACACAAGACAACATTGTAAGAGGGCGCAGCGAGTTGCAGCTGATAACAATTAAAGGCTGTGGAGAGGGTGGGCAGAGCTGGAATGCTGAGATAACACAGAACCCCTCCCTCCCTCTGCTCCTACACCAAACTCCCAAGGCTCGAGAATTCAGCCTTCATCCCCAGACCCAAGACTCTGCTGTGTAAACTTCACCAAGTCCTTTGCCCACCAGGGTGCCTTGCCACTGCCTGCCAAAAGACTCCTACTGGTCCCCTTCCAAGTCCCACTGCTGCCCTGCACCTGTTGAAAGCCCACTTCTCTGAGTGGCTGAGCAGCTCTGCCCCTAGCGGAAGTTGGCAGTAAGAAACTTCCATTCAAGGAAGTCGGTTAGAGCCACTGCTACCTGCTCCTGATGCCTCCTCTCATCCTGTTCTCAGCGTCCAGGAGCATCTCGGCTGTCAGTCCTGGGTGAGAACTAGGTCTACTGCTGTTCCTGGAAGAGCAGGGTAGATGCTGTGACTTGGGGGCTTTGAGATGGGGAGCAGGGCTTCTTAGTGGAGTAAGCCTTTATTTAAAGAGAGGGGTTATATTGTTCTCTCTCTCTCTCTCTCTCTCTCTCTCTCTCTCTCTCTCTCTCTCTCTGTGTGTGTGTGTGTGTGTGTGTGTGTGTGTGCGCGTGTGAGTGTGTGTGTGTATATACTACGTACTGGTGAGGCAGTGTCCTTTACACAGGATATCAAGAAGGTGTCGATGTGGGCAGGGTGATAAGCTACTGGCAGAAGCCCAGGTGTGTAAGGAGCTGGTGTGAGTATCTTTGCCATTGAGGTTGTAATTCTGTGGTACTGTCTCAAATTGTGTGTGTGTGTGTGTGTGTGTGTGTGTGTGTGTGTGTGTGTGACAAAGAGGGTTAAGTGAATGTGCCTAGTCCCCCAGTTTGGGACAGCAATCCAGTGTGTGTCTGGGTATTTACATTACAGTGGTACAAACTGCGTGGCTGTGTACGTGTTTGCACCTGTCGGTGTCCTAGCTTGTTTCTGAGTGAGTGGAACAGAGCCACAGAGTGTGTGAGTGTGGGTGTCTGGTGATTCAGTATGTATCTGTATCAGCCACCGTGCGTCTGCCACCACGTCTGCATCTGAGTGTGGCGGCGTGCTGCGAGTGGCAATGCCCAGAGTATTCCTGTGTGCGGCTGGTGTGAGCACCATGGTGCCTGCTGGAGCCAGCTAGGCTGCAGTGGTAGGCAGTGGCTGTGAGGGTGCAACAGAGTGGTGTCTGCGTCTTATCTTGGCGGTGGCGAGTAGTGTGTGTCACCCGCGGTGTATGCGTTGTCTCGCAAGATCACCCACACACCTCCGGCTAAGAAGCCAAGCTGCGACCCTTCCTGGGAGCCTAGCAGAGGGTGTGCGCGGAAGCCTCTAGGACCCGGCGGAGGCCGGCCGCTGTCCCCGGGCCGCGCGAGTGAGCATGTGCAGACCGGGCGCCCGCTCGCCCGCTCCGCGCCCGCCACTCGCTGCACTCCGCGCCCGCGGCTCAGCTCGGCGCCCGCCCGCTCCGCCACTGCTCAGCGCGGAAGTCCGCAGCCTCGGGGAACTGGGCGACGTGGGCCTGGGATCGTGGGTGCGCTTGCCACGGGCACCGGGAGCGTGCGGGCGTCTGAGCTTTGGGCACTGCGGGGCTGCGGGCTTGGCGCCCCGGAAGGCGGGTGCCCCAGCCGGCCGTGATCCCGGGGTGAGTCCTGTCTTCGGGGTCTCCCAGCCAGGACCCTAGCACAGGCTGCGAGCTGGATCTACCCCCCGCCGCGGGCAAACAAGTTTGTATAGATGCGACTGGGAGCGCGCGCGGTTGCACCTGCTAGGGCGCGGGGCGCGGGGCGCGCTGGCGAGGCACCTTCCTGGGGCCGGCGCGCCAGGACCGTGGCGGATGTGTGGGGAGCATCTCACCACGTCTGGTCTTGGCTGCATGTGCACAGGCAGTTGCACCAGCCGCTTCTCCTCCAGGAGACCGGGGACGCCGAGTCCAAGTCACCGGCTAGGCTGAGGGCAGAATTTGGGGTGCGCACTGCCTTCCTCCTAGGTGGAGACATTCGCCAGAAGCTGCTCCCCCTTCTCTCGTTCCGTTCCTAAGCCAGGCTTCCGGTCAGCGAAGGGTTTTCTCTTGATGAACTTGAATACAGGCTGAGACAAAACCGAAACGTATGTATTTTGTTGGGAGAATTACCCGGTGTTGCGCTTTGCTTCTTCCTAAGGAGTGGATGAAGGAGACTCGTGGCTGGATGCTGTGTGTGGTGTTTTTCTTTGCTAGTCAGAAGCATCCCTGGCTGGGTCAGCTGCTTCAGGGTAGCTTGTCTTAACTGCCTTTCTGGGTATCTGTACTCCGCTGATGGTCTTAGTCCTACCAGCTAATCCATGGGAAGTCAGAACCGGAAGAGGACCTCTACCCCATCTGCTTGAAGGCAGACTGGCAGTTTCCAGCCCCCACCGCCCTATCTTGGGACCCGGCCCTCACTCTCTGTAGCGGACTACTTTCCAGACAGAATGGACAAACTCGGGACTCCACTGTACTTTTGTCACCTCTTCTCTCCTGTTGCCGGGACAGCATACTTAAGTCTAGGGAGACACTTGGGGCCAGCTTCTGTAGGAACCCATAGGTGGGGATCAAGATCCCAGCATCAGATAGGGGAGAGGGAGGGGCCTTCTCTATGGGAGGGGAGTGTAAGAATTAGAGTGCTGGGCTGGGTGGCTCTTTAGTCTACAGTGTCCTCACTTGGTGGCTATCTAACTGAATGGCTACACGTGCTGGGCAGAGAGCTAGGGAGAGCTTTCTTGGTATAGGAGCAGGTTTCGTTTCTTCCAAGCATGACCTCCTACCACACACACAGCCTTAACTGAAATCCCCTCCAAAGATGTCTGTGAGGAGGGGCTGTCAAGCCCCCAGGTTCATTGAAGAGCCAGGCATCTCCTTAGTAGTGGTTGAGGGCAGCTTGGCCAGCTGCCCACCTGGGAGTAGTGAGGACAACTGTCCCTTTATCCCCCGACACCATGACCACCCCAGCCATCCCAAAATTGTCCTCATAGATCTTTAGAAGAAACTTATCTAGGGGTGAGGGGATCCCTCTTTTCAGTGGGCATTGGAGTCCTGGCATAGGCAGTACTGTCCTATGTTCTGACCAGAAGTGGAGAGAACAACTTGGATTTAGACAGAAGATGAGACCCCTGTCCTTTTCTCCTAGCTGCCTCCCCCAGCAGGTGGCACCTTCTGGGCCATCACTTGGCCTGCTGCTCAATGTGAGCCTCAGCCTGGCCAGTTCAACCCAAAGACCGCAGCACACATCAGTGAGTCTCACCGATGGTTCTAGTAGAGTCACTGAGCAGAGCCTGGGAACCCACAGCCTCCAGGTCCAGGCTGAGCCATATGTGAGCAAGGTCTAGTGGGAGAGAGAGACTTCTCTTTCCAGACACTCCCAGCTTGGACTCCCATCTGCCTCCATCCTGGCCGGTCTCCCTGAGACCAGCTCTCTGTGAAATCAAGACCAAGTACTTGCTGGCAGCTCAGCACTTCAACCTTGGGGATCTATGTCCACACAACAGGAGTGGCAGTCATACTCATGGGGTGGCGTCCCCGAGGTCAGCACTGCTTATTTGGGGGACATGACCTAATCTTTCTCTGGACCTCTTAATTTTGCTTTCTCCCTCTCTTCCCTAATTTCTCCACACCTTGACTTAATAACCTCCATGTCGACCTGTATCTAAAACACAATCCCCATGGTGCCCCTTGAGTGGCCATGGTTAGGGAGAAACTCTACACGTGTACTTCGTTCCAGAGGGGATAGAAGTGGATGGCAGTTGGACAGGATTCATTTTGTAAATCTTGCAATGCTGTGTGCCTCTGTATCGAGGCTCCTCCTCTCCATTAGGATGGGAGCTCCCTCCCGGAAGGTGATTGCCTTGATATGAAGTGGCCAAGAGTAAGGAAGGACAGGGATGTACAAGGTGTCTTGAGCCTTCTCCCATAGCTTGAGTCTCTGTCCTTCGGCATGAAAGGAGTCAGAGAAAGATAGGGCTAACTGGCTCACGTGTCCAGATTTATCCAAGCCTGAAATGTGCTGTAACACCCATTTAACCTGTTGCACTCTGCACAAGGCCCAAGACCACCCTCAGGGACTCACTGTCAATAGAAACATGGAGGGAGATGAACACATTAGGGTGCTGATTTGAAGGGGTTGTGATTGGCTGTGTCATGTGGCCCTGGGTCAACCAAATAGAGAGGAAAAAGTCCCAGCTGCCCATGGCACTCCAGCACAATGCACAGAAGGGTCTCCATCTGACGCCGTGGAGATGAAGGCTGGAGTTCCAACTACACTGACTGTTCATCTCTGTCCGAGTTAATTAGCCCCCGGCGTTTTACCTTTTGCTTCTATGTAACAGGGATCATGACTCATAAATTAACGTCATGAGCCCGTGGGAAGATCACTCATTCATTTGTTTATCTGCTTACTCATGGTACACACATGGTACTCGGGGAAACCACGGATAACCTCGAATGTGACATCGAAAACTTTACTGCTCATAAGGACTTCAGCCTTGAGTCCCCTGACGGTTATATACCCCACTTGCATTAAATGGAGTTCGACCTTAGTAATACTACTCTTACTGTTTGTGATTGAGAAGTCATAATGGTACATTTTAACAGGCTACCCTGTGACATTGGACCTATGTATATAATATGAAATGATTAATCTAAGTAACTATCACGTTTTATACTTTTAGAGAAACTTTGTATGTGGGTGTGCCCATCTGTGTGCGCAAGCACCTGCAGAGGCCAGAAGTCAACGTTGGGCGGTCTTCTCTGTTGTTCTCTGCAGTATTGGTTTGTTTTGGTTGAGACAGGGTTTGCTACAACCCAGGCTTGCTGGAACTCATTTGGCAGACCAGGCTAGCCTCTGCCTCCAGAATGCTGAGATGAAAGGCGTGTGCCACCACCTCTGGCTTCTGTCTTACTTTGCAGGCCAGGTTACCTCACCGAGCTTGTTGCTTCAGCTGTACTGTCTGGTCACCAAGTCTCTGGGATCCATCTATCTCCCCCTGTCGACCACTGGGGTTATAGAAACACTACCATGCCTGGTTTTTGCCAGAACGCTGGGGATCTGAACTCAGGAACTTATGCTTCCCAAGAGAGCACTTTGCTCACTGAGCTATCTCCCCAAGCCCCAAGAAACATTTTTATTTGAATTTTTTCTTGAGTTCTGAAGTTCAAAGAATTTTCACCTCTTCAAAAATGGAATCCCTACCCCGTTTTAGCAAGGGCCTGCAGGTTTGTGTTTTGTGGGTATCTCAATCCCCCCCCTTCCAGCCTCAGACCCTGGAGGGAGGGCAGTATTCCCAGGAGCAGTCAGAGATACTGACTATGCCTGGGAGTGGCTCGCAGGCTGGGAGAGGATGTAGAGATATTAACAAACAGGCAGACTCAAAGTAGAACGAAAGCCCAGCCACAGGTCACCATGCATCTAGCGTCTGTGTCAGTACTGGAGAACCAATCTGCTTTAGGGGTTGAAAAGGTTTTAAGGAGGAAGTGTTATTGAGCTGAGCCTTGAGGGTGGGGAAGTATTTCAGGCCTGTGATTTAGGAAGAGCATCCCCGACTAGTTGAATAATATGCACCTTAAGGAAGCTTGAAACATCTCCCGCTGACCAGGAGCACTGGTTTGGACATAGGGTTCTGTAACGAGTAGTCTGAGGGAGGGGGCTGGGAGCGAGACCAAGACAACACACTGAATGACAGTGGAGGAGTGTGGGCCAGTTCCTCCTCGTCCTGTGGCCCCTGCAAGCTGTAGCATAATTAGTGCTATGCAGTAGGGTAGATGCTTTCTTGGGATGCTGGGAGGACACAGCCTCTGGGAGAGCGATGGGCTTCAGATGACAAGCATTGAAGAGAGCAGCAGAGGATGGAGAAGGTGAACTGAGGAGTGGGAGAACACTGCAGCCCAGCCCCACTTACACCTTCCCTGAGGCCCTAAAGCACAGAGCTGCTAGCTTCTAGTTGGTCAGTGACCTGGGACTCTGAGCAGTTGTGGCATAGGTCCTTATCTTGCTGAGAAGCAGCCTGCTGGACCTATGTTTTGTCGTTAGGATGCTGCCCTATGTGCAGACAGCTTTGAGTCACCCTTTCTTGGTGGCCACAGTGGCTGGGATCCATGTGGGGGGCACTGGTCATTTTCTCTCTTATTAATGCTATTCGTCAATAGCCAGAAGGTAGAAGGGAGGTGGAGTCACATGACTGAACCCTAGGGACCAGTCCTAGCTAGCCTTGGTGATCCCTACTCCTCTCTTTTCCCTTCCTCTTTCTCCTAGCACTCCTAGGGCTCCCACCCCAACCTGGCCCTCAGGTAGGTGCTACTCACCCTTTTCAAAGCCCAGGTTTTCTGAGTCCCCCTTGCACTAGGAACTTGCTTTTCCTCTCTGAGACTCCTTGAAGCCTTGGTTCAATTATTTGCCTCTCATTCCTGGGCTATCTCAGGGACTCTTTCCCTAAGCCCTAAAATAATTCCAAGGATGTATAGAACACTGAGCAAGGTGGCAGATGGACATCCATCCCATCTGGACAGAGCCTCAAGTGGAGGTTTTGGGACAGGGGATGTGCTTGGCAGTCCCTCCCCGAGGGTTCCAGATCAAGGAAAGCAGCTGTGAAGCAAGACTCGGGGGATGTGGAAGACTTCCAGAAGAGGGGAAAGAGCTCAAAGGCAATCTCAGAGCCTGCCCTTGGCAGTGCCTCTTAGGTTTGACTGGAAAGGCCAGAACGGGAGGAGCTTCTGCCTGGCATAGTTTCAAACCCGTGATGGAGACACACTAAGTTTTTAAGAATAAATCTTACCACGTGCAGAGCCAGAACTCAACTGGGGAAAGGGGCAGTGAGATTTTTGGCCACAGGATGGCTCCAGGTATGGGGACAGTTCTCAGCTGATAGGAAGCAAGCTGTCTGCCTCCCATGAGGATCCAGGGGCCCGTGAGGTACACAGGTCACCTAATCTATTTATTCACACCGCAAGAGCCTAATAAACGGTGTCACTGAAAATTAAGCAGTTGCCAACAGCGGTTAGTTCAACGTCAAGCAAGAGGAGGCTGTTGGACCCTCTGGGAATAGGAGGTCCAGGATGAAGGAGACAGGTTCTTGGGAGCACCTGCTGTGGGTTTGTCCTCCAGCGGCTCCAGTGTGCCTCTTTGGCATTCATAACCGGTATCAGTCACAGTCCAGGCAACCGTTCTACAACCGTTCACTTTTACCTATGCACAGACAAGGGGCCTGAGGTCCTGCCCTGGGATTAGGTTTGCAATAATAAAAGCCCAATGACTTTGGGATACAGTGGGCCAGCCAATGGACATCCACGTCCACTGCAGACGAAAAGTGGCCAGATTTCTGCTGGGTCTCAGCTTTCTCTGCTGTCTTACACCTCTAAGCTTGTCTGTGAGCTCTATGCTGCAAATCTACCTGACCCTGACTCGACTGCTTTCAAGTTCTGCTAACAAATTCTTGCTGATGCTACTCGACTAGCTGTATGCTGGGATCTGGGGAGATGGAGATGGACCAGGTAGGATCTGTGACCTGGAGGGACCTCATCAGCCTAACAGATAAGCAGGGCTGGGCACTACATAAAGTGTGGTGGAGGATCAGGACGAGGCAAGTTCTTGATGCTTTGAGTGTGTGGCCCCTCCCAACCTGGGAATCAGCTTTGCCATTTTGAGACCTGAGAATGAAAATCTGGTTCTGGGGCCCTGGGATGTGGAACTCTGGCCTGTAAGTGATGGTCACCGCCGCCTCTATTAGAAAAACCACTTCAGGAATGGGTCTAGCAGGCTCTAAGAGGACTTGCAGGACCTTGAAAAGCTTGGGTGATTTTGAGTCCTGATGGATTCATCTCTGACACCTGACATCTCTCTCTCACCCCCTATCCTACTTGTAGACAAGGAGGCTACCCCACTTGTCTCATGTATACAGATCCAAGCTCTTACGTAAGAGGGAAGTCACAGCGCAGGGGTGCAGCCGATGTGCTACATTTCGCCTATTACTTAGCTTATAGGATTTTACACTAGTAGGATCTCTTGCATCCAGAACCCTTCCACAAACACACCTGAGAACCTCCTTATAGCACAGGAGAGATCCAACGCTGAGGGCTCCCTGATAACCCACATGCACCTTACACAGCAGCTTTGTGATCCTGAGACCGATGGTTGCACAGGTTGCTCTCTGGTTCAGGCTTCCTCCCAGCCATGGATGAATGGAGTTTGAGGTTTCACTGCTCTCAGACTCCTCCTCAGGAACATGCTTCTGCTGTCAAGAGTTCTTCTCTCTCTCCCTCCCTCCCTCCCTCTCTCTCTCTCTCTCTCTCTCTCTCTCTCTCTCTGTCTCTCTCTCTCTCTCTCTCTCTCTCTCTCTCACACACACACACACACACACATATATGTATATACATATATATACACACATATCTTCACTGGCAAAGACAACTGAGGTGTCACTTTGTGCAGGCTGTGTGACAGTGACAAAAGTAAATAGGGGATGACATCTTCTCAAATTGATCAGAGTCCTTTGGGGATGACCGAAAAGTGGATAGACGATGTTAATTGCACCAAAGTGGTGCACTCTGGGATGGGCTTAGCACAGGCTGTTGGGAACCAGAGAGTTCTCTCCTTCTCTCTGGGTGGATGTGATCAGGGAAAGCTTGGAGAAAGTGACATTTATGCTAAGCCTTAGGGGTCACACAGAGATTAACCAGACAGAGGTGGGGGGATTAGAGGCTGAGACACTGTGTGCAGGAGGCCCTGCTGCAATCCTAGAGAATGCCTATGAATGCACGGTGGAGCTACTGAGGCATAGAGAATGGACCTCAGTGGGTTGGACCACAAGGAGACCTCGTGTGCCATGCTAAGACGCTTGCAGTTTATCCCCAAGCTCCAGGGAGCTATTGAAAAGAGGTTTTAAGCAGAACACCAGCCATGATCAGATTCGCGTGTTAAGGAGGCTCACCCTGGCAGCCTGTGTGCTGTGGATTGGAGGAGCCCAAGCTGGGGACAGACAGATCAGTCCGGATTTCTCGGGATTTTCTCTATGGTTTTACAAATCTGAGGCTGGCAGGGGCGGTTCTGGCGACATACCAGCTTAGACAGAAAGGAAAATCTCCGAGACCATCTGCAAAGGCTTCCCCACTCAGCTGGATCCCACTGTCCTTTGCTGATGAGGACCTGTGTAACCATACCCCTATCCTCCTGGAGGTCTCAGCCCCCTTAGCTCTCAGAACTTAATCCGGAAGGTTCAGGCTGGTCTGGGCCCCCTCGGACAGTCTGCTGGGCCCCCAGCCTCCTTACAGCCTGAAATGCTGGGCCCCAGAGCCAAAACATTGTCTTTCTTCTCACACCCAGCAGGCCGTGTCAGTGCACAGAACAGCCATTGAAACACTGCCCTTGCCGTGTTAGTTACGGCCAGCGGCTTAGTCACGCTTCCAGGGTCCTTTCTTCTGGGACAAGCCTGCCCTTGTGCTCAGAGCCCTCCTCACACAGCAGCCCAGCTCGAGGCAGCTGCAGAGCCCCCACCAACCCTAATAGCTACTTTAGAGATGCCGCCAGCGGGAACCACAGCTTAATGTCAACATGAACACCGCGCAAGCCTGCCTCTGCCTCCGTGAGAGTCAGCGACCAGCCTCTGTAAAGGTGCTCCCGGAATACGGATCACAGCTTCACAGCATCACAGGGAGGTAGCCCGCTGTGTGCATTTATTAAGCACCTTCAGTATGCACCTGCCTGTGTGGGGCATACTTGCGTTCTATAGTAAAACTGTGTTTGAGGCTGTGCTGTGCAGTAGTTGAGGCACGGATCTGGAGAGAAACATTGGAATGTTGGCTCTTGTGTTTGCCAGCTGTGGTGTTTCAGGAAATTACTCCTTTTTTCTTTTCTTTTCTTTTCTCTTTTTTTCCCCATCAGTATAATTGGGATGTTACAATATCTATCCCATTAGATTGGTGAGAGTACAGTGGCATGACTTCATAACTCACTTTGCTGAGTGCGTGGGGTCACTGGGGACTCAATGGAAGCCATGGTTGATTCCTTCCTTATTGCTGTTATCATTCCTGGACCGTCATTGCCACTGTCCAAACCAGTATCATCCTCACATCACAGATGGAGCTGAAGCCCAGAGAGGTTCAGCAATTTCTCCTGGGTCACACAGCTGGCCAGCAGCAGAAGTGGGATCTGAAACCTTTGTCCAGTGTTCCTGACACAGAGGTTACCCCTTTGGTAAATCAGTCACAAGGCCAGGGAGGACCCTGTCCCAGGAAGAGGGTAATGGATCCTGTTGCATCTTAATGTTCTTTCTCCACTTTTCTAGGTTCCTGAGACTGACGAGGGCAAGGAGAGCTAAGGGATGGGGGAAATGGTGGCCCCTGGGCAGAAGCTACCAACAAGGGGCTTGCGGCTGCCAGAAAGAAGTGATGGTGACATTTGAAACCCACAGGGACAGAAGCCCACCAGTGTGCTGACAGGTGTCAAGAGCCAGGATGCTGGGATGATGCCCTTGGAGGCCCTGGTGTCCCCCCTGCCCAGGTGCTAGGAGCCGTCCCCAGGCTCCAACTGGGAGCCCTGCTGCCCAGGGGCATGGCCAAACCTTTCTTCAGACTCCAGAAGTTTCTCCGCAGAACACAGTTCCTGCTTCTCTTCCTCACGGCCGCCTACCTGATGACCGGCAGCCTGCTGCTCCTGCAGCGGGCCAGAGTGGCCCTCCCACAGGCCCTCCGGGCTCCCGGCAGCCTGCAGGCCTTACCAGTGGCCACTGTGGCACTGGGTGTGGGTCTGCTGGACAGCAGGAGCCTTCATGACCCCCATAGTAGCCCTGACCTACTACTTGATGTGGACACACTAAGGAGTCCTCTGGCCCGAGTGCCACCTGGAATCCGCTGGCCCCGGAGAAACCGCAGCTCACTGCGGCGGCGCTGGCTCCACCACCTGACCAGTGACCCGCAGGGGCCACCCACCCTGGGCCCAGAGGCCTCTGGACCAGCCAGCCATAACCAAGGTAGGTTTCCTGCTGCTGCAACAAGCCCTGCTCAGGGTTATGTGTGTCATCTTATTCTTGGCCCTGTGGTAGCCGAGAGGTGTGATATTGTCCCCTCAGAGCTCTGACTTTGATCTTGGCTCAGTCGCAGCTTCCTGGGTGACTTCGATTATGTCACTTGTCTCTGGTCCTCTCAGTAGAGACAGAGACACTGACCCCAGGGTTATTGTGCAAATGTATTAAAGTAGCTTGGAGCAGTGTGTCACGGGGTGTCAAGGGTGGTCCCAGAGCAGCAGCAGCTGTTGCCTGTAGGAGCTGGTGACAGTACAGTCCCAAGTTCTTATACATTGAACAGAGCACAATCTCCTACTTTGGTTGCCACCAACAATCCCCGGATCTGCTCTCTAAGTCAGCGGTTCTCAACCTTCCTACTGCTGTGACCTTTAAAACAGTTCCTCATGGTGTGATGACCCCTAGCCACAAAATTACCTCATTGCTACTTCCTGACTGTAATTTTAATACTCTTGTCAAGAGTAATGCTCATATCTGATAGGCAGGATGTCTGGTATGTGACCCCTGTGAAAGGGTCATTCAAAAGGGTCTCGCCCCACACGTTGCAAACATGGCTCGAGGTCATCCTGGTGTACTCATAAGCCAAGAACCACTAGGCAAGGGAACATCATGTATGACTTGGTCTCTGATATCACTGGGGTAAAGATAGCTTGTCTATACAGTGCTGCTCTGCTGTGAAGCTGCTGTATCTGACACCGTCACTGCCTCAGTTCACAAGGAAGACATTGCATGGGAAGGCTAAGTGAAGGTCATTCTCACAGTTTGGGGTCTCTAGAACCTAACCCTGCAGCCAGAACTCAGGCAGAGTAGATCTAGGCGATGACCTCAGGAAACCCTGGCTGGGGAGTAGCAGGGAGACCAGGAAGGAAGGCAGCCAGGAGAGGCGTACTATGGAGCAGGAGCAGGCGGAAGGAGCCTGCTTGAGTGGGAGGTGGGTAGAGCCAAAGCAGAACACACCTCAGGGCACCCGGGAGTGGCAGGCCTGAGAGCGGGTGGTGATGGGATCCATCATCATACTGCTGGGACTCCCAAGTCAAGATGGCCTTCTCTGGCCTAGTGCTCTTTGCACTGAGTTTTGTAGATTCTCTCTACAGGGCCCGGGGAACATGCTGGGCGCCTGGGGAGCACACAGTAAGTGTTAAAGTTGTGCCTGGGTGGCAGCTGAACTCAGTCATCTCTGATCATCCTCTTACCAACTTATTTGGTTCTGTGCCCTAAGTCATTAGAGGAGGTGGTGCTCCTGTCCCTAAAATAAAGTGCATGAATTACTAAACAGAGTATCAAGCGTAGTCTATAGGGCACCTATCATAAGTAATAAGCATAGTGCATAGTGTACTTAACATAGAGTACTAAGCATAGCACAGAGTACTAAGCATAGCACACAGAGTACTAAGCATAGCACATAGAGTACTGAGCATAGCACATAGAGTACTGAGCATAGCACATAGAGTACTGAGCATAGCACATAGAGTACTAAGCATAGCACACAGAGTACTAAGTATAGAGTACAGAGTACAGAGTTCTTAGCCCAGAGGACTTAGTGGAAGACTGTAGGAGATGAGGCAAGTAGAGCATCAGACTTATGGTAGGGAAGGCATAAGAGAAAATGCCAGGCCTAAGATTTGGGATTGATTAGTTGGTTGATTGATCGACTTACTGATTGATCCGTGTGCTGCTGGAACTCGGATCTCAGACCTTAGGATACTAGGCACATCCTCCGTGGCTGAATCACATCCCGAATCCTTGATTTATTCTGAGAATCATAAATCCAAGCTTCTCTTGTCTCGGGGAAATGCCTTAGTAGGTCCATCAAAGGAAAGACTAGAAGGCTGTGGTTTCTTTTCCCCAGGGAAGGATGCATTTCAGACCAGACATCATCTAGCTGATCTTCTTCATGCTGATTCTTTAGCATGGCCTATATGTAACGAGACAGAGGGATTGGTGATATAGCTCATTTTATGTGTGCCTTCTGCAATCTCTCCAACACACCAAGAAACTGGGTCTCTAAGCAGACATTACCAGGGTAATTAATTTAGACTAAAGTGCCAATGACCAGGAGAGGGCCCGTGGGTTTCCTGAGAGGAAGTTTTGTGACGTGAATCCTTGCTGAAGACAGAGCTGAGTTCCTTTCTTGTTATTGCCACTTCATGGCTCTATGACCTTGGACCAATTGACCTGGAGTCTTCTCTTCATTTCTGTCATTATTTATTGAAGGCCATTAGTCTTCAAGATGTCTTCACTATGCATTAGTTCCCATATGTGTTTTGCATTGGACCCCTGAGTGCTCTGTCTGGGGTGGAGTCAGTTATGTTTCTAAATAACTACTGTACAGGAGTTCCTGTGCAGACTTCCTGAAGGAGGATTAAGGCATGGCATGGAACTTGAGGTAGAGAAGGCCTTATAGCTTGTCTTCAGAGAAGGAACTAAGTGGCCTGGTAATCTGGTTCTGGCCATACATATATTACGTCCAAGAGAACCATTTAGTTATCTCCAAAGACGCAGTATTGATGGAAGAGGTCCTATAAAAGCAGGAGAAAACACAGTTAGATGTAAGCAGGACAGGAATCACCTGCTGTATAACAACATGGTTTCGGCTATGAATAAAAATACCTGTTGATTCTCCTTACCTGTTGATAGCCCCTACCCGTGATTCCTGCAGTACCCCAATTACCAAACAAATAAAGGGTTAACTCTGGCCGCACTGTTGTACAAAGCAGCATCCAAGGTCTAGGGCCAGGGCTTGGCAGTGAGGACTTCGAATGGTCAATGGGCACTTATCACTCCATGAGATATTAAATATTTTTAATCTTCTTCAGGATTTTAAAGGTAAAGTTGGTCTCCCTACAGACTCTAAAAGAGCAGCATCTGAGGGAGATGTTTTGACATGCTGGACATCTTCAGAGAACCCAGAGGAAGGCAGAACACTGTCCTTGGAACCCCTGAGCCTTTCTCTTAGGGAACTCTCTGAGCGTGCATGGCCAAGCAACCTCCTTGGTCTAGAGAGTGCCCCACAGTGTAGCCCTAGACCAGCTGCTAGGACTGCAGACAAAGCAAGCATCTCTTTGCAGCCTGGGCATCCCGCCATCCCCTGAAAGGGATCCTGCAAGCCACGGAAGCTGCAGGAGTCTCCATCAATCACAGCGCATTTCATTATACCTTGGACAACATCCATAATGGAATAAAATGTCAGTAAGTTTACTAGGGGAAAAATAGTAACTTCTCCATAGCCAGTTTGTTTTTTATTGATAGTAATTTCCAAAGGCATTCCAATATCTCGAAAGCCATCGTTAATAGCCTCACGACTTGTCCGTTCTGATGTGCAAATGAACAGATGCAGAGTCACAGGCGGTAATGCGTCTGCTCGCCCTTCGTTTCAGCCCACAGTAATAAATCCACCTCAGGAGCGTCCCAGCGAGTCCCTCCAAAGTTCTTGCTTTTCTGCACATTCTTGCCTCTGTCAGGGATTTGGAAAAGTCATTTGTTATGTTAAGTGACAAAGACTCCTCTGCTCCCCCACAACCCAGAGGGGCCATCTGTGTCTCAAGCCCTGGCTGTACCCCAAGATGGGGGCTGCGGGATGCCTGGGGGTGGGGTGGGGGCTTCCTCTGCACGCCCGTCAGACTGTTGGCTTCCTCTTACTGGCATCTTCTGACCTGAGATCCCCAGAGACCTGGGTGGTGAAAGCTCAGCTTTCTGCTCTCATGGTTGCCATCTGCTCTAGGAATTCAGACCCCTGAGACTCAGATCGGGATGTGGTCAGCTGGCACACCCTCTTTGTGCGGGGGCTCCTCTACTCTTACTCCTGAGGCCTTGGGACTTCCAGCATGGTTTGTGGGAGCTGACCCGTTGTTTCCAACAGGGAGGGGCTCTTCTGTCTGGGAGTGCTTCTACAGTAAAGGCTGCTTTGGACTCTGCTGAATCATCTCAATTGTCATGCCTCAGTCTCCCCAACTGTCAGGAGGATGCATGCGCATCTTTGCTCTGGATCAGTTCCCTCCTCCTATCTTGCCAGAGCTTTTCACCTGTCCTTAGAATCCCAGAGTCCTTCCCCTGCTTCAGGAACGAATGGTGTGGCACCCTTCCCCTTGCTATGCAGCAGAAGCCACTATTCCTTCCAGAAGCCACTATTCCTTCGGAGGAATCGTGACCTCCTTCTCTAGCCAGTGTGAGGCTGCTAGAGAGCCTGGTGCACACTCCAGGTACCATTTCAGAGGCTCTGAGCCGCAGAGCCCACTCTCAGGCTGTGTACAGCTTCAGCGCAGGTGTCCTATCCAGTTCCCAACATAGCGGCTGTGGATGCGCCTTCCCGGTTTGCAGACCATGTGAGAGTGTGTTTGCAAATTCCCAAATGCCATCTCTTCAAAACAGTGATGCGTGTGACATTTACACGCTTGGGGCTGCGCTTGCCTTCTCCAAGTTTCTCCGAAAGTCTGAGAGACATCTCCTTCCTGTCCATGACAGGGTAGGCGTACCAGCAACTCCCACTGGTGTCGGCATGCTTGGATCAATAGTGACACTACCCTCTGGAATCATGCCCAAGTGTCTCTGACTGAAGAACTGCTAAGGGTATGGTAGAGGGCGTCTCGGTCACAAGGCTGTATCAGTTCCACGTGGACACCTGCCTCAAAACCGACAGACTCTGTTTACCCTTATGCTAGGAAAACACAGCAGATTTGTTTTAAAGAGTCCTCTGCTTATGGAAACTCTTAGGTTAACTAATTCCAGACTTTCCCTGGGTTCTAAGCTCCCTGTGGCTCATGTGCAGGTGATAAAACCTTGTCTTGGGACCCTAGTAGAGGCAGAAGACCCCTCTGCGCCTAGCAAGGGAAGGGAGGGTGAGTTCATTAAGTCAATGTTACAAGGACTCAAGTGTGTAAAAACGCTAACTACCTTGATCTGGCCATTTTACACATGTATTGAATCATGTGTAATCATCTATCCCACCAATACATACAGTGAATAATCATTTCTTTTGAAAACTCAGATCCAAGCACAGGGAAGAGGGGTGGTAGAGAAAAGCTGCAGTCAGGCTGACTATGGGTTCTTGGCACTACCTTTGGGTGCACAGTAGGCTGTTAACTATGTACACAGTAGGCTATTAACTGAGCAAAGGAGCAGAAAGCTGCCCAGCTGCCCACTTGGCTCTTGTGCTGAGGGGAAGGAAGTAGAAGAGGATCCTTTATCCCCTCTCCTTTCTGGGGAAGTACATGGGCCAGCCATGGCTAGAGACCCCAGCTTTTCCCCCACTGGTGGGTGGGCAGACTTCCCCAGGGATGGTAGCCCCTGGCTGGGGCCTTCCCTGACTCCTGGGCCTATCACCTCAGCTGTGCTTCCTCCTTGCAGGCAATTACCTGGGATGCTTCAGTGAGGAGGGCCAGGAGAGAACCCTGAAGGGGGCAGTGTTTTACGACTTGAGAAAGATGACTGTGTCCCACTGCCAGGAAGCTTGTGCTGAGAGGTGAGTGTTGATCCGGGCTTTTGACTGTGCTGGAGTGAGAGGTTAGAAGGCAGTCTTGGAACCAAGGGACATTACGGCTGTCGGTTGGCCATCCCGACGCCATTACACATCCATTCATCAGACTCTAATCTCCAGGAGAAAGTGCATCAGTATGCTAGCAGTTTTCTTGGCTTCCATGCCTGCTGTGCTAGGGACATGCCCTGTGACCCGTGGAGTTCTTTGAGCAGGCTATAGCTGAGGATGAGGAGCCATCGAAAACTAGTTTACTCATCTGTTTAAAATTAAATAAAGGGACAAATGGGCCTCAATTAAAATAAAGTCGAGGGCCAGTCCAGCGGTTAGAAAATCCATTTCTACTTGTATTACAACACAATTTACTTTTCTAGATACTGTCAGCTTTCCTAGTGGTTTTCAGCCATCTCTCTGTCCCTATTAACGGGACAATCACAGCTGGTGTGCCCGAGTGTGCAAGTGTGCATGTGCATCTGTGCATGTGTGTGTGCATGTGTGCTCATGCATATGTGTGTATGTGTGTATGCACGTGTGTGTGCGCGTTCACGTCAGAAGACAGGCAGAGAGCATGAACACACAGCATTCTTCACCTATGTCTATCACCTTAGATTCGTTTATGTTTTTTCTGTAAGTCAAGTCCCACCCCTATTCTTTTAGGTAGTCATGAATTGTTTCCCACTTTATACCTGGAGAAAGCAATGACAGGGCCGCCTTCCCCATGCTTGGTAGCTGAGAGAAAGGTAAGGCTGAACATGAGGATGCCAGCGTCTCATTTTAGCCTCTTTCTATTTAAGAAAACTGAGGCTCAGAGGTAGCAAGTGATGACGTCTTCTATCACTCTATAGAGAGACAGCAGCCGGATGGGACTTCATTACTCTGTGATTTTTCACTCCGGGCTCTCCCATGGTCCACTTTCTGTAGCTGTGGCCCTGTATGATACTCTATAGATTCTGTTTCCTATGCTGTTCTTATTATGCTGTAGTGGTGCCTATGAGTAAGGATGAGGAGAAGGGGGCTGCCAACAGGGCCCATAGTCTCATCTGTTGTGTGGGCTTCAGGCCAGTGCTGTGCTGGCACTGAGCACGCTTAAATCTGCACCTGTGATCTGCGTTTAGGCAGCTTGAGGTCATCTGTGTGTTTATACCATAGCAAGAGGCAAATGCTCTACTTCAGAGCTCTGCACACCTACTGAGGACCACGTTCCCACACATCCTTTATACTGGGTAATCCTTTATAACTTGAGGCCATAGATGAGACTGAAATTCATTCTCCAAGCTGATGAGAAAACATTATCCCTACACTTCTATGACCTATAACTCTAGATGGAGCCTGATTCCCTAGGCCAGTGGTTCTCAACCTTCGTAAGGCTGCAAACCTTTAATACAGTTCCTCTTGTTGTGGTGACCCCTCCCCCAACCATAAAACTACTTCATTGCTACTTCATAACTGTAATTTTGCCGTTATGAATTGTGATGTAAATATCTGATATGTAGGATACCTGATATGCAACCCCTGTAAAAGGGTTGTTTGACTCCCCAAAAGGATTGCATGCCTCAGGTTGAGAACCACTGCTCTAGGCCATGCCGATGACTGTGCCCCTGTCTGCTCACCCAGACCTCATCTCAACTTCAAGTCCATCCCTGAGATCCAACAGCCATCACCTGACTCTGACCTCTCCATAGTTTGGACTCCAGTCTTAGCTCTGGGCCCAGCTTGGATTCACCCACACTCTGTGCCCCTGCAGGTCCTATGTCTATGCTGGCTTGGAGGCTGGAGCAGAGTGCTACTGTGGGAACAGGCTGCCGGCCACACGTGTCAGCCTGAAGGAGTGCAACCAGGAGTGCAAGGGGGAGAAAGGCTCCATGTGTGGGGCTCTCCACCGACTCTCCGTGTATAGTGTGGGGCTGCAGCAGTCAGGAGCCAAGAAGCGTGAGTGTCCCAACCTCATGTCAATGTCCCATTCACCTAACCCACATCCTATAAGCCAGAATCTATTCCCTCTTTCCCTGTCACCCATACCTGACTGTCCCCTTGCATGCTGCAGACAGAGAGTGAGGGCTGTCCAAACCTAACTGCCTGGCTTCATGACCAGGCACCTTCCCTTGTCCTTTGACGAGCTGAATAGGAAGACTGGGCATGCTTTGTGGCTGCAGAAGGCTCGTTTCACTTCTCTCTTCGCTAACTTCTCTCAATAGAGCTAGACCTCTAACAGCAGGGTGGTGGCTGGACCATCTGAAACTGGTTCAAGGAGACAGAAGACTTGAGACCGTATAACTACAGCTGTGCACTTGTGAATAATTGGGGGTTCATCTGCCGAGGTCTGCAAGCTCAACACAAAAGTTGGTTCTGGGGTTTGGGAGGTTCTTAAAGGAACAAATACAAAATCTCTCTCAGGAGAGCTGTGCCAGCAAACCTGAGCATCGAGGGTTCTCCAGACAAGTTCTCACCAAAGATGAGCATACAATTCACGATTATACAGCTTGAGAAGAACTAGCCCAGTCCTGAGGACCATGGTGGAGCACAGCCACTGTGAATAGGGCCAGAGTACGGGGAGAGTGACTCATGACTGACCACTGTTCAGGTGCTTCCTGCCTCAGGCAGATGTGCCTGGGTGCCAAGAGGGCTTAGATGAGGGAGTGGCCTGATGTGAAGACATGGACTATATAAACACGAGCTCAAGGATTTGCTAGTGCGTATATTAACTCAACAAAAACCTACCAGTACCCAACATGTGCCAGACATGAAGTTTACCCTGTCACTTGGACACCCGCACAGATTCTCTGAGGACTGGACTACCTTATGCTAGCTTCTCAGAGCTTTTATTTCTTTGGCCTGATTCTTTATCCCTCCTACCTGAGCCCCAGCAGGACCAGGCCTGAGGTAGACTCTGGCCCACCCTACCAGCTTCCTACTGTGCTCAGTCACTAACTTGGAGACAGCTCTTTTCGCCTCTGCTTCTGATTGGCTGAGGGACAGACGGTCTGGTCATTTGGGCCAGCCGTTGGCCTTGAGTGGGCGGGAACTGCTGTCATGGTTCATGTTGGCAGTGGTGTAGATGCCGTTTCTACAGCCAGCTGTGTGGCTGACCTTTGTGCTCTGCTTTCCTCTCCAAGGGGGCTCTACTAACAGGCTGCCAGGGTGGTCAGGTGACCGCCCTCTGTAAAGTGCAGCTTTGTGGCTGCTAGGACATGCTCAAACATTCCATTACCTTCCAGCTGGGATCAGGCTCAGTGCCGACACCTTAGCAGTGTCTTCCTTGGACAGTGTTCTTCTGCCCTAAATGGTCCCAAGGCTCTCACCTGAGGACATAGAGCTGGGGCTACAGAATAGTTTGCACTAAATGCCAGTATCCACTAACCGTTATGTCAGTGGTGCACACAGACCACTCCTGTGACTGCCAAGCCTCATAGGTTGCTGAACCCCCTCATTCCATTCATTTACTCACTCAGCACCCTTTGATGCTGGCTGTGTCTCAGTGTTCAGGCTACATGCAGGGAACCAAAGAGGACTGCCACACCTTCCTTCTGAAGTGCTCCATTCCAGAGTCCCATGGTCTCCGTTGTCCCGCCACCCCGCCATGGCCTAGACTCCCTGGGTCACTGGTTACTGTCCTCCTCCATGCTCTGTCTGCCCTGATGGCCCTCCCTTCCCACGTGCCCCTCAGCCTGCACTCTCAGTGTCTGTCCCATGCCAGTGGTTTAGCTCCCTGGCCTGAATGAAATCTTTGTTCTTTGTGGCCTGACCTTGGCACAGGGTGGCACAGAGCCTTGGGGGCAGGATGCTGTTGCCCTTGGCTGGGGCACCAGTCCTGAGCAGATGTGTGACTATGAGATGATACCGTTGTTAGCATCTGGAACTGGGATATACAGTGTCTCCGTAACAGTCCTCAGAGTTGAGGATGTAGGTGAGGAAGGGTGCCTTAGTCTGTGACACAGGGTTAGTGATGGGCTGGACAGCCCAGGTTCTGAAGACTCAAAGCTAGCTGTTGTCTCTGCAACAAGTGGCCTTCCTAATTCTATGCACTGATTCCCAAACCCCTGATTCTGTGGTCAATCAGGATGGGCTTCTGCATCCAGATCTTACCTGCACTTGACTGTTTATAAGGAAAAGTTATTCCCACACTGACCAAGGCTGGGAAGAGTTTGTGCTGCTGGCTAGGAGATGTGACAGGTGGGACGAGTTTGAAGAAGATGTCAAGCCTCAGGAGACCTTATTATGAAAAGGACCGTGGGATGAGAAACTTATCCCCAAGCAGTTGGTGCTGGAACATTCCAGAAGGTTTGCTCAGTACCAAGGGAACCAAAGAGCGAACTGAGCTTTTCCACCAGAAGGTTGAAGAACAACTTGGCAAGAAGGTTCCTTTGTGACACAGGATTGCAGAGTATTCCTAGAATCCAAGCAGGAGTTCGAGGTGGGAGTGAAGGCAGCTACGCTGGGAGGCTCCTGAGTGCTCTGTCTGCCACAGCACGGCAAGAGACAGTGGCAGTCCACATACGCAGCTCCACTTCCTCCTTCAGGCATATTCTCATGAGTCGTAGAACTTTCCAGATTATCAGCCTGTCAGATCACCTACTGTGGGAGCTAACATGAAGAAAAAAATGTAAAGTGAAGGAAAGAAAGACAGCTACTCACCCCCTCATCCCTGCAACCAGAGCTGTGGTAGGAAAAGTGATCCCTTAATACAGCATTACAGCCACGTAACCTTTGTCAGAGTCCCTGGTGATCATGGTCCCCATGTGGGTTTTTCTCAGATGTTTGACTCAATCCCATCTGGACACTTTGCTCTCCTCTCTCGTGTGATCCCTGCCCCTCCTTAGTACAGTCACATAGGTCGCAAGACCCAAAGCCAAGCACAGTTGCCACTGTTCATCAACACCCCATTTCCTTCCCTGCAGGGTGGACTGCCACCTACCGAGGGTGCTTCCCGCTGCCTGAGAATATCACCCGCACCTTCTCCTCCTCCATGACACAGGCCAACGTGACTGTGGAGACGTGTTCTGGATTCTGTTCCCAGAAAGTAAGAACTGTTACCGTTGTGTGGTGCTTCAGTCGTACCGTGTGATGGTGGTCTTCAGAGCAGGGCCAGGGTCCATGCTGGACCACACACATCCACTCTGATAGCCCAGGTGGGAGCCAAGGAGTAGACGGCAGGGCCAAGGCATGGATCTAGTGTCACACAGGGTGTGTTGGACAGTTCTCGGGTAGCACCTGCTGTGGTCTGAGGCTGGATAGGGAAGGTCCTAAAGCTGGAAAGAATGTGTCTGTGTGGCTTTCTGCATGGAAGCTCTTGGCACCTGTCACATGTTAAATTGACATTATTTCAACTCAGGGAGATGCCAGTTCAACCCTTAAGGACAGCTAATGGATTTTCTATTGTCTGTGCTGAGGTCTGCGGCTGACTGCAGGGGCCATACCACTCTGGTGGCTCAATCCAGGCTTTAGAAGGGAAGTAGAACTCGGCTAGGTCTGTCTGGGCTGGGGAGGACACCGCAGTCCCCACTCTATCTGCTCACTCTGTGGTAGGATGAGGAGTTGTCAAAGGCAGGTGGGGATTGCGAAGTTCAAAGTCAGGAGTATGTGAGGTGCGGTAGGGAGTTCTGTGTCCACAGAGCCCAGGAGTATTAGGCTGGGATTCAGCCATCACCAAACTATGGGTGGATGGTGTGGTTTTTTGGGTGTAGGTGATGGTAGGCTGGGGGCTGGGGCTGATTCCGTTGTGCTGGGGCCCAGGAGCCTCGGTGCTATGTGGGTTTTGACAGCGTGACAGAACAGAACTAAGGGGAGGAGAGGGCATTGCCTGTGGTGACGATGACAGTGATCAGACAGAAACAGCCATTTACAAATTGCACGTACCATGCACGGTGCTACTTCAAGCATTTTACCTGCGTTGACTCATTTCACGTTCCTAAGGCCTAATGGGAGGTAAGGAAACTAAGGCAGCTAAGGCAGAGCACCCAAGCTGTCTGCACAGGCTCAGGTAGTAGTGGTGGAGCTGGGAACTTGCAGCTGCATGGCCCGTTGTATGTGTTGGGGGGTTTGTGTTGGGGGTGGGGGAGATGGAGCAGGGGCAGCTGCAGTGAACTGGTCACAAACTCTCAGCCCCACCCACCCCTGCAACCTCACTGAGTGCCGCCCTCTTCCTGCTTCCTCAGCTCTCTGGAAGTGCTTCCCTTGCCAGGTAGACAAGAACAAGCTCTTATAGGCATTTTCCTCTACTTCTGCTTTGTAACCAGCATTTTCAAAGCCACTGCCATCAGGGTCCGTAGGTCACACAGTACAGTCCCTCCAGAAGTCAGTTTATGCATGTAGCCTGGGAAACTACTTTCTCCTCTCGTATTCATGGTGGGAACAAAATTCAGCAGGGGCGGGAATAAGGACACCCAAATAACCGCCAGCCCCGCCTGTGGCTAAAAAGAAATAATGCTGCTGAAATTTTGAGCCATTCCCCCAGAGGATCCCTAACCCCAGCTTCCCAGAATGTGGAATGTCACGGGTTTAGAGCAGGAGAAAAGCCGGGCATTAGCTGCTTAGAGGGGCCAGAAGTTCTCCAAAGACTATCTGCTTTAATCTTCTCAGCAGGGGACCTCCTCACCTCCCCCGTTGCTGTGGGAGGCAGCTCAGGTTTGCAAAAGGGTAAGCTTGGACACAGACACCGATAGGACTCCTGAATCCGCCATCTGTGCTTTTACACACTGCAACCTCTCCTTGTGACAGAAGGTGAGGGAGAGATGACAAAAAGAACAGGGAAAAGGGAACATTCAGTCACCATGACTGCAGGCTTGGACACGCCCGGGGGTAGCTTTGAGTAATATGTTTGTGTAGGACACAGGAAAGAGATAACCGAGGCACATGGCTCGTCTCCTGCCTCTCTTCCTCCCAGCCTTCTCCCTGGGAGGCGGCTCTTTGCCCCAGCTTCCCACAGCCACTTCCAGAAACTGAATATTCAAACAGTTGCCTCCTAGACTCGTCTTATTACAAACCCCAGGGCTGCTGGTACCACAATGCCTGCACTTTGCTGAACTGACCCGGTTCTGCCACCACCACCCCTTAGAGATCGCTCCATATGGGTGTAAGAAAGTGAACTCCAGTCTTTCCCAGCCTCACAGATGTCCTATAATTTATTTAACCAAATCCCCTACTGTTCAGCTTTTAGATTGTGTCTAGTCGTTTGCTTTTACAAACAGTGCTGCAAAGACTGCGTTTAGGTCATTTTGTATGAGTGAATCTGTAAGAAAAAACAAAAAAACCAAGAACCAAAACCAAAACACTCTCCCAGGCAATGCTGGGTTCAGGAGGTGGCTTTGTTATTCAGTCTCGGCTGCCAGATTGCCCTTGGCAAAGGTTGTACTAACTTTACACCTCTTTCTGAGATGTGGGCGGGGACACAGCCACTCTTAGAGGGTTCCCCTCCTTTAGGGAGGGGACAGACGTCCTGGGAAAATGTTTCAGTGTTGTGGATGTGTCTCCCCCTGGGCAGCCCTCTAGAACCCAGAGAGCTCTCTGCGCGGTGGCTACAGACAATAATTTAAAGATGAGAAGCTCCTTGCTATTTTCAGCTCTCCTTCATATTTACTGGCACAAATCCACACCACTACACTTTCACAGTGATGTGTGCCAGAAGATCCCCGCAGGCTCCCGGTATCATAAGCCGTTTTGCACCTTAGCACCTTGTCTGACTCCCCTGCAGATGCATCTCAAGGGCGAGTTACTGGCTTGGCGTTAGCATTTGCAGCAGGCGTGGCTCACCAGAGCCATATGGAAAAGGTGCTTGAGGTTCTCGGACGTGGCTGTGTCCTCCCAACATCAAGCGTGGGAATCAGCCCATTCATCTCCTGCCCCAGCCTCCCAGTCAGATCGAGCAGGAAGGGACATTTCCTCGACTCTCATTGTCGAGAGCTGCAGGGGTTTGCAGCTGTGGTAGAGTCACCTTTTATAGCATTCTAGTTGGAAATGGCTTTTAGCAACCCACACGGAGCAGGGTTTGGCCAAATTGCGGAGGCTGACGTTTACAGCGGTAAAAATCGTGTGCTGGGTGCCAGGAGAGCCTAGCAATGAGTGTAGCACAGCACACGGTTAGGAAGAGAGAGCTTATGGCTGGGGAGGAGCCAAGCTGCATGACTGAGAGGCTGGTAGCTGAGGGAGATGGAGATACCTTCAAGGGGAAGAGGACCACAACTTCTGGGAGGATCTGGAGCAGTGTAAGCAGGTAGAAGGATAAGGGAAGTGGACAGTCCACTGGGAGAAGAGGGCATCTGGGAATCGGTGAGGAAGATAGGGTGGAGACAAGTTACGAAGAGCCTTGGATGTCTAGTGTCATGTCCCCTGGGTTGTTTGGTTTCGTTTGGTTTTGCTTCTAATTTTCCACAATGGGAAACAGGAAGTCGCCGCTGGTATAGAAGGGGGTGAGGTGCTAGGAGTCGCTTGACACTCGATCTGTAAACAGGATGTTTTGGACCCGAGAGGCAAGTGGAGTTGATGGAGGAGGGGTAAGAGGTGCTACGTCAGCCAAATTCCCTTGAGAGGATGTGGGACCCACCTGGAGGTATGATGAATTCTATGTGGGTGGAGAGTTGATCTGACCAGAGTCCCCCATAGAGCCTCCTTGGAGGCAGCTCCTTCAGGGTGAGCCTCAGAGACACTTGGCAAAGCTGCCACTGAGGTCAACTTATGATAGGGCTCGGCTCACCTCAGGAGTGAAGGATTCCAGCTGTGGCCATAGCAGAGCCAGTAAAACACCACTGATGGATATATCAGAGTTAACACCCCTGGTCCCCAGGATGCTAGCCTGTCTCCTTTCTCTCCCTCTTACAAGCCTTAGATCTTGAGGTTTGGAGAATTCATTGTTTTCAAGAGCTCTGCATTATAAGATATTAGCAAGGACCCCAGCTTCCCACCATGATGTGCCAATAGCAGCTCTCCTTTCAAGGGTCACGACTCAGACCACACACTTTGACCAAGGTCTGTGGAGGTTAAGACCCACAGCCCTGAAGAGCCAACTTAAATGTACAGCAGTGTCTTGCTTTCCCCACGGCACTGAATCCCACTTTCAGCATGAAGGCCTGGGGTAGGGAGTGCACTGGAAATTGGCCTGAGCATTTCCTGGAGCCATTTCCTGACCTCTGTCCTGTACAAGGTGAGTGGTGGTGGTACAGCAGCAGTGAAACACTTGGCCGTCCGCAGTTCTTCCTTCCCTAGACAGCCCAGTGGCAGTGGCTCGGCAGGACTGTCCAGCACCAACCTCATTACCTCTTCACTGATCCAGAAAATCAGTTCAGATGCCACACGCAGTGGGAATGGCCAAACTCTTACCAGAACCATGCAGTACACTGTGTTACAGACAGTGAAAATGTGTCCAGACTTCCGTGGGAGCGAGTTGTGGTGGGGATGCTCTCAGCAGAATGCTCAACGGGGCAGCGTTAAGTCTGAGTGTGTGTGCCCAGAGTAGTAGATGTGAGGGATGGTGCTCGGAAGCAGAGGAGCAAGGTCCTCCCTGCCGTGCCCCCGCTTCTGAGCTACCCGATAAAGCTTCTTTGTGGGTTCATAGATAAAGATCCCTAGTTTTGCAGTAGTTAGCTAACATGGATTTAAGAAGCTTCCAGAAGATGACCAAAGGATGGAGAACATTTGAGAGCAAAATCAGCCTCTCTTAATGATCCGTTTTCACTAGCATATGTTAATTATGTATAATAATGGATTTCATCTCCCATCTTCCCAGTACAAATGGTGTGTTTTAATCAAACGCACCCCATCACCACCTCCTGTTTCCCTCCTGGTTCTGTTGATCCTTTTTCTCTTGACACCCAGGTCTCTTCTGCCTTCCCATCTTTATTTATGTTGATGACCCAGTGGATTTCATTAGGGCTGTTTACAGGGTCCTGAGCAAGGCATTGTTTATAGTAGCCAGGGCTCCTACCAGTGACTACACAGAACAAAGGTTTTTTGTTTTTGTTTTTGTTTTTTTTTTTGTTTGTTTGTTTGTTTTTTTTAATTCTATGTGTCTGAGTGAGGTCTGTGCAATGAGTGCAGTACCTACAGAGGCCAGAAGAGGGCATCAGATTCCCCTGCTGTACTTAACTACAGTTGTGAGCCTCCCACTTTGGATGCTGGGAACTGAACTTGGGACCTCTGGAACAACAGCTAGGGCTCTAAGCTACTCAACCATCTCTCTACCCTCCCCCAAATAATGCATTTTTAAAGCCCTGCAACTCAATCTTGTCTAATTTGTGATGTTCATATTGGATATAAGGAAACCTGCTCCTTTTCAGGATCCTGATGCCGCCTTCACTCCATACAAGGAAGCAGCCGGGGTGGGGGAGGTTAGATGGCTTGCCATGCACTGGTTCCGTCTAGGGTAATTAATTTGAAGACTGATATTTGTGTGCAGGAGCAGAGACTGTAGTGGGAGTGAGATTTCTAAAGTGGGAAGCAGTGAAGTCTGACACCGTCTGCAGCAGGTTACTAAGGTGTGGCCGTCCCCAAGTCATATTGCCTGGGGAACTGGAAAGGAAGGCAGGCATGATTCTGCACCTGTTTCCACTCAGTTTACCTGCTCTGACTAAATCCTCCTGAGTCTCAGTAGCTGGGAGGGGTCTGCCCCAGGGAGATCCCCCAGCAACTGGGCAGCATTCTTGTCTTTGTCAATGGCCGCATCCGTGGGAGTCTGGGATCTGTGAGCCTTGACAGAAAGGGAGTTACTTTTGCTGCGTTTTTATATGTGCTTTCCAGTAGCAGCTTGGGTATGGTGCTCTAGGCCAGTCAGGGTGTTGCACACCTGCCATCCGAGCACTCAAGTGACACAGGGACCGGTTGGTTGTAAGTGTAATTCTAGCCTGAGTTACACAGTAATCTCTAAAGAGCGAGCTTTGAAGATGTGATTCACTTAGCCCTTGCTTAGGGTGTATAAGACCCTGGCTCCATTCCTAGTGCTGCACATAGCAGAGTCACCTAAAAGTCTGTACAAAACCTGTGATCTTGAACCACGAATGTGATTTTAAAACATGCATTGTTTAAGAGGGTTGCAAAGGTAAAGGGGTATCTGTTACAGAAGAAGTTGAAGGTGCAAAAGATAGAAATAAATCTTATTTATAACTTTATTGCATTAGAAAAATACAGCTAAAACCATAAGCAGTCTTTTGACCTTATTCTAGGTGTGCGTGCAAGTACTTTGTTTCCTAATGTACACTTTGGGTGGTTGTATCTTGCATCCATCCTCTTCTTTAATAAGGCTTATGCATTTCTGTCGCCATGCTGTGATTTTTCTGGCTGTGTGGCTTTCAATCCTTCTTTCCCTCCCCTTCCCATCCTTTCACCTCTTCTCACTCTGCCTCCCTCATTTATTCCTTTATTTCTCCCCCTCCCTCCTCCATTCTCTCCTTTCTTTTGTCTTGTGTATATGACTGTGTACATGTGCGCGCACACACACACACACACACACACAAGAGCTCATGTGTGCATATATGACCTGGAGGCCAGTGAACAACCTTGGTATCATCCTTGAGGAGTCATCTACCTTGGGTTTTTATTAAGACAGGGTCCTCGCTAGCCTGGAACTTGCTAAGTAGGCTAAGTTTGCTGGCCTGCAAGCCACAGGGATCAAGCTGACTCTCCTTCCCCATCCTGGAATCACGAGTGTTCACCACCCCATTTACCCTTTTGAAGTGTGGGTTCTGGAACTCATGTCCGCAGACTTGCCAGACAAGCACTTTAGGGAGGGCTCCATCTCAGACCCACTTCCTCGCTTCTTTTGTATTCTTTATTTTCTTTCCTTACCTATGAGCGCATTCGCAATTGTTTCCTGGAGCTCCGCTGACAAGGGAGCTGAGGATTTGTGGTCTCATGTGTACACGTGGAAGACTTTCGATATGTTTTCCAACTGTGCTTTGTCCTTCTCAAATTGATCCAGAGAAGACTTGAACTTGTGATCATTTAAGTCCTAGGCCCTGCCAGCTACGGCTACCTCCTCATCTGTGATGCTGGATGGTCCTGTCACCCACATCCTCCACCTTTTGTGCTGGATGGGGTGAGAATGCCTACTCTAAGACGACATGGATCCAGTGATGTCGTGGCTGATGTTTGCGGTGCAGACAGTGATTGTGTCAATAGCGATTCCTCTGCTTGCCCTGGCTCCTTAGATGGTGGGACATTTGAGAGGCTGACTTTGGAGAAGCCGGTTCTTGCCTTGGTGGATGGATAGCAGGGGCCCCTGTACTCCTGGTGGGCGGGTGGGTCTTCGCCAGCGCTCTATTTGGAAGGTATTCTCTGGGAGGTGGTCTAATCTGTCTACCTCTTGTGGACCCAGGCCTTCCCAAAGCCATGGCACCCTACTGATACCCATAGGTCCCCTGGGGACACTCTGACTTCTCCCCCAAGCCATCAGGCTCAGAGTTACCTGTGTGCATAGGAGGGAGTTTAGTGTGAGCCGCCAGCATCTTGAGGTTGGATGTGTGGGAAGGACCTGCACTGAGAAAGTGCTGGAGGTCTTGCAGATAAAGCCCCTGGCACTCTTCTTTGAGTCTTCCCTAACACTCCTACCATCGCAGCTGTTAAGTACTCTCTGAAAGGCACCTTGAGATCAGTTCAGACCCTAGACCCCATGTGAATGAAGAGTCCTACAGCCAGAGGCCAGGCCTTTGCTCATGGCTCCTTGCAAGCCACAGAGCTCTCTTCTGTCTCAAGACCTGGTCCTTGCCTGATGCCCACTCCCACTGAGTCCCCACCCCAGGTACCTTAGCTCATGCCCAGAGGTGCAGAATCATCCTGTGTCCCAGGATACAGGCCTAGCTAGCTCTCCCAGCTCTGCCTGATTCCAAAAGCCCCACACTGTGCTCTGGCTTTTCTGCTTGCTTTTTCTGCTTGGCTTTTTTCAACTCCCACCCCCCACCCCATCCCTCTGTCTTTTTCTCTCATTGAAAGTTGGAGTGGGGGCAGGGGCCTGGTAGAGTTGGGAAGTTGGCAGAAAGATAAGATTCATCAATATTTAATTTTTATGGAAATCGTGTCCTCGAAATCCCACGGGGCTGAAAATCGTTCTGTGTTTTCAGAATCCAGTGATGTCGCCGAGGCGGTTGTGTTGTAAATAAAACTGCATTACTGTCTGCAGCTCTCCCGTTGCTCTGAAAACACCCGGAAAGTTGACAGTTTAATCCACTCGGGGAAGCAGAAAGGTTCGGGTCACTGGTAGGGGGGCTGCGATGGGCATATGAGATGGGCAGCCCCGGGATATGACAATGGAAGTGAACGGCAGCACCAGTGTCACTGTGGAGGCCCAGCAGCCCATGGGCCTCAGCAGAATGCTTAGGCTAGGAGACTGCTGGCCTCAGCAAGAATCCCAGATAGCAGGGCTTGGGAGGGCTTGATCTCATATAATCGCTTTCTCCTCCCTCACACCCCCTGATGCTCTTGGCCTTGAAAGAATATGGCATGGTTGGTTGCCAAGAGCTTTCGATTTATTCATTCATTCATTCATTCATTCATTCATACATACACTCATATTTAAAACATTTTTATTAAAATTCCTGCCGCACACTAGATACCATTTCAGAACCTCATGTGGTCACACACAGGACACAGAAATCTCTTCCCTGTTTACATTCTCAGACAAGAAGCCGGGACAAGAAATAAAGTATGCGTATGCTGTGTGGTAGTGAGCACATCGGTGAAGAACCAGGCAGGTTTGTACCTGAGATAGATATTCAGCCTTAGACATCTCATAGCAGCTTAATTCACAGCGGCTAAGAATGGGAAACAGCTCAGATAGCCACCAAAAAGTGAGTCGGTCAACACACAGTCCGTCCATACGTGGAATTCTATGGTCTGGGGAGAAGGAATGAGCTACCAACATGTAAAGCAACAAGGACAGACTAGACAAATGTTTTTCTGAATGAAAGAAGCCAGGCTCAAAAAAATTCACGCACCCGGTGGTTCTATTTATACGGCACTCAGGAATAGACGCCACTGATCTGCGGTGATCGAAAGCAGGAGAGCGGCTGCTTAGCTCGAGGGAGAGAAAGATGCTGGAGAAAGGACAGTAGAACCTCGAAGTGTTGCCTGTCTCCAGGTCTCTTCGTCAAGGCTGACCAAGCTGTGCATTTGGGGTGAAAGTGTTTGGTCAGGAATTCTTGCATAGCAAAGGAGAAAGGAGGGAACTGTAGTTTGGGAAGGAGTAGACAGAGGAGGCCTCTCTGAGATGGTGGCTGGAAGAAAACAAGAGAGGGTGTGCGGGATGGAACGTTGCAGTTGGGATAGCAGGTGCAGTGGCCTGAGATGGGAGCCTGACCCAGTAACCAAGGAAGGGAGTCTTAGCTGATCACGGTTGCTGCATCAGCACCACTTGCAGTGCACCCATTAACCTTAACCTAGGCTGGACCCTAAAACTAGAACCACAAGGCGGAGGTGCCCACAACCTTGGTTTCTCCTAAAGTCTCTCCTTAGATACTTGTCTTTAGGTGTTTGTCTTTCCTGAGCTTGGGTCCATGAGGACACCCATCACAATGAAGGGCCATCCCAACTGAAATGGCTTCGTTTTGATTAACTCTATAAGGAGTCTCACCCTGAAACTCCACCTTCACAGCCTGTGTGTGCTGGAAGGAGCCAGACACCAACACACTACTGCGTGCTCCCGAAAGGCATCATGAGGGCCTGGGAGCCCCTGCTAGGACGAAGGTACTACTGAGGGATGAGGCAGGACACTGATGTGCTGGAGGGGGATGGTGGGAACTTCAGAGGTTCACACCACTTTCGTCAGTTCACACCTACAGGGAGACTTGCTTCCAGAAAAGCTGGCTGAGTTGTGTTGAGAGTCGGCCCAGCCAGGGCCACCAAAGGGGCTTATCTGTGAAGCAGTGTGGAGGCCCCGTGTGGAATCTACATAAAGAGACATGATTGGATCTGTCAGCCCCTTATGCCAGTAAGCATGGTGTCATCCTGGTATGAAGAAAGATGAGGGTGAGGGTCAGAGGTTGCTGGGTTCAGAGGAGAGGGACTGCTGGACTGTGAGGGTCAGCAATCAGCATTTCTTCCTGGTTGTATCCCCTAGGCTCTGCTTCACCTCCCCTGGCTGCAACACTATCTCTTGTCTAACACGAGTGCATAGCTCCCCAGCTTTACCAAGCCACGCACGGAAAACGCTATTGATTTTCCTTATTTATTTATGAGATTTCTTGCTGTGGGCAAAAAATAAAAAGGTTTGTGCAGCGCCAGCTCCCGTCTCAGCAAACACCATCGTCCACCCACTGCCTCCCTCTGTTATGCAGGCTCAGTGCCTACGAGACCTGCCACTCCCCTTGGGATACTAGGGGGTGGGGCTGTGTGTCCCATCTGCTTCCTGGCACATAGTGGGTGCTCACAGACGTGTGTGAGGGAAGTGGGTGCATCTTTTTTAATAAGCTGTGGTTACCACTCAAATGGATAAGGAGCAGAAAATGCGCCATGCCTTTGTGGAATGCCTACTGGATGGCAGCCACTGGGGTCCCTCTCATCAAGCCTTCAGCCTACCTGTTGCATTTTATTACCCTTTATCTTCGGTGAGATTCTGAGTGGTTAAGCGTCTTGTCCACTGTGGCACGTGAAGTGAGCCAGAACTCACATCCAGGTCCTCAGAATGTTCTCTCTACTGTATGATGTGGACACTCCAGAGAGGACCCAGAACCCACTTGAGAGCTGGCTGGGGCCTCAAAAGGAGGCATTCCAGTCTCTTCACCTGGCGGAGCCTTTCCATTTTCAGAGCATGTCAGGAAGGTGTGACCTGTGTTTCTCTAATCTTCCACCTTTGGAAAAAAGACTACAGGGACCTGTCCCCAACTTGGCTGTGGAACCTCCAGGCCAAGGATAGGGGTTTGTCCCTTTCCGGGAGACATAGCTGACCAAGGTAGTTGGGCCCACAATAGGGGCTCAAGGTCTGTTTAATGATGTGACACAACACACCCTGAGCTGCCCTGTGGCAGCAGAGCTGGCTTCCTGTCCTCACAAGTTCACTCATGCATGCAAGTCTCTCCCCTGACGTCCTCACCCACCATACTGCTCCTGACAGATGCCTAGCCACATCCGGGACCCAGTCCTAGGACCTGCCCAGCTTCCTGTGCTTTGCTCGCCTCTTCCCATGGTGTCTCACACATTGTAGTGACTCTTGACTTGTCACTGTCCACTCTGGGCTCCTGCAGGGTAGAAGTCACATCTCACTTCTCTGACTGTCCCTGGTTTGAACACAGAGCCTAGTGGTCATCTCTGTATGAGTGGCAGCGCCTCCACAGGGTCCAGCTCACACAAGCCACTCCTTCACACTCTTCCTCTCTCTCTCCACAGGAGTTTCCTCTAGCCATCCTCCGGGGCTGGGCTTGCTACTGTGCCTACCCTACCCCCCAATTCAGCCTGCGGGACGCTGTGGATGGAGCACTGTGCAGCCAAGGCACGGAGGCACAAGGGCTACCTGGCTACTGTGAGGTCTACCAGACACCTGTGCAAGGTGAGCTCTAAATACTTCCTGGGCTGTGCCATTGGTATGCGGCCATAGAGCTGTGCAGCTAGAAAGGATAGGTACGCCTGACTGTGCAACCACAGGGCATAGGGTATATAGAGTTTCCAGTGTCTCTTCTCAGTGGATGAGGGAGACCAAAGCTAGGGTGAGACCAGGCTCCCTTTGAAACTATGAGTGTAAGAGGCAGAGAGGAAAAGCAGAGAGAGGGAGGCTCTGGGGGATAATGCAAGGGCTAAGATTCAGAGACATTGGAGGGATGCTTAGGCCTCAGAAGCCCCCATGCCCTGGCAGTCCCCAAGGCGAGCATCATCACATCACCTGTGCTGGTCTTGGACTAGGGGCTGATAGGGAGGACTATGTCATAGGGAGGAGCATCCCCTCTGTCATTCAGTACCTCCAGGGATCATCCCTCAACAACTTGTATTTCTCCCAGCAGCCCTGGGGAGGGAACATAAACACATGTGTTGGCCTTAAATTAGCCCAGCTACAGAACATGGAACCGCAGTGGCTGGGTCCAGACACGGCCCTATCCACCTCCCCTAGCAGAACCTGGAGTCCTCCAGTCCTCGGAGTTCTATCAAGAGGCTTTGGCTGTCGCATAGAGACAGAGTGGGGCAAGGATCCCTGGAGCACCCAGTTCCTAGCCATCGGGGGTGGGAGGCCTTATCAGATCAGCAGAGCAAGGTGTAGGTGGCAGGTCCCTTAATGTTCAGTCCCTGTCCAGAGGACTTCAACAATCAATCTGAGATCACAGTGCTGGGGACTTCATGGTGACTTGTGGACTTTCAGACACCCGGTGTACAGACAGGAAGTTCCTGCCCAACAAGTCTAAGGTGTTTGTGGCTCTGTCAAGCTTCCCGGGAGCTGGGAACACATGGGCAAGGCACCTGATCGAACATGCCACTGGCTTCTACACAGGAAGCTACTACTTCGATGGAACCCTGTACAACAAAGGTAAGCCAGACTTGTAGTGTTGGGGCCAGAGGACAATCTATGTCCCTCTCACAAGCCAGCCCTCCTTGGAGCACTAGAATTTTGCCATAGCCCCCCCAAGTCATTAAGGGCGAAAGTTCATCTGTTCATTCCTCTTTTTTCGTAGGCAAAGGGGTAGCTCATCATCATTAAAAAACAAACAACCACCACCAAAAACCATTTATTTAAATAGGTCCAGAAATGGTCAAGAACTTTATGTTTTCTAATCTTTCCTTGGAGAAATAAGAGGCCTCGTTATACTGAGTAAATTAACTTAAATGGCCCAAGTCTGCATGCTGCTGGAGAAGGAAGACCCTTAGACAAGTCAAGTGGCATCTAAATTTGGCAAAATGTGTTTCTCAATTGTCAAGTGGCACAGTATTTGCTCTGGGTTTCTTAGCCGGAATTTGGTTTGCTAAACTGCCAACACCGTCAGAAACAAAAACAACCTAGAGGGATGGATATGTCTGTGTTTGGCAGCAAGTTCTCAAACTGGTTGTGTATGTGTGTAACCCAGCTGCATCTTCTAGAGATGCGAAGGGTACCTGCTGATGGGGCGAGGGTGGGGGCAGTTGCCAACTTAACACATGGTCCTGCTTTCTCTAGCTGGCCCCTGTGCCCAGACTGCAGTAACTAGTGTTTTCCTAGAAGGCCCATACCAACTAGCTGCCTGGATATACAAGTAGATGGAGGAGGTGGGCTGCGAAGAGTGGAATAGTCAGTTTCAATGCTTCCAGGAGGCACCCGGGCTGTAGGCTCTCAGACAACAACCTGCCATTGATAGTCCTAGCTGTCATCCTAGCCTGTTTGGTAAAGTCAGTCAAGGCAAAGGCTTCTGGTATTTGGCCCATGGCAGTAGCGAGTTTTGGTGGGTAGTCCCCACTTCTGGTTTGGGAGTTGCATTTTCCAGGAAGCCCCGCTGCCATTGTAAAAATGGGTGTTTTGTGACCACCGCCAAAGGGAAGCATCCGAACTCTTGTTTCTAAAACTCCCAAGACAAGCTTGTGGAGATTTATGGAGCCTGTCTTCTGAGCTGGGTGTCCTGGGTGAGGCTAACCTATGGGGTAGGGACTCCAGGCAACATCTCTCCAAAGAGACCTTCCATAGTATCCCACTCTCCAGTCTCTCCTGCTCTTGTCCCTTGAGGCCCTGTGCTCTGCATGTGAGCCACACTACCTTCTAGGCCATAGCCTCTAAAGTGGGGTCTGTTTTTATTCCTTTATTGCTTCTGTATTTACCCTTGCTGTTGCTGAAACGATGCATCCTGGCAAAGGCTACTCAAGAGAACAAGAGCTTATTTGATTGACAGTTTGAGATGGAGTCCATCAGGGTAGTCAAGGGAGCAGGAGACTGACATGACTGGTCACACCGTGTCCATCTGTGGTCAGGAAGAACTGAAGTAACCAGCCAGTTTCCTCCTCTTATGGGGTTTAGGACCCCACTTCAGGGAATGGTGTCACCTTCTTTTAGGGTTTTCCTCCCTCAATTAACCCAATCAAAATGATCCCCCACAGGCATGGGCTAAATAATCCCTCACAGGCGTTCCTCTCCCGCCACCCCCAGGTTTGTCCCCTAGCCAAGTCCAAGCTTATTGAGTTGACAGTATCAGCCATCAAATGATCCAAAGTCCAATACAACTTATGGAATCCTGTGTCACTGGGGACCAATGAGTACACTCTGGTCTTTTCAACCAGTTGTCACTCAGGTTCTGAGTGCACAGTGCTTTCTCAAGGAGCCAAGGGAGGGTGCATGGGGATAGCAGAGATGTTGGTCTGGGGGACAACTCCCCATTCATGGTAACTGGGTCATGGGTCCTCAAATGCTGCAGGTAAGGCCTTCAACAGAACTGCCCTGGAGCCCATAGTAGGGAATCTCTAATCATATGATAATTCAGGGACCTATGGTAGGATATGGCATGAGGTCAGCCACTGATTGATGATGGCTGTCTTGTCTCCAGCGAGAGTTGGCTAGAAGATAGGGGCTTTACAGGAACACCCAAGGGCATAGGAACAGAGCTGTACAGTTGTCAGGCTGCTGTGTGATATTGTGCAGGTCACACACCAACTCTGAGCCTCAGTCTTCCTCTTGGACAAAATCCTTTTTTTAAAAGACATCTTTTATGTATAATTTACTTTTATTTTATGTTCACTGATGTTCGTCTGTACTTGTATCTATGTGAGGGTGTCAGAAGCTCTGGAACTGGAATTACAGACAATTGTGAACTGCCATGTGGGTGCTGGAAATTGAATCCGAGTCCTCTGGAAGAGCAGAGCTCTTAACTGCTGAGCCATCTCTCCAACCCCAAGACAAAATTCTTTACAATACTCTAAAATTGTCTCCCTGGAAAGTTGGACATGTGTGTCACCTTCTGGATCTATGGTCAGGACCCTGCCCCTAAGGACTTCCTGCTCCTGGAGACTGCAGGAAGTAATTTGCCTCATGCTGATATGACCTCATTCTCGCTGGTAGACACCTCCTGAGCATACTTTCACTGAGACAAGAGTCACCCCCATGGAGGCCTCTCTGCTCCATTCTGTCCCCCAGAACCTCTTCAGATGTCACCAGATATTGTGTTACTATAGAAGTAGGATCACCCCATATGAGAGTGAGGGTTCTTTCCTCCACAAAGGTCCTCTCATTCCTCCCGAGCAGGGTTCAAGGGTGAGAAGGACCACTGGCGGAGCCGGCGCACCATCTGCGTGAAGACGCACGAGAGTGGCCGGAGGGAGATTGAGATGTTTGACTCAGCCATCCTGCTGATCCGGAACCCTTACCGGTCCTTAGTTGCTGAATTCAACAGGAAATGCGCTGGACACCTGGGCTACGCCCCTGACCGAAACTGGAAGAGCAAAGGTGAGGGATGGGTGGCCTGAGCAGGGGACTGGCATGTGGCAGAGTGATACAAGATCAGAATATACATTCCTGGCTGTGGAGGTCTTGCTGCTCTCACTTCCTCCCCATCTCCTCTAAGCTTGCTCTGTCCACACGGTGTGATGATTTTTATGACTGCAGATGGGAGGCCAAAAAATTTCCTCTATCCACCCTCAGGTGTGTGATAAGGTCATGTATACCTAGAGCTCACACAGAGCTGAGCCCGCTCTAGATGCACATGGCCCTGACTGCCCCTCTGTCTGAATCAACTAAACCCTCCTTTAGAAGACGAGGCCATACCCACATGCCATTCAGAAATGGGAAGATGATGTGTGTGCCTGCTCTGTGATCAGGGTCCTGTCAAGGCTGCCCTCACTGACTCTACTGTATCTAAGGAAAAATCACCGTAAATCCACATAATTTTCCAGATAAGCCCAGAATAGCTGGGTGGTAGTTGGCAGTGCTGGGTCTCAAGCTCTGCTTCCTAGTCAGCTTGGGCTACTATAACAAGGCACCACAGGTAGGGATGCTTAAATAATAATTCTTTATTCTTCGTGGTTCTAGAAGCAGCGTGATTGAGTGTTTAGTGAGGCCTTTCTCCACCTTTCACTCCATGGCCTCCTGGCAGAGGTCCTCTCCTTGTAGGGACACTAATACCGTCTCAAGGTCCCCACCCTCATGACCTCATCTAACCCTCATCTAACCCTCATTGCCTTCCCAAAGTCTCTTCTATACTTACACTCATACTGGGGTCTAGGGACTTCGATGTGTGCTGCAAACATTCAGTTACACCACCTTAGTTTCCTGATTTGAGATGGATTGCTTGGGTTCGCATCGAATTTTGATCCTGCTATGTCAACAGGCTCTGGGTCCCACAGGCTCACTCAGACTCCCCACTGTCTAGGAAAGTCCCAAAAGGGCAATAAACTCACAGCATACAGGAGAAAGCCAGTTCTCGCTTGTCAAGTGGCAGACTGTATTTGTCTGAACTTGGCACCCACGTTCGGTTTTCCAGGCAGACCTAGGACTCTTCCAAGTCTAACCTGGTAGGAACCCTGGATTCACACTGGTTCCCAAATAGGTCAGTTGTGGGCAGTGAGAAGTCTAAACCTGGAGGCACCCTGCTCCTAGTCAGGCCCTCCAGAGAGAGTAGCCAGGAGAGGCAATCCTGACTCATACTTCTCTCCCATCTCCAGAATGGCCGGACTTTGTGAATAGCTATGCCTCCTGGTGGTCCTCACACGTCCTAGACTGGCTCAAGTATGGGAAGCGGCTGCTGGTCGTGCACTATGAGGAGCTGCGGCACAGCCTGGTGCCCACGCTTCGGGAGATGGTAGCCTTCCTCAATGTGTCCGTGAGTGAGGAGCGGCTTCTCTGTGTGGAGAACAACAAAGAGGGCAGCTTCAGGAGGCGTGGCCGGCACCCTCACGACCAGGAGCCCTTCACCCCTGAGATGAAGGACTTGATCAATGGCTATATCAGGACAGTGGACCAGGCCTTGCGTGACCACAACTGGGCTGGACTGCCCAGGGAGTATGTGCCCAGATGATAGGCCCATCCTGGTTTCCTGCTCCTGCTGAGATGCGGTTACACTTATGGGCTGGACACTGCTCTAGTGCGTTGATCTGTGGACCCCTGGGATGCGTGGGGGCTGACACATAGTCAGCAGCGTGTTCTTGCAGGGACTGCTTTGTGTGCGGGGGATCCTGAGCAGAACGAGGCTGACCCAGAGAGATGCGCATCATAGGACACTCTTTGCCGGACACTTACGCATCCTCAGACACACGTAGACATCACCCCATTCTCACAGTGACCATTTTAATGTGCCTAAGCCACTTGAGTGGGGTGGGTCAGACACTCCCAGCTTTGCACACACAGCCAGAAATGGACAGACACACATACACATGTGCCAGGGTGTATACCTGCAAAGACTGGCTATCTGCTTTCACACATACACATGTGCATACACTCAAGGCTGCAGGAGGCCCTGGGTTTCCTGGGTTCATTTGGGCACAGACTGGCTTTTGGGGGCCCTTGGCTCTGGAATACTGTACTGGGGAGGCACCGTTGATATGTGTAGTACTCTGGGGACTGAAGGTGCACAGACAGACTGTTGCTGATGGGTACCATATGACCCTGGCTGCTTGTCTGACATCCCATAAATGTGTGTGCTGTGACATCCTGGGCACTGCAAACACTGTCTCTGCCTCTCTCTTCTCCGTGGATGGTGACTGGCCACACTATAGCAGTATGGAGCCCAGTACTGCCCCCCAACCCCCAACAAGCCCACATGCTGACTTTAAGACACCCACTACTATTCAGCTTAGCCTAGTTACTCTTTTTCAACTAACATCAGGGCAGCTCAGAGAAGGCCACATGCTTCTTTGTCCAACTGTTTTGGGAAACTAGAGCATCAAAACCCTGCCCATAAGGGGGGGAAGGGCAGAGAAAAGGATCGGGGCTTGGCCTCTGGGGGATCTCCAGAGTCACAGGAGACTATGCAGCAGGAGGGGTTTGTGGTGGACGTGGGAGGCCCTAGACCTCAGGGACCACTAGGACCAGTTGCCCCACATGTTAGCAGGCCCCTACCATGTGAAAGTCACACAGATTCTATTAAAACCAAGCATAGAGACATCCTCCCACATGCTCAGCACTTAAGAGGTGGAAGCAATAGAATTGAGTGATCACGGTCATCTTCAACTACATAGTGGATTTGAGGCTAGCTGAACTACACACACACACACACACACACACACACACACACACACACACACACACACACGTGTGCTAGGTATCCCTTGGCGAAGCTTGGCATACTGCTGCCTCTCCCCAGGTAGCAGAGCTCTCCTTGATGCTGCATCCACTCTGACATCGCCACCAAGTCACTGCCTCTGCCACACTCTCGGTCTTTCTCTTTGTGGCCAACCTTGCTTCCTCTCCTTGTCCTTTTCTATCACTGAAGGATGGTAAAATACTGATACAGTCTTACTCAGTTGCCTCCACTCTGCCCTCTGTGCTACTCAAAGGGAAGAAGATGGGTGTGACAACTCCCTCCTGCCCCTTCCTACCCAACTCACCAGCTGTGGGGTTGTCCCAATGGAAACCAGTCACAGAGGGACATGTGTGCTGTGTGGTTTCAGAAAGACTGAGAGAAGAAAATGCACTGTAGACAGTTGGGAGGATGGTTATGGGAAGGCCCAGTCCTTCTCCCTGGATAGACCATGGGGGCTGGAGTCTTGGGTATTACCACAGAACTGCCTCCCCAAGCTGCATATCTACTCCTAAGCCTCCATGTCCTTTCTTGCAGAATCTATTCTTTTGAAATCACTCCCCACCGCCTGCCTGGTAGCCCTGTTCCCACATCTGTCTCCTTTTATTTTGTTTTGTACCCCACTAAGTTTAGTCAGGGCCATCTGTGAAACCACAGGCTTGAAACTATTTGTTGGGACCTGGAAAGCTCATCAGTGAGTTCACAATGAGTACTGAGTATCTGACCTATCCTCAGGACCCATCAGTAGCCCATTGTTCATCATAAAGGAGTAGAGCTGTTTGGGACACACACCCATCTATGATTGACTGACTAACAAGCCTAGTCTTGTACTGACCCACTGTACGCAACCACTGAGCCATGAGATCATTGTCTGTGTCATGGTCAGAGGACAGCATTTCATAGCTCTATAGTTCTTCTACCCAACTTGCAGTTCCTGGAGTCTTACCACCTCCTCTTCTGAATTGTTCTCTGATGCTTAGAGAGGGCAGGTAGCTTGAACATCTTCCTTAGGGCTGAGTACATGGCCGTCACTTATTCTCAATGTCCTGAGCAGCCCCGAGTCTCTTTATCCATCACCTTTCAAAGTACTTTTCCCAATTAAAACTGCGTAGCATTTACCTATGAGTATAAACACATTTAGAAGGTAGTCCGATTCTGCATCAACCTAATTAAATAATACTAGTAAGTTCTCCCTACAGCCTCAGACCTTTTTAGTCATGGGTTTTGGCTTTTTAATGTACCAGGCCTGGATCCCCTTTTCTAGAGTGGGCATCAGAACTAAGTTTAGAGTGGTTGGTTGCCCCCATAACCACCATGCTGTTACTGCGCCAGTAGGCATGTATCGTCTGGTAGGTTGATACCATAGTTTGTGGAGTTCTCAGGTAAAGTCATCAATGTCTGTCTTAGTTAGCTTTCCCGTCACTATGGTAAACACCATGACCAAAAGCAACTTGAGGTAGAAAGAGTTTCTTTTGCCTTACAGATTACAGTCCATCCTTGAGGGAAATCCAAGCAGGAAGTGATGTAGAGACCATTAAGAATGCTGTTTACTGCTTACTCACCCAATATTGCCTCTCTTAAGCCACCCAAGCCTACCTACCTAGGGTTAGTACCACCCACCATGGCCTGAGCCCTTCCACATCAAATTAGTGATCAAGAAAATAGATGTGCCCATAGATATGACCACAGGCTAATCTTACGGGGGAAACTCAACTGAAGCTCCCTCTTCCAGGAGTGTCAAGCCGACAACTGAAGTAAACTGTGACGAAGTCTAGTTCAAAATCTAGTGTTGTCCCTAAGTGAAGGACTTACAAATTGAAAGGTGGCATAAACCTTTTCCTCCCTCCAAGATGCTTTTGTCATTGTGTGTTATCAAACCAATAGAAACCCTAACTAAGAAGGCCAACAATTCATAAGGAGGTATCTCATATCTGGCACTAGAATTTTTGTTTAAGAAATCCTGGATATTAGACTTAGCATTGTTCAGCCAAGCAGGCTGTCACCCTTCAACCTGACTTCCGATGCCCAGGGCACACTGCAATAGTATAATCGGTATAAGAGTTAAGACAATCTGCCCCCCACAAGAACTGCCAAGTTCATAATTATTGTCCCTAATGAGAACAACCTAGGGAGGGGGGAAAACACAAAACACGGAGCTCACGAAAGTCGCATGTTCAAAAATTTTAAACTAGACACAGATAAACACCTGAATGGACTCAAAGAACCTAAGAGTAAAACATTTGAAGTGTGGGACAAGAACAAGCCACTGAATGAAATGACAATTTAGGATATGAAAGTAGAATTCAGTGAATAGGAGGAAATTCTAAAGAAAATCCAAACTGAAATCAAACTGGAAATGAAAGGAAAAAAATCAAATCAAATAAGAAGCTCTGTGGAAAGCTTTGTCAGCAAAATGGATACACGGAAGACAGTTTTGGGGGTTTGAAGACAAAGTAGAGAAAGAAATTACTTGAAATACCTTTTTTTTTTAAATCACGCAAATGGGATGTGCAGGATCTTTGAGGCACCATGCAAAGGCCAAATCTAAGAAACCTATGGGTGACCCTCCCTCAGGATCACTCAGTTCAACATAAATTTGGGAAGGTTAGAGTCTCCATCAATATGCACTGGCTCGGGATAGCTCCGTGGTGCACTCTGGAGAAGCAGTTAAGGCCTGCCCTAGGAGTGTCTATGATACTTTGAAGGGGAGTCAGGAAACACCTGCATTTCAGAGTCTCAAATAAGTAGCAGACATGATGGCAGACTTCAGAAAGCAAGTAGTTAGCTTCCTCCGAAGATGACACAGGGCCTGCTGCTAGCACCCAATAGATCCCCAAAGGAAAGCTGAGAAGAGCAAAGTGTGGAGGGAGACCTGACAGTGTCTGCAGCCGGGTATGACAGCCAAGACTTCCCCTACCACCCCAGGAGTCTGGGAGAGTAGCAGTCCTAGAGAGTTTAGCTGGGTAGTTGGGGTGATGTGCCTCACAGTGTCCACCAGCTCACCCAGCCTTGAGGTACCCTGTGTTGGATGAATAAAAGTAGTGACTGACCTTCAGCAGTACCCCGATATGTGGGAATATCTGCCCACCCTTTTGGAGAAGTCCATTTGACTCATCTGCAGCTCTCAGCTTCTCTGTAGAGGATGGTGCCATACCCACCAGCCAAATCATAAAAGCCAATCTGTCTGGGAGGCAGGCATTGTGACAACTGCATCAGGACCCAATTAGAACAAAACCCTAAGCAACTACAGATTCCAACTCTCGTAGCAAGGCTAGGAAGTGGCACAAACCTGTGTTTAAAACATGTAATTTTCATGGATTTTATCTCCTGTTGTGGATCAATTTGGAAAAACCAAAATATATAATTTTAAAGAACTAAAACACATTCTGATAATCTCAGTGATGTGTAAATGAGGGAGAAGAATAGACAGGCTCCCGGGCCCTGGGAAGAAAACTGCTTAATTATGTGAACATCTTATAATGAAGCTTCTTGCAGCTAAAATTAGATTTTGAGTGCATGAATATGCGAGCGTGTTTGCACATCAGAATGCAGTTTTTCCTCTTAAAAGTAGCAAGAGATCTTTGGTTCTCGTGAAGGAGGCCCCAAGAGCAAGGAGAGGAAGAAGCGAAGGTTATCCTTATGGCTGCAAAAGTCTTTTTTTTTTCTTTCCAGAGTTGAGGACCGAACCCAGGGCCTCACGCTTGCTAGGCAAGCGCTCTACCACTGAGCTAAATCCCCAACCCCTGCAAAAGTCTTTAAAGCTCAACTTTCCCTTAGACTCAGAAACGGGGGATGTTAAAATCCAATCTATCCAAAGCTGTCCATAGAGAGCTAGGGAGGAGCTGATGGCTCTGACCCCATGTTGCTTGTCACTGGTTGTTGGGTGTGTTGGTCTTAAGAAGGCATGGGTAGATAGATATTTGAATAACAGGGAGTATGATGGTCAGGATGATCTGTGCACTTTTCTATCTCTCCAAAAAATGAGAGGTGTGGTGCCAGTTGACTTCATTCCCGATGTCTGCTCACCTCTTCTTCTGTCCCCAAACCCCTTTATTTTTTTCTGGACTATCATATAATCTGACTCTTGCTGTACTCGCTGGTTGTGTCTGTCAACTTGACACAAGCCAGAGTTATCACAGAGAAAGGAGAAATGCCTCCATGAGATCCAAGTAGGATGTTTTCTCGATTAGTGAACAATGGGGGAGGGCCCAGCTCATGGTAGTTGTGCCATCCCTGGGCTGGTAGTCCTCGATTCTATAAGAAGGCAGGTTGAGCAAGCCAGGGAAAGCAAGCCAGTAAACAGTACCCCTCCATGGCCTCTGCTTCAGCTCCTGCCTCTGGGTTCCAGCTCTGCTTGAGTTCCTGACATGACTTCCTCCAATGATGGATTGTGGTCTGGAAGTGTAATCCAAATAAAACCTTTCCTCCCCAACTCTCTTTTTGGTCATGGTGTTTCACGGCAGCAATAGAACCCCAACAAAGATGCTCACCATCGTCAAGTAGAACTCTTGGCCTGAGCTTTCATCAACAATATAGTCCACATCTCTGGCTACAGTGACTGGTCCTTGTGCAACCATGTGAGCTAAGTTCATAGACTTCTGGGAATATTGGGCAGCACTTATCAGCCTTGACTAAATGTGTAAGAGGAGGCAGGGTGGCCAGGTGACTTGAGACCCTGATAGACTCACTCTCCCTAAGGGAAGGAAGAAAATTGCTAGGATTGGAAGATTGCTTTCTTCTACATGAGGCCAGGTGTGAAAGACTTAGTAGGAAGCTGTGCCAAGATGGATGGCATGTATAAGGCAGTGCATGGAGGTGACCTGAATATCCTTAGGAGAGAATTCCCCTGGACACTTAGCCTAGACTGTCCATTGTCTCAGTTAGTCTTCACAAACCCTTTGATGTTACTACTTGATTACTGTCTCTGCTTGACAGATAAGACAGGATAACAACTATAATGACTGTAAAAGCTTGGCCCTGTTGTGTTTCCCATAATACTTTGGTGGAGAAAATCATGTGGTATTAGAGCGTGTTCTTGGTAATTAACTTAGATTGCAGGTGAAGCCCACTTCAAGAAATAGCAGACAACAGTGACGTCATGGGCCATAAACTGCCTTCCAAAGAGAGGTAGGTATGATGGCTAATACTGACTGTGAAGTTGACAGGATCTAGAATCACCGTGGAGACAAATTTTAGGGCGTGTCTAGGAGGAAGTTCTAGGTTGGGGTCATTGGGAAGGGAAAACCTGGCCTGACTCCCATGGCCTGGGATCTCAGACTGGGTGAAGGGGAAAGGCAAACCGAGCACCAACGCTCATCTTTCTGTGCATCCTAACTGCTGTGCAATGAGACCAGCTGCCTCACACTCCAGCCACTACACTTTCAGTGATGACCTGTGTCCTCAAACTGTGGGCCAAAATGCACACTCCCTCCCTTAAATTACCGTTGACAGGTATGTTGTCACAGTAAATGGATAATGCAGCATGTGGTGAACCATCGAGCTGTAGGCTTTTGCCAAAAGGAATATGGAAGTTTGGTGGAGCCGAAGTGCTGTCATTGAAGGAGAGCTGAGGTGAAGCCACTGGAGCCCTCTCTTCTGCCCTGCCTCCTGTAACCCCATTGTGGACAAATGAAATGATATCTTGCCCCTTCCTTTGAGCTCTGAATGTCTACAGTATGCCAGGGTAGAGGTCTTTTGGATGTGTAGAGGAAGAGCAAAGATCAGGAGGTCAATGTGAGTATGCTTGTTCAGTTACCCCTTTGTCATTAAAGCTAGATTTCCCAGGCCCTCCTGAGACTACCCACAGTGAAGAAACATCATAGGAACCCCAGCTTCTAACATGGGAATATGAGCAAATCTACCCTAAATTGCGAATGTGTTTGCTTCTATAAAATAAAGATTCTTGGTGTCAAACACCAGTGACAATAACTCCAGTTGAGCCTGTAAGCACAACATGAGCTGAATGAATTATCCCCTTAGCACCTGAGATCTCTTGTATTCAGGTTCAGACATCAATGATGACATTCTTGGCTTGAAAGTAGAGTTACAGATAGTAATGACATCACTGGTCTTATGGGTCACCAAGTTCTCACTGTGTCTGAGAGAGGTAGACATTGTGTCCATGTGGGGAAAGAGAAACTCTTGCTTCTGAGCTTGACCAAAGTTTAGCCCATTTAACTTACAGATGAAAACACGAGGTTCAGAATGGGTGCTATATAAGGTGAAATTGTGAGGATGGGGGGACTGGAAGGTAGTTCTGTCCCTAACTACCCCACAACCTCCACACTACATCTTTGAGACCTTTTCAAGAAGTTAATGGAGGTCCAGCGAGATGGTTTCATGGGCAAAGGCACTCACTGGCAAGCCTGACGATCTGAGTTCAGTCCCTGGAACTCACATGGCAGAAGGAGAAAAACAACGCCCAAGGGTTGTCCCCTGTCACACATGTGCACACACGCAAATACAAAACACAATAACTCAACGAAAATTAAATAATTGTGCCTATAGGCTCATTTGGAAGTGACACTTTTTTTTTCACTGCTAATCCATTGCCAAGATACTTTACAGTGAGTCCTTGAGTTCCCTTCTTAAGGCCATTTCCTACTACTTGGAAAGCTGCTCAAGGAAAGTGTTCTGGGCCACATCCAGACACATGCTAGACGTGTGCCCTTCCTTCCAAAGTGGGAGTGAACCACTGTATCACATGGGGATGGCAGCTCTGTCTGCTGGAGGAAGAATGGTCAAGTAAGCCAATGCCAAAGCCCCAGTGACTCTTGGAATGAAGCATGTGCTTTCTTGGCCTAGTATCATAACATATATTTTGTCATATATATATATACATATATACACATATATATAATATGTACATATACATATATACATATATATATTAATTCAGTGACTAATCTATTGCCAAGCATACGATATCAGGTCTTTGAAGCTCTCAGAAATGCTAGGAGCCTCATATAGATGCTGACTCAGACTGAGAAGACCTGGGCTCCCATCTGGGAGGAGGGTCTTGGGCAAGTATCTCCCCTCACTGAATTTCTTCTTTTAAAAACAATTAAAGTTTAAGAATCATGTAAATCACCATCCAGTTTGTAGATTCTAAATTGATTTGGCTTAACCCATCAACATAAGCATGTGAAGAAGAGTGATTCTTGTAGCCCTTCAAAACAAAGGACCCCACCGGTGACTCTGCAGCAGATAAACTGCAAACTTCTTCTTATTTGCTTGGCTTCTTTATTTTCATCAGGTTTCCCCAAATGAAGAGTGTCTGGGCAAAACAAAATACTAGTGATAATTTTTCTTTATTCCTTCCACTTTTTTTCCTGCTTGTTTTAATTCAATAAGTATATTCTCCAACACTTCTCATTCACTCGAAGGGCTGTATCCATATATTTTCATCATTAGAGTTTTAAGCCACCAGAGACAAGGGCGGTGTGGTATTTCTGTATTTATCTTTGTAACCTCAGCCACCAGCACAAAACCTGGTTTACACAGGAGGCCAAGACAATACAGGTAGAATAAAAAGAGAAATGAATGGAAAGTCAATATCATCTGAGTGTTAGGAGTTTTTAAGATAACAATACTATCCTGAGGAATAGAGCCAGGCGTTTGCTCTTCAGGAGATGCTGTGGACAAGAGTTGATGAGTTGTCACCACCAGTGGTTGGTTAAATCGTTCAAAGACGGATCAATGCTGTAACTGCTCAGAGCAGCAGGTGTGAATAGAAGAGAAATATGGCATACACCAAATTGTGTTGGAAGACGGTTTTGAGCCACCACACTAGTTTGTGGCCAACCATCTGTTCCTAACTCTTGGAAAAGAACAGGACATAAATTGGCAAAATCCCTGTCCATGGATGTCCAGACAGTCTAACGACAGCCTATCTGCCTTGGCTCTACACCAGAGCTTTGCTGTGGTTGTTTGCCTGGGGACAGGTGAGGATCTGCAACTTCCCTACCTCTCATGGTTCTACAGTTCCTTACCTAAAACCAGTCACTAAGTTTGCAGCAGAACATTTTTCTTTCGATAAAAGTCTCCCTTCAGGCTTGGGATGTAGTTAGTTGGTTAAAACTGTTTGCTTAGCATGCACAAATCCCTGGGTTCAATCCGTAATACTTAGAGGCAGCGAGCAAGCCACAAGCTTCTGTCTTTTGCAGCCAGCTCTTGGAAATGGCATCACATCGCTTAGATTATTACTGTACCCATCGGAAGCAAATTGTCCAGCCCAGTCCAGGAGTACAGAGGAACACAGACTCCAGGGGCATTCAACATCAAGACTTATTGCTTACCCACTGATGGTGCCTGAAGTCCTGTCCCAACCCAAGGCTTCTTGCACTGGACCTCACCTTACCCTTATACACCCTTCAGCATCTTTGGCTGAGTTTTTACATACAAGTAATGTGGCTGGGTGCCTGCCTTTAATCATTATTGAAAATGAGGGATGGTTTTCTATAGCCTCATTTCTTACAACCTTGGGGGGGGGGCTCATATACAGGCATTACATGTCAAAGCAATGCATAAAGATCAGAAGAGAGCTTTGAGTTTCAGTCTCCACCTTCAACCTATTTCAGGCAAAACCTCTTCACACTTGCTACTGCAAAGCTGACTGCCTCTGCCTCTCTTCTCACAGTCAAGAATACTATGCTAGTCATTATAGAGGTTCTGGGGGTCTAAACTCAGGTCCTCATACGTGTACAGCAATCACTTTCTCCACTAGCTATCCCCCCAGCACTGTCATCACTTCTTCCATAGTCTCCACCTCAACGTGTCAGGGAACCAAAAAGCAAGAATCACTCTGGGTAGACACTCTAGTGGATGGCCCATGCTACTGGCCCACCATGAAACCCATTCTTAACAAAATCCATTAGTCCCTTTTATGCCGAGATTTCTCCCATACCATAGACACATTAACCTCTGTCAGATAATTAAGGGCTTGGCTTACCATGAGAGACCTGAAATGTCACCTTTCTGCCACCTAATACATCTTTAAATGACACAGACTCTAATGAGATATTCAAATATAGAAAACTGAATGACTCCCTGCTTTCATGTGACATTTATTCAGCCAGAGTGATTGGACTCCATCACTACATTACTTCTGATTTCTACCTGACCTTGGGTAGTAAAGGGTAATCTTTAAGGAAACTATCCATTTAATCTCCCTCGCCTTATTAGCATTTAATTGTTCTGACAAATTTCCAAATGTACAAAGGATGTTAAGATTATAATTCAATTTTCCTCTCAAACAGCCCAGTAGCCAAGGGCAGTAGGGCCATCTCTGGCTGACTTCTGATTAGGGGAGCATCCTAGGCCTGGTGCTGGCTTCTGCTCCTCTGAGTACCCTGAGCAATGATACTGATATTCACTCCACAGGTACGACCAGAGGTCCCTCCATGCTCATGGTCCCTCCATGCTCATCCTCCTCCTTTCTCAGTGGACTGACTTGGTGATGCACTTCAGAGTGACGAGCTACATGAAGATCCATGTGATGCTATATAGAACAAATTGTGCTTGGGATGGCAGGGAGCAAACCTTCTAACTTGAAAGCTACCTTGGCCCAGAGATGCCATATGCAAATTTTCAATTTTGAACAGTAGATAGAAATGAGCCAGTGACAGCATGCATTGGCCCATCCTCCTGTGCTGGTATGGCTAGGGCTGTATGTGGCTATTTACTTGTCCTATTCCTAGCGAGGGCAGAGGCAACACCTTCACCCATACTTGCTCTTACTCTTATACTCAGCAGAAGGCCCCATCTCAGGAAGCCCTTTGTCCTGTCAGGACAGCATAGCTCGGCAATATGAGAAAAGGTTCCCCTCCTTATATCAGTTTCTGTCCTTGTTTGTTTGCCCTTGCTCTGATAAACACCATCACTCAAAGCAACTTATATTCCCCACTAACAGTCCACCATTGAGGAAAGTCAGGGCAGGAACTGAAGTGTGAGCAGAGGCGGGAACCATGGAGGGATGCTGCTTACTGGCTTGCTTTCGATGCATTGCTCAGCTTACTTCTTATGTGACCTAAGACCACCCATGAGCAAGTAGACTCCACTTGCTTCAGCCTAAGTTATAAGGCTCCAATGGTCCAAAGAACCCTGGGCAGGGAGACAAGTCATGGGGTTAAATCCAGTGTCCATTCAAAACCATCTTAGGGTTCACCGGAGTGATCAGGCGTTTGCACTACATTACTTCCAATTTCTACCTGACCATGGGTGGTAGAGGGTAATCTTTAAGGAAATTATTTAATCTCCTTCTTATTAATATTTAATTGCTCTGAAAATTTTCAAAATTTCCCAGAGGTGGCCCCACCCTGAGCCTCGCCATATCTGTAATTAATTAAGATGTCCCACAGACATGACCACAGTCTAATCTGATAGGGTCTGTTCCTCAACTGAATGTCCCTCTTCCCAAATGATTTTTGGTATGGAGTTGAGAAAACTGGCGAGCAGGGACACCATCATTATCCTTATTAGTTAAAAACTACATTTGCCCTGTGGGTTAATCTTTCACTTTCCCAGAGATGCCTCATGACAGTTCCTCTTGTTTACCCTGACCTTGTCAATCAATGAGCAAGCTATTCTTGGAGTGACCAGTCCTGGGAAGTAGAAAATGAAACATCTCCAATGAGTGGAAGAATCCCCCACTTAGGATTTAGAACTGATTTTACCACTAATTATCTGGACGCCTTTGGAAGACACCCTCTCCTTCCCTTAGGACAACTCTAACATGGTCATGAGCAGACATTGGATTTGACCTCATGGCAATGTCTCCCTGGCCAGCATTCATTGGGCCATTTGGAGTCCTATAACCTAGGCTGAAGCAACTGGAGTCTATTTTTGTTGACTTGGTCTTGGACATGAGGGACCCTGGCCTGTTTTCTAGCTGTGTGAAATGAACACATGGGAATCTCGGGCCCATGGAGCCCATCACATGGTCTTTCTGAGTGCTCTGTGGGTAAGTGCTGAGAGGAGACATTTCCTATAATTCTAAAATGACAATCTGGAAACAAGACAAACACTGTCACCTCACCAGGTCAGGTTTCTCATTAATTCATTTTGTTTTTGATCTCTTTTCATGCTAACTTATTGTAGGGCTCTGGCACCAGGGAGCTAGGGGGGATCTTCACAAAGATCTCTTGCCCAGCTAGGTGCGTGGCTTCAGGCAAGGGGGAGAGAACTCAGGAGGGAGTGGGGACTGCTTCCGCTACTCCCACTGCCAGTCCTTCTCTTTTCTGCCACTGCTGTTTGGATTTCTCCAAACAGGATGAGCCAGCAGGAACTGACCAGCCAGAGAGGGTTGCTGGGGAGCTTCTGGCTGCAATGATTTCAGGAGAGCAGATCTCTTCCCCAAGAGGCAATGTCACAGCTCTTATAACAGAAACTCTTAGACAAAGGAATGATCCCTGCACACCTTTAATTCTGAACACAACACTAAATACAGTTTTTTGGATGGGTCAGTGTCTGACAGCAGGTACTTCCTATTGGTTTGGCCTGAGAGCTTAGGAAGACCTCATCTACATATTTGGAGGTGTGGTCCTGCTTCTATGATTGATCTATCTTGAGCCTATGTAACCTGTAGTCACATCCTCACCTGTGGAGGAGGGGCTTGGGGCATTGCCCTATGTGACTGGTCTGTCTCAAACCTCTCTACAGGGGTCCTGGGTGGGGGGCACAGCTACGTGAGGCCCTGATATCCTGGGAGACTGGGAATGCACCTGCCGTCCCTTTTAGGGTCTCCTGGGGATTCGACCTATCTTGAACAGGAATCAAGGTACCTCTCACAGCCCACCGCCCCACAACTTATTTTTACTTAGATGAGCTAAAATGACTCATAGATGTTTCATTTTGTTTCGTTTCGTTTTGTTTTGTTTTGTTTTGTTTTGTGACATGGTCAAAGTCTGAACATCAGGCTGGTCTTGGATTCACTATATGTGTAGCCCAGGTTGGTCTCGACCATGGTAATCATACTGCCCCTGCCTCCCAAGGGCTGGGATTATAGGCATGAGCCTATCTATTTATAGCTTCTAATTCTTTTCATTTAGCATCTTTTCATTAATATTTCTCACTGTCAATAACCTTTTGAAACCTATTCCCCAAATCTGTCTTCCCACTTTCCTATTTAGCTCGTTAGAGTAAGCAGTAATAACATTCACTTCATTCTCTGCACTCGTATAAACTCACATATCACACAAGTGGTAACCAGCTCCCCTCAGTCTGCTTCTACCTCTAGCTACAAATAGACAGAACTAAGGGAGACAGCATTTATTTTCAAAATAAAATTATGATCATACAAAGCAAATTTATCTTTTCTGCTGAATCATGTGTTCTCAGTCCTTTACTGTGCAGCCTGATCTCCTGCAGGTGAAGCTTCTGATGCGGTGACTCCACCCCACCGGCACGAGGAGAAACAAAGTCAAACTCTGACCCCTATTTATTTTTAACTCAACTCTTTAAAATTTATGTGTGCGTTTGTTCATCCTGCCAGTAAGAGAGAATATGTGCAAGTAAATATCTGTATTTTGGAGGTGTGCACTCTCATCAAATAGCAGTCAAACGTGCTGGCTTGAGACCACTAGTCTGCAGAATCGGTGGATGATTTAGTCACCCGCCCTGTCTGTCTGGGTGTACGTCCAGGCTGCTTCTTGATGTTGAAATGAGACCCTTTACAACAGAGGCCACAGCCAGCCTTACTCCACGGGGCTGTTATACGCTGGAGTCTTCAAAGTAAACTGCACATTCAAAGGGCATATGCTATTTTCATATTAATCAAAACGTGGCCTCTTACCCTGAATGTCTATAACAATTCATATTTCTGCCATCAGTAGAGATATGGATTCCACTGACTTTCAGAGCCTCACACAGACCTCAAGGCTCTTATGCCTTTAACCTTGGCCTGTGCAGCAGGAGCACAGTGAAGCATATTCTATTTGAGAGAATCTTTAAAAGCATCCTCACCTGTGAGGATGGGCACTGGACAAGATAACTTTCAAAACCCCTCTAGCCCTGGTGGAGGTGATCTCACCAGCAAGTACCAGGGATCACCTGTTAGGGGCGTGCGTTCCGCCTCCCCTTTACCAGCTGTTGTGAGTCCCGGAGACATCTTGAGGAAAACGGACAGAAACTAACAAACCAAAGACCAGAATAAAAGTCGAACTTGATCCAGATGATGATTTCGCCCATACTGTTCAGCTTGTTAAAAAAACCACCCAGGCCAAGTCCTTGTGATTTTACCCAGAACAAATAAGAAAAAGCAGGGTGTCATATTTCAAGTGCAAGTGCATTCGTAGAAAATATTTTAAGATCAATGGCTGCAAAAGAAGCAGTTTTCCTCCGAGGTTCACTTTTCAAATGGTTCTGTATTAAAAGTGCTATCTCAATAAATATTCATGAAGAGAGTGGTTGGTGTGTTTTTACCCATTTATAGCTCATACTTCAAAGGCCAAAGGAGGAAAAAGACACATGATATGCTTCTTGGTCTCTTATCGGAAGTGCTGAAGGATACGTGATATGCTGTGGTCTCCTCGGGCTATAAGCTCCTGGTAGGGGGCTGCCCTCTTCACTGTTGCACATCCTACAGTCAGACACATCCTGCTCTGAGTACAGCTGAGGGAGAATGAGTTCATCGGGATTGGAAGGCCTGTGTGACCAGCCTTTGTAATAGCTGCTGTTTGACTGAGGATTTGTTGTATGCCCAGCATCCAGATGGAACCATCCTGTAGCTCTGTGAAACTTCTGCCAGCGTTAGTCTCTTTTGACGGATGAGGAAATTGGGCTTCAAAAAAAGTGAATTTGTTTGTCCCCAATGTGACAAAAGGAGCTGGACTGCAGGAAAAGAACTGAGGCTTTGGCTGTAACTTCTATGATTCCCCTTGTGTGCCTTAATTTCCTACCTGTAATTCCCCCTCAGAGGCCCTCAGGGGTGCAGAAATCGGAAAAAATAAATCTCAAATAGTGCTAAATTCTTTCTTCTTTATGGTCCTCGGTAAGCTCAAGTTGGCTGTGTGTTCAGGACATGAGAGTCCCACTTCCTCTAAAATGCCATCCTTCTTGACCCTTGGCAGAAAACAACCCACGTGGTCAAAGAACAAAAAAGCTGACCTCTTAATCCTGCAAATATTTCTCAGTATTAAGTAAATGTATTTATTTTTACAATGACAGATTTCACTGTGGGCAGTGACCACCACTCCTCACTTAAGATGTTAGAACCAATTCCATGACCTGTGGAAGAAAACACAAGAGACCTACTTGTTTTGACACTGGAGACCTGCACCACACACTCATAGCGCTCCTTTCCGTGCGTGTAATTTCTCATGTTTGCCTCAGTCAGTCTAGATGGCAGCTCTCCCATCTGCTTCAAACATCTTCCTTTTCCCTCTCGGACCATTCAACTCTTAAACATCCTTCAGGGCCTGAACTGAATGGACCTGCCTCTCCTGGGAGACTCTTCTCTCTCAGGCAGAATTGAAGGAGCTATCCTGTGGCATCCATCCCCTCAGGCTCATTTCCATCATTCTGCCTCTGGCTCCTTATCTGCCTTGGCAACGAGGCTGTGAATTCCTCATGGGCATGACCCATGCTGTGTAACCCCCACTGTCACTCGGTAACAGTGACAACATTAAAGGCAGTAATAACAGAAGGCATTTTTGGAGTAAGGATGTGATTGTCCTCAGTCCCTCAGCACAATACCACGAGGAAGATAGTATAATGACTTGGATTTAACTGGTAAGCAATGGAGTTCCCCAACGCAAATGGCAACCAGTGGCTTCATTTGGGGCCATTAATGAATAAAGACACATGCTAACTGGAAAATAAGTAATAAGACAAAAGTAACCCACTAGAGAAGCTTCCATTCCACTGACTATAGTGAGGTATTTTCTAGAATCCAAGCAGTGAAAGCAAGTGGGCCTTCTGTTTGACTAGTAGCAGTTCCATCAAGGCACTTATTGAAACAGCCACAATAATGGTTGTCACTTCGAAGACATGCCAAGGGATTTCATTCTTTATGGCCTAGAAGAAACTGACTATCCTCAGGAAGCTGGACTACAGAGTTGTACCTATCTCCAGCACAGGTGGGTTAACTGGGCTCCTTCATGTTATGCTACACTATCCTCCAGGACAAACTTCTCCCAAAGCTGCTATACAATGTCATAGGATAGATAGTGCAGTCAGCAAGCCAATAGCATGCAGGGCATAAGAGAAGGGGTGGATGCTGAGCAGGCCTCCTCCTGCACTAGAGACCATAGATGCCGCAGGAAGCATTAATACAACAATTAGAGAGACAAAACTGTGACAGTAGTCATAGAACTGTAAGTCCCACAGAAAACTATGGCAGATGCAGATCCTGAAGAGGACACAGGATCTTATGTGTGGCTCATCCAGAGGCAGCACAAAGACAAAGGCCAGGCTCCTGATACAAAGGAAGGGTTCAAGAGCATTCCCTATGTGACCTCTGCCTCACTTGCTCTGCACAGGGAGAATTCTGGTGACATAGTAATGAAGAAATACACCTTTGCACACACACACATGCATATAAGACCTTTAGTTTCACCCACAAACTTACAAAGCTCACACATAGTCACATACAAATACAGACCGTGCATGTACACTAGTATGTGAACATGTGCACACATACAGAGATACATGCACACAATTTCTGCCTCACTTAGACAAGTACTCACCTACATACATTTACATATAAGACACATCTTCATATGCACACACATGTTCCCAGGTGCCTGCACACATACCTTTATGTCACAGAGAGAGGGGAGGGGAGGGAGAAAGAGCAGAAGAGGAGGCATTTAAGCGCTTCAGAGCCTTGGTTAATGGACAGATACCATTTCTAGAAAGAAGTCGCGTACTGCCAAGGCAGTGAGCTCTTCCCTCCGAAGGGCCACCAATTAGCAACTCCATCCCCTTACCTCAATGGTTCAATGGTCTTGTACATGATGGACAAGTATATCTTGAGTCTAGCAGTCCTCCCTCTCTCTATGTCTGTCTGTCATCTGTCTGTCTCTTTCTCTCTCTCACACATACACACAGTTCATGTGCAGAATCTAATTTTTAGCTAGTGATATAGAAATAATTTTTGAAGTGTTTTTGGAAACACATGAAAGCATCTTCTTGTTGTTGTTCTGAACATAAGAGGCTGTCAACTAGTCCCCAGGGTGCTCAACCATTGGGCTCTCTTTCTAGATAAGTTGAGAAGCAGTGGTGTTAGTTCTGAAGTCTCTGCCGGAATCTCAAAGGATAGGGTTGGCAATGGCTCACCCAGACCAACTGGCCCATGAGCCTATCATGCAACTTCATTCATTCACTCGCCAGTCCTTTGCTCCTTCAGTCACACAGTTAAGATTTAATCATCCCTGCCTTCCGCTGAGCCTGTGGAACCAGGTCTCCTGGAAGGACTTCCAGAGGCATCAGGGTTATTTATCATAAACGGAGAGAGTTTGTGGCTTTTGGCTGTTTGCTAGTTCGAATGAAAGCCAAGGGATAAGAGCTTTCAGGTGTGCAACTCCTCTGGCTTGAGAACAATGTGGGAGTGAGTGCTGGGCCTGCCCCAGATACTGGGCTGTGGTTCAGGATAATGGGAACCACCTGTTCAAATGCCCTTGCTGAACCCATACTCTCCGTCTTTGAAAGTCCTTGTTGATGGAAGCGAGGCTGACCGATTATGTAAGAGTGCTTTCTGCGATGCATTTATGGGTATTCTGAAGGAAGCACACATATGCCTATTAAGCATGGGGAGAATTATCAGTGAATGTTTTTAAATGACCAATAAAAATGAAATTATCATTGCTCATTGTTTTTATGGATCATAATGTCTTTTTTTTTCTTATGGAAATATCTAACAAACTCCCTTCCTAGACGAGGCCGCTAATTATGTAGTTAGCACACAGTAATCCATGCAAGTGGGTTCTCGCCTGTCATAATTTATCTTCATAAATGTAATTGGCCCAATGAAAGAGACCACAAAAATAATTCTGCAAAGAGGTGGATTCAACAAACATGGATTCTCCCTTCTCTTTCCCAAAAGCGCAAGCTTGAGATAGGAGTGTTTTCCCGACTGCCCCTCTACCCCAATTTGGTGGTCAAGTATTTACTGGTTCATTAAAAATTTGTTTGATTTAAATCACTGGCTAAAGTCTGGAGTTAAATCAAATTTCAAAACAAATCCCAACTCACGGACCTGGACATCCATCAAGCAAGGGAGCAGGTAAGCAGCAGGCAGAGATGACAGGGATACAGGCTGAGCGTAACCAGTGTTCTAGAAGAGACAGAGGTGAGCAGTCTTTCAGAGGAAGAAGCTGCTTCCTTGTGGGAAATCTGAGAAGCTCTCTGTACAGAGTAGCATTGAGCTGACCCTTGAATAATGGAGGAGGTGGGGCTAGAGATAGGCTCATTCAGACTAGTATGGGGGTGACTTTAGTGTGTGGAAGTAGGCAAAGGGTGGTGACAGATGGAGAAGACAGATGGGTCTGAAGTCCTGACCAAGGTACAGAAAGCACAGATTAAATGTGTAGCCCAAGGTCATACTTGCCTTCCTCTCTACACAGGTAATGAAGAGACATCAGTTCAGCACACCAGTCTGCCAGACCCTGGCTGGGTCCTTGTAAGAGACCTAGACGATGATGCAGGCTCAAGGCCACCTAGAGTAGGTGGAGATGCCACACAACCCAGCAGTGGATTGAACTTGTGTGGGCATTATAATTCAGGTTGGAAGTGGGTGTCACTGTTTCCTTGTGGCAGTTGATCCAGACGAGTTCACTGTATCCCAGCTTACAGCAGGCACTGTCAGCACGGAGCCCTGGTTGCTTCCAAGGCGAAGGTGCTGGGATCACTGACTGCCAAGTGCATTTTTACATTCGTTCAGTCACCAGTAGTTTCCTTCTCAAAAATCCGAATGAGCCTAGAAAAGCTGCTGGGAAGAAATGTGCAGGGAGACAGAAGGGAAACATAGATATGGGCCAAGATATGGACACAGATACGGATTCAAAAGCACGGGGGTATTTCGGAAAGCAACTGGCTGACAAGTGTCACAGAGTTCAGACGATTAAAACCAAAGTAAGTCTGGTGGGCACTGATGAAAAAAATGCTGGTTGGATGGCATGATCTGTGGCTGGGCTGAAGCAGTGGGATTAGCAGGAGAGGTGAGCCCATCTGGGGTAGACTGAGTCTCAGAGCTGGGGTGGGCGTTTTATCCCACATCTCTGCCCTCGCTCTCATCAGCAGACCTACTGACTCGGGAAATTGTAAGTCGGAATTTTTTTTAATGAGTGCAGTTTTTTGCTTCTGCAGCAGTTTCGCTTTCATTGAGGGATCGTTGTGATGGTTGAGGCTGGGTTGACGGGGGAGGGAGGGAATCTTATCTTTTCATAATATTAAGACCCCCAACTCAGTAACATATAACCTAGATGGAGCTTCCACATATCTCCTCTCTCCTTACCCTCAGCACTTCTTTATTCTCTCTGCCGTCTCAACTTTCTACACCCTACTCTATACATCTCTAGAGGTTCCTTTGTGGTCCATTTCCACTCGTTCCTGCTTCTGTAGTTGGGGGTAGTAGTGGTGAAAGAGCCAGAGTTGGAGTCAATCTAAGGCCAGTGGGGAATTCCCACCACAAACCTCTGAGCACAAGGACCCCTCCCTTCCAGGAAGGAAAAAAAAAAAAAGCTGGTTCAGTTCCTGGAACATCTGCAAGCCAAAATATCACACAAAGCTACCTGTGGTTTCCAGCCGACGCCCCCCCACCCCACCTTGGGAAAGTCTTGAACGGTACACTGAGTCTGATATGAAAGTTGTTTCACTCTGCCAAATGCACATAGTACCCTGCTTAGTTACCATTGTGCAAATTCTGCCCCAATTGTTTGAATTCTACCCCAATTGTTTGCAACGTATATAACCCCCTGTTAAAATCTGCTCGGGTAGTCTCTCTCTTGAAGTGAGAGGACCCCAACATGTTGGAATGATTAAACTCCTCTTGCTTTTGCATTAATCACCGCCTCTGTGAGTTTCATTTCAGGAGGTCCAGGTAGAGGTCCAATTTGGACCTCACAGTGACCTTGGTCAATGTTTGGTGTCTTTGTCAGCCACTCTGAACTTTATTTTTTGAGATAAGGTTTCTCACTGACTCTGACATTCATAGGTCTTTTCTTTGGCTGATTAGCAAGCCCTAGGGGTCGTCCCCATCTCCTTCCAGGATGACAAATATCTGGTGCTTCACTGGCTCTAGGCAGGTTGACCTCAGATCTTCATGTTTTGATAACAAACATTCTACCAAGTGAGCCATCTCCACAGCCTCTTCTCTCTCTTGTGGAGTTTTACTTGTATATTGGATCCGTGGTCTACAGAACAATCTTTCCTGGCTTGACTTTCACAGAGTTTATACAGCTTGATTACACTAGAAAGCAGCTGGTGAACATGATGAAATCAGAGTGTGAAATGTCTGGATATAGCTGAGGTTTTTGGTCCATGTTCTAGGATCCACTACAGATCATCTGCCAGTGAGATGCTACCACTCATACTAGATCCCAGAAGAAATATTCAGAATAGGTCTGAACCTGCCTTGGGCCCTGGAACCAAGGCAGCCAAGCAATAACATGAAGCAGATGCATCTAGCCAAGCTAGGCAACATCTCCATCCACCTGCAGATGCACAATATTTACAGAGTACACTGGTTTTATTTACATCACTGAATTTGGGGGTTATTTGTTATGTAGCACTACCAACACTTCTTTTTACTAATATAACTTAAGTACTTCAAATGCCTAATCTCTCACTCTTTCAAGTCCAATGTTTACCCAGACTGATAGATAACCACAGATGATAAACAAAAACAAGAACTATTTTACCTTCAGGGTTTTTAAAGTATTTCCTCCAGAAGCTTTTCTTCTTCCTTCCTTCATTTGTTCATGTGTTTAGTGAAGTGCCCTTGTGCTAAAACTTAGCAAAGGCACTAGGGCACTTTAGGTGTGACTGTAATCTGGGAGGAGGCATATCCTATCCATTTAAATGAGAGAAAAAAATGTGTACACAAATAATGACATTCCAAGGTCATTCAATATTTCTTATCCTAAAGCAAACCAAGTACAGATGAGACAATCATTCTTACAACTGCCCTTGTTTACAGTCAAGAGTAATTATCTGTGGGTATGTTAAAAAATCTATAGTAATTATGAGCTTGTCTTCTTTTCTCTTCCTCAGACCATATGAGCCAGCAAACAGGTGGAATGAAAGACAGTTTTGCCATATGTTGATATCAAATACAGTTTTCTTTAATAAAAGTGCACTTTGGGCACCATCCTGGAAGGCATGTTTGTGATTGGCTGAGACAGACTTGGGAATCACTCAGCCTTTCATACCCAGTGATAGGACCCAGTGAAAAGCATTTACCACTTTGAGAAGACACTCCCTGAAACTGAGTCTGGTTGTACTCAACTCAGCATGGCCAGGTTGGCAACCAACAAAACTGAGTCCAAGACACCCTAGTCCCAGATGCCTTACACCAAGAGGGAAATCATGCCAGGACAGAGTTCTTTCTGGCAGCTGTTGTGTATTGAGATGGGGGTGGACATTATAGATTCTCATTAAGATGTCAAGAAAGCCCTCAATCCTCCTGCTGACCAGGATGTTCAGTAATGCAGGTACAGGAAGATGTGCAAAAACACAGTCTTGCCCTCAGGCTTCTTAGGAGCCCAAATAAGCATGCTATCCCCTGCTACTCTAATTAATAACTATACAGACTTTGGGAAATGATCTAAACTCATTTGTCCCACTAGTCCCTTAGTTCATAAAATTGCATTCACTGATAACCATAGCATAGGCTTACTGTAAGGATCAAAGATGTTAATAGATGCTATGTAGACATAGCTAGCTGGTACCCAACAGTCGTGGATTCCACTGAGGTGATAATATGCCCTGGAAAAATAGTCTTCTTTCCAGACTCCCTTGCTGCAATGAGCAGCCATGTGTCCACATCTCAGTTCTTGCCAAGGAAAGGCAGATGGGACTCTTGGTGAGGGTATCAGCTCTTGAACGGAGAGACAAAGCTTCATGAGACACTTCTGTCTTCTTTCCAGAAACACGTATGTGGAAGAGCTAGCCAACCTGTGTCAGTGAGGGCAAAACCATATGCCTTGGGATGACTGAGCAGGTAGATGGAAGGAATTTAACTTGCCAGTGGCATCCTTGGGCACCTGTACAAATTCTGCTTAGTTCCACAGTCTTCACTATCAGGGAATCGTTCTGCCTCAGACCTCTCTATACTGGATCTGTGGGAAGAGACTGACAAGGGATACAGAATTGAAGATGGCTAAATATAAATATAATATAAATAAATATATATAAATATATATATGAAATTTTATAACAAAACTTATAACTTTGTACTATTAATAATTCTAATAAAATGGGAGTTTAGGCATGGAAAAAAAAAAGGAAGAAGGAAGACTGGACATTTTTTTTCCAGAACTAAATCTCCACCTTGGTACTTTCTATAGCCATCAAACTTCCATTTTCCTTTCCTCGTCAGTGGCATGCTGGAGAATCACTTTAAGAACAGAATAAAGGTGAACAGGAAAGACGCAAAGCCCTGTTTCCACACTGGACCCATTCTGTTCCTTCCCCTCGATGCCTCAGTCTCCCTGTCTGCGTTAAGACAGAGGACTTTGAGCTATTATGGCTCCTAGCAGCTCTGCTGCAGTTACATTCTGAGGCTTCCAACCAGGCGCCCCCACCCTACCCAGCCCAGCACGGGCCTCCTGGAGAGAGGCAGCCTGTCATTCAGAGAACTCTCCTTCTCCAAAATCTAATATCCCCTCATCTCCCATTATGAGTTCAGTTATGGGAGCCTTCATAGCAGGTGTCATTAAATAGACATTAAGACCCAACAGGGCATGTTTTACAGGACCATTACCATATGCCTGATGTTTGCTGTGACAAATGGAGATCCAGCCAGCCACACCATGTGATAATGGGCCGGGAAACACCCCCTGGGGTGAGTTAATGTGATTAGAAGATGAAGCTCTCTTTGTTTAATACCATTCACTGGAAGGGGATGGCTTCCTCTCTGCTGATGCACCTTAAAGCCGGTTTTCACCCTCCTCTTCCTGGACCAACAGCTTCTAGGGACAAATGAGAGGAAGAGAGACCATCTAGCTAGCATGGCTAGACTAAACAACACATCACATAGGTCCAGAGGCACAGAGTTGGCTTTCTCCTGAAGTTTAAATTGTAATTCCAGGATCAAGGGCTACTCTGCCTCAATTTCCCTCAGGATGATTGCAAGGCGATGATGAAAGCCAGAGGCAGACTAGCTAAGCTCAGAGAATTCCCTTTGCTCTCTATTGTTAACAACACCTTACACCATCTGGCTGCATTTATGAGAATGGGGGCATTGACATTGTGTGAATCTTATTTGGATCCTCTACTCACACCCTTCTGCTCTGTGATCACATTCAGGGTGTGGTTGTTATTGCCGTTGGAGTGGGTGATTGCATATCCATGCTACTCAAAACCAAGTTTGTAGTACCTCAAGTTTACAGTTTCTCCACGCAGGCTTTTGCATTACCCACCAAGGGCTCTTACGATTAACCTTGACCCAACAAACGATTACCACTGGGTCCCCAAACGATGGGACCCTCTTGATTTCAGATTTCTGGGTATCACCACCACCACCAGCACCACCACCACCACCACCACCACCATCATTGTCGTCGTCATCATCGTCGTCATCATCATCATCACTACCAGTATCCTCTTTGTCTGGCGTGCTGACCCTTATTGGACACAGAAGGATAATACCTCTTCCTAATGACTCCAAAGACTCCAAATCAAATAAAGGCATATTTGATGATTGCCCAGTAGATAAAATATGAAGTGTGTGGCTGATGAGGGTGAGAGCCGGTATGTGTAATGTAATTTAGAAGAACATTTTTGCCAAGGCAGAAGGCGGTGCTGAGAGATTTACATTGACGGGACAAAAGTTCCCGAAAGCTGCGGTTCTCCCACGGCCTGAAATGATGTTATTTGTTGTTGGCAGCCATCGCTGAGTTGGAAAAAGAAAGACCACACTTGCAGATTGTCACTTCATTTTACTCTTTTTGTGGCTTCTGTCCAAAGTGCTGAAGCAGGAGTCCTCTGTGGAGGCAGCCTTTGTGAATGTTTGCCTCCTCTCTGCCCTGCTTCCTGCTTTGATTCCTCTGGTTGCCAGAGGCCTATGGGAGGCAGCAGGGACAGTACCACTGGGCTACCATATCTCTCTCTCTCTCTCTCTCTCTCTCTCTCTCTCTCTCTCTCTCTCTCTCTCGATGGCTGTCTTCTTTCTATTGGGAGGGTACCAGTCACCCCTGGAGATGAGAATACTTTTGCTCTTTTGTTTGCTTATTGCTTTTAACTTTGCTCCCTTTGGCGGTTTGATTGAGAATCCTCCACCCTCACCCCCCTCCTTAGGCTCTTATATTTGAGTACTTGGCCCCCAGTTGGTGCAACTGTTTGGGAAGGTGTGACCATTGAGAGGTATGGCCTTGTGGGAAGGGGTGTCATGGGGGGTGGGCTTTGGAGTTTCAAACGCCCACAACATTCCCAGTTAGCACTCTCTGCCTTGTGCTTATGGATTAAGATGTAAACTCTCCGTTACTCTGCAGCCCCATGCTTGCCTTCCTGCCTGCCTGCCTGCCTGCCTGCCTGCCTGTCTGCCTGTCTGCCATGCTCCCTGCGATGGTACCCATGCAGTTTAACACTCTGAAACTATAAGCCCCAAATAAACTCTTCTGTTAGCTGCCTTGGTCAGGGTGTCTTATCACAACCACAGAAAAAAGTAGCTAAGATACTCCCCAAGGCTGCCTGGGACTCTCTCTATCCCCTGGACTGGCTTCATGGAACAAGGTTGCAGGCTTGTATCTTCTTAAAAGGAAGAGGGAACAGAAAGCCTCTATTTGACCATCAGCGGTGCATAGGGAGTATGTCTCAAAGAACTAAGTGGCTGGGCAAGGATGCTGCAGAGCCAGGGCGCAGGAAAGTGCCTGTACCACCAGCACACAAACAAAAGTAAGAGCAAACACAGGCGCCTCTGCCACTCATGTATTTATTTCAGGGCTGCCTTAATTATGGAGTCCTTGGGATGATACTGCGATTGAGGTGTTTATTATTCATACAAAAGAAGTTTCTCAGAGAGGTAGGATAATCAGCCAAAAGTCAAGTCATCAGGGCCCCTCCATGGGGTTGCACAGGGAAGCCCCATTCAAGTGGACAGCGTTGGAATTGCAGACAAACACTAATGGCAGCATACGGTGGGTGTGTCTAGACCTCCCAGGCCTGTCCTAGAGTGGACAGTCCTTCTTAAACCCACCCAGACATCATAACAAGGATGCCTGTTCTTCTATGGACACAGAAGTGTGGGGCACCAGGTCCTGATCATATGGTAGTGTCCCTTGTGGTTGCTTCCATGGTTATCCTGGCTCTCTGGCCTGATCTCAATTAATGGCTACATCTCCTAGACTGAGTCTCAGGAGGCACTTTTGTGGCCTCACTTTCTCTTTCCTACTTCACATCAATGTGACAATCACTCTCCGAGACGGTGTCCCGGGACCTGAGTTTGTGCATACTTGTTGCGTGATGTGGGTTTTGCATTCAGGGCTGTTTGGGGATGGACTCTATGCCCCCGCCCCATCAGAAGGGTCAGGCCTCTTTCCAGCACTGCATGTTGTAGGACCTTCCACCAGCCTGCTGACAGGACTCTAGCAGGCCCTGCTCTGCTACTATCAGCTGACCTAGTTTCATTCCTGTCCCTTGAAATAGCCTCATCCCAGTTTGCTCTGTGTCGTCTGACAAATGTGTTTCTTTATTAGGGTGAACCAGTCTCTTGGAGGTAGCAGAGCAGTGGGTCGTGGGCTAGCAAGGTTGCCATGGAAATTATTCACTTTCACTGAATTATTCATTTTCGTAGCCCTCCAGGCTCTCGGCTGACAGACAGACACATGGACAGAGGCCCAGGGAAGATGGACTTTACATCTGCTGCTTTGCCTGAGAGATGCTTTATATAGGAGCAGAGACCCAGAGTTCTGACCCCTTATTCACCCACCAGGGACAGTGGCCTTCTGTAAGGGTATGCACAATGGCTCCAGATGGTCAGGGCTCAAGTCTCTTCATCCTCTGTTTTATCTACAGGAAAGCTAGAGTAGGAAAGACCTCTCAAGGCTGTTCCTGCATCTCAGACTCCAACACATAAAGTAGGCCAGGAATGACTTGAGCTTGTTCTGTGATTGGATCTAAGGGAACACGAAGTCCAGATAGTCTCTGACACAGACATGGCGCCGAATGGCATCTTCTCCCCTGTGCTTCTCGCCAGAATCAGGAAATTCATTCCCTGCACACATGTTGCCTGCTGCCCCACAGCAGTCGCAGCCCACGCTTACAAACCGAGTATGTGTTAAAGGCCCAAAGGGCCCAGTTCCTGTCTGAAAGGAAGGAAGAAGGACAGACTGTGTTCCTTTGGCTCTTCTGGAGTTAGAAACTTTGATGCAGTGGCATTAAAAGCCTGTCAGGGCTTGACATTTTTACTAAAATCACCACCATCACCCACGCACGCTGGCCTGGCCTTCAAACTCAGTGGTGGAATGAAGGAGAAATGACCAATGCTATTTATGCTTTATCAGAGTACTTTTTTTTTTACTTTTTCTATCTGACCTGAAACTAGTTTTTAAGCAGCCACCTCAACAAATGTGTAAAGATATAAATGGAAAGATGTTATTACAGAAGGATTGGACACTGCCTGGAAGCCCTTTAGCAGGGCACAGACTATATATACTGTAGCTCCTGTTCCATAACTCATCATCAAGATGGCAAGAAAAGTGAACTAGACATAAACTTAGTGATGGGCCAAGATGCATAGGCACAGGGCTGAGCACGACGAGCTATAAAAAACAGCAGGTGATATAAAATTCCACTTAAACAAAGCCCGTAGCATGCACATACATCCCTGGTGACTAGGGCCAGCCTACAGCCGCGGATCTAAAAAACCGTGTTCAAATCCCCACCCACACATTGAGGATCACTGAAGGACCCTTGTTGACAAGATCATGTCTGCCCCAGCCCATCTGCCCCTTCCCTTCTGCTAAGTATTCTCAAAGTCAGGACTGTCTTACTGTCTGCTGTACCTCTGTTGTTCCCACACCATAACCAGCCAGTAGGCACAGAGAGTTAATCCTTTTCTTAATGCTTCCCTGAACACTCATAAGTCTCTGCATGTCAAGAATGCTGTAGAGGGCTTGTAAAAGCCTTTCATAGCCACATAGCAAGATCTAGTCATTAGGTGTTCCTGTCAAGTACTTGGACCACTTCCTCCAAGCAGGGCACAATCTCTTGATCGACCCTAGGAGCTCCAAGCTCTTCTCTCTTTATGAAACAGAGCAATTAAGTTTCTTTCCTACCTCCTCTGACCTCACAAAGAGGCTGCCCTTGTGTGTGTCCAAGTCCAAGCCCATCCTGAGGCTCTAAGTCAGTGGTTCTCAACCTTCCTAAGGCTGCGACCCTATAATACAGTTCCTCCTGTTGTGGTGACCCCCAACCATAAGAATATTTTCATTGTTACTTTGTAACTGCAAATCTGCCGCTGTTAGCAACTATATTATAAACGTCTAATATACAGTTTATCTGACACGAGCTCTCTAAGAAAGGTTTGCTAAATTCCCAAAGGGATCGTGACCCACAAGTTGAGAACGATTGCTCCAGGTCAGTTCCCCACAGCCACTCCTGCACAGAACCTGCCTTCCTTAGATAGCAGTTTGCAAATGACAATGCTATCCACAGACACACCTGCACACATGAACACACACATGCACACACATGCAATCAGCCTAGAGTGATGTCAGCTAACAGTGATTGTTTCTCAGAGATAATTTTGTTTTGTTTTGTTTTTAATTTTCCTTTTCTTCTGTGTGTATTTTTGTGTCATTTGAACTTTCTAAAATAGGTCGAGGGTATGTTTCTAGCCTGAGCAGAGAAAAGACAATATCCTCTGTGGTGCAGAACCCAAGTCAAGCATTTGCCAGGAATCCCTTACTGCATGCAGTAAGTGAACCTCAACTCTCTGCTCCCACACAGGTCCATCCCAGCACATCTCCCTGTCCCTTTCCCGTGGTGCCACAGTGGCAGGCAGCCAATACTCCAGCCAGGATGGCCTTCCCAGACCTTCTTCTCACCAGCATGTGAAGAGTGGCTAAGACACCCCCCCCCACACACACACACATACAACGTGCACACAAATCCAGGGAGTCCAAGGACTAAAGTAGGACTAAAGTGTCCCTACCCTAACCCTTTCATAGGAAGGTTTCAACTAAGTCACGTGTGGTATGGCTGGTTTGGCAGAATCAGGGCTCAGCAGCTCTGGCATCTGTTCCCGGGATGAATACTTGGAATGCCACATCAGCAGGGAAGGGGGAGGATCACCGGAAGCCTGGGGGAGCACTCCAAGCCATAAACCTTAGCCTCAACGGGCACACGTGGTATTGTTCTTGTCACTGTGTCCTTCCATGACTGGCCACCACTACTCTGCTGGGGAAATGTCAGGAAACGAGAGATGTTTTGTTGCCCAGACACTGATACAAGAGCACCTGAAACCATGGTCCAGCAGAGCAGATACAAGTCCTATGATCAGCACTGAGACTTGACACTCAAGAAAGGAAGCTTTGCACTCCCCTCCGCTCTGACCCTAGCCTGGCCTTGGTTTCTACCCAGTGACCTGTCTGAGACCAGTATTGATTACTTAGCAGAAATAGGATTTCAGTTCTGATCCCCGTCGAAGCCTACTCATCGTGAGCATGGGAACCCAACTCTCATGGAATGACTCTTGCGCTTCTCAAATCTCATTTATGAGAAGTCCCCAGCAGGGCGGGCTTCATGTTGTGTGCTTTCTTACATCATAGGTCATTAAACCATAGCACAAGGGCTGTGAGGTAGGTGGGATCATTCATTTCTTTTCTTTTTAATTTATTTTTATTGGATATTTTTTTATTTACATTTCAAATGTTATTCCCTTTCCTGGTTTCCTGTTCATAAACTCCCTATCCCCTCCCCCTCCCTCTTCATCTATGAGGGTGTTCCCCTTCCCAAACAGCCTCCTTCCCTCCTCTACCCTGACAATCCCCTACACTGGGGGATCCAGCCTTGGCAGGACTAAGGGCTTCTCCTCCCATTGGTGCCCAACAAAGCCATCCTCTGCTACACATGCATATGTAAGTGGGATTGTCCATTTCTTACAGATGAGAAAAACATAGCCTGTTGAGATTCGTATATGCAACTAAGGAGAGGCCTGAAAGTCCATATGTCAGTTATTGTGGCCATAGTGTCACATAACAAAAGAGCCACAAGTTCAAGAAATGACAAGTGAGGTCTCCTTATTGGCAGATATGGCCATTGCGGTTTTCATGCCAGGCTGTTTTGGTCTATTTCTGGGGTCTCCTCTTCCTTCCTCTGGGATGATGATCATAAACTTATTCCTCAGATAAGAGACAGCAAGGATTCCATGCCAAGACAGACAACTCCATAACAGTGTTGGGCAGGGCCATACCAATGGGAAGGACGTTAACTCCAACCTGTTCTACTGGGAGTTCTGATAAGGTCACATGGGAAGGGACCAGGCGCTCCATTTGACTACCAGGAATAAAGCGAGAGGAAAGGGAAATGCCGTGCATACCTAGCTATCTGAGAGGAAACACCAGGGTCCAAACTGATCCTCTACCACTAAAATGTACTGTGACCTTGCTTCCTCTCTTCTGTCTTCTCCACAACTGTGTAGACCAAACTCTAGCTCATGATCTTGAAGGGGATGGAGAAGCCTGAGAGAGTTAGCAGACCTCGGTACCTGCTGTGTCTCTCTGAGAATTCACTGCTCTAAGAAGACTGCTGCAGCCTTCCATGCTGGATGGGGACCCTGGGAGGAAAATCACACCTTGTCACCAAGGCCCATTCATCAGCAATGCCTGCTTCTTGCCCCTCTAAGGCAGGAGACTGTTCACTCATGCCCAGCTTCAGGGAAGATGCCCTCCCTACGTCTGGGACAAAGTGATTTTAAAATATAGTAGTAATTCCCCACTCACAGTATTTCATTCAGGGTGTTCACCTGTGAACCCCAACTCCTGGTATCTTAGTGGGGACACTACTGCTGATATCTATCTACTTTCAATATCCGGGGTTCAAGATGCTCTGAACTGACACACCAACTATAGGAAATGCCCATTGTCCTGGGATCCAATGTTCTGAGTTCTGGTCTCATGCTTTCGCTCATTTCCAGGCCTCTATTTTCCTGTTTGCATAATGGGCTTAGGTCACCATATCTATCCAAGAACCTTCCCATCCAGGAAGTTCCCAGTCCCAGGATGCTGGCATGCCGCTGATGGTTCTAGACTCTGTTCTGCCTACGATCATGCTCCAAGTTCATTGATCCAAAACACTCACTGTCCAGAGAACTTAGTCTCCCGCCACCGGGGAGGAGGGGCAAGTGTGGGGAAGGGCCTGGTTAGCTCAGAGCAGTCAGGCTCCAGGGCTCTCCAAACCACCTCATGTTAATCTTGGAATTGGAGACGCCTCAAAAATTCTGTTTGAAGCCACAAATCAACAGCCACAACAACAGCCTGGACTGTACTCTGAACACAGGCATTCAGGCCCCCGGAACCCTCAGTAGGAACTACGTTGAACAGGATCTCCAGGCCATTGTAAGGCACCCCTTACAGCTTGGGTACACTGAGATTGAAAATACTGTTTCCATTAGAGTCTGACACTCTCTCTCTCTCTCTCTCTCTCTCTCTCTCTCTCTCTCTCTCTCTCTGTGTGTGTGTGTGTGTGTGTGTGTGTGTGTGTGTGTGTGTGTGTTTCTACATACTTCTCCTAGCTGCCTTCATTCCCAGCAGCCCCCACCAGTGTCTCTTTGCCAGAAGGCTGCCCTAGGGCTTCTGGAGGCCCCTTTGCCCATGGCACAGACAGCCTGAGGGCTTAGACACTTAACATCCACTCAGGGGCAGCCCTTCACCCAGGGCTTCCCAAACTTTCCCAGTTCACTGAAACCCAGGTGTCTAAGTCATTTCACAAAGAACTCATTCCCAGACCAAAAGCTCGACATATAAACAAATAAACAAAACACACACACACACACACACACACACACACACACACACACACCCCAAAAAGCCAAACTATCAAGTTCCATCTATTTAGTAGCATGGGTCAAACAGCTTTAACGACATTTATATCCTAACGCTATAACCACCACTTGTAATGATACATAAAAGTGAAGGCAGAAAATAACATGTCAATTTTACCCGTAAATAACCTCCTTTGTGTATGGACAGAATGCACGTGCCTGTTCGCCACTGCCTAAACTCTTCCGTGCTCGGATCTGACTGCGTACCGCTGCCCTCATTCCCTGGTCCAGCTGATTCCTACCAGCTCCGGGCTTTTGATCCCAGCTGCTGCTTCACACCCAGCATCACAGAGATTTGACGTCATTCAAAGGAATGTAGGACAATTTGATGCTTAAACGGAACTGTCTTGAGAGTGGGTGTCTGGCAGCTGAGGCTGTGTTTTCCTCTGAAAATTCAAATATCCGACAGCAGCTTGGGTCATTTGGCTCAGGGATTGGAAGGCACGGTCCAACCTATCATTGACGTTGCCTGTATCTCAGCTTCTTCTCCTGGTTCAAATCAGGATGCTGAGCAAGGCCTGAGCTGTTCACAGCTGCCCTTAGAACCTCGGCTACAGTGGATTAAGATAGAGCTATTACCTGGCCACCTTTCCACGTTGTTCTCTTCCCATTCCAGTCTCCGCGCTCCACTCCTGGATCACTCTGGGAATACTTCCTAATAAGGGTCTCTCATTGGAATCCCTATTTCGAGGTCTGCTTTAGGGTACCCTGCCTAAGAAAAAGGTGCTCTGAGAGGAAGGCTGGAACTAGTGCAAGGTAGTGCCATTCACGGGAGAACGAGACCGCCTCTACCTTGAACAACGATAGGGGAAGGGAAGCCGAGAGCCAAGCCCAGACATATTGAGGAAGTGGAGTTGCCGCCACTGTCCACAGGCTAGATCAGGAACATGGAGAGAGAACGTATTTATTATCTGGCTTGATGATGTCACAGATGGTCCTGAGAGTAAAGAGCCAGGCTTGGGCAAGAACATTCTCTGAGTTCTCGTTCCCACATACCAATTACAACCTCTGAAATCCCAATTGTAAGAGAGAGAGAGGAGAGAGAGAAAGTTGAGCAGGCAAATTTCTCCACCCACTTTTTAAAAAAAGGTTTTGTTTAAATGCGTGCTTGGTGTGCCGCTCGCAGCTTCATTAACCTCCTAATAATTATACTAATTATGCCACGATCTCTGCACAAGGATGTGTTTGGAAGCCCCACTCCCGCTCAGCTTCAAATGGCAGACAGCCTGTGCCTGAGCCGCTGTGTTGCCGTTAAGCCCTGAAATGTTTTAAGCAAACAGAAGCAGCACCTGTTGAACGCCATGGCTGGGGGCGGCTCAGCTTGAGCGAACTGAGCATGCTCACAGCAGGGCCACACTCTGCTGAGTCTCGAAGCTTAGGTTCCACAGAGGAGCAGTTAGGCTCCCTGCTCCCAGGGTCCATGGTGAAGGCAGGAGCTGCACTTTGTTATCTCCTAGCTGTCCTTCTACAGCCCTGACAACCTGGAGCTATGAGAACTACCACCCCCAATTTACAGGCAGGAAGTTCTTACCCACTCATTGCATGCATGGTTTCATGGTGCGCTCCTGGAGTCTATGCTTTCCTACTAGGTCCATTCATCCTAAGATTGATTCTATTACATATTGCTTTTTCTTCTCTATATAACCCAGAGTCTCACATTTAAAGATCTTAGGAAACCTAAAAAGAGGTTGCCTTCCTCGATCTAGCAGACAGCCAAAAGTCCCACAAGTAAACTCAGCAATCTAGAGTCTATTAACCCTCATCCATCAAGCCAAAGATCCTCCACAGTAAGTCAACTCAGAACCAAGAACCAGGAAGCTTAAGGTATTCCCATGTCCCCTACCCTACATATTTTTCCTTGCATTCTGTCCCCTGGCCAGTTCTAACGCTTCTCCTACATGGCCCCGAGAGGTAAAATGCTCTGTGCTCTCACTTCTAGGTGTGATGGCTAATTGTCAACTTGACAAAATCTAGAGTGGCCTAGAAGATGGGCATCTGGGAGTGTCTGTGGAAGAGTATCATGATCTTATTAATTGATAGGGAAGGAAAAAAATCTTGTGGTGTGGAATCATTGCCTGGATGGATCCTAGACTGTTGTTTGTTTGTTTGTTTGTTTGTTTGTTTGTTTTTAAAGTTTCAATTATGTGTCTACGTGAGAGGCAAGTGTGAATACGAGTGCAGGTGTCTGAGAAGACAAGCTGAGGGTGTCAGATCCACTGGAGCTGGAGTTAGGGACATTGTGAGCCCCCTGAACTGGGTTCTGGGAACCTGACCTTCAATCCTCTGTAAGAGCAGTGCTCACTGTTGACAACCAAGCCTCTCCAGGCCACAGCCTCCTTAAATAAAGAAAGTGAGCTGAGCACTGATGTGCTTGCATTCACCCCTCTGTTTCCCTCGTGCGGGGGAAACGTGACCAGCTGCTTCAAGCTCCTGCCACCTTGACTCTCCCACCTTGATGGACAGACTGTATCTTGTACTGGGAGTGGAGTAAATCCTCCCCCTTCAGCTGCTTTTGTCAGGATATTTATTACAATGGGAAAAGAAGCCAAGACGCTTGGGAACCATGGCAGCATCAGAACGTCCTGCTGAAGGCTCGACCTCCTGAAACTGTTAATCAGCTGCATTTACAAATTAAGACCCAGCCACCGGAGAACAGCCCCTTTAATTATCTAGAAGGGAAACATCAGCAATAAGTCTTCGGAAAATCCCAGTAACCGAAAGAGGGAAGGCAGCAGACAGTGGCTGGAAGAAGGGAGACCTCAGAAGAAAAGCAGAAGAAACATCAGCAGGATTCTGAGCAGAGAGCTCCAGTATCTGGGCTGGCTCCTCGAGTCCCACTCAGAGCCAGGGCACAGCTGAGACTGGACAAGTAGAGAACCATGGGCTTCATTTCTGAATCTCCACTGTGCTCAGGCCAAAACAACAATGTGTGTGTGTGTGTGTGTGTGTGTGTGTGTGTGTGTGTGTGTGTGTGTGTGTGTGTGAGAGAGAGAGAAAGAGAGAGAGAGAGAGAGAGAGAAGCAAATTTATTAAGAAATACACCATTTTATACACACTTTTCCTAAAATGAAAAATGGGACAATGTCGGCAAAGGACTCTCATACATTGGGAAGAAGGCAGTGGGAAGCTAATCAAGTAGTGTTGAATGAACGTGGGGTATCTTAAAAGCATCACAGAAGAACATGCAGCAGCCCTGGGACTGATGATGACAGCCCTCTAGGGTGGGAAGAGCTACATTCTCAGGATCTGAAGCCACAGCTCCCCCGGGCCCTGGCCCCAGGCCGTTACTGGCTCTGCCAAGCCTATGACTGGTGTTAGGTAAGAAGCTGTTTCTTCTTTGCACATCAGGTTCTCAGGGAAAATCTCCTGAGCCCTAGCCACAAGCTGTTCCTAGCCAGGCTGAGCATAGTCCTGGCTTTGAGAAGGAGATATGTATGTTCCGTCTCCACACATCAGGGCCTCAGGAAATGCCTGGACTAATCTGGCCCTCGGCAGCTATCCAAACCACTGGTGACCTTGCAAAGGAACATCTATCAAACAGAATGAACATTCACTGACCTGAGATACCTCCTTATCATTAACTGTTGCTTTGATTGACCATCAAGATTCACCTTTAACCCAGTGCACCTTACGATACTATGGGGCAATCCTTACTATACCCCTGAAAACAACCAAATTCATCTTTTCTTCTGTAAAATGTATCAGATGCTAAAGTTATTGTTCTTAGCATGCTCAGCTTATAATATGGCACTTTTATCTTTCGGGTAACCAACAGCTGGTGTGATTGGACTTGTGGTCTGCTGAATTGGAGGGAATTTGTGCCTGGTATTGTAAACTTAGTCGACTACCTGTGGTTGGAGAGGTCACAGAACCATGAGGAGAGCCTACTACTGCCATGTTCCTAAGTCAGGATAATTTCTAACTACATTGTAAATACTGTCCTAATTCTCACAGAGAAGCATAGCTCACCACTCATCAGAGAAACTGCTTTCTGCAGCAGATGGAGACTGTTATAGAAAGTCATAACTGGTTAAAATGGAAAAGGAGTGGTCAACCTCATTCTCTCTCTCTCCCTCTCCCTCTCCTCCTTCCCCTCCCCACCTTCTCTTTCCCTTGCCCCCTTCCCTCCCCCTCCCCTCCCCTTTCCCCTCTCCTTTCCCCTTCCCCTCCCCTTCTGTGGGTGTGTGTGTGTGTGTGTATGTGTGCGTGTGCACTAAAATTTTAAAAAGATCAAATTAGCCTTTTTGTTTTTTTGTTTTGTTTTGTTTTTTTAAAGCCAGGAAATCAATAGAGGCTCCTGGTTCTCACCCTCTCTCTGCCTCCTCCTCTTCAGGGTTCCATGAGCCCTGAGTGGAGGTATTTGATGGAAACCTCCGACTCAGAGCAAACTGTTACAAGGCCTCTTGTTCTCTGCATGATTCCTGGCTGTGTGTCTCTGTATGTGGTCCCATCTGCTGCAGGAGAAAGCATTTCTGATGATAACTGAGCAGGGTATTGATCCACGAGTACGGCACAGTATGTCATTAGGAGTCATTTTGTTCCTTTCTTTAAAAGTTTGGTTTTATCCTTAGTCCTTGAGCTACCTTGTCTCAGGTTCTTGGCCATCCAAGCCGTGCTGCCTGTGGGTTCTGTCTCATGGAGTGGGCCTTAAGTCAACTCAGACATCGGTTGGTCCTTCCCACAAGCTTCGTGCCATCGTTAAATTCGTGTATCTTACAGGCCCATTGTCGATCAAAGGGTTTGAAGCTGGGGTTGATGTTCACGTTTTTCCTTTTGTAGACTACGGAGTAATTTCCTGCATCAATGACACTAGCTTGTAGGGATGAAGGCTCTGTGTAGGCACCAGATGGACGTCCCCATGCTCAATGAGTTGTGTAGGTGTTGTCTTCAGCAGTGGGGCCTTGATGACAGTTTGTGGAGAGCAACCTGTATATAGCCTTGGCGACAGCCTGGATTATTTGGGGATTCCCATAGGACCTCTTTGGCCAATAACTCTTTTAAATGTAACCCAATTCCAGTACTGGAAATTTCATTTAGTTACACAGATGTCCATCCGGGGCCCTGCCTTTCTTGTTATTTGGCAATGTCGTTTACAGTCCCTTCATGTATGTATGTATTTTACAAAGCTTCTACTGTATTAGGTTTTCATACTACCCACCAAATGGCCCTTAATTTTGTCTCCCCCATATTTCCTCCTCCTTCCTTTCCTTCCCTTCTCCTCCCCACTTCACCCTCCCATTCCAGCTCTCCTCCAACCCATCTATAACTCTATTCTATTTCCCCTTCCTAGGGAGATCCAGTTCTTTATCTGTGCCTAGTCGTGGATTGTAGCTGGGTTATCATTACGTATTGACTTCACACGTAATATCCACATGTATGTGACCCCATACCGTCTTTGTCTTTCTAGGTCTGAATTGCCTCACTCAGGATGATTTGTTTCCAGTTCCATCCATTTACCTGCAGGTTTCAGGATTTCATTTTTTAATGGTGGAGTAATACTCCATTACGTAAATCTGCCACTCATCTGTTGGGGACATCTAGGGTGTTTCAGGTTTCTGGATATTGTGAATAGAGAAGCATCTCTGTGGTAGGATGAAGTTTCATTTGGTAATATGCCCGAGAGTGGTACAGCTGGACCTTGAGGTAGATCTATTCCCACCTTCCTGGGGAACTGTGACACTGATTTCCATGGTGGCTGTACACGTTTGCAGTCCCATCAGCAATGGAGGAAAGTTCCCCCTACTCTACATCCTCACCATCATGAGCTGTCATTTGTTTCATTGATCTTAGCCATTCTGATGGGCATAAGATGAAATCACAAAGTAGTTTTGATTTGCATTTCCCCGATGACTAAGGATGTTGAACATTTCTTTAAGTCAGACCAAGGCAATTTAAACAAAGTTTCACTCCTGCCAATCTAGGAGAGCAGGGCGGCTGGCCTGACCCAGAGATGCTAATGAGCTCGTCTGGGAAGCTTGGTGTCTGGCTTGGCAGGGAGGCCTTGCTAAGGCACTCAGCATCTCAGCATCGCCCCCAGGGAGATGGGAAGAGGTATGCTCAGCTGCAGCAGCCCAGGGAAGGCGGAGGGCTTTTGTGCCAACTGGCTTGAAGAGACAGTCTGGAAGACAGGTTCACAGAGCCAACCTCTGAGAAGACACAGCCTCCTGGGGCAGTACTTGCCAATATGCTTAAGGGTAAATATGGCTCCTCCACCACACACTTGCTAAGTCGAGGGCGCAAGTGCACACACACACACACACACACACACACACACACACACACACACACACAAAGAGAGAGAGAGGGGGGGGAGGAAAAAGGAGAGGAAGAAGAAGAGATGGAGGGAGGGATGGAAGGAAGAAGGGAGGGAGGGAAGGAGGGAGGGAGGGAGGGAGGAAAGGAGGGAGGGAAGGAGGGAGGGAGAGAGAAGGAGGGAAGGAGGGAGAGAGGGAGGGAAGGAGGAAGAGATCTTTGTGGTGTCTCTCTCTGCATGATTCCACACTGGCAGCCTTGTCTCTGCCTACAGGAAGCTGGCACCTCTGGTAACCCAAGAGCTGTTTACAGACACAGCAGTGAGAGAGCCTGGGAGCAGCTCCTTGAACAGACTGAGGTGGGTCTTGGCAAGTGCAAGGCCACTGAGCTAGTGGATGCCAAAGTGCAGGAGTGCCTGGCACACACAGCTGAGGAACCAGGCTCAGTGTTTTTTCCCCGTTTGCCTGTGTTTCTCTTCAGAGAGAATCAGAACCCAGCTTCCAAGAGAAACCATTGTCCTGACCCCTCCACTGAAGTCCCTATTCCCAAGAGTTGAAAAATAGCCCCATTTGGGGCAAAGGTAGGTGCAAGGCAAGGATCCCAGCTAAGAACCTCTCTTTTCTTACAGGTCTGCGCTCCCTTCCCAGACCCATGCACATACAGCCGTAACTCGAGGGTATAAAAATACAATGCCAGTGGTACTAGAGAGACTGAGAATGTGACGCTCCTCCTCGTGACCCAACTACAAGTAAACAGCTGGGGAGGGGCAGAGCGAACTCCCAATCTACTCTAGAATGTTCGCTGTGATGAATTTGATGCCAGAAAATAAATAAATAAAACCATGGGTGTGTTTCCCTGGAGGAAAGGCCTCGACAAATTTGCAATGAATGAGAATGTTTCTGGGCTATGTGCTGGAAAATTAGCGCGGGCTTGCATTAATTGGAATTCAGTTCTTTATGTATATCAATTCCCTTTGATCCTTCTGGGATTCACGGTAGCAAGAAAGACACAGAGCAACAGATTAATCCAAGTGTTGTCAGCGATAATGATAAATTGAGGTGTAAAAGCCCACATTGAGATAAATTGCCATTAAAAACCTGGCTGCCCCTCTTCTGTTAAGTCTGCAGAACCAAGAATTTGTTAAAATAGTGGTGCCTCTCGCAAAGAACCTTTACTGTGCTTGCATGTGGCTCTTCCGTCACCTCAGGCTGCCTTACCTGCTTTCCCCGTTGTCGCTGGGTCCTACCTAGGTCATCTAGTGCCTTCTCACGTGCCCTCTGCTATTAAATCCATTTCAGTCACACAGCACACACTCACGCATGCACATGTACATGCTCTCTCTCTCTCTCTCTCTCTCTCTCTCTCTCACACACACACACACACACACACACACACACTTACACACACCTGTACTCATCCCCTGAGCTTCCTGGCCATCTTCTGAAACCTCACGTAACACAGCCAAGCCTTAATGCTCCATCTCTGACAAAACGTACTGTGAATCTGAGTTCCTGTGAACTTGAGTTTCCACCATAAGCTGTTTCCTAAGCCAGAACATCATTCTGGACTTCTCCCTCCCTTTTTTCCAACCTAACCTCAACACTCAGTCCTCTGGTGACAGCTGTCTTCTCTCTGAGAGTCTCAGTGGTCCAGTCTCAGTTCCATGGCCAGCCATATCCATCTACACTGCATCAAACCCTTGACATCGCTGAAAGATGTCACTCTGTTCCTTATGCGTTGACTTTGCCCTTGTCTTCAGCCTTCTCCGCCAGGAGCCCTCATGCTCATCCTTGAAGCTCAAGCTCAGATCGGACGGAGCACCCACCCCAAGGACCTGCTGTGGCTCTTCGGTGGTGTGTGCACCCTGGTTTCTGCGTTCTTCATTGCTCTCACCATACCGGGAGCCCTGAAAATCAGAGACTTACACACTTAAACTCACACAGTCTGAGGTCAGCTCTGCTGTGTTGGAGGAGGAAGAAGGTGAATAGTGGCCATTGGTCAGCTAGACATTAGCAAGATCCATGGGCACCGGGAGGCAAACACTGCCTTTTGGGATGGTGGGGCCATATGCCTACATCACAAAAGCAGAGCCCTGAGGGATCCTGGGACACCCAGACTCATTTCCTCCCATATGAGCCCCAACAGACATTACCAAGATATTACCCTGAACTATTCAAATCAACATCACTTCAGGCACTATCATCATACTGCCAGTGGGAAGGAATGGATTCATAACTGTTTATGTCTCAGACTAACATAAGGGGAGTTTCATTATTAGCATTGTGTGCTGCACACACCTCCCGATCAACCAGGACAGCAAGGGACTTTCCACAGATGAGAAGCCGTTTTAAGATGAAGATCTTATCTAGCTCTTCATAGCTGGTTTTGTCTGGTGGGGGGGGGGGAAGGCACCACTTCATTCCCTGGCCTTCAGTTCATTCTCCTCCTTTGTCCCTTCTCCCTCTCCCCTCCCACAAACACTGCTTCCTCTCCTTCACACAGGCCACCAGCTATTTCACAAGTAACAATAGAAGGGAATGTCCTTGTAGTAATCAGCCACTGCAATTTGGGGGTGAATATACCATTAGTTCCGGGCCAGGGATTCCTGATCAATATTGCCTTCTTAAGACCAACCAGTGTAACAAACCCTCTTATTAAGCAATTCTAAGTCCTGATGCTGTTCCCCATGACTGACAGTCAATCTGTGCTTTAATTAATGCCTGCCCCTCTGTTCACTAGAGCTGCAGAGTCCCCTCACATCCCCACCTGTATTCCCTAGTGCTGTTGCTGGGAAATCAAGAAGTCCAAAACCCAGCTTAACTTGGTCCTTTGACAATAGACCCCAGGGCTTAGAACTAGAACATCCAACATCCGCAAGAGAGTGGTCCCTTCCCATCCCCAACCCCAGCCGTGGAAGAAAGAAACTCTCTTTGGCCCTCCCCACCTCCATACACATTCTCCACCCATCAAATACCAAGGTATGTATCTCCAGAAAGACTCTTCATCCTCTCCTTGCATAGCTTCAGTGATGAGAGACTCAACCACTGTGCAAAACCCTGACTTGTCTCTGGCCATCACTGGGATCCAATTCCTCTTGGAGTGGATTGTACCTCCTTGGATCCTGGCTTTTCATTTCAGGTGTATTGCTTTCTCCTTTCTCTCTGTATTTTCTGTCACTCCCCATTCCAGTAGTCTAGCTATTCCACTTATAAAGAGATTCCCTAGTGGTTGATATTTAAGGTCACATCTCCTGTGCTCACACTAGTGTTAACATCATAATCTGCTGAGCATTTTCTGTGTCACTCCCAGGCTTAGTACAGAGTACTCTGGTTATGACTTAGTTTTCTAACATACCGAGTTTATACAAGAAGTCTTCCCTAGACCTCCCCAAATCCCCTACCTATGTCAGGCCCTATACTCTGAAGGGTGGAAGTTAGTCATGCCCCATGTCTGTGGCTGATGCTAATGATTAGCAGAGAAAAATGGAGCCTAGAGAATGTTTAGAAGAATTATCAAGATAAATTCTAAAATACACTTGGCCCATGGCTGACCTGGGATGTAGGTTATATCATCATAATGTCACTCTGGTAGACAGTGCTCAGAACTTACTCGAGCCAAGCCAGAATAGCCTTACTTCTAAGGAACAGAACTCAGAGCATGTAAATGGCTGGTTACTTAGCTCCAGAGTCAAGCATATTCATCCTTCTGGCCCTTGAAACCTGAGGGATCCCTGACCCCTGCCCATGGCAGAACTATATGGTTTTCCCAACTGCTAATCCATTCTATTTTTCTTACTGTCCCAGGGTCCTCTGTACCAAATGTATCTCCTACCCACCTCCAACACTGATTAATTGGGTAACAGAGGGAATCTGGATGATGTGATGCCTCTGTGGAATGCTATTAGATGGGTAAATGCTACTTTGGAAACAGGACCTTCATTCTCCAAGATGGCTTCCCTTAATCTTCAATGCTTGGTTCCCTGGTTTTTTCATGCATCAAACTGACTTATGGCATGACTGAAGGAGTGGGGTGTGGCTTCCAAACTCTTATCATGGAGATATTCTCTCAATTTGTCCTGTCTGGGTGGAAGTGATCACCATGAATAATGTTCAGTTTAACTGTCAGCTTCATACAACCTAGAACCATCTGGAAGAGAGTTTCAATGGAGAATTTTTTAAACTGGGTTAATTGAAGTAAGAAGACCTATATCATGATCTATATAAGAATAGGGATCTAAGTTCAAATGCTTAATACCTACAAATGGGGTATTCCCAGTGCTAGGGGGTGGAGGGGAGGAGGCATGAGGATGAGTGTGGCTTGCTTGTCAGCTAACCTCACAAAAATTAGTGGACTTCAAGTTTAGTGAGAGACTTTGTCTCAAGTGAATAAGGCAAAGAGAATAAAAGACACTCAATGTCTTTCTGTGACTTGTATGTGTCTTTACATGGGAGTGCATACCCTCCCATCACATACACAAAGATACACACACACACACACACACACACACTCTCTCTCTCTCTCTCTCTCTCTCTGTCTCTCTCTCTCTCACCATATATAACACAGATGATATCACACACAAAGAGGAGGAGAAGGACAAGAAGGAGGTGGCAGGAAGAGGAGTGAAGAAGATGAAGAAAAGAATGAGGAAGAGGAGGAAGAGGAAGAAGAAAAATGGAAAGGGAGGGGGAGGGAGAGAAGGAGGGAGAGAGGGAGGGAGAGGGAGGGAGAGGGAGGGAGAGGGAGGGAGAGAGGGAGGGAGAGAGGGCAGAGACAGTGAGCAGGAAGTAAGGCTAGACTATCAAACAATCAAGACCTACCCCCAGTGACTCACGTTTTCTAGCAAGGTTCCACCTCCTAATGGTTCTACAACCTTTTAAAACATCCCCATGAGCTGCATACTAAGTATGCAAACACATGAGTCTCTGAAAGCCATTTCACCTTGGTTGAGGGACACTATTCCTAGGGAGACACGACCAAACAACCACTCACCTCAGAAAGGGAACCAACGACAGACTGAAGTAGTGATAACACCAAATAGGAATTTATAAACCAATGTGTTTACTGGGGTCACTCACAGCCCTGTGTGAGAGGTTACTTAGAGAAGCACGGTCCACTCAAAGGCAGCTGCATTACCCAGATGGCAACAACTTACTAACGCTCACTAGAGCTCTGTACAACTGGAGAAGACACAATCCCTTCTCCGAAGCAGGCCTGACTGTTTATATAACCTTGGGGATGGGGGACTTGAGAGTCTAACAAGTTCCAGGAACTCCTTGAAACATGGAAGTTGTTTTACTTCCTGAGACTTAAAGAGCTTCCCTCCAGGGTGGAATAGTCCAACTCTTTATTTCAGAACAAATGGCTACACAGTGACAGTCAAATTACAACAGGCGTGAGAACCACCTGCCTCAGAGACACAAGACAGTAAACAAATAGCGTCAAATTCATGGGAGCAGAGTATCCAGCTCTTCCAGGGCATGAACCCCTTAGCCAGACTGGGCTGGGCTAATGCCTGGATATACCATAGAAGGAGTGTGTTGAGACCTGACCTGCATTTAGACTTGAGTGAGGGTGCTAGGATGTCTTCAGCAAGGTCATCTGGGACAGGAAATTCTACCTCAAGATAACTGCCGTGTATGAGTTGGAGAAGTGGTTGGTACAAGCTGCAAGCTGCCCCAGCTTTTAAGACCTCCTGGTCTTGGATCTCATACAAGCCTTCAGCCGCCTTAAATTCATCAAATCTTGAGCTGCACTTTGCCAAGTACAACAATTTGTGTGTGTGTGTGTGTGTGTGTGTGTGTGTGTGTGTGTGTGTGTGTAAGGGGAAATTAATGCATATGCTTCTGATTCATCTTATGTGGAAATGATCAAAATATTGTGTCTGAAGTAGAGTAGCATCTGGGAAAGGCACTGGGTAGTTTTGCCAGGTTTTCAGGTGTCTCAGGCAGGCTAGGTTCCAGCCTCACTGCCTTCCAGTCTTCTCAGGAGGCATAAATACCACGTCCTCCCTGAAGCCTGCCTTGCTACCCCACCATCAACCTCAGAACACATGAGGACTCCAGTCAGAGGCAGTCAGTGGGACTGTTCTCCTTACAAGTCACGGATCCCTCCCCAAGCAAGGAAACTGACCTAGTATGGAAGCTAGACACCCTGATTTATACATTCCACCATGACTCACCTTCTTGGACATTAGAACTCTGTCTAGTATCTGGCCAACCCTCTGTCTCTGCCAGGTGTGCCAGGAAATAAGGCCACTCAGGGAGGGGAACCTGGACTGGAAGAGAGGGAGGCTGAAAGGTTTGGGAAACTAGGGCACTGCAATATGCAAGGTTTGCTCTCTGAGTTCTTGGTTTTTCTGCTTTTAAATTTTCTTAGCCACATGCTCAGGAGTGACACCCAGGCAGAGCAGGCTACCATTCAATGGCCAATTTCCATGTCTTTCCTACAGCACCATGAGTTTTCCCTAAAGGAAAGAAGAGACATTGATCATGACCTGGCCATAGGTAGGTCCTGATGTAGGTTGAAAATCAAGCCCTGATCCTGGCCAGACAAGACCATGACCTTGGCCTTGAATTAAATCACCAACCTATCTGTCAGACAATATGGCATAGCCAAAGATCAGAGCTGATCTCAGCCTCAGACTACGCCCATAACCCCTCCCAGCCTGTGTACTGCTCCTGCCCCTGAACTGTTCCTCAGTTCTGCATGCTTGGCACAGCATTGGCCCCTATCAAGGCAGTGGTGGGCTGTGTCTGTGCCCTCAAGGCCTCATGTCTCTTTACCCAGCTGCAAATGCATTAGGAGCCTAGCTACTGTCTGCCATCTCCCAGCCCTTGTAGGCCACAGAAGTCAACAGTTCTACTTGAGGGATATGTGGCAAGTAAAACTGCCATCTGAACAAGAGGTAACTTGCTCCTTCCCTCACAAGGTTGGTGTATACTAAGTTTCCAGGTCACGGCATTCTTGCTATGACTTGGCTCTGATAGTGAGGTTCCCTGGAACCCTCCCCAGTACACTCTTTCTTCAGGTGGCTTCCTGACTTCCTGATCATGGTAGTTAGATCCCAGTAGCAAGCAGGAAAGACCCAGATTCTGATTGTCCCTTATAAAATGGCCAGGACTTTAACTCCCCTTCTCTCTGGCCACTATGCAGTTCCTTGTGGGTCAGCCTCATACTATTTCTGCAATTCCAAATGGTATTATTTATAACGGTTTGTTTTTTTCTGCTGAGATATTGTCCCATTATTTCTTGTATGAGATTATTCCTGAGGAGATATGAACAAACATTTATCCACACCCCACAAAAAGAAGCATTTACACACCAAAGTACAGATACCACCAAAGTCTAACTTGGCGAACCAATGAGCTTTACTGGGGTTTCTTACAGGAGCAGAAATGACACAAACAGCTGTATCATCAAAGCCCATTTGAGCACAGATGATAGTATATGAAAGCTGGGAACACTGGAGCACACTGCACAGCCTGCAGGATGCTCAGAAGGTTGGAGAGTGAGTGTATTCTTTGCAAGTCCTTAGCTCAGTTAGTCTGAGGCTTTTCCTGACAGGTCAGTTGGTCTCTGATTCTTCTAGGCAATTCAGCTTGTCTGAGAATTTTCTAGGTAGTTTGATTTACCTGTGAGTGTCTCCCAATAGTCTTTACTGCTTATTTATGATTGGCCACATGAATCTGCTCAGTTTCAGGGACTTCCTGAAGACATTGAGTTGTTTATCTCCTGAGCTTAAAGCACTCTCTTCCAGGATGGAATGTTATACTTTCCCTTAGTACACCCTGTTGTTACACCTCCCTAAAAGCATGCTGTCATAAAATATCCTGTTGTTTCACCTCCCTCTTTAACATTCTGTGTCTTAGTAAGTTTTCCTTCAAGACAAAAGGTTTTAATCTTGTGGAGAGACTGCTACATAACACTCCTCTTGAGCAAACATTTAAGATCATTTCCTAAGGGATCCTGAGGGACAAGAACCCACTACAAGAAAGTTAGCTGCACCATTTAGTGCCATTCAAGGGAACAATGCTGGTCTTCCCAGCATAAGTTCACCAGATAATCAGCCATGGGGGACACACTGACGACATTGGTGCCAGGAGTGTAACACCTGCACAAAGGGGCGATGTCTTCATGTGTTCTGTCTGGGAACAGACAGATGTGCTACAGAAAGATCTGGCAAGAGTTCTTAGGAAAATCCACAGAGTGAAAGGTGATGAAAAGAAGACTCAAGAGGGCTTTCTCCCATCGGGACATAGCTTCCACACAACCTGCTAAGCACAAGTAAGCAGGCATCCTGTCACTCTTGCAGAAGACACAGCTCAAAGCTCACATCTTACATCATTCCTACTATCAAAGATCCCTTCCAAAGAGCGTCAGAGAGGGGACGGCATTTCTCTTTTCTTTGGAGGCTCAGTAGTGTCACGTGGTATTTTTCTGGACACTGTCTTGCAGAAGGGAATAGAATGTTTTGTTGGAGTGGATGCTTGAGAGGACAAGTGTGACATTTGGATATAAATATAGCCCCACAGAGCGTGAGAGGACACTCTTGCATCAGTTCATCTTGCAACGCTTTCCTGGTCTTTGCTGATCTCCTCTTGTAGTGACATCACAGAAAGAAAAGTGCCAAAGGACTTCTCGTTTTGGATTGAGCCACTGCTACTGAGTCATGTTTGATGTTGTTGATTAGACCGGACTGCTGATACCACATTTAGAATCGCCCCCAAAGAACTACTTCCAAACAAGTCCACATCCCCCATTTCTTAACCTTTCTTCTCCCCTACCTTTGGTTTGTGGGCGAGAAGGGAGGTTGAAGTGTTTAAGAACCCTTATTAAAGTAGGTTCTGAAAAAAAATCTAAGCCTACAGCACAGAGATCTCTTCTGCCTTATAGAACTAAGTGCATAGATAGAATGTGTAGAGGGCAAAAAGGAAGTCTTTGTGCACATAGATAAGCCCTGGAGAAGCCCAGGAAGAGTTAAACACCATGCTTATCTCTTTAATGGAATGAAGTGCTTAGCCATATGAGCAGAGGTATGCCACTGGGGGAGCGCTTCGAGCTTTCAAAAGCCCATGCTATTTCCAGTTAGTTCTCTGCCTCATGCTTATGGATGAAGCTGTAAGTTCTCAGTAACACTGCTCCAGTGCCATGACAGTATGCTCCCCACCATGACGATAATGGACTCTAAGCCTCTGGAACAGTGGAACCCTAAATTAAATGTTTTCTTTTATAATATGTTTTGGCCAAGGTGTTTTGTCCTGGCAATAGAAAAGTAATTATGCCACACCCAAAGCAACCCCTCTGACATGAGTTTTGCCTCTGTGGTCCTCTCCCTTTGAGCATAGGTAGGGCTGGCAGTGTGTTTTTAATTCATCAGAGTACTGCTAAGGTAGTATAAAGTCACTCCCAAGGTCACCTTACCAGGCAAGGCTTGAGTGACCTCTAACCCCAACAGCCTCCACCTAGCACCCATTGAGAAGCTGGAGTGCCTTGTCTCATGGCTACATGGAGACATATTCAGGTGGACACTGGATGAGATGGGGTAGGAACAGAGTCCACCAGATGAGATCTGGCGCAGCGTCTAAGAGGCTCTGAGCAAAGAACACAGGAGGTGCAGTCTCACCATGAGTTACAAACAGAAAGAAAACTTAAGTCCTTCATTCTTCTAAGTACCCATAATGGTGGTCACCCCTGAGCAGGACCTGGCTCCGGGCTCTGGGACCCTTGGTTGAGCTCTGCTTCAAAAAAAAAATTCACTGTTGCTGTTCACAGTGTTGCCACTTGAAAATTACTCGTATAATTAGAATATTAATAAAAACATTAAAAAGGAAAAAGTATTTGTCCAAGCATAACGCCCTTTTATGTACACAGTAGCCTGGGAGGCATCATTTCCACTTTGCAGAAGAAGAGACAGAGACCAGGGGGAGGAGCTGGCTTGTGCAGATGCCACCAGCTTGTCAGCCACTGGGTCCACACTGTGACTTTTCCCTGGGCTGTTGTGCTACTCATGTGCCTGGTAGGTAAGGGAAGACAGTGGGCCCTCTAAAGACAGCCACATTAGTGCTAGGAAGTACACGTGCAGCCTCTTAATCCCCTCTGCCATGGACAGAACATCTGTGCCCCCATGCTGAATACCTTTATTGAAGCCTAAAGTCCAAGTTAGTGGGACTATGGAGAAAAGTTAGAAGAGAATGGACCCCTATGAAGGAAGTGGTGACTCGTAAGGAGACAGAAAAGAAATGACCTCTTTCCAATAGGTCACAGGCCACATCTAGAACATGCCATTCTGAGTATCTGTGTAATTTCATGGTTCATAAGAGTAACTGTATCTGTATGCAAATCGGGATAGGTCGAGCTCAGGGGTAAAGACCCTGCTTAGCATATGTGACATCCTGGTTCTATCCCTAGTACTGAAAAGAAACACACAAGACAACTTGTACTGATGACAATCTGTAGCATATGCTCCCCTGCCCAGGGTACCGAGGCCACATGGTTCCCCACAAAAGGAGGACAGTAAAAACATGGGGCTGTCAAGGGAGTTTCTCCTTTAGAGGAGGAGGTTTGAGGCCTCCATGCCTCCAGCATCCTCTGACTCAGTCTCCTGGGAGCCGCCTTCTCTTCCCGCCTGGCCCAGAGTTTCAGTACTCTGTGTCATTCACTTCTCTGGGGCCCCAGCACCCTGTATTGTTGAGAACATCATGTTTGACTTTAATCAGAGCTGCTGTCAAGCACTCACCCCCTCCTTTTGTGCTTCATTGTCCTCAAGGGAGAAAAGTTTCTTATGAGCATCATTTTATACCAACCTCCCAGACACACTGAGATTCTGCACTTCCTGTAGCTGCTCGGCTGGTTTCTGCTCAACCTAGAGCCTCTTTTTACCCATCTTGGGCCCTCAGGTTCACCATATAGGCAACCAGGGGTTGGAAATGGTCTACAGGGTATTCCATTCTGAGCATCTGTGTAAGCGTGAGCCCATAAGAGTGTCTGAATACATATCTCAGCATCTGATCATCTCACCCAGAGTACTGACTGAGCTTTCTTAGTGCATGTCTGAACACTGCATTCCCCTGCTCTGATAACCTCTGTCTCCCTAGTATTTAAAGCTCTCATCACTTAGCCTCAGCACCCCATTCTGCTTCATCCCCTATCCCTGCCTCAATTCTCCATTGTTGCCACCAACAAGAAGTCCATACCAAGAGTTCCTTTGCACAATCTTGATTTTATAAATCTTGCCCCCGCACCCCCAGGAATGGCCTTCTCTTTACTTTATCTGGCTTTGCCTTTAAAATACACTTTAGATACCAAGGTCTTGGGGTTGTACTAGGCAGGATCTTAACCTTTGCATTGGTCTCCCCTGTTCCTGCACATAGACCAAAGCCAGCATTCTCTGCTTTGTGGCCGAAGTCTCTTGGAACCAGATAAATCCAAGGTAGAGCCCATGTCTGTTTCCAGTGTTGAGCACTGGGCATCCATGCAAGGATAGCTGTCAGACACATGATGGAGACACATAGGGATGAACAGAATTCATCTAACAGAGCCAAGAAACTCAACTAAACTCCCACAGAGCAGAATCACAGAGTAAGATGAGCAGTTTGGGAAGTGAGCATTCCGGGGCTCAAGTACGGTACGAATGCTGCCACTTAGGCGCGTCACTCTGTCTGTATTTTCTGTCTGTAGAATGGGAATATTGAGGCCAGTCTTACCAGACACATACAGTATCTAGCACATACTGGATGTTCACTCTTTGCTCCATCTGCCCGCTCCTCTGTCAATCCATCCATGTATCCACTGACAGTGATCAACCCACTCCATCTGTGTAATCGTTAATATAATCTATCCATGTGTCTATACATGTAACCCACTGATCCATTCATACCACCAACCATCTCATCTTTTCAGTCACTCATCCGTGTAACCACCCATATCAACCAATATCCCTAGAGGGTTTTCTAAATGCTGGACACAGTTCTAGGCTAAAGACACTGTGGAGAGAACCAAGGCTAAGACAGTCTGACATAGTGTCTCTTTCTTGTTCTGATACTTGATATTATGACTGTTGTTTCCACAGCACCTCTGCTTCTGGTACATGACTTGATGTGTCTATACTAGTAAGATGGACATGCTTGCCTGACTCATCAGTTCTTTATGCACCCTCGAGGCTGTGATCTATGGGTAGGGTCTACTCTAAAGGGGAGCCTCAGAGATAGCAAAAAAGGTAGCATAGGATATAGATCAGGACCTATATAATAAAGTCTCCTTGTAGCAATACCCTACTACCATCTGGACCATTATTTGCCTGACCATAACCCATACTTTCCCAGACTCCGTGCCCCCAGCTGATTATTTAGTCATTCTTAAACTTATTCTGTTATGGTTTCATTTCTTTGCTCTGATGAAATATCCTGACAAAAACTAACTTAGAGGAAAAGGCTTTATTTTAGGTTACAATCCCAAGTTGAAGCCCATCACTGTAGGGAAGTCATGGCAGCAGAAGCTTGAAGAAGGTAGTAACATAATACCAATGGTCAAGAGCAGAGCAAACTCAATGCATAAAGCATTGATTGCTTGCTTGCATTCAGCTCTACTGCTCTACTCTTATACAATTCAGAAAGCATTGACTAGAGAATAGTGCCTCCCACAGTGGACTGAGTCTTCTGACATCGAATAATTAAACTAAGACAGTCCCACAAAGACACACTCACAAGCCAGCCAAAAGTAGACAATCCCTTATTGTGATGGTTTGAATGAGAGTGGCCCCATAGGCTCATATGTTTAAATGTTTGGTCTCTAGTTAGTGGACTTGTTTGGAAAGAATTAGGTGTGGTTTTGTTTGAGAAGGTGTATCACTTGGGGTGGGCTATAAGATTTCAAAATCCCATACCAGTCTCTCTCCCTCTCCCTCTCCCTCTCCCTCTCCCTATCCCTATCCCTATCCCTCTCCTTCTCCCTCTTCTCTCCTATTCTTCCTCTATTTCCCTCTCCCCCACCTCTCTCTCTCTCTACCTGCTCTCTGTGGACCAGGATGTAAAGCTCTTAGCTAGTGATAATGGACTAACCCTCTGAAAATGTAAGCAAGCACCCGGAGGCCTCCTTTTATAAGTTACCTTGGTTACAGTGCCTGTTCATGTCCACAGAACAATACCTAAGAAAGACACTCATTGAGATTCTCTTTCCAGGTGGTTCCAGGCCATGTCAAGTTAACAAAGCCAACCATCACGCAATCCCATAAGGCTGCTATAAGGATGAAGTGAATGAACATAAAGTTCTAGAATGTTCTTGCAATGTGATAAGTACTGCAGGAGCATTTGTTTTCGCTATTCTATCATTAAGTACTCAAGACAACTTGGTTATGGTGGTGAGGCTCATTGCCCTCAGCTTACACTAGGGAAGCAGGCTGGTTGGGAATGAAAGCAGCCGAAGGATAAGTCTAGAAGAGGCACAGAGGTTAGAAAGCAACATAGGACTGGTTGGTAGAACTTTATCCTCTCCTCTGCCTCAGTGAAGGGCTGAGACCAGGCTAGCTCAATAAGAACATCATATTACTCCTCTGAACTCTCTATAGCTCCTCCCAGGCCAACAACTTGGCCAGAAAGAAATGAAAATGGGGTTAAAGGCAGCATCACCATCCCATGTGAGAATTTGATCTTAGAGTTAATCATCCCTCACCACACACACACACATCACACATGTTTATGGAGCATTGTCTGGGGGACACCGCTGTATTCAAGCAGCACCTTCATGAGACGTTGTTTAGAGGCACTTGTGTCGGTCCCAGCAGTCCAGATCTCATGCATCTGCCCATCTGTCCTCCAGACAGGAGCTGGAGGGTTTACGAACATCCAATATGTTATTCTCAACATTTTCCAAAGTATGGTACTATGGCTTGGTGTCAAGGTTTGCTCAAGGACAGTGAGAAAGTCAGTGGCCAAGGCAAAATAAGAACCATGTATCCTGAACTTCTTTCTGGCATGTTCCCCCTTTTGCAGCTAGGTTTTCAATTGTCTTGGGAACTCCCTCAGGAAGCAATGAGCAAGAAGGATACCCCCAAGTCTCCTCCTAATGAGGTATTCCTTTAACTACCCGAAGGGGACTTTGGGGGCCCAACTCCATCCTTCCCTGGGAGCCCAGAGCCTTGGTGGGATTTCCCCAGGCAGCTCTCTAGGTATCTCACGAGCTCCTTGCCTGGCTGCCTTTTGCAGTACTAAGCCTGTGATCCCAACCCCTTCACCTGCTTTTTATTCCCTCTAAAGGTGACTTGGTGACACGGTTCCATGAGGCCCCACCTCAAGCTTCAGTTATTTGTGATTTAATGAGGATCCTTTTAATTATAACATCTGTTGTTTTAATTACCAAAGGAATTATAATGAGGCTCCCGGAGGAAGCTGAGCCAGTGCAGAGGCTGGAAAAGGATGCTCAACATCAGAAGGCCCGCCGGGTCCTTGGCACAGTGACTGCCACCAAGCGTGACCCGTCATGGAGAGTACTTCATCTTCATTTTAATTAAGCTTCAGGGGTGAGGCAGGCAGCCTCCCCATCTCAGGAGCTGAGCAGTGGGATCCAGAAGAGGCTGGATTTAGGAAGCTTTTGGTTCTACCGAGGATGCAAAGGACAGTCCCACTCTCAACTTGCTGATGCTGGGGAAGCAGACATCTGCCATTCTAGGGGGGGATGCTGGGAAGCCTGGCTCTCCCTACAGCCCAGCTGTGGGACGTTAGCCAGACCAGAAAACCTGTCGGATCTCAATTTCATCCTGTAGATGGTAAAAGTGATTCACCAATGATGTAGGACCCTCTACAGGGGATGTAACTCTAGATGTGAATCAAGCCAATTCGTTCTCCATATCCAAAGCCTTTGAAGCTCCAGCCCTGAAGAAGGTGTGTCTGTCTCCCTCACAAAACTCAGTAGTTCTTGACACTTTGCTGCGTTCAATCAAGGGAGTGCAGAATGATGCCATGTCTGTGCAAACCTCGCTTATTTCTGTCTTTGCCTCTTGCTGTCTGCTAGGATGTTGAGAACAGGTCTGGGCTTGCCTGCGGAGGATAGGTTTCACACAAAGGAGAACGGAATCCACTTAAAACTAGTTGCTATTCCACCAGTATCGACATTAGGCTAACTTAGTCTACATTGTGTGAAACAGTGGCTTTGGAGGCTATGCCTTGCCCCAAGAAGCTCCATTTTACAAGCAGCTTTTGACTCCATTTTGAGTGTCAGCACAAGAAGGGATGGCCCTTCACCTTGGGGGATACCTATGCTTCATCTGTTCACCTATGAGGCACTGACAGATAAACACCTTATTCCTAAAAGTAAGAAGAGTGCCTTCTATATACTTATAAGATACGTTGTGATCATATGAGCACATTCATGGGTATATTAAAATCGTATTAGGAAAAGGAAGCCAGGGAACTTAGCAAACTCATCAAAACAAAGAAAGACTGTGACACCTTTACATGGACCTCATGATGAGGAAGATAATATATGTAGACTTAGATTTCTCAAAACCTGCTTAAATAAGGATTCTTAAACTCTCCAACCTCCCTTCTAGCCCACCACCCACCAGAGGTAGTGGGGGTTGGGGGAGGTTATCAGGACATGGGGAAAGTGGACCTGTTTAGGAATACTTCTTTGGGGGCAATTCCAGTCTTCATTGTCAGGATATCAGTAGACTGAACTACCAAACAGCTCAGTCCACTGGGCAATCGCCAATCATGAAGCAGCAACAACAGCAGTTCCATCCAGAAGAAAATGCAAGGCCAATCAGCCCAAGTCTACGGAAGTAGCAAGAAGTTGCCAGAATATCACAAGAAGTTCTTTGGTGAGTTACTCTCTACAAAGTCACGACAAGCAAAGACCAGCAATGTAGTGCAAGGCCAACCAGGGCCAGAGCAGCAACAGCAGAGACTAGCGAAGCTGTTCAAGGCACGCTAAAGCACAGGAAGCCTTACCCCAGAGTCTGTGGGCGTATTTATATTCTTTCTAAACATCATGCCTCCTTTCACATGTCTGCTTCAGTGAAATAGCCTCTCACTTGCATCTCTCCCAGCCAAACATCATATGACATAACTGAGTTTCCAAGGAAACCAGAAATGTTCACTTCAACTATATGATTGGGATGAGCCCCATCAAGCTATCATCTGGCCACCCAGTATGTCTATCAAGGGACTAAGAGAGAACTCTTGACTGTCCAGGGTTTTCAGCTTGTCTCTGATCCACTCTTGATGTGACCTAATCAAATTTCCACTCAACTGTCTAACCTTTCATGCTCCTCAACCCTTCATCTCCACAGCTTCTACAGCTATACCTTACTTCAGCAGCTGAACTACACCCCAAGGCCTAGCTCAGTTCTGGGCCTGGGTCCTGACTCTGCAGAGGTCCCTCAAAGACCTCCAGCATGTTCACTTTCCAATTCCTGTAGCTCCCGTTTGCATTGCTCTCAGGTCTCCATGCATGCCTCATCAGAACCCTGAACTTTGCTGCAGCCTCTTTACCCCTTTCTGTAACCTATGGGGTATGCAATATGTGATTTGAATTAATATTAATGTTTTAGACTAAAGTAAAAGAGCATGTGTTTGCCTCAATCAGCTAGCAAGCAAAATCAGCAAAATCGAGACTACTCGGTAAATTAGAAAACAGAACTAATGTAGCTGATGAATTTATTGTCATTCAATAAATTCTGAGATCGGAAAAAGACACAATTGTGTCTGCCTATATTTCTAGTGTAGTAGACTCAGCCCAACCAGCTTTTAGTCATAATAAGGAATCCAGTCAAGGTCAGTGGAGTCCTTGGGTGGCTTCAAGTGACCTGTGAGCAACAAACACAGTGGTCAACAATTCCAGAAAATTTATAGAAATTTCATGTACATTAAATGGTATGTAATGTATACACTCCTCTGGGCTCTGAGAAAATTGAGAAATAAATAGGAAACATATAACAAAATGGCTTTGCCCCCCATGAGATTTGGAAGAAAGATGGACTTGAAATTTTGAATAAAGCCTGGCTTTCTAACAACTGCAGGTTGTAACCCATGCCTATCCAGGTGAAGACATCACAAAGAAAGGGGGGAAACAGCCTGCAGCCACAGTCAGGCTAGGCAGCGAAGAAACCGTGGCCAGAGAGACCAAGGTACTTACACTCAACCATTTAACCTCGCTTCATACCTAGTGAGACCTTTCTACCTTGAGGATGAGGCAGCAAGGACAAGAGAAGAGGAGAACTGTGGACCTACCCACTGAGGAACACACAGATTCCTGTTTCCATTTCTTACAGGCCTCGGCTTTGGATATGTGAGAAAAAAGGATAAAAAGGTTCCTGCTATAAAGACCGTGATAGAGACGATGATGGTGCTGTGGTGCTGATGAAGATGGTAATGAGAAAGATGATGGCAAAGAGCCTACATATGATGAAGATGCTTATAGAGTAGATGGTGGCGCTGATGTGAGGCTCCTCTTGGAGAGTTACGAATGGTTGCCTGTTTACTCGGGGAGAAGACACTCAGGACAGACCAGAGAAACAATTTCACTCGAATATAGCTTAGTGAAATGGCAAGTTTGTTGAGGTTATTTGCAGAAATATGAGTGAGGGTTTATACAGGAGCATGAGTTATTCGAAGGCAGATGCATCACTAAATATCTCCTCCAGCATGGATGACAACTCAGACTGAATCCCTGAGTGCCCTGTATGAGGTGCAGGCAGTTTGGCTATTTGGAGAGTCTCTTATTCGCAGCAAATGTTACTGCTTTTATAACCTTTTGAGGACTATTCAGAAGAAATAGATACTTATTGGGTGGTAAAGATGGCTAGTAGGGGTGATGGGAGAGATTGTTCTAATGCAAGAAGATGGTTCTAATGGAGAGATGGTCCTGATGGGAGAGATGGTTCTAATGCAAGATGATGGTTCTGATGGAGAGATGGTCCTGATGAGAGAGATGGCAATGAGAGTGATGAGAGTTGCGATGGAAGATTGTGGTGGTTGGAGGTGGTGCTAATGGTCATGACAGAGCCATGGTAGTAATGGTGATAATATTGGTTGGGATATGATGATAAGGGGACAGACAATGGTAATGAGAATGATGGTGTAGAAAGTGAAGATTGTGGTGATGGGGGTTGTGAAGACAATGGTATTGCCAAAGATGTACACACTTGTAAAATGCTTTCCATCAGCAGATTCTACCAAAAAGCCTACCAGTTGGTGGCTCTCGTGGCAAGCCAGCCATTCTACCAGTGAACAGACTTCACGTGTTTACTCTTTGCCAAGGAGAAGTGGTTGCTCTGTGCTTTCCCACCCCTCCAGAAGTTTCTCAAATGTGCAAGGGTCCTTAGAGCCAGCCTTATATCCCAGTGTCCCTTCTGCTTGCATGCTCCTCTCTATCTTGCTCATCAGAAGAACTTCCTTCTAGACTCAGTTCAAACGTCTCTACCCATGGCTTCTTCACTGGGTTTACTTCACGGCCATAGGTCCTCTGCCTTTAAAGCACCACACACATCCACCAATCAGAACACAAATCATATTCTCCTAACATCCTGTTCACTTACCTTCTCCTGCCCCCCCGAGGACAAAGAGGATACCTTACCATCCAGCGGATGTGTGCATGATTAGCATTGAACGGTTGGAAAGTCAACCCATTCAGTCCTACCATTGCCAAAGAGGGACAGAGGTCTGTCAGGAGGCAGAGTGGTTAGTTCAGAATAGCTTGGGTCTGCCTGGATGGAGACTAAGCTGAGCAGGGCAATCAGTGTGAACATGTTGACTTATCAACCTGGCTTTCTGAGAATTGACTTGTTTCTTTTTAAAAGAAGTTATTTTAACAAAAAGAAGAGGGGCCTCACTCAACAGGGTATTGACTTTCTGTACCACATTTTATTAAGACTTACCAGAGCTGGAGGTCTCTGAGTCTTCCAAGGGGGCTGTTTGTGCAGGAAGCAGAGTTACGGAGAAATTACACTCAGCAGCTGTGTCCTTTGAAGCTTTTAAAGCAGCCAAGGCCAGCCGGCTCCCCAGTGCTGGTGGTTGGAGGAATCGGATATGCTTCATTCTTGCCAGCTATGCAAGCACAGAAAGATCCTTCCTAATTAGCCACATTAGGTAAATATTCTTCCACTAGATTCTTGTTTAGAGAATAGATGGATGCTGGTAAACATGGCAGACAGCTGCTAATGAACACGGCCTTGGAGTGAATTGATGCTGAGCCACCGTTCTGTGTTTAATGGCTTGCAGGGTTTAAGCATACAGATACATACACACCCTAGTACACACAGACACACCTGCCCATGGTGTTGGTGCCACGCAGCAGAGGAAATTGAGAATGGATGAGAAAGCCTTCAAAAAGATGAAAATCTAAAAGAAATGGGGATTTGGGTTATGGTAAGATGGATGGCATATCGGAGAATGAGGACCAAACAAATGTGTCATTACCCTGGCACTCTTCGGTTCTCCCTTTGCTCCTCCCTCATTAATCCTAGCACACCTCCTGTTTACCAGGATTCATCTTTTTAAATATTATTCTGTGCTTTTAAGAAAAATTTAGTTATACCATTCCCCCTTTTTCTTTCCTCCAACACCTACCATGTACTTTCTCTTGCTCCTTCTGGAAATGTGACCTCCTTCTCATTGTTACACACACACACACACACACACACACACACACACACACACACACACACACCATACTCAGTCCATTAGTGCTATTCGTATGTATATGATTTCCTGTATATGGTTTCAGGGTTAACTTGCTTAGGCAGCCATATTGTTGGGACATCATAGCCAGGGCCAGCTCTCCCATCATGCTAGGTGAGGGGTGGGACCAGTTCTGCACAACTTTCAGACATCAACATGTCCCAAACTAGGGATATCTGCCTGGCACAGCAGGGCCACAGACTCAACCAAGTCCCAGGTGGCATCACTGCCTACTCACTCCAGGCTACTCATATCACCTCACTACCGTCGAGTCTCCAGTTCTGCCTCTTTGTTGTGCCCACGCCCTTCTGTTTCTCTCCCTCTGCCATCTCTCCACCACTTACTTGCTCCTCTCAGTGGTAGCTGGAGACTCTGAGTGTGTGGGGTCATCTTGAAAGAGGTCTCAGGAGTGCTATGACCCACTCATGCATTATGTTTCTGGGCAGGGGTCATCTTGTTCATGGTCTGTGCCCTCAGGCCTGCGTGTGTTGGACTGGTTGTCATCTCAGCATAGCTCCCTGTCCAGGCTGGTGATCATCTCTGGCTCCCTCCTTGCACAGCCTGCCTGAATGTTCCCCTGCCAGGGTCATCTATCTGGCTCACTCCTGCCCAGGACCCATAGTCCCAGGTAGGGTTTTTCTAGCTCCCAGCTAACTCCCCATCCTGGGAGCCCATCTGGACCTAACTGGCACCTGACTGGAGGTCACCTTAGTCTAGCTCCCTGTCTGGGACCCTGGCATCAGATTGGTGGTTGTCTCATGCTAGCTTTTTTCGGGGAATGTTAGGCAATTATTCATTCAGATGTTTGTAGGTCAGAATAGTGAGTATAGACATAACCTCTCTCCGCTCTGCCACCTACTGACACACACATGATATAGCAGTCACACCTGCAATGCTTCTAGGGGCAGGATGGTTAAATTACTGGGAGGCACACAGTCATAAAGGTGATCAATGACACTTATACTGACCTTTTACCTAGGCAGGTATTATCCCCCAGCAGTGACTTCCCATCCCTACCGTCTTCATCTACTGATCTCTTGTTTTGCAATCTGACCATTGTTTGTCCCTGATTTCTGGTCTCGCCTTTTCTAATCACACTCCCTGGCTTTGTAGATCACATGGAAACAAATTCTACTTAGTTGATTCCGTTTTCTCGTGATTGAGCAAGAGATTCCAAGATAAAAAGAGACTGCTCTTGTCCAGACTGTGAAGTCAGTTTGGCAACCTCTTCGCAACTCCATGGTATGTGACCAGAGTCCTGTGCCAGGGGCTGACAGAGTCCCAAGTAGAATCTAAGAGACACTCTCCAGGTTTGCAGACAGATTAGCATGTGGCATTTATAGCTGCTGGGTCATATCTGGTCTCCCTGTAGGATTTCTTTTTCTGCGTATGGTTTAATAATCTCTTTCACCTCCTCTTCTGGGCCATCTTATGGAGGTTTGCTAAAACAGAGCCTTGGAAGCAGCTCACCCTGCCTTCGTTGCTGAGTTCCTTTTATGTTTTATGTGCTGCTATTTGTTCTGCTCTGTGCTGGTTGTCCTCATTATCTTTATTATTTTATTCTTCCTAGTTTCCTTTTCTCTTTAAGATTGTTGAGTTGATTGCTTGGGCTGTGGGTTAGATGCAGCTGTTCTAATTCCCTAATAACTTCATTCTGGACTATAAATTACTCCATCAGACAAGCCTGGTGTGTGGCACTTTCATAATTTTTAACACACGTTTTTGTTCACTTCTGCTGTGTTTTTTTTTTCCTTTAACCCATGGGTAATTTAGAAAGTGCACGTTTTAGTTTCCAAGCTAAAGCTTAAACCATCTCTTTGCTGTTGACAACTAATTTTATTGTGTGCCAGGGTAGGAGAGAGACAGAGACAGAGAGACAGAGAGACAGGGACAGAGACAAAATGTCAGAAATGAGGATTCTTCTGAATGTATGAAACCTCTTCTGTGGTCTGTACCTAGACCATTTCCCCAAATATCTTCTCCAGTTCTATGGTTCAAATAAATTTTTATATGTACAGATAATCAAGCTTTTTTCCAGGCAGGTTCTCATGCATGTCTTGGTTGGTTTTTATAATTGTTGTTTTATTTTGCCTCTGGGGTTGTGTTCTTTTTTGCTTTGTCAGCTTGACACAAGCTAACGTTATCTGGAAAGAGGAACTCAGTTGAGAAAATTCTCCCACTACATTGTGGGCGAGCTTGTGATACACTTTCTCAGTTATTGGTTGATGTAGGAGGACCCAGATCAATGTCAGCAGTGCCACCCATGGCTTGTGGTCCTGGGCTCTTTAAGAGAACAGGCTGATCAAACCATGACCATGAGGGGCAAGCCAGTAATCGGCACGCGTCCACAGCCTCTGCACCAGTTCCTGCTTCCAGGCTCCTATCTTGAGTTCTTGCCCTGGCGTCTCTTAATGATGGATGACCTGAGATTTAAAAGATCAGATAAATGGCTCCCCCTCCCCCCCAATTGCTTCTGGTCATGGCTTTCCTTTTATCACAGCTCTAAGAACCCAAACTAACATAGTAATTGGTACAGCTCATGACATATTGTTGTGACATATTTGATCATATACTTTTGGAAAGATCGTGGTAGTCTTTGAACTTGGGGCCAGAAGGCTGCTACGTGTTTAGAAGTTAATGATGACCTGTAGGGCTAGAAGACATCGCTGAGAACAACGCACGAGATTGCGGCCAGGCTCATGAAGTTTCAGAGGGGAGTTTTGAGAATCTCTTAAAGACTCTGTCATGGCTATCACTGATTTTTTTTAAATAACATGTTTATTGATTCTTTGGGAATTTCACCTTATATACCCCAATCACATTCATTTCCCATTCCTTCCATGTATGTCCCCCAACTATGACCCCCCCAACAAAACAACAGCAACAACAACAAGTCCAATCTGTGTTGTCCATATACTCACTGGAGCATGGTTAAACTCCCAGTGACCTGTGACCTAAAGAAAACTGAGTCCTCCTCTACCCTTTCCCCTACTGGAAGCCATCAATCGTGGGAAGCTACGCTTCAGCATCCTATCACAATTTTTAAGAGTTCCCTCTGATGGTTTCCCTTTTCAGCTGTTGTTGTGCAGCTTCGGTCATCAATGTCACTGCCAAAGTAGCGTCCTTGCTCTTTACAGTCAGCGGGAACTTGGATTATGGACTTCCTCAAGGTTTCTGGTGACAACACAGACCATGAACAGGGCCAGTTACAATAGGACATTCCTGGCAGACACTCCAAGTCTCTCCTTTTCCTCTAAGAACACCTTACAACAACTAGTTTCCATCATGGTGGAAACAGGATCACCCTGGCAGACATGGAGTTAGTCACCCACTTCATCCAAGAAGAGGAGGCACTGAGCTAAAACTGCATTCGTAGGAACCTACCAGAGGCTGGCCTTGAGTGCTCAGGCCATGGAGCATGGTGACGCTAGGTTCTCAGACTAGATGCCATCTTTTTACAACTCTGAAAGAGGCTGATGGAGACCAAGGGCCAAGGCTGAAGAACAGAAAACAAGCACAGAATGGATTCGGGGCCTTCCAGGACAGATGAGCTGGTCTACTGCTCCCAGGTGGTCCGTTACGTCCTCTTCCTGATTCCAACCTCAAATTGTAACAACTGCTGATAGGTATTTGATGGGTTCTCCTGCATATTACTTAAGAGTTGGTTCTTTTGCAAGTAAGAATCCCCCAAACAGCCTTCGTGCCTCTCCAGAAATGGTATATCCTGTGAAATCCAGATTACTTCTTCGACTGTTGTCTGCAGTTGGACCCGAGATGTGGTTCTCGTCTTCTTGGTGTAAGATTGTGCTAGAACATGTGCAGTTACCTCCTAAATAGCAGGTCAGTGTGGGCAGAGACAGGCAGGGAAACAAACATTGCTCCCTTTTGTTGGCATATATTTATTGTGCATGGTAGTGATTGTCACAAACACGGACGCTTATAACTGTGCCATGTGCCTTGATCATAGTCACCACCATGTCTTCCCTTTTCTCCCCCACTCCTCCTTACCAGTCTTCTTTGTCCCCAGTTTCACTTCTACCCTCATTCACACATACAGAAGTGATGTTCCCTTTATAAACTCCGGGATCCACAAATGAGAGAGGATGGGTGGCATTTGTCTACCTTGTCTGACTTATTTTGTTCAAGGTGATGATCTCCAGTTGGAGACATCAGTCTCCTTTAGAGCTGAATACAACCTCATGTGCATACACCCCATTTTCTTCATCCATTCATTGAATGTCACCAAGGACAATTCTACAGTTGGGCTATTGTGAATAGTGTTGCAAAAAAACAACAGATGCAGATATCTCTGTCGGTGGTATGTTGATGCACAATCCTTCTGTAATATCCCCAGGAGTGGTACACCTCATACCTCAGTCATCTGATAGGTCTACTTGAGTTTGTTGGCAAACCTTCACACTGATTTCTATAGCATCTTGGATAATTTACATTCCTATGAGAAGTGCATAAAAGTTCCCTTTTTGCCACTTTCTCCCCAGCATTTGTTGATGTTTGGTGTGGTTTTTTTTTTTTTTTCTTTGTCTATGACAGCCATTCTAACTGGGGTGAGATGAAATCACAATGTATTTTTAAGTTATACTCTCTTGATGCCTAAGGCCATTGAACATTTTTCCATGTGTTCATCAGCCATTTGGACTCCATCTTTTGAGAACCATCCGTGCATTGGCTCATTGATTCCTGACAGGAGAGGCAATATTGCTCTTCTTAAGGGAAATTTTCTGGGAAATTCCACACGACACTCCCACTTCAATTACAGTGGCTGTTGAATGGAGATACAGTGTGCCTTGCTTCGGGGAATGTGACATATGTAGCCTTTCTTCGAGGTGATCATGAATCCTCCTAAAACCTTCATTGAATACAAAAGAATGGTAAGTCCTGAGGCCAGCCATTGGTCTCAGTCAGTCCCACCCAGCATCTCTCTACCTAGCCTCAGCTCTGAACATAGGCTTCAGGTTTTGTGGGTTTTCTATCCCTTTCCTGGTGGTTTTGCCATGATGGTATCATCAGCTAAGAATTGGAAAAGCCAGGGGATAATTCAAATTAGGCTCAAATTAGGCTCACCCGCAGGGCCTTTGGTTGTCAGCTAGAGAGCCAAAGGGTCAGTGACTACAGATACTGTTGTTCCTGAACCTGGAGCCATGAAATGTTGTCCATTCTCTACTGCTCACTGCATCCTTGGAGTGCCTCACTGCCCTGTGTGTCCCAAAGCCTGTGCTACTGATTAGCCTTCAATCCGAATAACCTATTCCATACCCTTCCGAATGGTTCCTTTTTCCCCCTTAACTTTACCCAAAGTTCATCCCTGTGTCTTGGAAATGGATAATGCTGACTGATGTCCCTCCAGATGTCATTTGTCTTAGCATTTGCACATCTGTGTCTTGAACTAGAAAAATCCCTCCGAGAGCACATTCGTTTATCTCAGTGCACCTGCCCCACAAATCAACGCTGCTCCCTTCAGAACTCTGTCAATGTTTGCCGAATAAATAAATGTGAAGTTCTGGGTGACTCTGTGAGGAGGGAAGAGAACGGCTGAACATCTCTGCTTCGCCATCGCCAAGGGAACTTACCATTAGTGTCATGAACGATAGTGAGGAAGTCCTCACCCCCAGAAATACCAAACAGGAGGTCGGTCTCTTTGGAGAACAGGCTACCAATGCTGCAACTCTCACTGATCATTTCATAACAGCAGAAGAAGGTATTCCTAAAAATTATCTCATATTTATCGCTCCACTCGGACTTAAGAGTCACCAGATTTGTCCCGTTCGTGTGACTTTTTCTGGGAAGATATAACAAATTCTATTTAATGCAAATAGGAAATGAACGACACACCAAAACAAAAAAATGGTTCCACCTAAGTCTAGCTTACTGAATCAGTGGGTTTGCTCACATTATCGACAGGAGCATCACCAAAAGGCTCACGCTAGCAACGTGATGACTGCTGAGAGCTGCATCCCTGAAGCCGTCCTTGGAGCTCCCTGCAAAACTTGTAGGCATCTCCACCGAAGAGTCTCTCCCATTGCCCAGCAAGTGTTTGCTGCATATGTAAGCTCAAGATGGAGACTTAGGAATCAGATAACTTCTTAGCTTTCCCAAGCCTCATAGCTTAGGAAGTTCCGCCGGTCCTTCTGGGAGGGAGTGTTTCCATTTAGAGAAAAGAGCTTCACAATAGCCTCGAATAGTTACTCACCACCTGGGACTCAGGATCCAGGAGCTCATCCCCCTCTCTCACCACCTGTACCTACTCAGGGGCCGTGGAGTTATTCTATACCAGTATTGGTCAATGTCTCAGCTAGCTGTAGGAAGAGGGCAGCTGACCCAAATTCACCAACCATTTCCCACTACCAGGAGTCTGTGGTTGCAAGTGGCCAATGCTGATGTCTTAGCTGCTGGCAGGCATAGAGACTATGTAAATAAAATGAGAGGAAGGAAGCCATTCTTCCTGATGACCACTATTTAGTCACAAGGAGAGTCAGTCTGTGGCTAGAGAAGATGAGAGTGGAGAATGAGAACAGACAGCGAGAGAAGCTGTCCTCCTTCTAGGTGATTTTGTGGGTATCAATTCTGGTCTCCTGACAAGGTCAATGGTATGCTCTTCCCTTCAGTTGACTCTGCAGGACACTTGTGAATGCAGCAGAGGGACATCAGAGAATGAATGTACAAAATCCCCCTCTCTAGTCTTCAGCCGGTCTAGCACCAGTTCCTACAGCCTACAAAGATACCTGCCCTAGGTCAAGCCTCAACTTCATTCTTTTATCAAGGTTTGTTTTCTTTTATTTTAATTATGTGTATGTCTATGTGGGTTTGTGCACATGAACACGGGTGTCTAGGAAGCCAGCAGAGGGCATCAGATCCCTTGGAGCTAGAGTTAGTCGGTTGTGAGTCACCTGATGTGGGCAAGGGAACCAAACTCAGATCCTCTGCAAGAACAAGGCACACTCTTAACCACTGAGCCATCTCTCCAACTCCAAATAAAAGGATGTTTTTAATTGAAATTGAATTACATCATTCTTGCCCTTCCTTTCTTCCCTCTAGCCCCTCCCAGCTGCCTTCCCTGTAATGCTTCCTCTTCCCCATAAAGTTGATAGCCTCTTTTCCTTTTATTATTGTTGTATATATACGTATATATGTATATGTGTGCTATTATTGTTACATATATATGTACATATGCATATGTGTGTACATAAATATGTATAAATACATCCTACTGGGTCCATGGGGGGGGGGCAGGGACTCTCTACAGAGCCCTGGATGTCCTGGAACTCACTATGTAGACAAGGCTGTCCTGGAGCTCAGGTAGACCTTTCTGGCCCTGCCTCCCAAGTGCTGGGATTAAAGATGTGTGCCACCACACCTGGTTGTTGATTCCCATTTTGTGGTTTGTGTGTACCTGGGACTTACCACTCTGCATCGGACAGCCAGTAAGGGAACTCATCCCTGGGAGGGGCTAATTCTCCTCCCAGCTTTCGTGAGTTGCCTGCAGTTCTCCCTTCCACCTTACCAAATCATTCTGGAACATTCTTGTTCCTGCTTTGTCCTTGGTTCCCTACCCCCACCCTGCCTCTGGTCTGAGCTGACTCTACTCCAATTCACCATTTACCCAGGCTTCCAGGCAAACCTCACTCACTACATCAGTGTCTTCATATGAAGAGAAGATGAGCTTTTCTTAGAAGCTCTGCTGACCCCCAGATCTTCCCATGATGCTCTGCATTTGTACAAGTCCATCCAGAGACCTGTAAACTCTACGCTCTCCCATGCCTCCCTCCAGTTGGGAAATTCGCATGGGCAAAGCAGAGTCCACTCACAGGAGCATCTCCAGCTTCTTTCATGCAGCCCGAGAGGCAGCTTCGGAGTCCTGCCTCCCCAGAACAGTGCAGATTTCCTGCAGCTGAATCCTTCTGACATTTTCAATGGTAAAATAAATTTGATTTGCAGAAGCCATGGAGGAACCGAGGCGATGTGATTTCCAAAATGCACTGTGTTATTGGATATGATAAAAGACGAAATGAGTCCGTAAATGCAGCAGTTTAGTAACTGTTACAAAAAAAAAATCAATAGCCACGCCATCTGCCAGGGCGGAGGAGGAGGCCGTATGAATGGCGGGATGAGGGAGGACTCGTGGCTGAATGAGAGAGGATCCATGGCTGAACTTGGGATGTGCATCCAGCCTGAGTCCACAGCATCTTGATCCCTCTCTGGCATGCAGACACATGGATCCACACGCTGCACTCCTGTGTGCAGAAACACCCCAGCCTCTCCACTGACCGTCATGGCTGGGGCCGTCATCACAGGGGCCTGAAAATGTGCTGGGTGCTGCTGGAAGGATTTGCATGTTCATACCCCACTTTATTCATTTGCTGAACTGTGAAGAACTATGATGAGGTGAGCAGACTGTTATTCCCACAGATGAAGAAACTGATGGCCAGAGGTCTTTTTGAAAACTTACCCAAAGCCATTCTAGCTGGTCAGAAAGAGAGCTAAGCTGAGAATGACCTTGGTGAGTGTGAAGGGGTGCATCTTGCTTCCTGGTTTAACCGTGTTTGAGATGTGTTGTCTTGCACTAAGCCTCCCACTTTCGCGATATCCATTTGATGAGTTTAGATCTGTGTGCCCACATAGCCATCTTCGTACTCAGGACTCGGAGAACATCCTGCACCCCAGGCTTCCTTGGGCTCCCTGCTCGTCTCTCACTCCGGCCCACACTCACACGCCTGCACCTCTGCTTTCCCTTACTACAGGTTACTACAGGTCATCTGGAATTCCACACGAGTGAGATGACATCTCGTGTTCTCTCTGGTGCCCACAGACAAATGCTCATGGCCACACCACAGAACCTTCCTCCCAGGACAAGGCCAACTCCAAGACAACGCTCACACTTGTGTGCATCGTGTCTAAAATTCCTTAGCCCAGGCACTCACACGCCACACCTCACCTTCTCACTATTCCTCAACCCCTCTTCATGACAGGACACACATGTCACCTGCACCTTGCCATGTCTGTCAATTAACCTTACTCCTCTGGGATCACTTTGCCAACAGTTTGATTCTCAGTTTGGTAGCAAAGCATTGTGACTCCTTTCATCTTGAAGTTCACATGACACCTCCTTGTGCACGGACCCTGTTTCATTTCTTTTTTCCTGGCACATTCTATGAAGCACCTGCCCTCCACACTGGGTATTCAGTCAAACCATATTCCCTGCCTATGTGAAATGTAGTCCCCTTCCAAGCCAGCCTGACCAGAGAAGCCAGCCTCATTGGGAGAAGAGAGAATCTTTCTCCAAGGTAGAACACTGAATGATGATATCAAGGTGCCGAGTAGAAACAGTGAGTTAGGAAGACTGTGCAAGCCAAGCCCTGTTCCAGAACAGTGGTCAGAGAGGGGCTGGTTCAAGCCCTTGGTTGGGCCAAAAGTTTTGATGGAACAGGATGGGGTATTTGTATTATTTAGGGCCATGTTCTAGTCACTGCAAGGACAATGACATCTGGACAGTTTTGTAAGCCATTTCCCTCATGGTTGTCAATCTAATGCATAATGGGTTGCAAATCCAGAACTTTCCCATTGCTGGAGAATCCCAGGTAATTGTTGAGGAGGGAGTTTGCCCCATGTATTTGGCATCTCGAAAGCCTCTGGGGTAATTGGCTAATTCACTACATAGTTCGAGAGGCACTGTAGATCATTTTTCTCTAGTCTTAGGATAGTTCCCACACACAGCACCCAGAAGTCCATATTCCCTTGCTGTGATAAAACAACAGAGAAATCAACCTAAAACAAGGATGGGGAGGGTAGGGAGCTATTTCAGCAAGCAAAGTGAGCTTGCCTTGCAAGCACGAATACCTGTGTTTGACACCCCAAACCCCCCATAAGCCTGAGCAGAGTGGCATGGATTTGTAATCCCAGCAATGAGGTGAATTTCCCAGCAGAGAGAGAAAGATCCCTGGGGCTTTGGGGCTAACCAGCCTAACTGATCAGCAGCCCTGCCTCAAAAACAAAGTGCCCACACACAGCCCTGAAAATACACACACACACACACACACACACACACACACACACACACACACACACACACATACACCTATGTGAGAGACAGAGAGAGAAAGAGAGGGAGGGAGAGAGAACCTCTGAGGTCTCAGTGTACAATCCCCATTGGTAGGTACCTATAGTGAGGATGTTCATGGTAGAATAGGAATGTCCAATTCATACTAGCTAGGAAGGAAAAGCCAGAGAGGAAAAGGGCAAGTTCCAATCTCTCTCCAAAGGCTTGGCCCCCGATGACCTAATTCCCCTCTGCTACTCCCTGACTATCAAGAGCCCACCATCTCCCAATAACACCAGGGGCTGAGGACTAAGCCTGCTACCTATGGGCCTTTGAGAAACACTCCTGACCCAACTGCAGCATCCAAACCAAAAAATCCGAGAGGACTGTGGAAATGCTAGTGGGCTCTGATCCTCTCTTCCTGCAAATGCCCTGACAGAAATTGAACAGGATGACCTGTGGACGAGATGTCAGTGAGCTGTTAGAAGAGGGCAGAGTCTCGTCAGGCATAAATCACATTGCCACATAATGAACTAGAAAGGCAGATAAATGCTCATGGATAATGGTGTTCTTACCAATATCAGATATTTAAAGCCTTTCGGTTTACTAGTAATTCGGTGTCAAGATAATTATATGTCCATTAGGAACATTAAGTACCATTTACATTGGCCACTGTTTTCTGAATCTTCCTAAGTGTCTCCCCTTCCATACTCTTGGTGGCCAAGACTATTGCTTGTTTGAGATGATATATCTCATGCACTGGCAATTATCAGGGGGAGGGAAATCCCCTAGACTGCCATGGAAACCAAGGGTTGCTGAGTTCACTTCTGCTCCACAGACTGGTCCTGGAAGCAAAGTCTAGTCCAATATATCATCTCTGCCAAGCCCCTTCATCCACATTACATCTTACTCCTCATTAACTGAATTACCTCATCATTACCTCAACGCCAACTCACAGAAACCGGATTATTCTAATCACATCACACCCCGACTCCCCTGCAAATGTTTCCAATGTGTAGGAATTGTATTGAAGCCGGAGGCTCTTGTGAGTCTTGCATAGAGAAAGGAGTCGTTGATTTTTCAGCCATTAAGGTTTGATGGGCGTGAGTCTGGATCATGTGGCTTTGTGCAGTCAGAGGAGGAAAGGTCCATGCAGGCTTGGGAGAGACTTCATCACAGGAGTGAAAGGTTCAGGCTGGAACAGTTCCACTGACAACGTATCAGATTAGTACATTTGAAAACTACTAAAACATAAATAGGAAAATGGAAGATATGCAAGGCAGAGGGTCATTTGATGAGAATATTAGTGGCTCACAGAGATAAGCTGGAGACGTGGGGATGGGGTGGGGTTGGGGGGGTTCCTCCCTTATAGGATCCCATAGCCTTGGGGTGGCCAAGATATCATGGAGGGAAGGGACCCTGCTTCTTATTTCTGGATGCTAAGGCTTACAAACACTTAGATTCTGTTCAAGGGGAGAAAAATGTCATCTTTGCATTTCAGGATCTTGCGTTGACTTGTAGCTGTACATTCTTGGTGTAGACTGGGGAAATGACCGTGGTGTGCTATCTAGTAGCACAGATTCTCACCGGTTGTTCTTGAAGAAACTGTGAAATCACCATTAGCCTGCCTACAAACTCCGAAGGTAAGGGTTCCCTGTTTGGGAGCTCAAGCTGAAGGTCTGGAGCACCCTATCAGGTACCCCTGAGACTCTCCTCCTGCTCTCAGCCTCATTGGGGGAGGGCCCAAGAGGAATGGAGTGGAGACTGCTGCAGAGAAAATTTACTTAGTTCTACATAAACCATGCTGTGAAATGCATTATGTCTTAGGGAATGAGCCCTGCCCTGGGCAGTTCTTTATGGAAAACTAACTGGCCCTGAGGAGAGCAGGAGGATGTTACTAACCTGCTTCACCTCTAGAAAACAGAACTAGAAGAGCCCATGAGGATCCTTAGAAATAATAGAGACCGAGAAGGTTACATCTCCTGCCACCCCACACCTATTGGTTGGGGCTTCCTCTGAAAGGAGTGTGTGTTCCCAATGATATTCATACTTAGCAACTGCTGACCCAGTGGACAACGGGAAGAAAGGCTGTGTGTGTGTGAGAGATCTGGTCACTCGAGGCTGAGTGAGACTTCACTCTGATTGGACTGTGAGGTTTCCAGAGAGGGTTTAGTCTCTTGATGTCTGTATGCAGCTGCATCCTGGGGAGGGAGGGGAGGAGAGGCGGTGCCTCTTTGTAACTTTCTTTGCTTCCTCTCTTTGAAGAAGAAAGAGCTGTTAGGAAAGTTTTTCTTCAAGGTTACCACCTTTCTATCAAGGCATCCGTGATAGAAAATGTCTGTCTGTGCTGGTGACACCAAAGCCTCCTATGAGCCACTACAACCTGGACAGCAGAGGGTCAGCTGAGGCAAGACATGGAGCAGAGTCCAAGAAGCCAGGTTTTCTTTAAGACATTTGTAATTAACACTGGTAGCTCTCCAAGTCCCAGTAAGTAAGGACTTGGAGTTGACAGTAACTAAGTATTTAATCAAGATAGGACTTTAAATGGCTGTACTGACACAGGCTACTTTATGATCGCCGTGTGACATTAGCTACTATCATTTAAAACAGAGACTGAGAAGTATAGTCTCACCCTAGCTCATGGAGCCAGCAATGGTAGGGTCAGGGTGGGAGTTTGTATAGCCAGGCTAATCTCCTAACCCCCATTTCAACACACTATGGTGTTTCACCATCTGCTGGCCAAGGAACTGTGGTGACAAGGGCTGTGGTAGCAAGAGGTAGAACTGAGACTACAGCAGGAAGCAGCTGTGGGACAGTGAGCGGCTGTCTTCCTGCTCTTGATGGGCCACCTTAGGGTGATCTATCAGGACAGTAGTTGCTCCAGACATGCCCCACCTTAGGTGTCCTCAGGACAGGAGAGGGCCCTGAGGAAGAAGAAATCCTTCATAAATCAGAGCTAACCTGTGCTGGTCGCTGGCTCCTTAAATCAAGAAGCTGGCAGATTTTCTGGGTGAAAATCAATCTTGCTGTCCCTGTAGTAAATACCATAATCCTTTTCCCACTGTGGTTTAGGGAATGTAACTGCCATGCCCATGATTTATTCGAAAATATTCTGCCAGGTTGCCTGAATGAGTGGGGGAGCCAACACTTTGAGATGGGAGGTTGGGGCACCTCCTCCTCATGGCAGATGCTCCAGCAGGCTGGCCGCTCCCACCCATGCCCCTCACATAAGCAACCTGCAGCCACCAGAACAAGGGGGACATGGGAACTGAGGGAGAGCAGTCACACACCAAGATGGCCCTTCCTTAACCAATGGCACAGGCCACGGGCTAGCCAAAGTCAGTCAGAAGGTAGTCAGTTCCCTCTGGCCTTCTTTTGGAGGATATTTTTATAAGTTTTTCTTATTACTCATAAAAAACCCCAGAATATATTTACATTACTTCTGAATCAAAACATACAGAAGCTTCCAGGAAAAAAAGAATGAGAATCTCCCTTCAACACTTTCCACCCACTTGAACGCCCAGATTCCCTTTCTTCTTCCAGGAAAAACACTATTAAACACATAAGCACTTATAAATCCCACTGCATTCAGAAACACATACGCCTTTCTCATGTGAAGGGGTTGATTTGTTTACACGGAGGTTATAATCTATCTACATACACGTTACACATTATGTGTGTGTGTGTGAATATACACACATATTCGTTTCTCACTGCTGTGAAAAACTATCTGACGTAAATATCTTATAGGAGGGAAATGACTCTGGCTCACATTGTCAGGGGTTTCAGTTCATCCCGGCAGGGAGCCTGGCAGAAGAGAGCAGCTCACACCACGGAGCCTGGGGAGTGCAGAGAGAAAGCACATTTGTGAAAGTTACACCATGGTGCCTGGGAAGCAGAGAGAGAGAGAGAGAGAGAGAGAGAGAGAGAGAGAGAGAGAGAGAGAGAGAGAGAGATGCCTACACTGCGGGCCCTCTCCCTTTACTCATTTATTCCACCCAGGCCTCCAGCCTGAGCAAGGGCTCTATACACATTCAGAGAAGCCTTTCCCACAGGCTAACCATCTCCCAAGCTGTTCCCAGAGACCCAGAAAGTGTCTTACTGTCTCCTAGACACTCTGCGGTCCTGTCAAGATTGACCATTAGAGTATAGCCCTCTATGCATAATGTGAAATATAGCATATGTATGTGTGTGTATACATATATATGCATATACACAGATACATACACACACATACATCTAGGTGGGACAGGAGTAGAGGGAAGTGAGTACGAGAACTCCAATCACTTTTCTCCGTTTCCATCCGGGACCCCAGTCCGTGTCACAGCAGCACTGCCTACTTTCAGGACAGATCTTACCCCTCAGTTAATCAGCACTGGAAATGCCCTCAGGATACATCAAGGTATACCTCACCAATGCAAATCAAGGCTTTTGTCTCTGCATCCAATCAGATTGTCAATCAAAATTAATTATCACATTAAAATATTCCATATCCCTTCCTTGGTCTCCTTTTAATCTTGTTGTGTCTTCCTTGTTCAGATATTATAAATATTTTATGAATCCGGATCTGACTGGCTTTTCATTTATGACTTCTGTATTCCTCGGCTTGTGTGGAAAGCTCTGCTGCCCCAGGCTTCGGTACTTTGTGCTAGAATGTCTGTGCCTCTCCATCTGAAGATCACTCAGCCAGCAGCTCTGCTCTTACCTTCCCGTTTGCCTCCAGAAGGCACCCTCCCTGCACACACAGCCCACAGTGCCCAGGAGCCTGGGGAGACCGTGAGGAAAGACAGAAGACCTGGGAGAAGGCAGGTAATTTCTTCTTCAGGCAGAGGCGGGAGGCAGTGGTCATCCATGGAAATGTGGGGCAGAATGGGTAGTTGGAACTGGAGTGTGTGGCTTGCCGTAGAGTGTACGAAGGAAGGGAGCGGCGCAAGCAGCTCCCGTAGCTTCTACCTAAGCAACACATGGATCCTTCCCAGTGCGGTTAAGCTGGGTGTTCCCGGAAGCTGTGCCTCCTATGCTCTAGAAAGAAGTTAGGAAATCAACGAACCATATAGGGTTCCCAAGGTGCCGTGAGTAGAACAAACTATCAGATATGAAAGGCAAAGGAGGGAAACGTGGAAAAGAAGGGGAACACGTGCGAATACTGTTGGATTTCTGCTGTGATTAGTGCTGTTCTAGAACCTCAGCTACAGCTAGGAGCACCATAAGACAGGCAAGAGCCCTGCAAGTGGGAGACACCACCCAGCGGACGAAGGAAATGATCAACAAACGAGCAGGCAAGGGCACGTGTTACATCCTGCTAGGCAGCGAGTTGAGTTATGAGGACAGATAAAGAGCAATGACCAGCAAGTGCTGTGAGTTTATTACAAGCTCATCAATGTATCCATATACTCGCCCTTCAAAAATACCTCTAAATAGGATTATCATTTTGATTTAACGTGGAGGCACATAGGCTTATTTTTGGACTAAGTTGTTGGAACAAAGACACTGCAACATTAGTTATGGCCCCCAAAGAGATGAAGTCAGTTTTCCCTCAGAGGGAACTATGTAGTCCAGAGCCAGTGGAAATGTCTGTTCTACAGCTATTAGTTTTTCAGGAATTCTGGATCTTTCTTCTTTTTTCTCTGTGTTACAAAAAGTTGGTCCTCTCTATATGACCAAAATTGTCTTGGTTCCATCGCCACACGACTCTCTGGGAAGTGGGAAGGATACCAAAGATCTATATATATTTCAATATCACAAACAGCACTTTACCCCATGTTCAATCAACCCTAAATGAGCCTGTATGCAGTCCAGTGAGCTAAAAGGGAGTCAGAGCAAGGCCATCTTTCCCACAGGTGGTCATATGGCCAGATCAAATCAAGAGTTGGTCCAATTGCTGAAAGAAATAAGGAGGTGGGTAGTGGATATGAAGGGGGACGAGAAATGACCCTTGTCCCAGGGAGATCTAGTCAGATTTCAGGAACAGAGAGAGGTAAATAGAGTAACCACTAAGCGTAGGCTTTTCTCTCCATATGAAGTGACATTACATAAGATATTCAAAACAAGAAAAGGTCTGAAGAAGACTGTTTGAGGAGAGACAGCAGGAATTACAGAGAGTCCAAGAGATGCTTTAGAATTGAAAGGAAATCAAAGGGTTGGAACTCAAGAAAGAGAAAGATTGTAGCCATGGACAAGGTCAGAGATGATTAAAAATCTTTTCAGCCATAATTTGGCATCTGGGAAAACACTGGAGAGGTGTTTTTTATTAATATAATAGATCAATTTATTCTAAGTTGAAAAATCACAAATAAACAATGAATGTATTAATCTTAGCTACTGTAGTAAGTTAGCTAAATATGAATGCTGTAGCAAAGTTTTTGCAATGTCACAATACCAACAAAGGATGAGAGGTTTTTAAACTTTATAAAATTTCAAATAGGAAATATCTCATTTTGGTCTAATTATACATTAACATACAGAAAGTCCTATCTTAGGAGACATCTAACAAAAGCCACCATGGCAACCATATCTTAAGCACCTAAATTGAAAATAAGACAGTATATTTTGGCTTTATAATATAGACTTATTTAATTTTTTATGTATAGGGATGTTTTGCCTGCATGTATGTCTATGTACCACATGCATGTCTGTTGCCTGAGGTACCACATGCATGTCTGACGAAGAGGGAGTCAGACTCCCTGGAAATGGAGTTATAAATGGTTGCGAGATGCCATGTAGGCTCTAGAAATTGAAAATGGGTCAGTGCTCTTAACTGCTGAACCATCTCCCTATCCCATTTTTAGATAAATGTTTCAGGTGGGAGTCTCTTTAAAATAATAAAAGAAGAAAATGACCTACAACAAGTGTTTCTTCTGCATTTCACATTACTGATTATTGTGGTTGTTTTTCTTATTGAATATTTTCCTTCCTAAATTGAGCACTGTTGTATTTTTAACTATTAATCTGGTTTAAATTTGCGAAAGTATGGGGGTAGGGATTTGTAAGGCCAGGACCTGGAGGAAGGAGAGGGGCTTTGATCCGGATGCAAAGTGAATGAATCAGTTAATTAATGAAAAGATTGTGAAAGTGAACAAAACCCATGAAAATGGTATGCTACCCGTCTTTTTAAGAATAAGTCTCGCCATAGCATTATTTGTTTTGAGTCAACAGAAGAGGCACAGCATCTTCATTTGTGGAAATTTGGCATCTTTTTCCCCTGTACCTTCACATTCTTTCAACGAACAAAGGTGTCTTTTGTAAACCTCATGACCGTAAACTGATCTACAGAACCATTTCACATTGCAGGTGCCTACCATATTCCCGCAGCTTCCTTAACACTCAAGCCTCCCACACTCACGATGGTGTATCTTGAAGACCGAGATGGTGATCAGCTGCACCACACGGGTAGTAATTCACCAGATGGAATGGCCTTGTGCCTTCGTCACACATACAAACACTGCTCCCTCCTGCTTACCGCTGCAGCAGTCACGGCCTGCGCTGGACTGCATCCAAGCACACGTCTTTAAATGGCGAATTCACTCCTCCATGAAATATTACACTTACATGGTTTCTGTTTTAGACAATGGTTGCCAACAAACGTATTATGAGCAATGTTGTCATACTTTAATAAAAAGAGGAAAGTAAACATGGAGTGGTCCCTCACGGGGCAGGAGGGAAGAGGCTATTTGGTGCTGGCAGAGTTATTTGAATGGAAAGAGCTTCTTAGACCAATGCCCCATGCAGCCAGGCACCGGGCCTCCTGTTTGGGAGCTGCTGGTGGTGTTGGCAGCCAAGGCGTGTAAGTTTCCCAAGTGGCTCGCACCAATATGAATGCATGGTATTGGTTTCTACATTATTCTAAAAGAAAGTAAGACTAGACATACCTATTCTCTCCACATCATTTAGCGAGTGGGTAAACAATTTGAATTTAAAGAAATTTAGGTCTGGGGTCTCCTTAGTTTGTAATGACATAGAGGGAAAGCTGAGAGTAAGGCTGTCAGACCTTCTATTTCCACATAAACTCTGTCTCACAGAACAGTTTCAGGGCTGAAAAGTTCCTGGGCTTTGCCCTCTCATCTGTGTCTCATGGCTGCCACCTGAGTCATAACAGTAGAAGCTTGAGCTGGTGCAGGCTCGGAGAAATGCTGTTGACCCTCTGGTGAAATGTCCAACTCTCAGCTCTTGGCTGTTGGAGCTCCCAAGGCACCCTGCAGGCCTCTGCTGGTACCCAGAGCTCAGGTTTCATTTTCTGATGTGGAGTCTGCTGTTCTGATGGAGAAGCTTGGTTCTGTGTCAACAGCCGTGAGCACTTGAACCTACGCTTGTCACAAAACTTGATATGCACAGAGATCGACACAAATAATACTGGGGCAATCTGCATACGTGGACAGATTGTGACAGTGTGGATAGCCAGGTACCTTAGCAAAGTTCAGCAAGACGTCAGAACTGGGTAAAAGGTAAAGACATCGTGGATCTTTCTACAGTTGTTCTTAAAACTGCCTGAGACTCTACAGTTACTTAAATGAAAATATCGTTTTAATTTAAATGTGGATCTGTCATAAAATGTGGATTGGTGTTTACCTGAGAGAAACAGGAGCCACCTTCCTTACATTGACATCCATGGCCACAGACAGAGCAACGCAACTGACCATCAACAGATGACAAACTGGTTAATCAACACCTTAGAATATTATACAGCCTTTAAAAAGGCATCATAAAAAGTACTGATGCATACTGTAAAATGAGTATTTTATGCTAAATAAAAGAAGACAGAATGGGGAAATAATGTATACTGCATGTTTCCATTTACACAAATGTCTAGAAAAGTCTAATATTCTTTAAAATATGGAGGTGGAAATAGCAGTACTGGTAAATGTATACCAAAATTTTTCAACTTATATGTTTCTTTAGTTATCTCTTACAGGATACACTGTGGTCTTCTGGAGTGGGTATAGAATATGTACTAACCCAGTCAGGGTGGCCAGCATATTTACCAGAACTTCAGACAACTTCCCTCTATTTCCTATGAAGTATGTAATAAGCCATTGCTGGCTATAGTCAACCTCCTATGCTGTAAAGTTCTAGACCTCATGCCTCCTGCTTAAATATATATTGTGCCCATTAACCAGACTGTCTATCTTCTCATGGGAACCACTATTTTGCCCCTCACTTTTGTTAGAAGAAAGATCATCAGAGATCAACTTGTCTAGCGTCCACCCATGGTGAAGAGTACATGGTACTTATTTTCTGTGCCTGGCCTATTTCACTTAACACAATGTCCTCTCACCCAGGCATGTTGACACAAGCAATGGGGATCTATGCTTTTCGTGAGAGGATAGTACTTCCTTGTGTCCAGATTCTTTGTTCTTTTGGCTGTTAACTGCATTTTAGCCCTATAAATCTTCCCTATTTGTTGTTTCTCAGTAAAGCTATAAATAAAAAAGCATAAATGGATAGGTGTGTCAAATCAATAATGAATGTAAAAGAATTACAATTGACAAACGAGGAGTAAGTGACTAATGAATAAGTTAGGATGGATGGATGGATGGATGGATGGATGGATGGATGGATTGACAGAAAGATGGATGGATAATGCAGAAGATGAATATCTAGCAGAAGTATTCCCCCACCATTGGGATTAGTCCTGAGAATGGCCATGGATTCGTAGGGAGTTCCTGAACATGAGACCAGATCTCTGCGTCCCTGGATCTTAATTCCCCCTGTACAGGCTCCATCCCTAGCCCCATCCCAGGGATGCAGCCAGCACATGCTTAAACATTCTCATGGCTCTGAAATCCACACCACCTATAAATCACACCAAGGATAGGGCAGAGCTGTCCCACCTCTGCAGAGCCTCCAGGGAGTTGGTGACATGGGTGTCAACATCTGAACATCTTGCAAAGAGCCCAGCTCTCCCAATCTCCTCCAGGACAATACGGAGCACGAGATCAGTGTGATTCCACTCTATCTAGGATTGGTTGAATGAGCAAAGACTCCAGGGAGAGAGGAGAACCACATGATAGGGAAGCAGCCAATTGGAGGGTGGGAACAAGGAGATTGAGGAGGAGCTATAACCAGAGCACAATAGAAAGGAGGTTGTGGAACGGTGGTAAATGGGGTGCAGTAACAGTTCAGCAGAAGAAACATTTCTGGAATGCAACAAAGAAGGCTCCCTTCCAAAAACCCCACATGGGACAAACTCCCAGTGTCACCTAGAAGCATATTCCCTAGAGGGAATGAATGGAACTTCACCTCTCCCATCCATTTGCACGCAATGTGGAGGCACTCTGGGGGCAGGGCAACGCAGCCTTCCTGGGAAATTAGTCTAGGTTCATGGAAACCATACTTTTATTCAGGGACAAATCCAGAAGAGAAATTCCTAGGAACAGCCACAACCCAGAAAACTTCATCCAGCACTTTCAACTTATGCCCAGGATTCAAGAAACTGTATTTCCACCAGCCTTTCCTGTCCAGGGGCTTGGGTTAGAAGCACTATACAGCCTAAAGGTCTCCTTGTCAGTTTGCGTGGAGAATGAATTCTGGATGCATGGCCTAACTGGGGTCAGGGAGTTTGTACTGGAAAGCCTCTGAGGTTTCCCAAAGTGAGCGTGAGGTCCAGCCATTCTGCTGTATGGCTGGGACTCACTACTGCTTCAGCACTCCCAATGCCCAGGGACAGTCCAGCCTCAGTCTGGCTCTTAAAGGCCATGTATAGCCTCTAGGCCCTTGCATGTGGGGCTTGCAACCAGAGGCTGAGGAAGACAAAACAGTTTAAGAAGCATAGAGCCAGGAAGGCTGTTGACTTTAGATTCATGCTTTCTAGAGTTGAAATGTCAGGCACTTCACAGTTTAGATAACCTATGTAGGCCTGATGTGGTAGATCATACTTACATCATTGAAAAAACTCAATAATATCATTCAATGCCTCTCACCACTCCACAGACCCTCAGGCACTGACCAGGGGAAAGGCTTGGTGTGGGGAATAGTCACCCTATGAAGGACACACTACCAAACTCGATACCCAACCTACACATGATGCTGAAAGCTTCCAGTATTCCAGTCCTGCATTAACCAGTGGTGTTGAGGATGAAAGGTATGCACCCTAGACCTTGGTTACCTCTTGTAACGCAGGCAGAGTGGTCACTAGCTCAAACCCATAAGTGCGATCACCTGTCTCTGTAACTTGCTCACTGTGTGACCTTGAGTATGTTCCTTAACCCCTCTGTGGTCATTCCATGTCCATTGAGAAGTCCCCAATAACGATACCTATTCAAATAGATTATTAAGAGAATTGACTGAATGGAGGCTTAGGAGTGTGACAAAGGCAAAGGCAGTGTGTGCAATGCTGGAACAGGTAATGTACAGGGTCAGTGTGAGCACAGAACAGAGAGAAGCCAACGGCAGGGGTCGGTGCCTTGTGCAAAGAGAGTGAGTGGGTGGATACATTGAGCAGAGAGAAGAGACAATGAGGAAGGCTGGGATGAATGTTTTAGGCAGCAGGCATAGCATCTGCAAGATACAGAGAGAGCACAGTTAATCTAGAGACGTAGGAAGGGAGTCAAGGAGTCTACACAGCTTCTCCCTTTTGCACCTGGATTGGAAGTGCTCTGGACCAGGAATTCAGGTTGAGCAATCATCCATTTTGGACCAGACTTGGTGGCCAGGAGAAGCTGTTTCTCAGAGCTTAGGTAGAACTGATGTTGAGAACCAAGACGACACCAGACGCAGGGAAATTGAGACTCTCTGCTCCTTCCCCAAGGCATTCTCAGGCTGTTTCATGGTTCTGACCCCTTTGCTGGAACCTTTCTACCTCCCAGGCAGGTCCTCTTGGGAAGTACTCAAATGTGCAACTTTTTATAGTTCACATTCATTCTGCCGGGAAATCGGCCCTGGGCTGCAGCAGTGCCCAGTCATGAATCACGATGTCCACAGAGTGGAGAAAATGCAGCCAGTCGGGTAGCAATGGGTGGGGCTCCGGGCTGTTGAGCCACAGAGAGATTTTTCAATTTTATTAAAATCGATAGGAGTTTTATTACAGTATAAATGAAATGAGAGCTCCTCGCTCCTGGGATAACAATTCCCATCGCTCTCACAGCTGGTGTGAGGGCCCCCACCCAGAGGGTGAGGATCTGGATTCATGAGCCCAGGGTGGAAACTGGCCCTTGGCATAAAGGGAGAAGAGCCAAAGAAACGTAAATGCCAGAACTTTCCAACAAAGTGTCACGTGTCACGTGTGCCCCTCCCCACTTATGACCTGATGGGTCTCTAGGAACCCTGCACAAGTCATTAAGGTAGTGGGATGACATCTCTGTGGGAGGCAGGGATGGAGGGAGTTGGAACATTGAATTGGCTCAGTGCTGAAGCTGTCCTGAAGTAGGGCCACCCAGCCGGAAGTCCTATGCAAACGGGAGTGCTGTCTACCTGCTCCTGGGCTACTTCGGAATCTGTGGCTATCTTTCAGAACAATGGGTCTCTGGGTCCTATTCACAGACTTAGAGAGGATGGAAAGGGAGTGGAAACTGGGGGAACTGGGGCAGAGAGGAAAACCACTAAGTGCGAGGGAGAAGTCGGAGTGAATGAACAGCACACAGGCCACACTAGTGCACAAGCTGCACGTTCGTGCACACTCTAAGCACACACACTTGAGCAACTCTGGACCTAATGAACATGCAGAGGGTCTTTGAGGTGTGGAGCTCAGGCTGCCTGCAGGCGTGTGTGGAGTGGGTGAAGCTCCAGTCAAATCTAGCCTTACACTCAGATCTGCCTGACGCAGCAGGGTAGCTGTTAGCATGATGCTCCCAACACAGTGCGGGGCCCTTGCCCTGCCTGAGATCGGTACCGTCCTCTGCTCTCTACTCTCACCTGGGGAGAAGCCATCTCTTGGTCCTGGCCTCCAGTTTGGAGCTGAAGCTGAGGTCCTGTAAGTACAGGAAGCAAGTGGAATCCGGTCAATGTGGACACCAGAGTAGCCATTACAATGACTTACCCGCTGAGGGCTATGCTACAAAGATGGCTTGCTGGTGCCCTAAGCCAGGGGCTTCTGCTGGTTTCAAGGACTACTAGAAGCTATTGTCCTGGTGGTTGAGCCCAGACCCAGGGAGCCATCATGGATAGCATGGATGATCCAGGAGTCAGAGATCCCAGGAAGGGAGGGTTTATGGCAGGAAAGAAGCTGTGATGTGGATCTCACAGGCTTCAGAAGCCCACGTTCTCAAAGTGAGGAACGTAAGAAGCAAGGCACCCTGGATCCTACTGAGCAAACTTCTCATCTTTCTGTCTCCCTCCCTTGTCCCTGCCTGCGGGGACACACATTTTCTCTTTGCTGCACTTGTGTGCATAATTTGGCACTCAGATTTTTTTCATCCAGTTAGCAATGCATAAGAAGCATTTTTCATGCTTTCACAGGGCTTTTATAATCAAATTTAATAGATACAAAAATACAGCACGGATGAGCTATAATTTCCTCGACAGCCCCTTATCAAGTTATAGGTTACTGCCAAAATTTTCTCATTGAACACTGACATGTGAAGCACTAGCAAAGGTACAGTGTCTTCCTTTCCAGAGTTGAACGAGCAGGGACAAAGGACACTGATGTCCTTAGACTCTTCTTATCCAATGCTTAGCCTTTCTTTCACCCTGAGCATGACTGAGTTTGTGTCCCTGCTCTATCTCACCCTACACTCCATTCCTGCCACAGGGCTGATGACAGTGCTTTGTGGGGGAGGCTAGTTCAACAAGTATCCAACAGAATAATCATTGCCGTTGCTCTGATTAGCAGAGAGGCTAAAGGCTCCACAGGTGTTCGCTAGCACATGGGCCCACACCAGTGAGTTGTCTCTGTAAAGCGTTCCCCACTTGTCTATTGAGTCGTAATAATTTCCCTTGCAGGTATTTTAATGAGGTCTTCCTGCAAAACGGTTAACAGCATTTCATGTTTCAAAGTTTTTCCTTCTAGAGTTTCCTCACCCCCCTGCTGTGTGTGTGTGTGTGTGTGTGGTGTATGTGTAGTATGTGTTATGTGTATCATATGTGTGTGTGTGGGGGGTGTGGGTGTCTTTGTGTGTATGTGTGTGTATGTGTATATGTGTAGTATGTGTTATGTGTGTCATATGTGTGTGGTGTGTGTGTTTGTGTGTGTGTGTGTGTGTGTGTGTGTGTGTGTGTGTGTGTGTGTGTGTGTTTTCCCTCTAACACACCAGAGTTTTGGTTTTGTTCTTGGCAACATCCGTCAGTCATCTCCTTGGTGGATTCCATATTTTCTTCAAAGCCAAGAGCAGTCTTTCTTGACAAAGATAATACGTATTTCATTTTCTGCCAAGTTTTCTGTTTTTAAGATTATATTTAGCTCTTTAATCCATCTGTAGTCTATTTTCATACGAGGGGGGTTCTAAACTAAAACTCTCCAATTCTATCCACTTTCCAACATTATTCATTTTTTATTATTATTTTTAAATTATGATTTTAGAAAACATTGCAGTGTTTCTTGGTCTCCACTTTGCCACACCCTCTTGTTTCTCAGCACGGCTTCTGAAACCCTCCTCTGCCTGTGTCTCTGGAATCAAGCGTGTGGAAGAGCTCCAGTGCGATTGATTAGAGCAGGCAGTGTTAACTCACAGAATTAACCTGAGGCAGGAGACATCCTCACACTACCGAGAATACACTACATCTTGGGAAATATTGCAGCTCTCCCTCTGTCCACATCCCAGCAGGGCTTGTAATGTTCTTTATAAAGGTCAGGCATATATTATATTTATTCCTAAGCATGTTAGATCGCTTGCTTTCTTTTACAAATGGATGTTTTTTATTCTATTTGCTAGCTGCTTGTGGTATTTAGGAGAACCATTGATTCTCGTGTTTGCAGTTCGCATCCATCTTGCCTCGGATTCTTTAATTTGTAAATTTCCTGACCCACTGTATTCTCTACCCATACAAATGCTGTCTTGTAGTTTCATACCTTCCCATTCCTGTTGCCTGGCCTTGCTGAAGTAACTGCAGTGTCGGAAAACAATCTGTTCTACCCTAAGTTTCTTTCAGAGCTCTATAGGGAGCTGGCCAGTGTGTTAGTCATCAGTGTGCTGACATAGGTCATCCTTTTCACTCCTGATTTTAATCTTACTTGCATTTTTTTCAGGTGCACAGTCTCATTTAGAAATAGGTAAACCTATTAGATCATTGAAGAATGCTTTATTTCTTAAATCATCATTAAAGACAAAAATAATCAAGGGGTTGGAGAATCTTAATGTATTCATCTAGCATGTGGGGAGCCCTGGGTTCTGTACACATCCAATAAAAAAAGAGTGAATTTTAGTAAAATTTTTAGAGTCCTTATTGATGATTTATTTTATTTTTAAGTATAGGAGATAAGGGTGTGGGTATGTGCACATGAGTGCAGGTGCACACAGAGTCCAGAAGAGGGCACCACATCCCCAGAAGCTGAAGCTACCCATGGTTGTGAATCATGTAGCGTGGGTACTAGAAACTGAACTCCAGTATTCTGGAAGAACTGAGGTCTTAACCACTGAGCCATCTCTCCAGCTGCTGGAGTCCTTATTAAGATGATTTTTAACACTTTTTTGTGGAGTGCATGTTGCATGGATAATAACATTCTCCCCCAGAAGCGGAGCTAGAATCACAACTCGGGTGTTCCCAGCCCCTACCCTGTTACATGTAGAAGCTGTCATTTGGGAAAATGTGTTTAATTTCCAGGGATATAGCATAGCTTCTCCTTGTGTAATAACTGCACAGAAAAAGTGTAGCTTGTAAGAATTATTCCTGTCTTTAACCCTTTCTGAGCACCTTGGATTGTGTGGTGGTGCTAATGGAGGCAGAACCCTACCTTGGTTTCTATGGCAGCAAGTACTAATGGAGGCAAGACCCCAGCAGCTGCAGCAGCAACTCTAAAATTTTAAAAACCTATAATGACCCAAAGATTACCCAAAAGTGAATGAAAGAACACGTTAAAAGAAATTGTTACTTTTGACTCACAGTTAGCTTAGACACAAATGTACTTTACAGATTAAACTGTCAGGGTCATTTCCACCTTGAGTTCTTGCTGGAAGGGGCCATCACTCATGAGACCCTCTTGCCTGGCCACCCTGTCTGCCATCCTCCCACTGCTCCTACACCACCTTCATCCCCCTCCAGTTAGCTGCAGGCTCTGTCCCATGAGCTCATTCTCCTTTCTGCTATCTGCTGAATTGTGGTAGGTTTTTTATTCTGCTCCAATTAGCCAGAACAGTTACTTCCTCATGAGGATCCAGGCTAAAAGCCAAGCCCACACTGTGTAGCATGGTTCTACACTTGCCTCCCCTCCATCCAGCCTCTTGTGAGCAGCCCTGGGAGCTAGGCCACCTTCACCCATCCACCACTCTCTGAACCACAGGTGTCAGATATGCAAACTCTTCACTTAATTTTTATGTGAAGGCTGTGAGGCAGGGAGGCAGGTAGACAGGGTTTCTATATGCATCCCCACTCAGCAAGGAGGAATTACCTAAAACTCAAACTGTAAGGAAATGGCCAGGCTACTATTCCAAACTAAATGCCTGCATGATTCCAAATCCTGTGTTCTCAACACCACACTATACAGCCTTCCTACAAGACTCTCTCTCTCTCTTTCTCTCTCTCTCTCTCTCTCTCTCTCTCTCTCTCTTTCTCTTTCTCCCCCTTCCAAGATTAAAATGGAGAAATAAAACATCTCCAGGCAATGGGCAGTAGTAAGGTGCATGTTGGTTCAATCTATGGCTTCCAAGAATGTGGAGTTTTGCTAGAAAGAGGGAAGGGCTCCCTCCTTGTCCCAGTATCTTAAGTCTCACAAAGAAGATTGAACCTTTGGACCCTCTTGATTCTCCAAATGCTGAGCAGAGCTATGGGAGGTTGGACAGACGAGGAACAAACAGGAGACTCCTCAGCTTGCCAACACGGTGATCTAGAGTTCCACCAATGGAAGCCTTTGGCTTTGAACATTTGTGACTCCCTGAAACGCTCAGGGGAAGCCAGGAGTTTGTGCCAATGATGGAGGATAAGAGGAAGTGATTCTGAGTCCCACTCTGTTCCAGACACTCGGATATAGACTGCTGCTGTCAGGGAACATGGGGGAGGAGGCAGCTAGAGAGAGGATAAAGCCCCTCACCTCATTCTGAATCAAGGAGAGGTGGTGTTGATCATCCCAGAGGCTTTGCAAATGGAGCTGAACTAGATTAGAGTGAAGGATTCCACAGGGAGTAGGGTGGTTGAAAAGGCTCAGACATCAGGGGATAGCCAGTGATTCCTGTGTCTTCTACCTGGGCATGGGAACACAATATGGGGGTTGTAGCGAGAAAACTTGGATCCTGAAGGCATCTGGTTCATAAAACAATTAGTGTGGAACTGTTACTTCTCTGGAGAAGTTTATGCCCAAAATAGAGAAGTAACCAGCCCAAGTTCTCTGCTACCTAGCAGCAGGTTCAGGAAGGAACCAGCACTCCAGGCTCCAGGCCCCAGGCTCCAGGCCCCAGGCTCCAGGCCCCAGGCTCCAGGCCCCAGGCTCCAGGCCCCAGGCTCCAGACCCCAGGCTCCAGGCTCCAGGCTACCAGCCCACTCTTTCCACCACCATCGAACAGAACAGCTATCCTGCTATTCTTCTGGTAGACTCATGGGACTCAGGGTTCTAAGCTGGTCACCCTGCGGACTCAAGTTTATCATCCTGGCATGTATATCACCCAGGAGTCCAAAGGAGAGAGTAAAATAGATAGGAGAGAGCCAACAGAGTCTAACCAAAATATACAAATATGCAGACCATGACCCTGGCTCTCTGAAGTTTCCACCATTGAAGTGTGTTAACTGCATTATTCACAAAAACATCATTCTGTTCAAAACCTCTTATTTTAGCCACCACCACATCATTCTTCTCCCTTGCAATAAAACTTATAAAGGCTGTATACACTGGCTGTCTTTGCTCACTGCTCACATTTTGAGCCCTCTGGTTGGACCCCCCTGTCATACCACCCCCGAATCTCCTTTGCCCTGGACCCAGCATCTCCAGCTGCCCATAATTTGCCCTCTGCTTTCCTTGGTTAGACTATGGCCAGAGTCCTTCCAAGTCCTGGGATTATCCAATCCAAAGCAGCAAAACACCCAACCAGAATTCAGGCCCAGGATATCTCCCAGAAGCCCTGGTTACTCCTGCATGTTTGACCAGCCTCCCTTTCACAGTCCGCTCATCTCTGAAAATACCTTCCAGTGGATTTTAGTCACAGTTTGAAGGATATATTATGTCCCATCAAAACTGAGTATCCACTGGAGGAAAGAGTTTCAAAGAAGGTGGCATAGAGCCTACACAATTGGAGAGCAGTCAGATTAGACACTCCCTGATCTGTTACCTTCTTGGTTGACAATAGAAAGGTGAATTAAATCCCTTAAAAGCTCATCCCACAAGAAACTAAAGAATTGGTGTTCTCCCCAAAAGTGCCTATGGGAAGACACAGACCCTGAGACCAATAGGACAGGCACTCACTTATGGATACTTAAGTGTTAGCAATAGTCTGGACCAGATCTCCTGCTTCTGGACCCTAGTCCTGCCAGGGATTCATCCATGACTCTATCCTCCCTAGACTCATTTATAAGCAAGAGCACAGAGACGCCAAGGGCAGAGAGGTGGACTGTAGGCCGGTTCCTACTCCTTCTCTCTGGAGAAGAGCCTCAAGGGCATGTTCCAAGCTTCCTGATTCTCACATACTCCCCATCCCTGCTTCATTCATGCATTACTCCTTATAATTAATGAGCAAACATTCTTTGCAAAACAATGTTTAAACACTTTAGGATTAATTTAATCAAATATTTAATTGCCCCATAATTAATCATCTGAGCTTAATGAATTGAGCCTCTGTCTCTGGGAGTTTGGTTTGCCCAGTGACTTCTGAAAATAAATACATCATGGGGCCTTTCAGAATTAGGCTTTCTTGTTTCATGTGTAGATCCCTGGGAGAGGGCACCCTCTCCCAGCACACATCCTGGATTCAACTCTCTGGGTTGATTAAGAGACAGAGTCAATCACTCCACAAGTAGGTACCAGGCTGGGCAAGTGCAGAGCAAGTGGAGGGGAGTAGGCACCTGAAGATGGTCCTGCTGACCCAGCTGTGCCCCATGCACATTCCCTCTGCAATCTGAGCATCCTTCTCAGTGAAGTCTCCTCCCACCTGAGCTCTGCAGAGGTTCCAACAAAACCTCAATAGGGGTGACCCTTCAAGGAACTTCATCTCAAGGAATGTCACAGAAGGAAGGCCATGGAAGAGGCAGAGAGAGGGGAGGTGCTGTGAAGCATTATCTTCAGGAATTGACATGAGTCTTATACCCATGAATTCACAGCAGCAGTATTGTATACAGTACACAGTATGCAGTGCCCGTATAAGACTGGGCTCAACATTCCATCATGGAGAGAGAGCTAATAATCCCTACCTTCTATAGGTAGTTAACGGTGCTGGGACTCATGTTCCTCAGTAGTGTAGCCTCTGGTAAGTTGCCCTTGCTCAAGTAAATAATTCCCCATGTCCATTCAGACAACCCTAATCAAATACAGTGAGCCACAAACAAACAAAAGAGACAAAATTATAGGAGAATTTGACGGAATTTTTATTCATAGGATAGTTCAGTGGGAAGGAGAAAAAATAGACAATGGGGAAGAATATAATCAAAGAAGTGTGTGTGTGTGTGTGTGTGTGTGTGTGTGTGTGTGTGTGTGTAGCTAGGCTTTTGTTGTTGTTTTTTACCAACTTGACATAGCAGGGTCACTGGACAGATGAAACTTTAATTGATAACTGCCTCCATTAGATTGACTTATAGGCAACATGTGGGGCGTTCTCTTGAATAATGATTAGTATGGGAGGGCTCAACCCACTGTGGGTGGTACCTTTCCTGAGCAGGTGATCCTGGGGTATATAAGGAAACAGGCTAAGTAAGTCATGAGGAGCAAGCCAGTAAACAGTGTTCCTCAATGACTTCTGCTTTTGTTTCTGCCCTGCTTGAGTTCTTACTCTGCTTTCCCTCAAAGATGGCCCATGATCAGAGCCTGTAAGCCAAGTCAATCTTTTCCCCCATCAAGTTGCTTTTGATCATGGTGTTTATCGCCAGTATACAATGCAAACCAAGAATAAAGTATATATAAAAACATGACTGGGGGTTGGGGATTTAGCTCAGTGGTAGAGCGCTTGCCTAGCAAGCGCAAGGCCCTGGGTTCAGTCCCCAGCTCCGAAAAAAAAAGAAAAAAGAAAAAAGAAAAAAATGACTGAATAAATTAAATTCTGACAATTTAAATGAATAAGAGAGCAATGAGGCTTTCTGACTGCCAAGTGCTGTGTACAAAGGGAGTTGGTTGAAGCCCCTCCATGGTCTCCTTATAGTCCTTGGAGCACAAACTCAGTTTGCAAGATGTCCCAGACCAGTAGGCTCTGTTCATAGCCTGCTGCAATACAAGATGCTATGGCCCATCAACAAAATGTCTGATGAACTAACTATTGAAGTCTTGCTGAGATCTGACAAACTCCCAGCCAGGCTGGCAGGAGACTGGGAGCCCAGCATGGAGTCCTTGTGATTGCTCCACAGCCCATCCTTCCCTAGGATGCTGTAGAGAAGGTCAGAGCATCTGAGCTGCCACAAATGCTTCACAAGAAACCAGGGCAGATGAGGTCCCTGAGGAGAGAGATCTAATAATAGCACCCACACACTAAGCTCTTGGTAGATGTGCAGGGCCCAGCCCCAGACATGACTCGTGGTCATGCATTAAGTCCTTATGGTAAGCCCTGAGGGTGAGCAGCGTTTGCTGAGCTGGATGGTAGCCTTCATCACTTCTTGCCTGTCTGACAAATGAGGAAATGGAGAGTCAGAGGGCTTGGAAAACGCTCAGAGCCATAACAGACAGAGCCAAAATCTGAACTAAAGCAGCTTGGCCCCGAGCCAAGTTCTAAAACCTGTGCATCCAGCCTTCTGGGAGAAATGAAGACTGTGACATTGCCGGATGAGATGAGCCAGCAGCTGAGGGATACATGCAGACAGCAGACAGACAGACAGACTGGGTACATACCTACCACCAAGAGGTACTGGATTAATTTCTTCCCAAGAGATGGGAGTGTCCACCCACGGGAGAACGAGTTAGTCTAACTCGCTGTGTGGACTGACTGCACGTCACAGCCAAGGGAAGAATCAGAGGCCAGGTTCCTGACCCCCAAATACGGCTTTCCTCTAAGCACATGGCACCCAGGCTCTCTGGAGAACCATCTGTTAGAAGGAAATTAGCCCCAGACAGACACAACCTCTGACCCGACATCTCTGCCTTCGGCTACACTTGGAGCCAAGGATTGATTAACTCCAGCCTGGCTTAGGAGCTGTGAGGCTGAGGGCTTCCCCCTGGAGTTATTTATGCCAGCCCATTAGCTCAGGAAAGGCAGGATTCATAGAGTCATCGTGGCCTGGGAACTCAGTGAAATTAATATCACAGTGACTAAAATACACACAGAGCTTCTGCCTCCTTCGCTTAATCAGGGATGAAGGAGACTTCTGATCAGAGTGGGAGGTTCCTCTTCTCATACATGTCCTGAATCCTTCCCCTCTCCCTGTCTCCATGGCTCCTGTCATCTCAGTAAAGTTCACTATTGCCTGCCACACACAGTCCCTGGCACTGGCCTCTCAACCTCTAGACCCACCCAGGTACCCTCCATGTTGTTTTAGCACCTGGCATGGCACATTAAAGTGCAAAAACAGCTTTCGGAGTAGCTGTGGTGGTTTGTATATGCTTGGCCCAGGGAGTAGCACTATTAGGAGGTGTAGCCCTGTTGGAGTAGGTGTGCCACTGTGGGAGTGGACTTAAGACCCTCACCCTAGCTTCCTGGAAGTCAATCTTCCATTAGTAACCTTCAGATGAAGATGTAGAACTCTCAGCTCCTCCTGTACCATGCCTGCCGGACACTGCCATGCTCCCACCTTGATAATAACAGACTGAACCTCTGAACCTGTAAGCCAGCCCAAATTAAATACTGTCTTTATAAGAGTTGCCTTGGTCATGGTACCTGTTCACAGCAGTAAAACCCTAACTAAGACAGTAGGTCAATGACTCCTTTCAGGTGGCACATTAAGAATTCATGTCTGGCGTGTTGGAGAGATGGATCTGAGGTAAAAACAATGTATCGCTCTTGCAGAGGACCCAAGTTTGGTTCCCAGTACCCACATTGGGCAGCTCACAACTGCATGTTACATCTAACTCTCTGGTTGCCATGGGCACTGTACTCATGTGTACAAGCCCAACCCGCACTCACACACATACTTTTTAAAAAAAAATACTCTAAAAATTAGAATCAATCATTTCTAATTACCAATAAGAACAGAGGCTGACAATGTGCTTCCAATGCGGTCCTGAGTCGGGATGTGGAATCCATGCTGCTGTTTGAAATATTAGCACATGTTAATTGTCCAAATTAATAGGATTCACTTTAGCATTTCCATACATGCGGATACCATGCGTTGATCATGTACACCCAGCCCTTTACCTTCTCCTCTGTCTTCTCCCAGCCCCCTTCCAAGTCCTCATTGGTTCTTCTACTTTTCCAGCTGCTTTTGAAACTCCTTTGAAAGTAAGTGCCTTGGTTAAGGTTTCTGCTGCTGTGATAAAACGCCATGACCAAAAGCAACTTGAAGAGGGAAAGTTTACTTCCTTTTACAACTCTGAGGTCACACTTCATCACTAAGGGAAGTTGGACCAGGAACTCAACGCAGGAACCTGGACTAGAGGCCGCACAGGAGCTTTGCTCACTGGCTTGCTCCTCCTGGCTTGCTCAGCTTTCTTCCACTTTTTTATTGATTCTTTGTGAATTGCATGCCATGCACCCCTATCCCACTCATCTCCCTACCCCTCCATATCCATCCTCTGCTCTTGTAACCTCTCCCCTAAAAGAAAACAAAAAATAAAAATATCTCACAATGGGAGATGGTGTCATAAGGTACATGCTTTTGCCCAAACAACTTCACTTGCAAATTCTCATTGCAATGAGTCATTGGTCTGCTTTGAGGCCTATAGTTCTGCTACACTATCAATACTTGATCCTCACGGGTCTCCTCTTGGAGATCCTGTTGTTGCCCTGTGCCATGAAGATCCTGCAGCTTTGGTTTTGTAGGACCTGCCTCTTGAGCAGTTCATAGATGTTGGACTGGGCCAGCTCAAGCCCTGTATCTAGGCCTGGGTGATAGCTGAGTTGGTCAACCTGCCAGCTCTCCTGCCTACAGTAGCCAGCAAGAAACAGGACTAGCTCTCCCATGTTCACACCATCAGGGCCAGTTCTCCCACACCCAGACCACCAGCACTGCCCTAGAGGAGGGACAGGTCCATCTCACCTGAGTGCTGCAGTGAGCAAGGGGCAGGGCTAGCTCTCAGAAATCCTTAGACACCAATATGACCCCAGGCAGCATCCCAGAGTGGTAACATGGGCATCCTCTGGTGGTAACCTGGGCCACAGACATCAACACAGATCCTGCTGCTGCAGGTCTGCAGACACAGACATGACCCTCAGAGGCAGCACAAACCAGGACATTACCATGGCCTAAGAGGACAGGCTATTTACATCAGGCAGTTCCTCTCAAACCTAGAGTCTCCACCTTTCTTCATAGTACACAAACCTTTCTACTTCTCTTTCTCTCCCATCTCTCTACCACACATACCTGCTCATTGTAGTGGTTCCCAGGCCTCTGGGTATCTCCTGCCCCACCAGCACTGTGTGGCCTCTTGGGTCTCAGCTTGCTTTCTTATACCACCTAGAGTCATATGCCCAGGGCTGGCACTGCCCTCCCAATCGGCTAGGCCCTCCCACATCAATCATTAAGCAAGAAAATGCCCTACAGGCTTGCCTACAGGCAATCTAGATAGAGGCATTTTCTCAATTAAGATTCCCACTTCCTGGTTATATCTAGATTTATGTCAAGTTGACCAAAACTGATGAGGACAGTAAGGCTTTGATACTGCTTTGCTGAGAGCTCACATAGCACACTGTGTGACCTAGACCAACAGATACCTGTCTCACAGCTCTACAGGTGTGAAATCTGAAATGGAAGTGCCAATGTGGTCAGCTGCTCCTGACAGATGAAACTGAGGGGTTTGTTTTGAGTCTCTCTCTTTGCTGACCTCCTTATGACTTGCTTAATTTTAATTTTGCATTTTTTTGTCTGCATGTATATCTGTGTGCATACATGACTGACTAGTGCCCACAAAGGCCAGAAGAAGGCAGCATAGCCCCTGGAACTGGAGCTACAGATGATTGTGAGCCACCTCATGGATACCAGAATCCATCTACAGTTGATCCTGGATCTCTAGAAGAGCAGCCGGTGCTCTCAACTGCTACACCGTCTCTCCAGCTCCCTCTTTAAGTCTCTTCCCATTGTCCTTCCACACTATGTAATGGTTGTGTCCAAATTTTCCCTTCATATGGTGTCTCCGGCCATACTGGAGTAGAGTTCATCCTCTGTCCCTCATTTTAACTTGATGATTAAGATCCAGTCTCCAAATATTGTCACCATCTGAGGTACTAGCAAATACAACTCCAACATATTTTGGGGAGGATAACAGGTCATAACAGGTTTTGACTTCCATATTTTTGCTGTGTTCCTTGCAAAGACCTTTAATGAAGAGGGAAGAGGGCCAGGACAGGATCAAGCCAGCTGGTCATTACATATCAAAATGGCATCGAAGCCTTAAGCCTTGCTGCCCACCAAGGAACAAGGAGCTTCAGAGGATACAGCTTCCGGCTGGCAGATCTGAGTGCTCTCCACCTCAAGTTCAGCTCTGCACTGTCTCTCCTCGATCAAAAGGATGGACATCAGCTCCTCTGGGACCTGCATTACCCATGCTAAGTCTACTCACCCAGTCACTCCTTTGTTTAGTAATCCTTACTGACCGAGAACTACATAGTAGGCCTAGTGTGGGAGTCTGGGGTCATGGCAGCAAGCCAGGAATGGGCTCTGTTTTGAAGGCGCTCTCATCCTAGCCATAGAAACAAATAGAAAATGGAGACATCCAAGGGGGTTTCAGAAGGATGGAGAAAGGGATACTTGAGGGTAGGGAGCGAGCACTATAGGCTGCCCTGCCCTTGTCCTCACAAGATTCTTTTCCCATTGCCATGTTAACTTTTCAGATGTCATGCTGCATGCTGTGAAGCGTCCTCACAATAAAAGGATAATCCAAGTAGTCCAAGACAGTCCAGCATGTCCTGGCACTGGACAGATGGGCACTGGATCTCATGGGAGAGGTGCTGTCTCCCTGTCAGCCATCATGGTCCTGACATTTGGAGCAAAATGTCAATATACCAGATGCTCTGTGGGCTGCAGACCAGATTCCAGGGAAAAGAAGTAATGTACTCTCTAAAGCAAGAAAAGGCAAGCTGTAGGCTGCCACTAAAAGTCAGCCTACTTTGTGTCTTTGCAAATAAAACTTTACTCAGAGTCCAGACCACTCCCTTAGCAATTTGGTTACAGCTTCCTCTGCACCTATTAGTCAACAATCATTAATTATAACTGAGATGATGTAGCCTGAAAACAGACATTATGGCAGGATATCCAAAGCTGATATCACCATTCAGGACTTTCTCCTGTGCCAAGGAAGTCCAGATGAGCCGCTGATGGGGAGGTAGAACTGGAGGTGTCCCGGCTGGGTGATGGTCTGGTTCTTGTTGCTGAGAGACTGTAATCACTTCCCATCTGAGCCTCAGCCTCCCTGTCTGCATAGGAATGAGCAGAGAAGCCAGCCCGCTTTCTGTCAGGTCTGCACTGCTGTGATTGTGTTGAAGCAACTTGTTATCCTGTCAGAGGTTCTGTGACCCACAGGTGAGCTTTGTGGTCTCCGAGAGGCCTTGTAATTACTCTTGTAAGTCCAGAGAGAAGTCGCCAGAATTATTAGGGCAACTGAGGCCTCAGCAGGCTGAATCATTTCCCCAGATGGTGCCCTTTGCCATTAAGGTTAGCTTCGGACATAAGAACCAGGCATCTTCAGCAACAAAACAGAGGGATGAAACATAGAAGCCAAAGACACTGCCAAGTAAGTTCAGAGCTCATCACCCAGACTTCCAATCACGTCACATCTGAGTGCTCAACACCACTGTCAGTGGAGGCTGCGGGGAAGGAAAAGCATGAGACTGTGGTCTCTCTGTGGATCTCCCATCATACTCAGAACACCTTGGTCAGGTTATCTGTGCGTGTGTGTGTGTGTGTGTGTGTGTGTGTGTGTGTGTGTGTGTGTGTAGCTTACCTTCTAACCTCCAGGGACGTCAGGAAGACTGAAGATGATGAATAAATTATGTATAATTGTGACACATAGAACATAGCTCAGGTTATCGTCAGATCTGTGTCTTTATACTTGCCCAGATATGCATCATTGACCCCATTCATACTCAACCTGCCTTCTTGTGTGAGAAGAAAACAAAACCCAGAGAAGTTTAGTAACTCTCCCAGAACACACAGACTCAAATCCAAACTTTCCAATTCCACTCGCCAAGCGCTCTCCCACTTTTCCTGCCACCCCTCTCTCTTATTAACTACTCTGTGTCTTCCTTGTCCCAGGATAGGTGAGCACAGCACACCCTAAACCCATGTGGTAGAGATATGAGTTATACATTTCTCACTCTCCCTCCTCCTCCTCGTCCTCCTTACCCCCCTCCTTTCCCTCCTCCTCCCCAGAGAGAGCCTCCCTCCTCCTGTTGCTTCCCCAGAGCCACTGCACCATTTGCTCTTTCTCCCAGCCCTTTGCTCACCTCAGCTTCACACTCAGGAACCCCAGGAATCTCCAGCATGCCTGGGTAGGAGTTAGAATTGGGTGAATGTGGAAGGAAGGGTGCCTGAATGAGGGGAGGTCCAATGCCTGTTCCTGAAAAGTGACAAACACTTCAGAAAGGCTTTGGTAATGGGATGTGGATGTGTGAGTACCTTTAAGAAGCAGCCTCTGGCCTCCTTGCTGTCTCAGGCTCCCTCTCCTCCCTCTCTAGACTTCTCGCTCACTTTGCTTCCTCTACACTGGCCAAGCACACCTATTTCCTGGAGTTGGAGAGAAACAACATAAGGTAGTTTAACTTGGGAGCTGTGGGCAGAAGACATTAAGCACTTAAGACTGACAGTGTATATTTTAGGGCATGTTGTTGCAGCCAGGTGTCTGCCTGGAGCTTCTAGAGACCAGAGTCACAGTGAGCAGCAAGCGCTCAGAGGTAGAAGGAATCTGGAGTGGGGGTAGGGGGCTGGGGGTGGGGCTCTCATATTCTTCTTAGTCACACTTCTGTTCTACACAAAGAAGATTCAGAGAAGGGGAATGTGGAGTCCCCATGTCTGATGGGAAGACAAAGACTCTGAATTTACACAGTAGAAAAGTGCATCATATTGAAGGCAGAAATGAGACCACTTCATGCACGAGACCCTCAGCTCCCAGGCACTGTCTCTGCAAAGACATCTTCAGTATCTATCAGTAGAGTGGGGGAAGAAGGAAAGAAAGGGAAAATGAAGGAATTTTAAAAGGCACAAAAAAGTAGAGAGATGGGGAGAAATGTAGAAGGTAGAAGATCTGGAAAGGGGTTGAGGGGGAAGCATAATCAAACTATAGTATATAAGGAGACTTCTAAATAAAACATCTAGATTTAGGGGGAAATTAAGAGTTGTATAACACGCATCTAGATAATGGTGAGGTTAATGCGAGGAGCCTCAGATTCTCAGAAAATAATACCCCGATGAGAGAGAAGACACTGAACAACGCTGTAACACAGGAAGCTTACAGATGAAGAACGTGAAGACCTCTGGTCAGTACACACCTCCTACACATCAGAAGAGAAGAGATAACTAGCCATCCACACACAGTACAGAACTCAATGATCGGTGTCCCGGGGAAGATGCACTCAGCCTCCTGAGAAGCCATGTGTGCAGTCTCTCATGTGCAGTTACTATTCATCTATAAATGTCACATCCATTGTGACACCTGGAGACGTGGAGGGCTCTTAACCCTCTCACACTTGCGGTGGCTATAAACGGGTGCCAATCTTTAATAGGATGACCTGTGAGTATCTAATGGCATGTTCAATGATTTAATGACTTAATTCTGTCTTCCTCTTATCTTCTGATCCCTGGACAGTGGCCCTCTTAGATGGGCACCAGTCACAAAGAAACCTGAGAATCCCAGCAGGCAGATCTGGCTTCCACACTCAGAGTAGATCAAGGATGGGAAACAGATGTGACATTGGCCATAAACTCCCCTTGGTTGCCATTACATTCCCGGGTTCACATCCATTGTTCCTGGGTATTTCCATGCACTGGTCTGGTCTCCTGTGTTAAGAGACCTGGTGCCTTCAGCTATTTCATGGTTGTTGAACATTTAGAGGTGCTTCTAATTCTGTCATTTCTTTTTGGTTTTTTTGAGACAGTGCCTCACTATATAGCCCATGGCTACCCTGCAACTCTTTTTTTTTTTTTTTTGGTTCTTTTTTTTTTTTTTCGGAGCTGGGGACCGAACCCAGGGCCTTGCGCTTCCTAGGTAAGCGCTCTACCGCTGAGCTAAATCCCCAGCCATTACCCTGCAACTCTTAATATAGACTAAGCTGGACTTGAATTCGTGGTGCTCTCCCTGCGCCTCTGCCTTCAGGTTTTAGGGACTAAAGGCATGAGCGACCACACACAGCTGTTTTGTGCTATTACAGCGTGGTAAAAAGCATGGCTGTGCTAAAAAATCTCCGTACACAGACATGCTCATTACTGGAATAGATGCCCATGCAAAGGGCTGCTAAGGTGAGAGACTGGAAGTTCAGATAGAAGAAAAGGAAAGAGGCTTGGTGTTTGTTGCCAGCCTTTGTCTTGGGTAGACTCTCCAAGCTTGGCACCATGGCTCTAGCTCCTATGAGACAGCCACATTGATGGGCTCTGTTCCTTGCTTCTGGATCTAGGCACGGCACCTCCTTCCTTTACCCCTGAAGCCCTGGGGACTACAGCTCATCTTTAAGCTCCTTCACTTCTCCCCTCTGCTTTTCATGCTCACACAACTCTGTGTGCTCCCTACATTCGGCTCCCCACCCCCACCCCGAGATTATCAGCTGGCATGGATTCAGTCTTCCTAGTCGATTCCCGAACACAGACAAGTGCCAAGATTTTATGCAGGGGCATACCATGATCAACTGTCTGACTGTGCTGGTAACTTTTGTGTTGTTGTAAGTGAACGCCTGGCAGAAACAGCTTAAGTGAGGTATCTTCGTTACTGTTTTATTGCTGTGATGAACCACCACGATCAAGGCAACTGTTAAAAGGAAGCATTTAATTGTAGGCTTGCTTACAATTTCAGAGGGTCAGTCCCTTGTCATCACGGCAGGGAGTGTGGTTGCACAGAGGCATGAATGATGCTGGAGAAGGAGCTGAGAGTTCTGTATCCAAATCTGCTGGCTGTAGGGGGAAGGGAAGCAGGTGAGCCTGTCGTCATGGGCTTTTAAAACCTCAAAGCCCACCCCTAAATGCCACACTTCCTCCAACAAGGCTATACCTCCTAATCCTCCCCCAAAGAGCTCCACTAACTAAGGACCAAACATTCAAATGTATGAACACAGTGGCGGCCATTCTAATCCAAACTGCCACAGATTTAGGAAAGGTTTATTTGGGCTCCTGAGTCCAGAAAGATATTAGTGGTGAGAAGACAGGCTTTCAGGAACATGAAGAAGAGGTTCATTCATGTAACTGCAGTCCAGGAAGTGGAGAAAGCATGCTGGCACCAGGGCAGGTTTATACCTACCTCCAGTGACCTACTCTTTTTATGGAGCAGGGTCTCACTGTGCAGTCTTGTTTGGCTTGGAACTCACTTTGCAGATCAGGCTAGCCTCGATCTCATAGAGATCCAACTGAGTGATGGCATTAAAGGCATGTGTCACCAAGCCCAGCTCTGGTGACCTACTCTTGCCAGTCAGGCCCCACCTCTTCAAGACTCCACTACAACATTCCAGTTTTAACACCACAGTCCGGGTGCTGAGCACTCAAAGCCTGAGCCTGTGAGGTATGATTCAGATTCGAAACACAACACACACTTCAACCCATGGCATTGGCCGCTGGAAATATGGGCTAAGGAGTCCCATAGGGCAGTGACCTACATAATAATGGTAGCTGTGTGTGAGCAAAAGGGCATGGCTTGAAAATTGTAAGGAAGGGGTCAGAGATGTAGGCTGGATTTCTGTTTTTACTGAGTGGTGATGCTGCCTGTAGCGTTTTGAATGAGAGTAGCTCCCATAGGCTTGTATATTTGAATGCTTAGTCAACAGGGACTGGAACTGTTTGAGAAGGATTAAGAGGATTAGGATGTTTGGGCTTGTTGGAAGGGTTGTGTCATTGAGGGCAGGCTTTGCAGTTTCTAAAGTCCATACCAGGACCAATATCAATCTCCCTCTCCCTCTCCCTCTCCCTCTCCCTCTCCCTCTCCCTCTCCCTCTCCCTCTCCCTCTCCCTCTCCCTCTCCCTCTCCCTCTCCCTCTCTCTCCTCTGTCACTTTCCTGCCTGTGGATTGAAATGTAAAGCTCTCAGCTACTGCTATGGCAATATGCCTGTCTGTTTAGCACCATGCTAACCATAAACTAGCCTCTGGAGCTGTAAGAATGCTCCTAATTAAATGCTTTTTTAAATAAGAGCTGCCTTGATCATGGTGTCTAATCACAGCTATAGAACAGTAACTAAGTCACTGCCGTTTCCAAAGTGAGAATGGTGGGATTTCCTTACCCACAGAGTATGGAGAATAGGAGAGATCCCTCTTTCTTCTCCTCTTACCTTTCTCCTCTGCTTCAGCCTCCAGGGCTACAGGGAGATGTCAACAGCCACATAACAGCACTCCAGGAAACGTCACAGCACTTTTCTCAAAAAGAAACAACAGAAAGTAGTTAGGCATGGCACCCGTGGTATTTCCGGAGCCCGCTGCACACCTCTGAAGCTTGAAGGACAGGAGTTCCAACACCAGCTAGCTCACTTACACGGCAGCTCGCAGCAGTAGCAGCTGTGTGCCTACTAGGTGTAGGGCCCAGGCTGGGAGTTTCATATACATTCTCTCTGAGCTCCAAAACGTAAGTCAGTAATCCTAATTTAATTTTCAGTCATAACTGGTGGAAATTCACTTTAGTCTCTTACATGATTGGATCCTGTATTTGTGAAGCCCCATGCCTGGTGGGACCATTACATCATGTTGACAATATAAATTAGACTGATTAGGGGCTGACAACATCGTTAAGAATGATATACAATTTAGAAGCTGGCATTATTGCCTGTTAAATTTATACATGACAAACTGCCTTCTATCTCTGCCCAGTGATAGTTGGGCACCAACCCAAGTCACAGGAAATGCCATAGTGCGAACTATAGACCAATCATTAGCTGTCCCTGGGAGGTCACTCAGCCCTTCCAGCCCTACTGACAGACTGGCCTTGGGTGAAATGATGAAGGGGAGGAAGTCTATCTTTCCACCCTTGGTACCCAAGGACATGTCTCAGCTCCCAGATTCCCAGCAGAGAAGTCATCCTAGCACATGGGAAAGCTCTGAAAGGCTGGCTTAACTACTTAATAGGTGAGTTAGTCTCTTTGAGCTTCAATTTCTTCCTCTAAAAAAAAGTTAATAAAAAAAAAGCAATTTTTTGACCTTGCTGTACTATGAGAGTTTTCTGCAACTGGATGAGCCGGTAAATAGGAAACACTGGGTGTCAGTCAACTCTTCTCAAATCGCAGCAACCGTGACAAATCTCTGCTGTTGGAAACTGAGAACTTACTCCCCCCACACATCTCTAAGTCAGTTGAGCAGTGTCTGATCCAGGCAAAGCCGGCTGAGTTATTCTGCTGTAGGCTAAAGCCTGGGCTAGAAAGGGTGCTGTTCAGTTCTTTTGTATTTGTTCTTGAGCCTAGCCTGGATGGACAGGAAGCAGCCACTGAGGAAAAAATAGCTTTCTCAAAGCGATGGCCAAAGCACAAATGGGGAATCTTCACTACACAGACCACCGCACGTCATACCATGTCTGTTGGTTTTGTAGCAAAACTAAAAATGGGTGGAACTGGTTCCCGTGCATACCCTGGGAGTCTGGTGCTCATCTGACCAAGCCCCATGTCTTAGGGTTTCCATTGCTGTGAAGAGATCATGACAAGGTAACTCTTACAAAGGACATTTAATTGGCACTAGCTTATAGGTTCAGAGGCTCAGTCCGTTATCATCAAGGCAGAAAGCATGGAACAGAAGGAGGTGAGAGTTGTACATCTTGTTCCCTGTTCCGAAGGCAAACAGGAGAAGACTAGCTTCCAAGCAGTTAGGAGGAAGTTCTCAAAGCCCCCAACCGCAGTGACAGACTTCTTCCAACAAGACCACACCTACTCCAAGACAATAATTCCTAATAGTGCCTCTCCCTGGGCCATGCATATTCAACCACTACACCTCACCCCAGAGGTAAGCAGATAAACTTGCCTGAAGATGGAAAGAGAGAGTCGATGGAGAGTAGATGGTTTTAACATTGCTCTGTTCTACCACATATGGGTATACATGTTTAACAAGGGATCATTTGTGGTGATGTCTTTAGCCTCACTAAGGGTTGAGAAGTCAAACTGTCTTTCCATCTGTTGCTTTTACTCCAAACCACCTTGTTTGGTAGATGCTGATCAACCTGGACAACCATCAACTTTCTGGATTTACTACCTGTTCAGTCATATCCAGTGGAACCCATGTCAAAGATGTGTCAGGTCCTCTGATTCCTGTCTGTCTCATAACAAGTGAAGTAGCCAGTTTCATCTGCCTCCATCTTGCAAAGGAGACTGTCAAAGGAACCGTTCTGCCTTGTTTCTCATTTGTCTCCATCAACTTCCTGAGGCTAGAAAGTCACTAATAACTACTGTGATAGTTTAAATACATTGGGTTCATGGGAAGTGGCACTATTAGAAGATATGACCTTGTAGGGATAGGTGTGACCTTATTGGAGAAAGTGTGTCACTGTGTAGGTAGACTTTGAGGGCTCCTAGTGCTCAAGCTCTCTCCAGTTCAGAAGAAAGAGTCTTCAATTGCTGTCTTTGGATCAAGACATAGAACTCTCTCTTCTCCTTCTCCAGAACCATGTCCGTCTGCAGGCTACCATTTTTTTCCTGCCATGATGGTAATGGACTGAACCTCTGAACCTGTAAGCCAGCCCTGATTAAATGTTTTCCTTTAAGAGTTGCCTTAGTCATGGTGTCTTTCACAGCAACGGAAACCCTAAGACAACTACCAACTATGTTGGCATAAACCACATGATTGGTAATCAGGTGTCTTCATAGATGGAATCCATTTTGATTCTTTACCATGTCCCCATTCTACATATAAGGAAACAGAGGCCCAGAGAGCTGCACATGGCTTTACCCAGGTTATATCAACCTGGATTGAGAAATTTGGGATCTTAACAATGATCTGCAGGTTTTGGAGTTGGGCTTCCCCTCTCCCACTCTGTGGATGGGCTTCTTTCCGACCAGGACCAAATCGTTCTCTCTTGTGGCTTTCCCTGGCTCCACAGCACTCCCACTAATGTCACCCCAGCCCTGTGGGATGGTCTATCTACCACATCCACAACGATTTCACTTCTTTAATTTATGTGAACAGAAATCACTCACTAAAATTTAATTTGGTAAATTTCCATCTTTGTAAGTAGCTAATTCAATGAAGGCGAGGCGGTGAGGCAGCAGTTACTCAAGCTATTTCCGTTCAGTCAGCCTTCTAGATTGCCAAGAAGGCTCAAGAGTCCTAGGCTGCTTTAAATCCATATCCCTCCATTATTATGTCAGGGAGAGTCATTATGTCACTGAAGAAAACACTTCCTGTCTGGAAAAATAAAAGGCCATCATGTGCCTCGGATTAGCGTTTTCTGCCAGGGATTAGGCAGGAGCTCTTGAGGAGCCTGCTCTCTGTATTATGTGGTTTGATGAATACCTAACCACATTGACTGCTGATGACTATTTATCTAGCCCAGAGCAATGCAGTTCAACAGACCAATCCTTATGCTCCACAGATACCTTCTGAGCTTTCTGCCTGGAACTCAGCTCCCAGAATCCATTGGGACATGGCATGGAGAAGGGGAACAGTACTTGGCACACAGAAACCATTCAGGAAATACTTCTGGGCTTTGTGGGACTTCGTGTGGATGGTGGAGAGTTAAAAATGCCTCTAGAATGAAGACCCTGGGCCATGTCGCAGAGAGTAGGACAAAAATGGAGGAGGCCACGTAAAATGACATCCTGGGATGTAAAACCTGTTTGGAGGAAGACAAAGCTCAAGGTCAAGGTTCTGTCTTTGCACCATCAAATGGACACCATGAGGTGGGGACAGAGAGGGTGGTGGTTAATTTTTGAGAGGAACAGGCACTTGTCCCAAAGAGTGAATTTCCTAAGAGGTGGTAAGGCCTGTGTTGGGATAGGCTTGATTTGAAAGTAGCAGGAAGAAGAAAGAGCACATTCAGACAGCCATTACAGCAGGGGAATTTGCGGAGGAGCCCAGAGTCCTAACTCAGTCTGTATTTGACCACCTTGCTTCTGCTAGTCCAAAGATGGCTGAATTGGGTCTGCATAGCCAAGGAGACATTGAACATAGGGACCTGAAATTGGGGGCAACTGCAGAAGCAGAGTCCATCTGGAGAGCCACAAGTGACTGTAGCATGCTTCTCTGCTTGGTAGAGAAGCATGTGTCATAGATACACAGGCTCTGGGTTGAGGGACACTTGGGCCTATTGCAGTCTGGAGGGCACAGAGAGGCAGAGGAATCAGAGAACTCTCTCAGAAAGGCGGACGCCAGGAGGCCTTAAGGAACTGATGCCAAATGGTTGTGAGTCATTGAGATGAAGGCTCGGGACTGGTAGATCTGAGCCAGTGAGTGGAATCCCTTCCAGGGCATTTGCTGGGGCTGAGGTCACAGAATAGAACATCAGTTCCAACATAAAGTAGCAGCTGGGTGGCTGTTTGAGGAAAGCCTGCCAGCCACAGTTCTCACCTGTTGACAGGGTCTAAGAGCCTCATAAATTCTGATGTAGATGTAGGGTGGGGTAGAGTTTCTAAAAATAAACAGTCCTGACTCTGTGTCTTGGATGTATGGTCTCAGAGAAAATGCTCTTGGACCTTTGTTTCCTTACCTATAAAATAAACCTGACTGAAATGTTCCTGCCCCTTAAGAGCTGGTGTGCTGATTAGACAGGGTCATGTGATCTGTGAACTCTAATTTACCCTCACTTACTGGGCCAGCCACTAATGGTGCAGGATCACAGGGTCTCTGAGTTAGAGAGTGACAAGAGCTGCTTTCTAAGACCTGAAGCTCTGACTCTAGCTTTGAAGTCACCAGCAAACAGGAGCAAAGTCTGCCCCTCAGTGTGGGGCCTGGTCTGGGGGCCTGTCAGTGGTCTCACATATGAATGGCTACCCTGAAGACAGATCCACACCAGGTTGTCCGGTCCTCATCCACTTTGCACATTAGTGTCAGGCGAGTGCTGACAAGTGCTGACCTTCTGCCTGTCCAGGGCTCACTGACAACCCTTCCCTTGATGGCTGCCACAGCACCAGTGTTTACAGGTCTCCCTGAGACCTTGTTCTCAGCCTCCTATAGTACATCACAGTGAGGTCTCATCCTGAAGCTAATCTTACTAGGACTCCTTCTTAGCCAGTGACTTCTAGACTTGACTTGTCTGCTCTGCCCCACTGTGTAGACATACTTAACTCTGCTTGATATAGACTGTGGTTGAGGAGCTCAAACAGAATTCATCCCAAATGCAATTCCTGCACACTCTCTTCCCCACACACATTTCTTCCCCAGTCTCCTGTGACGGCCATCCATGAAGCTCTGCCAGCCTGTCTAGCTTTATATCATCCATGCCATCTGCTGTCCCTCCCTCCTTCCGGCATCCAGCTTATTGGAGCTTCCATCCACCCCTGCTTCCCAAACACAACCCACTACTCACTTCCCTCAACTCCCCTGGAGCACCTCCGGGCCAGGTGCTCTGCAGCCCCAAGATGTCGGATGACTTTTAGGACTTCTTCAAACCCATGGCCTACCAAGAAGCCGGGGAAGCATTTTCAAAACACGAATCAAGTTGTATCTGAGGTCTTAAAAGCCTTCTTCCTGATGTAATTAAAAAACAGAACAGAGCTGAGGCAGATGGCATAGGGTCGAAGTGTGAATAGGGTGCTGAGGGGAGCTTAAAGACAAGATGCATGACTGGGAGCAGCAGAGAGTGAGACAGAGCTGCAAATGGCAGCCTGACAGAGAATGTGTTGTTGTCACCTTAGAAGGGAGAAACTTGGCGTGCCCACAGCTGAAGGGACACACCCGAGGGAGCAGGGTTTGAGGAATTTGTTTAGTTAATAAGGTTTCTTAGAAGAGCTGGCATCTAATTTACTTTGTTCACCACAGGATTTCTGCCTAAATAAGATTATTTTCCCCTGCTCCCTAGGAAAAGAAAGCCACAGAGAGACACTTGGCCTACAAGTCCCTTCTGGATCTAGCCTCATCCAGCCGCCTGGAGCTGACATAGCTGTCAGCCATGCTCTGTGGCAGCTGAAGAGAGAGACCCTGAAACACACAGCCTGATTGTTCCTCCTCCTCCTATTCCTGCCTCCTCTGTCTTCTTTCCTGAACATTCCACCCTTTAGCTAGCTGACTAGGGTACAGATGCCCTACCAAGGGTGTTGGAGTTCTCACAGGGAAGCAGGACACCCATAGAGGAGGGACATGGTAAGGAATGTCAGTTCCTGGACAGTGCGGCGTGGGCTAAGACTGGCTGAGAAAGATGGCTGTGGAGGACATCTGTGTAATAGAGATTGACCTGACATGCTTCAGATCTAAGACTGGCTGATGGGAGGAATCTGGTGTGAAGACCCCAGCTTCAAGCAAAGTAAGAAGGTCTCCTTACACATGGTAATGGGCTTGAGTGTCAGATCCTAAGAGAAACAAAAAAAAAATCACAATATGTAGGCTAGGGCAGTAGCCTGATATGAGGATTCAGAGTTCCTAAGAGACAAAGGTAGAGCCAAGACACAAGGCTGGTCACACTGAGGGGGACATGATCCAATAACCACTGCAGAGAACAGAAGCCAGACATTTCAGATTGAATTGTCTTCCCCCAAATCACATGGTGATACCTTCACCTCAAGATCTTTTTAACTTACCTTACATGGAAATGGAGTAGTCCTCTGAGGACTGACACCCCATGCCAGCCAACCTTGCACACACAGGCAGGTAGTTGCAGGGATGTGCCTAGAAGCTGAAGCATGCCAAAGTTTTGCAGTGACCTCTTAGGAGCTGGGGCCAAGCACAGAACAGAATCTCATGCCAGCAGAGAGAAACCACCCTGCAGACAGCTTTGTGGGTATCTTGAACATCTTGCTTCCAGATCTGTAGGAAAGTAAGCCTCTGTTGTCAAAACCCCTCAGTTTGTGTCACTTTTTAATGGCAGCCCTAGAACACTAATGTCCAGGGCCATCAGTACAGAAGCAGGTTATGAACACCGAAAGGAAGAAATCAAGAATAAATAGATCTTATGGAGTTGAGTTAGAACTGGATGCGAGATGGTAATCTAATGGATTTCAGGGGTTAGAAAAATACAAAAAATGAATAAATTTAAATGTAATATGAGGCAAGTTTCCTAGATTTGTCTTCTGGGAAAGCCTAGAAGCAGACATATTCCAACAGAGATAGATGTGCCCAGTGCCCAGATCATAGCTACTCACTACCACATTCCACTGAAAGCTAAAAGTGTCCCCGAGACAAATGACTGCTTCTAGACATAGAACTTATGCACAGTTAATTCTGAAAATCTTATGCCGGAAATTAAGGAGGTGAGCAAAGGAAATGGTGACATGTCCCTGTGATGTCGGGAAGCTCTACCAACCTCCCACTGGTCACCCATAAGATAATTCAAGTGCCACACTAAACAGTGACAGTGATGGATTACAGCTCATGGAATAAAACTGGAAACACAGGTAGATACAAATAAGTGAATAAGTTAAGATGCAAAGAGGAATAAAATAATTATGCAATCTCAAACCCCCTTGTTGTAAAAAATGCTTACTGATTAAAAGAGGAAAAGAATAACATTGTAGTGGAGAAGTCTGGCAGACTGAATCTTAATTGATGAGTGCAAACATCTTGAGTAAGGGACAAATTGGAATCAAGTGCTGCTGGATGGGATGGAGGAGAGATGCAGGAGGATGTGCCAGTGGCTCTGTTCTATTCCTGCCTGTGAGGTGTCAATGCGATCTAATCACAAGGAAGCCTCAGACAGACCCAAAATAACCGCTGCGATCTTCAGAAGTGCCAAGGTCTCGAAAGTCAAGGGCAGGATGAGAACTGTTTCTGACTGAAGGATTCTAAAGGGACCTGGGAAGTGGGTCCGATGCATAAATGGGAAATAGATCCTTTCTCCTGTAAAAGCCATTATCGGAACCACTGGGATGATTTGAATGAGTTCTGAAGACTCCACACATAGATACAGCCTGCCAGCCTCCTGAGCATGGTGCTGACTTATAGTTAGGAAAATGCACCCCCCCACACACACACACATTCTGTGTGTGCCTGTGCACATGTGTGCATGTGTGTGGGGGGGGAGTAGTGTGGACTTGCATGTGTGTAAAGACCAACCTTGACTGTCTTTCTCAGTTAATCTTCACCTTATTTTTTTGAGACAGGGTCTCTTGCTAAGCCTTACACTCAACAACTGAGCTAGACTTGGTGGCCACTAAGCCAGGATCCTTCTTCTTTTCTTTCTCCTCTGCACTGGATCACAGGCACATGCTGCATGATTTTTATATGGGTTCTGGGAGATCAAACCCAGATCATCCTGCCTGCATGGCAAGCACTTTGATGACTGAGCCATCTCCACAGCTCTTGCTTTATATTTTGATCCAGTGACTCATATAGCCTGGGCTGGCCTTCAATTCCTGAGGCTGTCTCCTCAAGCCTCCCAAAAGCTGGGATTACAAGTATTTACCACTATGCCTTCCTTGAGAATGTTCTTTGTGATAGAAAATACACATTGAACTATCAGAAAATAATAGGACACCATTCAAGAAAATGAAGGGACACGTGTGTGTGTGTGTGTGTGTGTGTGTGTGTGTGTGTGTGTGTGTGTACTTTCAAATTCTCGAGAACCTTTAGTACTATAAGAAATGAGTCACACAAAACTAATACGGACTTGGGTATTATTAGACACAGCATTTGCACTTCTGATTGTCTCCTCAGTGGTCCTGGCCATGGACCGCATATCCCAAGTAGCAAGTCCATTCACTCTGTTCTTCTCTCTGCCAGAAGTCACCAGCTCATCCCCATCACGGGTTTTTTCCTCAGAACCAACGGCCTGGAATCTGTCCTCTTAGACTTTAGTTCCTGCTGCCATCAGTTCTCAGGTGTCACTCTTCCAGAGAGACCATCACTGACCACGCTCATCAACCCTCCAGTCACATCTCATTTTCTTTGCCATCTCAGTTTACTGTGACTTCTGTAAGAAATTCCCACTTTAACTTAATGGCTCAAAACAATACTAATTCACTTTCTTACATGTTAATGTTAGAAATCTAACACTGTCTTCCGGGACCACACTTGGGGTCTTTGTGGGGCTGTGGTTACTCTAGAGACTCTGGAAGATGACTTTTTCCATTCTAGAGTGCATAGGATGCTGTATAGCCTGGTCTTCTTGTCCTTCCTGCATCTTCTAAAGCATCAGTGAGATATCTCTCAGTGTCTGCCCTCTGGAGTCACATCTTTACTCCTAGACTTGTCTACTGCCCTCTCCCACTTCTCTGTGCCTCTGTAACTAAGCTGGACCCATCCAGATAACTGAGAATAATCATCCTCTCATCATTTATCACCTAATTACATATTTTTACACTATGAAGCAGCATACTAACAGAGGCTGGAGATTGGGATGTAGGCGTCACTGGGACACCATTCATCGTTCACCTGATAACACGTTCTTTACTTGCCAGCCTTTCGGAATGGAAGCGTGGCCATTCTCTAATTCAGTCATGCTCATCTCCTCTCCTCTTATCCCTAGGATCCTGAGTGAACTGTTTGTGAATGGACTCAGTGGCATTTGCTCTGTAGCATCGCTAGGGTGAATGAGCTAAGCAGTGTCCCCAAAGTATATCTCCCAAGGCTTAGTACATTGTGAAGTGTGGTCCACCTTCACTCCTGCCTTTCCCCACCACAAGCCTGAGGACCAGGAAGGGCTGTGTGTGACCTTTCATCAGCAGACCGCCAACCATTTGCCATTCCTCATCTTCCCCTTTTCTCTGGGGTTCGTGACAGCAAAGTCCCTTCCCTGGTTTTCCTGAGATGCCACAGCCTAAATGGAATATGACAGAGCCAATAGAGTTCACTTCCCTCCAACATGCACCTCCTTACACGCACAGATATGTTCTCCCAGGTCTTCCTCATAAGTAACTTGCTTGAGTATGTCAACTTTTCTTTAAATAACTGGAGAGGCATAAGGAGAAAGGCCTTTTTCTGAAGTTCCAGAGAGGAACTCATTCAAAACAAAGACCTAGAAGTGAGTTGTTCGTCAGACCCAACCCTACCAATATTATTAACAATTTTTCTCAAAACCCATCATGAGTCTTGCCTACCTTTAAGGATATGAAGGTTAATAAAATTCAGAATATGCAATGTAAGTGCTCTGGCATTGCTAGTGCCTTGGATTAAGCATGTTGTTGTTGTTGTTGTTGTTGTTGTTGTTGTTGTTGTTGTTTGGGTTGTTTGGGTTTTTTTTTCATTGCTTGGATTAGATTGGTCTCACTACTTCCACTGTGAACTGCCCTTGATCCTCTGTGGCTCAATGCGGCCCTGGGGGTGGTGTCTTGGAACTATGTCAGAGCAACTCTCACCTCTACAGTCCTTAGGGATCTTGCTTTTCTCTCCCTTTTCTTCACTGAAACCTCTGCAAATATTTATTTACAGCCCCCACTGTACCAAGGAAACCTAATGGTTTAGTCAAAGATGCTCCACAAGCCAGATGTAGCTCCAGGCTTAGGACATATTGCAGTAGTAAACAGAGACAGCAAGTCTATTTCTGGCCACCTTGGGACTTACTTTGGGCTCGCAGTGAGATATGGGTAGCAACTCCAGCCAGAGATATTTGAGTTCTCTAAATCTATTCTTCTCTTGGATTCATAATTCATTTGGAGGAGTCATGTGTTTTTTAGAGAAGTTGAACCTTATGTGATTGCTTCCGGAAACATGTAACTGACCCATGGATACATGTGTACACACACACACACACACACACACACAGAGAGAGAGAGAGAGAGACAGAGACAGAGACAGAGACAGAGAGAGACAGAGACAGAGACAGATATACAGAGAGAGACAGAGAGACAGAGAGAGACAGAGAGACAGAGACAGAGACAGAAACAGATAGAGAGATAGAAAGACAGAGACAGAGAGAGGGACAGAGAGCCCTTTGTGGATCTGGGTTTAGGACCTACTTTTTGCCACAGGCCTGTCCAATCCAGGAGAGCTCTACTCCCCTCCAGCCAGTTTCCCGTTTCAGGAAGCCATGGAATTGATGACATAAGAAGTTTAGAGACTGATGAGCAACAGCTCAGTCTCACACCTGGCTCCATGGGTACTCACGAGTGAAAAGGAAAATGACGGATGCTAGCTCGGGCAGCAAAAATGGAGAGGACGCCTTTTCAGACCTGCCAGAGACAGGGGTGTATATAGCCAAAGGCATGAGGGAAAGCTATTATTTCTGCCTCATATAAAAAACTCGTAAGTGTTCAAATGAATTGGAATCTTTGTAGGCTAAGATTTCCTATTGTGTGTTCTGGCATTTTAGAATGTAATGAGCAGCTTGCCTTCAAGAGATCTCAGGCTCACGCTGAGCCCAGGAACTCTGGTTTCTGAGTGGGTGCATATATCCAAAAACGTAATCAAAGCACATCAATGAAAGAGAACCTTCTTACCCTGGGTAAACAGGGGCTCCGGGCTTAGTCCGTCTGTGCTTCAGAAATAATAACGTCTTTATGTTCACACACACAAGAATGCGTGCTGCCTCAGTCACAGAATCCATTTCTAGAGGACCACCCTTCTGCACCAGTCCATGAATAACTGAACATATGCATACACTTCATTATGATCAGACTCTGACATCATATCTCCAGCCACTTTTCCCACTGCATCATCCAAGGATCTTGGAGTGTCATTCAAAATCTGAGAAGGAGGCAAGTTCCACAGCCTGTGGTGGCGGGATGGCCACTAGCCGTGGTGCTGAAAGAAGCCTGGCCCTTCAGAGCCACTTCAGCCAAACCTGCATTCACTTGCCTTCAGTGGATTACAGCCGTCCACAAGGCACCTGTTGACTGAAATCACGTGTTCTCCGGGCTTTCGTGTGGGTTCCTGATTGACTCTTCCAAGTCTCCAACTCCCTTTCAAGCCACTCTTCTGCTAGAATCTCATGCCTCAGCCACACTGCTCAACTTGTAATTTCTTCCACATTCTAGATTTCTCTGTAATTTTGGATCTCTATGTATGCTATTTCTTAAAATGTCAAAACACACCATCCTCTTCACCCTCCTCTTCCTCCTCTTCCTCCTCTTCCTCTTTATTATCATCACCACTGCCACCACCCACCACCACCACCACCACCACCACCACCACCACCACCACCACCACCACCACCACCACCACCATCATCATCACATCTTCGATGCTGCCACCACCACCACCACCACCACAACAACAACAACAAATACTTACAATTCCTACTGATCACCAATTCTTTCAGAGTCAGCCTTTGTGTCACCTCCTCTGGGAAGACTTCATCAATTACCCTTGAGTTGCTTTTCTCTAGCTAAAAGGTTTTAAGCAAGTGAAATTAATCATTTCAATTCCCTGGGCTTCCTTATGCTCTACTCTCTGGTGTGGTTTCCTTTTTTCATTCTGTCCTTCTCTGGTACTGTCTAATTAGCTTGGAAGCATGGGACCCACTAATATCACACCCTCTCTGCAGTGTGAAAGCAGCGTCTGGCACACCACAGGTTCTGAGAACTGTATGGGATGGCTACCCTAGAACCTGTGTTCCTGGACGTTCTTCTGCCTCAGCTGTATGTTGTTCTCCAGGGAAGTAGAAGTTGGGAGGGGAGGACAGTGAAGTAATTCCTCAAGCTATAAAGAGGATGGGTATTTGAAGATAAGGAGGAAAAATGGGAAATTTCACTTCTAGAAAATGTTTGACCTGAAAATGAGGAATTGGGTTGTGAGTTAAAGTAGAAAAGAGTCATAAAGCAAAAAATAAAAAATACCCACAGCCCTTGAAGTTTGGGAAGAGATCTTTTACCTGTCTTCTGCTAATATACTTGGCTCTTGACAAAACAAACTCCACTCCTATAAGTGGGAAATACTGAGACCCGACTCTTGCAGCTGCATTCCCACCCACAGGAAATCAGCTGATCTGCAGCCTGAACTCTCCCTCACACCCCAAAGCCCAGACTAGCAGTCAGGCATCCCTGGCTCTAGAGGAATCTGTAATGAGCAAGGCAGTCTGGATTCTCCCAGGCCACCATCTTCTAACCTGGCCATTTGAAGGACCATTTAGTCTTTGTGATAACTCTCAATTGCTCTTGGCTCTCAATTCAGTTGAAGGAAGGAGGGGCTATTCATTAGTCCTCCTCTAAAGGATTCCTGCAAGTGTTCCTTAGCTCCACTGTTCATTTCATGAGCACTTTGGTGTCAGGGAGGGTGTTAGGTTCAAGGCCAAGAAGGCAACTGAGGAGTGCAATGTGTTTCCTGTCTTCAAGGAACTGGTGGACAGGTGAAAGAGACCTCAGGCAAGGCGAATTACTAGAATTCAGTGTGAGAGTGTTCTATAGATCATGGATAGTGAAGAGCAATAGGAATCAGAGCTAATTGTGTCGATTCAGCCACGGGGACATGGGTAGGGAGAGTCAGGAATGATTTGCCTGAGAAGAAAATGATTGTTTCCAGTCTGAAAGAATAGTTCGTGCTTTTTCCATCAAATAAGAGGGGAGAAGTCTTTTCTAAAGTATGGAAGCTCATATTGCCATGCACATCGCCTTGAGGGCTTAACTAACACTCTGTGTAACTTTGCAGAATGCAGAAGTGAGAAACGGTAAGAGATTGGCTGCAGAGTGGAGTGCGACTAGATAAAAGACTTCTTAAGCCAAGGTGTGGTGTCCAGAATTTATCTTAGCATGGGTTGCAAACTGGGAAGAGGACTAGGACCAAAGAGGCTTTATCACACATAGAATCCTGAGAAGGTGTTCTCAGGATTTGGCCTTGGACCCTAGCAATCAGCCACTTGAGGTTTCTCTGAACTCCTCCTGTACAGGGGAATAAAGAGAAATAAATAAAGGTCTAAGATGGCTGGACACTTTGTACAGTTATCCTAGTGACAATGATTTTGTTAGGAGTGCATGACACAATTCAGGCATTTATGGCCATAATTTAGCATTTAGTCAAAATGAAAATTGGCAGTATAAGGGCCGTGAACGCATTCTGGACCACAGAACACATTTTGGATGCTAAATATACTCCTACTAGAGCTGAACATGACACTAGACCCATAAAGAAAGATGATGTCATTGGCTAAGAACATTGTTTCTAAAGACATCCGTTCTTACAGTGTAAGCTAAAGCGTGTCCACTTCAAATGACCTTGGAGACACACTCCAAATGTGGGGACTCCCAGCCCCAGCTATGGCTTCTGATGCTGACTTCAAAGCAGAGATAGAAGTGAAAAGAAAGAGTTACACAATGCCCGAGAACCTTGCTCATGCCCACAGGTCCCCACCACCATTTCCCAGCATGAGAGTCAGCTCCAGACTGAGATAACTTCATTCCTTCTGCTCAGTCAATAAATGAAGGCTGCTGCCTACTTAGCTCAGACCATCCCTGTTCATCTGCCACACATCCTTGAGAATGTCTTGCTTTTCCTGTTTCTGTGACAAACTACTCTGACAAAAGCAACTTAAGGGCCAGGAAGGGTAAATGTGACAGTGACCAAGAGAGTTCTGCTAGGCAGGTGCCAGTATTTGAATATGAATTCTCCCCCAGCTTGTGGCACTGTTCAGGGGTCTTTCTACAGTGTTGAAGGGGTTGAAACCTTGGTGGCAGAGATGGGCCACTGGAGGTAGGGTTTTGAGGACTATTTATGGCCCAGGCCCACTTTAATTTCATCCTCTGCTTCTTGATCAAGTCATCATGCAAAGACTTCCAACTCCTGCTCTCACTGCCAATACCTTCCCCACCATGGTAGACTGAACCTGCCCTAAAACTGTGAGCAAACAGAATTTTTCCTCCTTTAAGTTGTTTCTGTCAGGTATTTTGTCACAGTGACACAAAAGTGACTTGCAATAAGGCATGTAGAAATTATGGTGAAGAGAGAGGCTGTGGTTGTATAACAATTTCCTTCTAGTTGGAGTATGGGATATGAAACAGTCCATTCTTCAGAGAAGCACGCTCATTAAGCAGGAAGTAAACAACTCAAAAGCTTTAGGAAGTCCCTGAACCTGACTAGACGCATTAGGCACCTCTCTGAGTAGACATAAGCATATATAAGCTGTAAAGACTGCTGAGAAACACTCTCAAACAAGTTGAACTTCCTGAAAGAGGTTCAGACAAACCAAGCTGCCTAGAAGAAACGCTCTGACTTGGTGAGCTTCCTGAAGATTGGGCAGCATGGGATAGGTTTCTGTCTGTCACAAAATGTCACCCACACTAGAGTAGGCTTTGGTGATTCATCTTCCTTTCAGTCATTTCTGCTCTTGCAACCCCTTGCTTGCACTCCCGAGACCCCAATAAAAATCATTTATTTACCAAGTTGGACTTCAGTGCTATCCTTACTTTGCTCTGTCATCAATTTTCTTTCTGGTGTGAATAGATGTTTGTTCATGTCTCTGCAAGCACAGTGTCACACAACATCATCAAGGGCATGCTTAATGGAACCTTTCGTCCTAGACTAATAAGGAGTTTGTTGACAGAGGAGATGGAGATGACTGTCAAGTCAAAAAGATAGACATTGGTGTGTATTTCCTGGTGCCTCTGGCACGTGACTTGGCCCATGTATGTTTGTGTTACTGACTCATAAATCTTAAACAGTGTTAGGGACAGAGTCACTTTGTTTTCCTATTGTTCATCAACACATCGCCAGCAGCAGGGGCAGTGGGAGACCAGACATGCACTCACTGTGACTTGAACCTACACTTTCTCCATGAACCTTCAACTGTCTCACCCATCAAACACATAAGCTGTGGAGGTATCTTGAAAACCAAGCAAGATGATGGAGGTCAGGCCACTTTGCATACCAGCTCAGGCTGGCTGCCATACTACCTGGATTCCCACTAGCTGCACAGGTACCAAGGCCAGACGTAATGGGAAGCCTCTTCCCTTAGACACTGTGAATATGACCACTTAGACAAAATGGACACCAGGAGCTTGAGTCCCAAGGTGTCACCACTATGACCAGAAAGAGTAATAAATGGAAGAATGTTCATTTGTCCTTGGTTAACTAGACCCAGGAACATGCCTGTTCGTCAGCACTGCAAGTCTCCATCAAAATGGAGAGGATTTCCAGGGACTCTGTTCAATGGTAGTTGTTAAACCAGGGAAATCAGTTGTTGAATTCTGTTATATGCTTTCCCTTCCATGGAACAGAGACAAGCTGTGCTCCATGGTAAAATATCTCTAAATATTCTGACTGAGCAGAGGCATGTTGATGTAAACATTCCCTTGAAACTTTACAATTCTCTTCATGTCAAGAGATACACTTGTCTTTGGTGTTGTTGCTCTTTAGATATTTCTCTTCTTTAATCTACTGATTGCTTTTGCTGCCCCCAAAACATGTAAGTGGAACCTTTGGGCACTAACGACATCCCTGCGTGCACTTGCAGACCCAAGGTTCAATTGATGTCATCATGGTCTCCACCACCACCATCATCACCATCGTTCTGTGACCATCATCAGTACCAGGACATCCTTTAACCAAGCTGCTTCTCATCTTTATATGAATTTTTCCTCCAATGCCTCCAACAACCCTGTGTGGTGGATACTGGCTTATCCATGTTACGGAAGTATTTAAATGCTTGGAATATTTAATGGCTGCCTGGGTGCTCAGCTTTAGAGTAGCAACAATTGCTGCCTGTATATTGTCCATGACACCCAACGCTGGTTTGCTCCACCTCCCATCTCTCTCAAACAACCTTTCCTCTGTATCTAGGGATCCATCACAGACCTGGTCTGAATCCCTGAAAGGGTTTTAGTCCTTAAAGGATGAAACATGGAGAGTTTAATTTCTGAGTTTCTGTGAGGTTTCTAGAAGGAGGAAATGTGGTCTTGTGCAGTGATGAGAGGAAGTGAAGTCTGATGGAAACTGATGTCCCAGACTCACAAACAGCAAAACATTAGGCTGAAGGGGGGGCTCAGAAAAGCGCACATCAAAAGCTGGAAGGGAGCTGAGCCCTGAGTACAATCACTGCTAAAGCCGCATTGACCCCCATAAAGCCACACAGTGACAGGCAGCAGTGGAGTCCCTGCCCCCTCCAATAGCTGCTCCATCACATGCAACAAAAACTCCAGCTGAACATTGTTCCTTCCAAACCTCGAGCTCGGCATCTGTACCTCCCTCAGCTTCCCAGGGATATTGTCACAAACTCTCAAAGTTTGGTGGTTTTAAACAATGGTATAGATCTGAGTTCTGGAAGTCAGGAGTCTTAAAAACAACAACAGAAAGATGTTATCAAAGGCTGTGCTCCTTCCAGGCACTCAGAGAAGCTACCCACCTTCTTGTCTAAGGGCTCCCTACACTCTTTGGCTTCCGGTTCCCTCCTCCAACTGCAAAGCTAGCAAGAACACATCCTCATCCTCCGGGTTTCCTCACCTGCCCACCCTTGCCTCTTCCTTCTCTTCCTCCTTTTTGTCCTTCCCTTCTCCTTTCCTTCCTCCTCTCTTCCTCTCCATCTCCTACTTCCTTTACCCCATTCTGCTCCTTCCCTCACAGCATCATATTTGGACCCCCGCCCCCTGCCTCCCTCTTGTAAGGAGTTCATGATTCCCTTGGAGCCATGTGGAGAATCCAGCAGTATCTCCTGTTACCGCCCTTTCTTTAATCACAGCATCAAAGACCTTTATGCTGTGTAAGGCAGCACATGCCCAGGCTTTGAGTGTTAAACTGTGGACATCTTGAAAGAAAGGTGGGAATCTGCCTTCTCATGGGGCAATGCACATTTCACTGGGGGATGCACTGGGTCCTGCAGGCCTGAAGATATCCCCCGTGCTTTCGCTTCAGGCCTTGGCTTCAGTCAGTAGCAGAGGTTTTTAGCGCCCTTTCTACAGACTTCTAAGCAAAGCCACCATCACAGAGGCCATCTGGTGCCGTTTGTGTCTCCTCAAACCTCAGACAGTAATCTGGCTCCCTCTTCCATGCAAGGAGAGATGAGGGCTTTGGCAGTCTCAGGGCACTCCTAGCTCTGCCCTCTCACTTCCTAAGATCATTTAACCAACAGACAGCAAGGGGCAGCCCAAGCAGCCCTTCATCTGCTCCTGGTATGAATGGCAGTTTCCAGAGAGCACTGTTTGCCCGGGACCTAGCTGTAGGAGCACTAAAGGAATCCCCAGGCTTACATTTTCTAATTAAATCAGCACAAATTTAATTTGGATGTAATTTTTTAAACACGATCCATAAAAATATCCACAAGTACAGCTCTACCGGGCCTCCTGGAGGGAAGACAGCCTGGGAGGCAGCAGGAAGGTCTACTCTGTGAGCTAATCTCCAGCAGATGCCTCAGACAATGAAAGGTCCAGGGTCTGAGCAGGCTCAGGACAGACATAAAATTGTGAGATCATGGGTGGGAAAGGTCACCAGGAAAGGGCAAAGCTAAGAAATACCAGGATTCTCTTGTTGACATTTCCCACAAATTGGGGGGAGAGGCAGAACTGAAGGTCAGACTGAGGTGAGCAAGAACTGATTCACAGAGACCAGAGGTCTATAGGCTGCTGGGCAGAGTCCAAAGAGCCAGAGCCTTGAGCCCAAGCCCCTTCAGCCATGCCAGCTGGGTCCTGCAAGGCTCCTCAACAACCTGAACCTTACACTGGGAATCCTGGCCTCTGCCTCATGCACTCCACAGAGTATTTTTACAGACAGATGCTCTGTGGGACCAGCCAGGGATAGAATGACTCAGGTCACCTTCAGTGCATTGTTATGTACTTCTCTGTTGTTTTTTATTTCCCACAGATATTTTCATGCTTCCTACTGAGCATTTGTCCCAGCAGTGACAGAATGCAGCTGGCCTCAGATGTAAACTGGCTGAATTCAAGCCCAGCTCTGTCCCTTAGCACTGGAGGAGTCCTATCCAAGTTACCTAATTTGTACCTGCCTCACTTTACCCAACTTTCTCCCGCCTGGCTTTTCCTATGTTTCATTGGAAGGTGGCACAGGTGATCCCAGTCTCCTAGGACCATGGAGAAGGTTCTCTATACATCTTTATAAATAAAATATAAATCTGTCTATAAATCACTTTAGTAAGCTGGGCAGGGTGCAAAGCCAAGCCTGCCAGTACTGCCATTGCACCACTCCTGCCAATCTCTCCACCCTCCTCCTCATTGACTCTGCCAGATGCTGGATGCTGACCAGTCTTTCCCAACACTCACATGGACAATAGTGGCCTATGCATTCACCTGCGTCTGGCTCTCCCCACTCCCCATCTCATACCCCGTCACGATTGCAGACGGAGGTTTCCAAGCTGTGACTCCCCTGGCTTCTGCAGCGTGGAGACTACACACCTCCAACCTCCACAGAGCTTGATCCAAATAGGTGTCTTCAATGTGAAGCTATTAGTTCTGTGTTCTCTGTCTCTCCCTGCCTTTATTTGCACCACACTCAGTTTACGATTCTCTGGTTGGTTGCCTCCACACTTTGGTTAACTCCAAGGGAGTTTTAAAATCACTTCCTCCATCTGCAGCCTCCCTTTCTCGGTGGTCCTGTTAGATAGAGCTTTACTCTCCTGCCTGCAGGCAACTCCAGATGCATCAGCTTCTCCCAGGACCCCACGGTCAGAGGTATCAAGCAAGAAATCCCAGATGGAGCCCACAGGCATCATCGACAACCCTGGACCAAACACAGATGCATGCTTCAGGCCGAGCTGTCCTTTCTAGCTGCCCCTCATGTGTACTCCACCATTTTCAATTTTGTTGAGAAGTGTAAAGATACAGGGAGAGATACAAGTGATAGCATTCCTATTTATCCATTCAGTCGCTTTCTTAATGCGACTTGCCGTGTGTGTGTGTGTGTGTGTGTGTGTGTGTGTGTGTGTGTGTGTGTGTGTGTGTGTGTAAAATAGACCAGTAATATCATGTTTGGTTCTTACATGCTTGTGAGATATTAAAATATTTTGCATTTATAACTAAGTCTTTTGCTATTTGGAAATTTTACATATCTGTAAAGTGTTGAACACACAGGACCTTACAGCCAGATTCCAAGTGGCCCCTACTCTTCCCTCCCAGTGTAGGCCACTTTCTTACTCAGAGAAGCCACCATCAGAAGTTGATCGTACACTTTCCCTGCTTGAGTTTTAAGCTTTCATGTGAACACAAAGACCTCTGGGGATGCAAAGACTCCTTCCTCTATAGCTCTGCCTATGTGTTGATTGCAGAAGAGGAAAAAAAAAAACCCTTCCCCCACCCCAGGAAACTGCTCAGGGCAGCTTACTCTCAGCGATGGTGGCAGCAGACTTGAGATTTGTGCTCATGGCCACATGAGTCCAACACACACCACGTCATGGCTCTTAATCTCACTCTGTGCATAGAGTGACTCACTCACCCCGGTCCCCACAAAGCTTGCAATTTAAATTGCTTCCTATGCATTTGCTTTATGATTAATGTGAGAACCCCGCCCACCTGACAGGCTTCTCTAAGGTGGAAAGCCAGTCTGAGAAGTGCTGAGTGTTGGGTCTGGCTGCATCCTCGATGCCACTGGAAACTGCCAAGATGCTCTGGTTTTGCCCATGCTTATACCGCCTGCAAGGTTTAAACGTGCCCATTTCCCTGAGGTATATTGAGAATGCCCAGAAGAAGAGAGACATAAGCCGGGACTGGTGAGCAGAATTGCTCAAGGCACTGCAGCCAGTCAGTGCAGAAGCCAGCGAGGCTTTGGTTAATGCTTGCACCCTCAGTTCTCTGGTAATAAGGAATAAATGCCCTGGAAAATTTTTCTTTAGAGCCCAATCCCCCCAACACACACCTTGACTTCTGTCTAAGCAGTCTTTGTCCAGCTTTGGAACACATTGTTCTTTGTGGTTTCTACCTTTCTGTGAAAGGGATAAAACTTAAAAGTTCCCGGCTAATAACAAGCACCTTGCATGGTCTTCAGCATTAACAATGAAAGCCAGTTTTCCTATACCGCGGACATCTCTATTCTTCCAGCCCTGTCACCCCAGGGAGAGAAATCTGATGTACCTTGACTGTTTTATAACATAACATCCTGGAGAAATGAGACACTGTCAGCAGAAGCATGAAGAAACTACAGGGATAAAAATTAGCCATAGATGAAGACAGTGATAGTCAAATAAATGGTGTTATTTTAAATTGGATTTTGTGGCAATTGCTACAATATTGTCTCTCAGACTGTGAAGGTCACACATTCCAACTCTGAAAACACTCAGGCCCCCATGCTAGAGAAATTAGCTTCCAAGGGCTGCCGCTGCCTGGACAGCTCTCAAGGCTGCTTTATCCAGAGGCACTTCTGTCTGCAGGCCAGCACAGCAACAGTGGATGAGATGCACAACATGGACCAACTGGGGTATGGAGAGGGCACTTCAGTCCACCAGCCTTGCTCAGAGCACAGGCAGGCTATGGATGGACTCAGAAAGGCCCAACAGTAGACCCTAACCTGGTATCACAACAGTTCATAGGTGATAAGCGGTCCCAGTAGTTGTCACCTGTTCCTTGTCTTTCCCCATCCTCAGACTTTAAATGCTTTGAGAGCTACAACTCCATTCCATTTATCCTGATGTTTCCACTGGTTAGGAAGGGCCTCGGTCATAGGAGATACTCAACAAATACTAGTTGATGATTGAATTAATGACTTTCTGTGCACAGCACCCTGAGGGAAACCAGAGGCAAGCCCGTGGGGCTGGAGCAGGCTTTCTGACACTAACACCCAGCTCAGGCCACTTTGGTTCTCTCCTGCCAGATGCCCTCTCTTGAACGCCTCTTCTTGCCATTCTAGTATTTTCTTTTCTCTCCATATTTTATGTACTCTTGACCTACACCAACTCAAATCCTACTCTCTATTCAGCCCCATGGCCTCCCAAATGGCCCATAATCCAAGATTGTACACCCTCACCCAAGTGCTCTCCACACTGTATACATCTCTGTATCTACTCCCAGGGTCTTATCAATAGCTCCTCAGAGCTTAATCCTGAATCTACCTGGTGACATAGGGGAAGTTATTTGTCCCCACAGTGGCTTCTTTACAGAACATGGAGACCATTGCAGGCCAGGAAGAGAACATGCTGTCACACAGGTTTCAGTGAAATGTCCAGCCTCACTTAGCTCATAGTTATCGTGGTTGGACAACTGGGCATCCTCAGTTGCTCAGATGATCCATTGTAGTCACTGGACATGGGGCTGGGAAGCAAGGCACACAGAGTCACTTGAGAGCCCATCTCCTAGATACCCAGGTGTGGTAGAGGCCTTGGGTGAACCCTAATTCTGGGTCCAGAAACCTGTGCACAGTGGAATACTAAGGCTGTCCACCATACACTCCAGACCTTAAAGTCTGCACTCCAGACTTGGTGAGATGATCCCTGGTCTTCCCAGCAGGGAGGGACAATCCCATGGCATAACCTATTCTCCTCTCCCATGCACCTGCTTCTGTCCTGATCATTACCTCAGGGCCCATCTATGAACCCGCCATGCAGGGAGCTTTGAACAGCACAGCTGTTAAGTGGTTCAGATGGCAGACCCTTCTCACCTAAAACCTGCTGGAATGGGGCCTGTATCTGCTTGCCTAGCTTTGGAGAAGCCCTGGTTTTGATCCTCAGCACTGAATAAACTGAGTGTAATAATACATGCCTATACCACTACTCAGGAGTTAGAGGCAGGACAAGCAGAAGGTTAAGATCATCACCAGGTGTATATCAAATATAGGACAAGCTAAGATATGTCTCAAAACAAACAAACAAAAACACAAACAAAATCAGAAACGCTGAAGACATGTTCAGTTAATTAAATGCTAGCCCTGCATATATGGGACCACCGTTCAACTCCCCAGCAGCTACACACTCAGAAAATAAGGTGGAAAGTGATTGAAGAAGATTCAATATTAACCTCTGGGACACATGGATGGACGGACACACACACACACACACACACACACACACACACACACACACACGTACACATGTACCATACACCAGTCAGAACATCCTGACTCGCCATGTACCCTGACTCCCAGTGTGGGAGTGGTAGATCATCTGCTCAGCAGTGACTGGCTGAGATCACCAGACAGATGAATATAGAGGCCTGTGGATGTCAGAAGGCCCCTCAATGGGTCTGGTAGCCAGCAGTTGGCACCTCTTTCCCAATGCCATCTCAGAACCCAGAGCCTTTCTTTTCCAATCTTGAACTTCCCTTGGAGCATGCCAACAGGATTTCAGTAGGGCAAAGCATGATCTTCTGACATACATACTTTCTTCCTTCCCTCCTTTCCTCCCTCCTTCCTTCCTTCCTTCCCTCCCTCCTTTCTTCCTTCCTTTCTTTCTTCCTTCCTTCCTTCCCTCCCTCCTTTCTTTCTTCCTTCCTTCCTTCCTTCCTTTCTTCCTTCCTTTCTTTCTTCCTTTCTTTCTTTCTTTCTTTCTTTCTTTCTTTCTTTCTTTCTTAGGTTTCAAGGCAGGGTTTCTCTGTGTAGCCCTGGCTGTCCTTGGACTCACTCTGTAGACCAGGCTAGCTTGGAACTCGGAGATCTACCTGTCTCTCTCTCTCTCCTAGATACTGGGATTAAAGGCATGGGCCATCACTCTCCCACTGTGGTATTGGTTTATTTACTCGAGGGGAAAGTGACACACGTGTCCTGGCACAAATGTGGAGATAGAGGAAAGTTGTCAGAGTTAGTTCTCTCCTTCCATCCAGTGAGCTCTACTCCGGGCATCAAGCTCGGGTCATCAGGCTTGGCAGTAAGTACCTTTAGCCTCTGAATCATCTCGTGGCCCTAAAGCAGAATCTTAGAAGTGAGGCTAGGATTGTCATGGGGTCACTTCCTCTGCACCTTACTCCTGGAGCAAGTGATAAGGCTGGACAAAGTTAGCCAAGAGAAGACACAGACCTTCAGAGGAGAGAAATAGCACATCCACACAGAGAGTGGGGGTAGAGATGGTGTCCAAATAGAGGTGGCTGTGGGAATCTCAGTTCCCTTTTAACATGGTGCACGGCCCTTGGTTGGTCATATATATATATATATATATTCACCCTCAGAGAGAGAGGAGAGAGAGAGAGAGAGAGAGAGAGAGAGAGAGAGAGAGAGAGAGAGAGGCTAACAGACTACAGACAGGGCTCCATCAAAGTCCAGGTTGGTGACTAGTGAGCTCACTGGGATTGCTTAATGGGAGCTTGGTCAGCTCAAAGAGCACACTAAGAGGACGTCCTCTGAGCAACACCACTGAGAGCTTGTGAGAAGTTGCCACTGAAGGGTCCTAGGTCAACTTAAGGGCAACAGCATCATAAAAGAGTAGGTCCCTTCCCTCTCATCTAACCAAGGGAGGGGCTTCCCTGGGGTCTCCTAAAGGTCCATGAATCAATGCAGCTTCATCTCATATGGATCACATGGGAGTGACCACAGATGTCCTCCTCATTCAAGATGGCACTGGCTGTGAGAGTCAATATGAATGCAAGCATCCCTCCCAGAATCCCACACAGGTCCATATGAGACTAGCAGGAAGCCAGTGGCCAAAGAGACGTCATAACTAGGAGCAGCCCATGCCAAGGCACTGCCATGAGAGGTGCCCGGAAACCTTCCAAAGTCTTCCATAAGAGAACATCATTCGGAATGAACCCCTCACCCAGAGGCACCAGACCAGATACATGGGCTTTGACCCTCTCCTCCCTTCCCAGGCTTCCTCACAGAGAAGCCCTCAATTGATGGCTCCCTGCCTGAGGGAAATCTGGAGGAAGCAAGTCTGTGAAGAGAAAGTTGCTGAGACTTAAAGGTGAGATTAGAGGTTCGATTATACAAAAGATGATGTTTTAATGACTAGAGAAAAATGATCTGTTTATTAATCCCTGGGAGTTCACAGGAAAGCTGAGCGTCTCTTGAGGTTCCACTTAGGAAGAAGAATTAGTCAAGGGAATGAATTATTGGGTCAGAGTTAAATTTAAATTACTTTCAGCTCACAGCCTAAGAACTCCAGGTATTCTAAAGGCTGGTTACATAAATAGCGAAACTGTGCAACAGATGGGCATGGAGGCTCTGGAAGCCAGTCTCCAGGCTAACTATCTAGAACTGAAGCCCAGCTCTGCTACTTTCTAGCTGGGTGAGTGGAGGAAGGTTGTCTGGCCTCTGTGCCTCATCCATAAAAGGAAACCTAAAAACAGAATCACTAGGCTACAGTTACAGGTCAACATGGTAAGTGGTTGGGGCTGAGGTGTGGCTCAGTTGGTAGAGTGCTTGCCTGGCATATGTGACACCCTGGGTTTGAACCCCAGAACTACATGGATGGGGTCTGGTGACATGCCTGTAACAAGGCAGAGAGCTCAGAAGCTGGGTTACATGCCAAAGTTCACAGCTATCTTGTCCTACATGAGACCTGTCCCAAAATAACTAAGTAGCAAGAACTCGATGATGGGGGAAGGAAATAAACACTTCTTCCAAAGGTTTGTGGACTAATTTTTTAAAATGGTCCTAGACTCACCCTGAAGAGAGAGATGGCACCTCCAGACAGTGTCTCGAACTCAAGTCCCAGCTCTACCGGCACTCACTAGATGTGACTTGGGTGAGTGACTTAACCTCTTGCTCAGTTCCCCAGACCTTGGGAAGTGACTTAACCTCTCTGAGCTTTGGCTCCCCATTTCTATAACCATGCTAACAATGGAGTTGCCTTATGTTTCAGGGACGTGAACATGAGCTGCATGTTAGAAAGTGATGAAACTTGCAGGCCAATGGCAGTAAGAAGAGATCAGAAGACCTCCAGTCCAGGTCTAATGCCAGTTCTTTAGACCCCAGGATCTACATGTTGTCCTTGTCCTCTCAAGAATAAAAATTGCAAAAGTGACCATATAAAGTGACCAAGAGACACCCAACTAGGCTATCTTGGGAGCCCAGAAACACATGGTCAAGTGCAAATGTTTTACAACCACATTGGGAAGGGAATTGAGACATCCTCCTTCGCCCTAACTTCATGGGGCAGAGCTACCCCTTGATAAGGGCTCTATCGTTGCCTGTAACTCATCTCTCCTACCTACCCCGGGCTTCTGAGATACCATGGTCAGCTTTGAAAACTCTCAACAAGAAAGCCAGGCTCGGTGGCCTGTGATGGCTAATCTTGATTGTCGACTTGGCACACCTAGGTAGAGGGAACCTCAGACAGGAATTACCTCCATCCGTTTGACCTGTGATAAAATGTATGTGAGACATTTTCTTATATTTTTGGTTGTGAGCCTAGCCTTTATGGCTGAGCCATCTCTCCAGCCCATGCAAGGCATTTTCTTAAGCATTTTATGGGGCATCATCCCTAGATGGGTAGACCTGAGCTATATGAGCAAGCTAGAGGAAGCCAGGGGAAGCAAACAGCATTCCTCTGTGCTCTCTACTTCAATTCCTGCCTCCAGGCTCCTGCCTTGAGTTCCTGCCCTGGCTTCCCTTGATGATGGACTACAATCTGTAAGCCAACCCTTGTCTCCCCAAGTTTAGTCACGGCAATTATCACAGCAACAGGAAGCCAAACTAGAACAGGGCCAAACCCCTTCCCTCATGAGAACTGTTGCTGGCTGTCTTATCATTTCCCTGGGTGCCATTGTTATCTGGTGTATTTGAAGAGCCTGTCTGGGCTGCAGGGTGAGTTGCAGTACTGGGTGTGCATGTTACGCTCTGCCCTAGCCCAGCTGTTTTTGAGGATGACAGCTGAACATCTGTGTTCCGTATTGAACATCCTCTCCCTCTGAAGATTTGGTGAGGAATAAGTGGGGCAGGGCAAGTGCTCAGCATCTGCTGCTGCATCCATGTTACCAACAGCTGAAGCCTTCATCCCGCTGCCCTACAAAGTCCACCTCCCTGACATATCATTGGCCTCGAAAACACCCAAAGACCCAAAAACTCATGACAACTGGAGAGACAAAGCTGCCAGAGGGGCAGGGGGGGGGAGAGAGAGAGAGAGAGAGAGAGAGAGAGAGAGAGAGAGAGAGAGAGAGCGCACATACATACTGCCCCATCCCTCTGGTGGGTGCAGCCACAGCATGTTGGAACCAGACTACAGCAGAAAGTTCCCCAACTCAACTGGAACTCTGATGTGAGTAGGGCCTGGTGGGTGAGGGCCAACCAACCACTCTCCCAAATAGAAAAGCTGATACTGAAGTTTAAGGCCTGAGGACTGAAGGTGGGGGCTGAATCTTAGCCACACAATCCCTAGATCCACCCATAGGGCCGGGGGTTCCAGCCACCCTCCAAACGCAACCACGTTCTTCCTGAATCTTGAGTCCCTCCAGAGTCACAAGGAGGATGAGTGAGGGTAGGCCTGTGTGCCTGAGACGTCCCAGAAGGCTGCTGTCCAAGTCCAGGCCAGGACTTGAACTTCTACAGCTCAGCCCCATCTCCTCTACAAGCAAACCATTTCTGCAAGGCTCATTTCCATCGGGAGCAAGCTCCAGGCTTCTGAGCAAACCTCTGCTTCCCCGGTGGGGAAGGCTGACAGACTTTTTCCTTCTTGGCTCAACCTTAAAAGGAGAGCGGCTCTGAGTAAAGATGACTCTTTGCCCCAGGCAACGCCCCACACCTGTAGTGCAGAAAGATAGAGCTGTCTCCTGTAGCTTTGTAAAACAGAACCCATGGATGCTCCTCTCAGGGCTGGCCTAGGCAGTCTAAGGGCCACTGTTCAAAAGACCAGCTCAGCAATTTGGAGAAGTGCCCAATCATATGTGAGGGCACAATAATAATGGCGCCTTCACATCTGCCAAGGACTCTACTATGTCATCAAACCAATCATTCTGCCACTATAGGCCTGATTAGGCAGAATCTCATGGGCCCATGACCCAGGCAACAGCCCGGGCTCCCTGAAGCCAGAGAAGGCTTCAGTGACTTAAAAGAAATGTGTTTCTGACTTGAAATTCCTAATACCGAGTTTTCACTCCATGTTCAGCCTGCCAAATGAGGTAGCTATGCTGTCTGACTCCTGCGGAGTCTCTACGCAGGCTTTTCCTATCTCCACTCTTTCTCCCATGGAAACCCAAGCTGGGACTGTCCCTAATGGGTCACCAAGGACCCCTCAGGGACTCTAAACTGAGTGCTGGAACCAGAATGAGGCCAGTGAGACACTCAGGGTCTGAAATGTAAAGAATTCTCAACTATCTGGGCCATGTGGATACCAAATCTGCAGGTGCAGGCCATAAGAGTGAGCCCCTTTAGACTGTGTACATGGGTGCCTGTCACCTGCTTTAGTCACAGTACTGATGGATCAGGCTATATAGCGCTGTCTACTAAATACAGAAGGAAATTTCATAATGTTCACTCCTTCCCGTGTACCTACATACCTATGGCCCAGTCCTGACTATTGTTCCCCTGGGCAAAGACGACAGAAAGAGGCAAGGGGACCTGGTCATCAGCCTCTGCAGCAGATACTCTTGTCTTGGACCAACTGTGTCCCATAAAGATAGGCTAGAAGTATAGGCTCTTGAATATTGCAGACCCCAGCTCTCTTTTGAGGCTGGATCATATAAGCCATTGCATATCTGCAAATCTGTGTATAGACATCTAGGTTGTTTCCATGTGTCCACTAGTACAAATGGGGCTGCAATGCCCAGGAGGTGATTAATATCTCTTTGAGATCCCAATTTCAACTCTTTGGGCAAACACCCAGCCTTGGCATTTCTGGGTCATGATCACAGTCTATTCTTAAGAATAAGTCTATTCTTATTTAAGGAACCTCAATACTCTTTTCCATAGTAGACACACCATCTTGCCCACCCACCTGCAAGGCTTCAGCTTCTCCACATCCTCCCCAGCATTCCACTCTTGTCTTTCTGATCCCTGCATCCTGACAGACATTCTATAATGTAGGTAAGCAGGAAGTCGTTAGCCTGAGTGAAGTAAGCCATGTGAAGACAATTACTTTGTGATTCCACTTAAAGAGGAAACTGGGGATAGTCAAGTTTGTAGAATTGAAGAGTGGAGTGGTGGTGGCCAGGGGCCAGGAGTGGGGAGGGGAGGAACGTTTTCCATCAATAAGCAAAGGGCCTGGTTAAACAGCAGATGAATCCCAGAGGTGTTCTGCAGAACACTACACAACCACACTCACAATACCATATTGTACACATACAAACTCTGCATGTAGGTGTCCTATTTCATTTCTGTTGCTGATGATAAAACATCCTGAAAAAAAATTTTCGAGAAGGCTCCCAATTCCAGGTTACAGTCCATCATGTGTAGAGGGAACTGGTCCCATCCTCGGTCGAGAGCAGAAAATAGCTCATCTTCATTTCTCCACTCTTCTTCAGTATAGGACTGCCTAGGGAATGGTGCCACCAGTGCTGGACTGGAGTGCCCCACGGCAATTAACTTAGTTAAGACAATCCCCACAGACAAGCCAATGTAGATAATCCTTCATCGAGACTCTCCTCCCAGATGATTCCAGGTTGTGGCGAGTTAACAGTTAGTGCTATCCATCACAAAATTGAAAAGGTGGATGTCCTCCCAGTGATGAATCAGAAAATAAACAAGTTGTCAGGCCCTTCCCCCAACCTGCCTTCTAGAATCTGTACATCAGTGAGGTCCCAGAGCCTTGCAGCACAGGCTGCACCCCAGATAAGACAGCAGAAAGGCTTTCAACATCTCAGGCACCGAAAGCTGAATTCTGAATCATCTGGGACTGCCTGAGTACATCTGACTCTAACTGCTTCATCTTGGATTTTTACTTCTAAGCATTAGCTTTTACTTTTTCCTAAAAAAAAATAGGGTAGCAACATTAAACAGAAATTGTTAGACTTCCCAGATCTCACAGCATATATAATAATGGTTCAACAACTCAAACTTAAGAGCTAAAGCTATAAAATTCTTAGAGGAAACCTAGGGGAAAGCCTCACGACCCTTGGTTTGGCAGAGGATTCATAAGTGTACCAACCACCACAGGGAGAGCAAGAAAGGGGAGAACACAAGAAAAGCATCATTCCCTGGAGAAACCCAGAGCCGCTCCCTCCAGTGTACTTCACTTTCTCCCCTAGAGCCCTTTTCCTGGCCTTCACACTTAAAAATACCTTTTGATAAACTTCAACTCCACTAGAAAATAAATAAATAAATTGGACCACATCAGAATTTATATTTCATGCTTCAAATAATCACTGTCAAGAAAATGAAAAGGGACCCCGCAGAATGGGAGGAAATATTTGTTAATTATGTGACTGATCAGGCTGCAAGATCATCTAAAGAACTGTACTCAAAATTATACAGAAAACTCCCAGCTCTCCATAACAATAAAATAAACAAAATAAAAGTGGACAAAGGACTTGAGTAGATATTAATCCAAAAAAGGTAGACACACAGTTGACAGACTCGAGATGCTTAGAACCATCCTCCGCCAGCTCCAAAAACCAGAACCATGAGAGACACCCTTTTGCCACTAGGATGCCTGAGCTAAAGGAAGAGAAAGGGAGTGTTGGCCCGGATGCGGAGAGACTGGAGTGTCTGCTTCTTGGAACACGAAACAGCACCCTTGCTTGTTCCTCTTTGAAGAGCCAAACTTGGAGGCAGGAAGATGGCTCTGTGATAAGGCATTTACCACACAAGCAAGGACAGCGTTCAGAGTCCCCAGCACCCAGGTAAATGCCAAGCGGACTTCACGGCCCACCTGTAATTCCAGTATACAAAAGGCAGAAATGGGAGATCTCTGAGGCAAGCTGGGTTTGAGCGAGAGACCCTACCTCAACAGGTAAGATGGAGATTGACCGAGGAAGACGCCAGCATCAACATCTGTCCTCCACATGTATGTGCACACACATGCAATTGGACACACTGTGTCCACACACAAGCACACATGAACCTACATAAACCCACATATACACGAAGCTAAGTATAGAATCAGCATATCATCAACTGCGCTCAACGATTGAAACAGGAACTCAAATACACTGACACATCAGTTCTTAGAAACATTATTCGGAATATCCAAGAGATAGATCTGACCATGGATGTTAAAAAAAAAAATGTGGTGTGCACAGCCAACTGAATATCCAGGCATAAACTAGTTCTGATAGTGATATAGTTTGAACACTATAAAGCTCACAGCAAACGACCTGTGATCCTAAATAGTCCATATTAGTATATGTTTCCTCGCTTGAGTTAACCCATAGCAGCAGACAGATTACAGGCTAAAGGGTCTGGGAAGAGGAGGGACCATGCTTCTCCTTGGGATGATGCCAAGCCTCCGCTCATCGGTAATGGTGCTAGTTTCACAGCCTCATAAAAATAATTGATCTCTGAATCGTACACTTTAAGTCAGGCTTTAGAGATAATTTAAACTTTCCTACATGCACTCCAAGTCCTGGTTCCAGCTTCTTTGTTGTCAAGAAGCTCCCAAGCTTGCCATACCCCAAGATATCAGTTCCTTTTCAGATCAAGATCACTTCTGAACCTGGAAGCTTTTTCCTCATGCCTTCTCCCTATTGGATGATAAGACTCAAGCGTGGACATACGCAAGTACCTGGGGGGAGGCTTGTGGGGTGGAGGTGACCCAGCCCTTGACAGCTTGTAGGGCAGTACTGCAGCTCAGCCTCGCCCACATCCACCCTTCCTAAGTCACAAGTCCCAGGAATATCTCATAGCACATATCTGCACACGCAGCCTCTGTAACTGGGAAATCCCAGCCCGAGACATCACAGGACAAGTGGCATCGCAATAACCGCTCCTGGGGCACAGCAGAAGAAGCAGCCATGAGACCTGTCTGTGCCACTTGGAGCCCCCTAGAAGTTGGTGAGACCTCTGGAGGGGAGGCAGTGGCCCTGAATCCTCTGCTTACCAGAACCTCAACACCTCCCCTTCCCTGCCCCCCTCCCTGATCCCTTGCCAGGATCAGGCTAAGAACAGGATGTGAAAACACCTTGCAAGCTGGAAAAGGCAGAGCCAATGGGAGACGCTGCTTGAATGAATTAACACCAGTTCCGCTGCCAAGCCTGCCCTGCCTTCCTTGGTCTAGTACCAGTTTCTATCTCATCATATTGCCAGAGCTGCGCGTGTCTTCCCCCAAATCCCCAGCCCTAAACACTGGTGCCTGGTGGAGGTCAGTGATTGACAGCAGGGGGACCCAGCCTACATTCATGAGTGCAGCAGCACATTGGTTCCATGTCACCTGTGGGTTAACGCTGGGAATCAGAAGCACTCGTGACTCCTTCCCTCTAAGCCTACATCACTGCTGAGATTTCAAACAGCAGATTGTCCACTGGACAGGTGACACAAGGCCATACTTTCTTGTCTGGGGCTCACAAAGCTCGGGTCTTAAACACTATGTTAGTGTCCCCTAACTGCTGTGGCCACAGAACACTGGTATAGTGTGACTTCAAAGCACAGGAATGCGTCCCTTCATGGGCCCATGGGGCCAGAAGCATAAGATGGAGGGAGCTAGCAGCCCCCCTCTCTCTCTGATGCTCCTGGGGGACAAAGTGATGCTTCTGGCTTCTAGAGGCTGTCACAGTCTCAGCCTGGTCATCACATCCCTTCTCTGAGACTCTAAAAGCTCTGTAAGGTCCCGTGTGTTGGCCTTTAGAGTTCTTGGAGTAACTGACACTAAATTCTTCCTCTCTTGATTCTCAACTCTAGCACATCTGTGCTGGAGTTTGTCATGTTGGCACAAACCTAGCTATCTGGGAAGACAGAATTTCAAGCGAGAGAAAAGTCTCCATTGCATTGGTCTATAGACGAGTCTGTGGGGCACTTGCTTGATCATCAGATTGAAGTGGGAAGGGGTTGTATAAGAAAGCAGGCTGAGCAAGTTATGAGGATCAATAAGCAGCAGCCTTCCGTGGCTTTTGCTTCCATTCCTGTCTCCAGGTTACTGCCTTGAGTTCCCATCCTGACTTCCTTCAGTGAACTGTGACCTGGGATGTGTACCTTTTCCTCCTCGAGTTGCTTTCAGTCCTGATATTTTGTCACAGCAATAGAAACCCTAAATCAACATCCTTTGCCATCTAAGGCACAGACTTTAGAATTAATGGCAAGGGCATTTTTTGAAGGTGTCATGCCATAGCTTAGTACTGATCCTGTAAGAAGAGGAAACTGACTCAGGTGCTCTGTGAGGGTTGACTCTAGTGTGAGCTTCCTTCTAAGATTTGTAAGAGTTTAGTGTTCCACAGGAGTCGCTGTCCCCTACACATATTATACAAGCCTGGCCAGATCCTTAGCACTTTAGCATGGCTGTCTAGAGTGAGCAGCCAAAATCCCCTTTTGTGGTCTAGCCTGGGAACTACACCAGAGTTTTACATTATTTCAAAGAAACTGCTGTTTTTAAGGTTACATCCAGGTCAGGTGATCAATTCATAACAATTCTTCTGAGGCTTGGCTAGTTTTAGCACTGAAATTTCATAAACAAAGGTAACCCTCAGTGATAGGAAAGTTGGAACATCCTATCACTCTTTGCCCAGGTTAGATTAGATCAGTGGTTCTCAACCTGTGGGTCACGATCCATTTTGGGGTCAAACAACCCTTTCACAAAGGTCACATATCAGATATCCTGCATGTCTGTTATTTACATTATGATTCATAACAGTAGAAAAATTCAAGTTATGAAGTAGTAACAAAAATAATTTTATGGTTGGGATCACCACAATATGAGGAACTGTTTTAAAGGGTTGCAGCATTAGGGAGGTTGAGAACCACTGGTTTAGATCATAGCTGTAATTGACAGAGTGGACTGTCAAAGCTTTCTCTGTCTTTCAGATCTGCTCCATTAATGGTCTTCCAGCAGTGATGGTTCACAGGACACCTTTGGTAGACCCCACCCTGAGCCGATGTGCTGCCCTCAATAACCTCTCGTGATCTCCTCTCTGTCCTATCCCCTGTCCTAGTATCACCTAGGAAAGGAGTCTCAATGGAGGGAGCGTTCAGGTTGGACTGCTCTGTATGCACTGTCTATGGGATTGATTGTCTTGATTGTTGACTGGTGAAGGGCTGTGCCCTTCATTCTCTGGGCAAGTGGTTCTGGGCTGTATAAGAAAGCTAACCAAGGGCCTGGAGAGATGGCTCAGTGGTTAAGAGTACTTGCTGCTCTTCCAGAAGACCTGCATTTGGTCCCCAGCATCCATGTTGAGCAGCTCTCAATGCCTATAATTCCAGTTCCAGGAGACCTAGTGCCCTCTGCTGAATTGCCACACACGGTGGGGGGGTTGTGCGTGTGTGTGTGTGTGTGTGTGTGTGTGTGTGTGTGTGTGTGTGAGTGAAAAAGAGACAAAGACAGAGACGGAGACACGGAGATATACACACATACATACACATACAGAGACACACTCGGAGAGAGAGAGACACCACAGAGATATACACACATCACACATCACATACACATGTGCACACACACACACACACACACACACACACACAAATAAATCTACTTTAAGGAAGGAAGGCAGAAAGGAACAAAGGACTTGAGTTACTAACAAGCCTGAGAGCGAGCGAGCGAGCAGCGTTCCTCCATGTGCCTGCCTTTGAGCCTCTGCTTGAGTTCCTGTCCTTGACTTCCCCCAGTGATGTAATGTGACCTGAAGGGTAAACTGGAATAAATGCTTTCCTCCCCTAAGTTGCTGTATCACAGCAACAAAAATTAAAGTGCAACACCTTCTCTGCCTTCCACCCTCACTCCGTCCTCTATGAACAACCAGCAAAACTCACTGAGATGTATGCAGAAAACCTCCCAAGAGCGAAGGGCTCACTACCTTCTGAATAAAAAACAATATACATTCAACTCAGACTTCAGAGAAGGGGACCCCAATCCCTAGGTGGCCTCGATGTGTGTGCTAAGAGTCTACGCTTTCCTGCGCTGGCCCTACCAAGAACACCCACGACCTGGAAGGCTCACTCATGTTCTCCACCCTCCTGAGCCTTCCAGGAGGTCTTCTCTCACAGGCAATCCACCCAGTGCGCCTGCAGAGACAGCACCCAGGGCACAGGTTAGTGCAGAGGTAAGACCTCCTGAGCATCCAGGGAGACACAAACGAAAACAGAAGTGTGAGCTGCCGAATTGAGAGAGATTGATGCGCCTGGCCCCGGCAAGCACGTGGAGCTGAGGGCGCTCGCAACCCTGATGGCGGGCGAACTGTGACTTATTTTAACCATTTCAGAAGGTAATCTAACAGGATTTATTAAAGTTAGAGATGTGGAGTCCCTTTGACCCAAACGCAATGCTGCTTCTGGGAACCGATCCAAGTGAAATAAAAGTCCCAATCCAAAAGATGTACGAGGAAGAGTGTTTCTAGGAGAATTGCTAAAAATACAAAAATGGTCCCCCAACTTCACACTTTGGTGGAATACTACACAGCTATATATATTGAAGTGAATCTTGCAAAGAAATGAAGGACAATTAAGTCTGTAGAATATATATTGCATGCTTCTGCTTATACAAAGTAGTGCATACAATATAGTTCTGGCCACACTTGGAGGCACAAGCAAGATGCAACTGAGGCCTCAGTGCAATGACTCTTTGTTAACAGGATGACTGACAGAAACCATTTAATGGAGGAAAGGAAGATTCTGGATCATGTTCTTGGCAGTTTCAATCCATCAGCAGGAGCGGCTCCATCTTGAGTGGCAGGTGTGGAAAGCAGCAGCTTGCTCATACACTGCAGACAAGGAAACAGACAGGAGGCAGCTGGCTCTCTTTCCCTCCTTTGTCCATCCATGCCTGCAGCCCATAGGATGGTGCTGCCCACATTCAGGCTGGCTCTTCTCCGATCATGCCATCCTGCCTAGAGATACCCTCACAGACACCCTGGAGTGTGCGTTGCTGATCTCTTAGGTGGTTAAGTTGTAGTTAACAGTTAACATCACTCTTGGCATATCAACAGTACCTGTAGCCTTGCAAGGATGACAGGCTTCCATGGCGAGGCCCTGGGTACTGTGGGGTGCAGGCCCACCATATGTTTCAACCTTAACCTTCTCAAAGCGGCTTTACAACTCTTGTCTCCAGTGAGTCGGGTCCCATGAAAGGTGTGGTGCCGCCCCTGGGTAATAGAACTCACAGGTCACCTCTTCACAATGGTTTCTTACAAACAAGTACAGAGGTCCCCCTGTAAGGTAGACTTTTCCCTTGTTCTGCAGGGTAAACACATCTGCCTTCCATGAAGAAAATCTAATCCCTTCAGATTCCAGACATAATCTTTGTTTCCTGGATGAAAGTACACTCACTGTAGCCAGCCCATGGACCTACAACACACACACACACACACACACACACACACACACACACACACACACACACTGTAAACACTGTGTGTCTTAGTCAAGGTTTCTATTACCGCACAAACATCAGGACCAGGAAGCAAGCTGGGGAGGAAAGGGTTTATTCAGCTTACACTTCCACATTGCTGTTCATCACCAAAGGAAGCCAGGACTGGAACTCAAGCAGGTCAGGAAGCAGGAGCTGATACAGAGGCCATGGAGGGATGTTTCTTACTGACTTGCTTCCCCTGGCTTGCTCAGCTTGCTCTCTTATAGAACCCAAGACCACCAGGGATGGCACCACCCACAATGGGCTGGATCCTCCTCCTTGATCACTCGTTGAGAAAATGCCTTACAGCTGGGTCTCACGGAGGCATTTCCTCAACTGAGGCTCCTTTCTCTATGATAACTTCCGCTTGTGTCAGGTGGCAAACCAACAGTGAGCAGCCATTGCTGGTCAAAGCACTGTGTGGAGCTGAGGCAGAATGAAGTGAACTGAGAGGAATTCAGATGTTCGTGGTTTCCAGTCTGGTACAGGACAGCCCTCAAAGCCTCTGAGAACAAAAATGTGGTGATCCTCCTACCATCGGAGCCTCTGTCTCTACTCAAGGTGTAGATCTCCAGACTCGGCTGCTCCTCCACACTGTGCCTGTGGCTTGTCTACCTGAGACCTACATCTTCTGCAAACAAGACCTTCTGAATATGAAATCAGAGTCCATCCTGTCTTCTAGAATTCAAATTTTAAAATTCATTACTGAAGCTCGGAATCGAAGATGAAACAGAGCTCTCACAGTCAAACACGGAGGACAGGATGTCCCCGCGCTGTGAGTGGCTGCTTATGGTAGAGCAGGGTTAGGGAGTGGGGACTTCACTTGGTGGTCTGCACACTTCTGAGTCTGCTCACCACTGTGATCTGGCACCAACTTTGTGGTCAGAGAGTTTTTGGAAAGTCTGTTGTGTGCTGGATGTGAGGATCAGCTCACATGTGTTGTCCTGTATCTCGATGTGTGGAGGTTGGAGCAGGTAAACGTCCTAAGCAGTGAGGATCTACCTCAGGGCTCGGCTCTTCATCATTCAGGAAGATCCTGGAAATGGAGGTTGGCTGTGGGGTGGATATGGAAATGGAGTGGACATCCAGTGAGCCTCACGGCAAGCTGCTGCCTGCTGGGTTTGAACGTGTGGCCTGCCCAAACTCACAGTAAACCTTAATCCCCAGGGCCCTGAGGACTCTGCTTCCATGAATGTCACTAGAAAAGGATTTTCAGACTCTCTCTGTCTTTCTGTCTCTCTGTCTTTCTGTCTCTCTGTCTGTCTCTGTCTCTGTCTCTCTGTCTCTGTGTGTCTCTCTCCTGGAAAATTCTACTATGTGAAAATACAGTTCTCTCTCTCTGGAGAACCCATCTTTAAGGCACCATCTCAGAAGTGTCCAAACCAGCTCTCACCAACACTAAGCCTGCTGGCACCTTGAGCTCAGACTTCCCAGCCTCAGGAACTGTGAGAATTAAATTCATTTCTTTAGAAATTGCTAAGACCATCTGTTGTTAGTGGCACAAAAATTAGCCTACACAGTATCAGGGCCGGAGACCTCACCTTCCTGACACCCAGATGCCACCCTCTCTCTATAGGCACTGTAGGTCCCAGCTTCAATCTGAACTGGATCATCCCCAGGGGTTCCCAGCCACATCCCTCAGGCACACTCTGGGATGGGTGCTGTGTTTGTCGAATTTCTTATTTCTGTGACCAAATACTTAACAAGAAGCTAAAAGGAAGAGGGGTTTGTTCTGACTCTTGTTGAAGGGAACGTAGTCCAGCATGGCTGGCCAGTGTCCTACATTGCTTTAAATTGCTACAATAAAGCACACTGACCAAAAGAAATTTGTGGAGGTTTACCTGAACTTTTCAGTTCACATATCAGGAAAGGAACTCAAGGCAGGAACCTGGAGGCAGGGACTGAAGCAGAGACATGAGGAGAGCTGCTTCCTGGCTCACTTCCCATGGCTTGCTTAGTCTGCTTTCTTATCCTACCCAGGACCACCTGCCCAGGGGTGAGACTGCCCCTCAATGGTCTGGGCCCTCTCACATCAATCCTTAGTCAAGAAAGTGCCCTACAGCCTTGCCTACAGGCCAATCTGATGAGGACATTTTCTCAGTCAAGTGTCCTTTTCCTAGATGCCTTCTGACTTGTATCAAGTTGACAAAAACTAACCAGGACAGGAAGAAGGCATGGATACGGGACTGATGTCATAACACATGTACAGCCAAGAAGCAGAGAACAGACAGGAATTGGGTCTGTTCATGAAGCTTAAAGGCTGGACCCCTGTGACCCATTTTCCCCAACCAGGATCTACTTCCTGAAGGTTCCACAGCCTCCTGGAACAGTACCATCAGCTGGTAAGTGAAGTTACACACTCATCCACGACAGGGATGATGACGGCAGAGAGCTTGCTGTCGCCACCCTCTGGTCAGCCTTTCCCCAGACACTTCTTGGGAAGTTTGGCAGCTGCCTGTGGTGGGCTGAGTCCCTGGAACATGGCTAATGTCCTCAGCCTTGGCTATCTCCATTCTGGCTTGGGACTCAACCTTTCCGGCATAGGGCCTGTCTCAGAGAACAAATGTCCATCCCATATTACTACTAGAGAATTTTCCAACTGTGACTCTAAAAAGGATGCAAGCATTTGAACTCAGATACCAGCATTATTACCATAGGACCATTCTGAGGTATGTTCTACGCAGAGCCCCTTTCTTGTGCTATATGGAATATCCTCTGCTTGCCTGAAATGTGGGATGCCCATCCATTTCTGGCTGCTGAGCATGTCTGCCTCTGGGATTTCCAACAGTGAGTGCCTTTCAGGTAAATGTGTGTTGAATCGAAGGGCTCTAAGGAAGCTGGCTGGGGAGGAGCTTGGGGTTCCCGCTTCCTATTGGCATCCTGCATGGTCTCTGGGGGTAAGGACCCTGCCCTCTGTAGAAGTGGAGGTAGAGATTGCTCTTGGCAGCAACATCAAGTGGTGCATTGATTCAGCTGAGTCAGTCAAACCAACAGTCAATTCCAATTGTCAGTAGCTGACCCTATGAAAGGAAGGAGACGCAGCGGTTTGAGCTGCTTGACATTTTCCTGATGATATCAAAATGGCCCTGTTGCCAAACTCAGGCCATTCTGACCCAGATCTTGTTTTCCTAAACTTCCCAAACAAGTGGCTCTGTCTTGCCAACATTTTGTCACAGTTGATGGTAAATGAAAATTCAGCCACCATTGACGTTTCAGCACCTAGGACAGCGGCTAGTCAGCGGGACATTTCCAAGCTTAAGGAGCACAGAGCTTGCAGGTTGCTGCCCTCCAGCTGTGGGGTCCTGCTTTCCCTCCGCTAGCTATCCCGATGGACCACTAAGGTTACCCAGATGCCAGACAGGCCTCCAGGGATGGAGGCTAATGCCCGTAAAACACTCTTGGCCAGGGTCTGAGCAGGCGAGGGCATGGGAATCTGGCGCTACCATAAAACACACAATAAAACAGAGACTGAGGCAAGTTTCTGCTGCCCTGTCCCTCCTGCATGTGAACTGAGGGGAGAAGGAAGATCCACAACCAACAGTCTCTTATCAAATTCATCGTCTTTATCATCTTTATAACGGCAACAGTAATATGTCCTAAAATCTCATGGTAAAGAAATAAAGGACCCGGGGTTGGGGATTTAGCTCAGTGGTAGAGCACTTGCCTAGCAAGCACAAGGCCCTGGGTTCGGTCCCCAGCTCCGAAAAAAAGAATAAAAGAAAGAAAGAAAGAAAGAAAGAAAGGAAGGAAGGAAGGAAGAAAGAAAGAAAGAAAGAAAGAAAGGAAGGAAGAAAGGAAGGAAGAAAGAAAGGACCCAAGTACCCTCCCTGGTTCTAAGGACACCCCCTGCTTCCTCATCCCCCTCCATGTATGCATCTTCCAAGCTCTCTACTCTTAGAAAAACACACAGGCAAACAGGAAACCATGTGCCATTTCTTAAAAACAAAACAAAACGGATCTAAGTTCTCCTTGATAGTTGCCTATTATGCCATGATGTTAGATCTACACATTATTAAAGTATTCCCTTACTAGTAAATGTATCCGCAAAGGTTCTTCAGAGACAGTAACTAATAAGACAGAAATCAGAGCGGGGAGAAAGAAGGGAGGAAAGGGGTAGAGAGGGAGGGAGGAAGAGAAAGGGGTACAGAGGAAGGCAGAGATAGATGGAGTCTAAGGAATCAGGTCACATGACCATGGATGGAGACTTGATAAGCCCATAGTCTACGGGGCAAATTGGCAGGCTGAAATCCCATGGCAGGCTGCAGTTGAGTGTAGGAGTGATCTGTTAGCAGAATTCCATCTTCCTGTGGGAGAGCTGTCTTTTTGCTTTGAAGCCATCAACTGATAGGATAAGGCCCACCCACGTTATTCATGGAGGAGACTCAATCACCTCTCCCCCAAATCTGCTCATTTAAATGTTGATTTCTCACCTTTAAAAAACAACTGAAACCTTTCCAGTAATGTCTGGCCAAATATATTGGTGTTATATCTGACCGAAGTTAACACACAACACAATTCACACAGGCATGCAAATAGTCCCGGAACCATCACTAAATGACTGTTTCTGGGCTGTGAATTGCTGCTGTGTCATTTTCTTTTGTCTTCACTGTGATCTTCACAGACCTGCCCTGTTCTTCATAATAGACTGAGGCTTGGGATGCAGGTTTGCCTAATGATAAGCTTGAATCCCAACTCACCCTGTGACCAGCTCTACTGGCTTCAGCCTCTTGCCTTAACTTTCTCATCTGTTAACTGGGCTTCACATCAGCATCAACTGTAGAGTTGCTGGGAATGTTCATTAAGATTAAGCTAGATCTGAGTTTTCTCTATTGCTTGTTATGCGTGGATGAATTGTTAAAGCATTCTCCTGTTATAGTATATTAAAAGTATATTCAGAGACACATGAACAATGGGATAGGCAGAAATAAGAGTGTGCCAGGTTGGATAGAACTATAAGCAATGTTCAATAAGAGAAAGATGCCATTTCTCCTGTTATTCTGATGCAGGGGCTGGACCCCACTTGAACATGGTCCTAGAGTATTCCAGCCTCTTGGTCATAGACAGGTGCACACATTATTTCCAACCCACGGCTGTCATCAGCAAGCTGGGGAGGTGCCTTAATTAAGAAGCAGCCCCTCCCGCCACCTGGCAGTGCCTTTCCACATCCTGGCCCAAGCTATACTGTTGTCACAGTTGATGATCTACAAAGGAGATCTGAGAAACATTAGCACTCTCAAACCCACGCTCCAGACCCAGTGGGGCCCACCTCACCATCTGCTGCGGGCCCCAAGCCGAGCAGGCAGCAATGGAGAAGAGGATTTAGAACCTGCTCTCATTCCAAGGCGGAGGAGGCTGCTGGACTCAGGCTGGGTGAGCTCTGGCGAGCACTTGCCCTCTGCCAGGCCCAGCTGCTTCTGAACGGCTCTATGGTCAGTCTGCCCTGTTCTCCCTCTGAAGCTGGACTTGCCCCAGGACCACAGGAGATCAGGATGCTGAGAAACCAGTGTCATCTGTTCCTACTGTTCACACCACCAAGGGCTGGCAGGGCAATTCCTGTGGAGAGAAGCAGAGGTCTTCTACAAGACAACTGGCTTCCTACACTCTCTTTGCCCACCCACCCCCACCTAGAACTGAGAACAGGGGTCACTGTTTGCATCTGATTGTGAATGGTTGATACCAGGGGACAAAGGCATGGATTTCTCAGCGTCTGAGCTAGAGACGGGACTGTGAGGTGAGAAGGTAGATAAATCCTAGCAAAGCTGGTCCACTGGTTCTTCTTGCCCAGTCCTACATAAAGGACACCAGAGGAGAGCCATGAAGAAAAGCAGGAATCTAAGGGTAGCTGGCAAAGTTCCTTACTGTCCCAGCCCCAGGACAGGAAAATGAAGTAAAGAGAAAAAGTTGAAAGCCAATGAAATGGGTGGAAAGCAAGGAAACAGGGAGGATTGAGAGCTGTTTGCTGGATGATGTTAGGATTGGAAACCCACAAACTCTCACTCAGGACAGGGTGCATGGATGAGAGTTGGTAGGATCTGTCCTAGCCTGAAATGATGCCAGATATGTAAGGTAGCCAAAGATGAGCCCAAACAACAAAAGATCCTCAGAGTGGACACTCAGAGTAGACACTCAACAAGTTGCTGGACTAGGGAGAATCTGTGGGTATAAAGAGGCTGCAATCAGAGAAAGACTACATGCCCACAACGAGAAGGGACAGGCACCTACCCAGGACATCACAAATACTGGAGTGCTGGACCAGAAGCTAGGACCGACCCTGAGGCCATATACATAACTTACAAAGTAAGTTATGTTACAAAAGGAACATTCTTACCCACCACCATATGACCTCATATGCTTGGCTTTCCTTGGGGCTAGAAAAGAAGGCAGGTTTGCAGCAGGCAACAGCTGAACTACTGGTCACAAACACCCCGATCCTAGTGTAGATGGACAGGCTAAGAAACCCCGGGAGCAACAAAGCAGGCTGCTGTTCACAAGCTGTGTTCTGAGAGTCGAGATGAGATGAATGTCAGTAATAAGTACGTGACTCCTGAAGAAACTCATGACAAAGGCCTCTCACCATTCATTGTGTAGCTCCGGGAGCAGCAGCTGAGAGGTGGAGTCTGTTCTCGAGGCTTCAGAATGATGGTGAGACTATGGCTGGAGCTGTGCCAGCAGAATGAGGGAATTGGTTATATATCCATCCGTTTCTTTTCAGCTGTTCCTGGTGGCATTAACGTTCAAGAACTATAGCTGGCTTATACCTCATCTGAGCAAAGCACCACAGAGGCCTGCAGGGTATGCTGCCTCAGCAGACAGGACACTGCCAGGGCTGCCATCCTAAATATACCTGTACCTTGTGGAATTATAACCTAGGTCATGAACCAGATAACCAGAATGGCATCCTTAAAGACTGATGTAAAAGTAACAGACAGAAAATTGGACAAGACCATTGAGGCTAGTTAGTCTAGCATCCCACTCCACACAGGATATCTTGCTGGACCATCCAAGCAAAATTCATCCACTGCTTTAAGAGCCCAAGAGAGCAGGAGTGTTCCTAAACCCACTCACCTATAGAAAGTCATATCTATGAGACAGGGTTACCTAGTCCTTACTGCAAAAGTCTACCTCTCCATGGAAAACCAGAAGAAATTCCTCTGCGTGTATCGTAAGCCAGAGAGCAGCCTCTCAGGAGGCCCTTGTCCTAATCCAAGAACTGTAGCTAAGTCACCTCACCTGGATTAAGTTGAGGAACTTGAATCAGGGAATCACTGGTTCTTCTGGATTCAGAAGTGCCCATGTAATCTTGAGACCCCTGTAAAGGAGAAGGAAGAACCAGGAGACTCAGAGTTGAGATGCTATTACAAGAGTTGGCCACCATAAACTCATGTTTGGATACTTGGTGGCCCACAGGGAGTGGCACTATTAGGAGGTGTGGTCTTGTTAGAGTGTGTGTGGCCTTGTCGGAGGAAGTGTGTCACTGTGGAGGTGGGCTTTGAGGTCTCCTATGTCCAAGCTCTGCCCAGGGTGGAATTCCAGTCTCCTGGCTGCCTGCAAAAGATAGTCTCCTTTTGGCTGCCTTTGGATCAAGATGTAGAACTCTCAACTCCTCCAGCTAGCATCATGTCTACCTAAGGCTGCTATGCCTCCTGCCATGATGATAATGGACTGAACCTCAGAAACAGTAAGCCAGCCCCAATTAAATGTTTTCTTTTATAAGAGTTGCCTTGCTCCTGGTGTCTGTTCACAGCAATCAAACCCTAAGACAAGAGGCCAAGTGACAAGGATGCTGAAGGCCTGGAGCAGACGTCCCAAAGCTTCCACACCTTGCTTGGTTCATCCCAGACAGACTTCAGACTTTAGAACCCTGTTTTAAGGAACTAAGTTTCAAGATAACTGCTTTGGCAACCACAGAAAATGAACCCATCATCATGGTAACCCTTGATGAAAGTGAAACTCAGGCCTGGGGCTTCTCCTTTCCAAAGGAAATGTTTTCTACCACTTCTCATCCTACACTGCTCTGAGCTCTTTCTGTCAGTCACACCAGTCTGAAAGCACACCCCACCCCCTCTGCACACCGTGCACATTGCCCCAAGCCTAACAAACAGCCATGGGCCTCAAGCAGTGGTCCACACCCAGAAAGAACTCATCTCAGCACTTTCCCTCCACTGCAGTCCGTTTACAGCCTCATCATGCCAATAGTCATGGGAGCTTCTCATGGGAAGTACTCTAACCCATCCTCCCACCTCTTAGGGTCCCCACATGGACGTTCATGCTTCTTCTATGGGCTGCTGCTGATGCTTCTCCTTCCTTCTTTCCTTCTTCCTTCTTCCTTCCTTCCTTCCTTCCTCCCATCCTTCCTTCCTCCCTCCCTCCCTCCCTCCCTTTCTTCCTTCCTTCCTTAATTTCATCCTGTTCTCTCACTGTCTCAGTCACCTTGGATGTGACTCCAGCAGATAGGGGTTGGTGAATAACTGAAATACAGTCCCTTACATCTGTCCCAGCCACTTCTGGATCCTTTCAGAGTCTCCCTCAGCCTGTTGTGACTGAAGAACTGGCCTCCATGGTTAATTCTGAAAAACCTTAGGTGCGGATCAATGGAATTTGAAGGATCTTGGTGAGGATCTGTGAGAAGCACAGAGCAGGTAACAAAGCAATGGACATAGGAGACTACAGCAGATTCAGAACCCTCACAGAGCCCAGTTTGGCCCTCTCTGGTGGCCTGTTACCCAGTACTATGAATGGTCCTTTAGCCTTATCCTTAAATGTGGATGGACTTAAGCTTTCCTCCACCTCTGGTCCCCTCACCTAGGCTGGGAGTGTCCCTTTCCTGGAGAAGGTATCATGCTGCAGGATACCAGGAGCAGCCTACATTTGAAGACTCCAGGTACAGGAGCAGCCTACATTTGAAGGCTCCAGGTACTGGGAGTCTGAGCTCCTCCTTGGTATGGATCAAACTCTCAAACCTCTCCAACATTTACTTCAGGACTAGTGGAAGGAAAGAACCAACTCCACAAAACTGGCCTTTGACCTTCACATGTGCACTGTGGCATGTGTATACACGCTGTCGATGAATAAATGGAGAAATAGGTTGTAGCATAATAGCAGAATGATATCTTATTAAGCCATAAAAGGGAATAAAAATTAAGCTATAAACAAGAACTAGATAATGCAACCACAAAAACATTATGCTAAGTGAAAGAAGCTTGATTCAAAAGGTCACACACATGGTTCTACCTGTAGAAAAAAATCCAAACAGAACAGATTACTGATGGGCAAAAACTGTTGGGAGGGCAGAGTGGGCAGTATCTGCTTAATGCCTGGGGTTTTCTTCCAGGGTAGCCAATGTATGGAAGGAGTTTGGGGAAGTGCAAAATCAAATAGGGCAGTGGCTGCAGAACAGTGTGGATACACTAAATGCCTTATTCATTTGAAAATGATTAATTTTATGTGAATGGTACCTCAACTTCAAAATGCCTAGTTTCTGCTTTCAAGTCTGTAGACTTGACACCAACCATCACTCTTCATCTCTCCAAAACTACACTGAAATGACCCCAAAATGGGAGAGTCCCCAGACATAGTAAGGCCAGCTGCTTGCAGAAGGTGGGAGGACGCTCTGAGGGAGGGAGGCTCCTCCTGAAGGGATGGCAGGGAAGCAGTCAGCAGGACAGAAGGACTTGTAATCCACAATGGGATCTGAGGTGTGGACAGAAGGTTTCACAACACAGCTCAAGGAAACCTCTAAACTCGGGGCAGCTGAGACCAGAGCAAGAGTGTGTTGTGAAGCCCACAGATGGGGCCCAGCTGCCAGGCTGGGGAACTGAGACCACTGGCCACAGGCAAGAGGGGTCCTGGCTATTACAACAAGTACATGGCATGGTTCAACCAGCTACATGGAAAGGGAGAAACTGAAATAAGTCACTGCTATGAGGATTGGCATCTGCAGGAGGAAGCATGATTGGAGGTCAATAGGCAAGTCTCATGCCAAAACCTTAAGCTCTCAGCCATATACCAGGAGCACACATTCATTCAAGTTCAGCTTCTCCTGGAGTAAATAGAGAAACACACTCCCAGCATGAGCGTTTGTGTGTGTGTGTGTGTGTGTGTGTGTGTGTGTGTGTGTGTGTGCGCGTGCTCACTAGAGAGAGCCATTTTATTAGAAAAAATGTTTACCCTTTCCACTTGCAATCCATTCTCATAGTTTATATTCTGATCTAGTCTCTTTCATTTTTTAAAAGATGCTGGCCACAACTCACTAACATAATTTTTTGTAGCCTAGGTTTCCATAGTAACTACATCACTCTCCATATACAGATACCCCTAGGATCTAAAGGCTGGAAGCAAGAATGAAGGTGAGTTAGCATTTGAAGGGTAGCCATCTGCAGGCGTTTTGCACTCTCTGGAGATCCCCCGATTGCTGGACCCCAACTTCTGGGGATGCAGTCAAGGACAGGGGCCTTCGCCCAACACAACACTGACTTGGCCTACTCCCAGCAGATGTGGAGAGGGCTTTGTGCAAATCAAAGATGAACACTTCACTACAGGGATCACAGGTAGTGAGAACCAGCCTTTGGGCTTGTGACTCACCCCCAACCCACCCCCTGGGGCCCCTCTGTCTGCAGGGACATAGAACACAAGAAGAAAAGAAAATGCTTGAGAAGCAGCCTTTGAAGTTCTGAGTAATGCCTCAGTAATGCTCTTTGAGAGACACAACTAAAGCCTCTTTGATTACATTAGGCACCATGTCTAGGATTTTCCAACAGAGCTGTTTCATGCTGGGCCACAGGGCAGGGTGGGATGGAGAACTTTCTCTTGGGTTACACAAGATAACAAGTCACTCACCCTCCCTCAAGAGCAAAGGCTTGAGAAATGCAAGACATCCTTAAGTTAAGGCCTGTGATCCACCAGGATGCATATGCATAATCTGTACCAGCTTTTTAAAATGCGACCTGTTGCCAGTTCTGAAATTTAAACCCACATGCTCCGTGACTCGTCGGCTCCTCACCCACAAGCACACTGAAGTGAATCGCGGGGAAAGCACATGCCTATATCCAGAGAATGGACGCAGAGGCACTGGAGACAGTACAAATGCCCATCATGATCATTCCCTGGGTACCAGACACACACAGAGTGCTTAAAGGCTTCCTTCCAGTTAATCCTCCTGTCAGCTCTGTGGGATATGTGTTGTTATCTCTATTTAGAGCTAAAGAAATTAAGACATGGGAAGTTTGACATGGCCACATCACAGCAGGACTGTGTGACGAGCTTGTTCTCTGGCCAAATACCCACTAGGGAAACATATAAAAGCATTCGTTTACATAAAAAGCATTTATTGAGGACCACTGTGCTGGGGCACAGATAATGGACACAGATCATAGACCCTCCCCTCAGGGATAGTCTTTTGTATTTTATGTAGCCTCACATAGCCCAGGCTAGCCTCAAACTCACTGTGTAGCTGAGGATGGCCTTGACGTGTGATCCTCCTACCTCCAAGGTCCCAGGAGTACAGCCGTGTGCATCCATACCTGATTATTGTGGTGCTGAGAATCGAACACACAGCCCCACGAATGCTAGGCAAGGACTCTAACCACTAAGCTACATGCCCAGCCCCTTAGGGACAGTCTTCTGTACTGATCTGAAAGACATCGACAAGATAAGATGTGAGAAAGGCAGGTTAAATGACCACAGCATCCATAATCCATTTACTCCCCCCAAATACTACTTCCCATGTGCTTTATTGGGTTCTGTGCTGGGACCCAGAGTGCATGTTCACCGAATAAGTGAGCAAATGAATGTGTGAAAGACAGCAGGCTTCAGGACACTGGTTCTGCGATCTCTTAATGAAATTATCACAAAATTAGCATTCTTAAGAATTATCACAAAATTAGCGTTCTTAAAAGATTTTGCTGAAACCCCATAGAAATAGAGAAAGGGAACCCCTCCTCTGCAGTCTCTCCTTTAACGATGATCTTGACCCATGGATGTATAGTGCTCAGCCCCCAGGCCTTGCTCTCTTCTGTTAATTAGCTTTTGCCACTGTGACAAAATGCCTGAGGCAAACAACTTACAGAGGGAAAGGTTTGGTTTTTGGCTCTCGGTTAACAGGGGTGTCTGTGCAGGGTCAGCTGGCTGCATTCCTTTCCAGCCTGTGTAAAAGCAGAGCTATGCTGAAGGGAGATGGCGGAGGAGAGGGCTTACCTCACAGCAGCAGGAAGCAGAGAGCGCTCCTCTGTGTGTGTGTGTGTGTGTGTGTGTGTGTGTGTGTGTGTGTGTGTGTGTGTGTGTGTGTGTGAGAGAGAGAGAGAGAGAAAGAGAGAGACAGAGAGAGACAGAGAGAGAGACAGAGAGAGAGAGAGAGAGAGACAGAGAGAGAGAGACAGAGAGAGACAGAGAGAGAGAGAGAGATGAGAGAGGATCCTGAAAAGGGGTGATAAAAGGAGAGGGTCTCCCAAGAGAGAAGTCAGAGAGAGGGTTCTAGAAACATCTTCAAGCAACACTCTCCAGCAACCTATCTGCCTGAATCAGGTCCTCCTCCCAAAAGCATACTTCATTTGGATTGGTCAGTGAATTGACTCATTGAAGAGATTCTTGTCCTCCTGTCCAGTCACCTCTCAGTAGTGGCACCAGATCAAAAATCAACACATGGGCCTTTTAGGGGTCACTTCAGATTCAAGTCACAACCGTCCTCTGCTGCCAGTCCCAAGCCAATCCCTTTCTGTGCACACTACCCTGTGGAGTGGGCTGACTTCCCCAGCTTCTTGTCTGAGTCACCCGGGAGAATAAAACGTCATACCTAAAGCATTTGAAAAAGGTAAAAACGTGTCTTGCTTCATAGAGCTCAATGGCTAAAAGTAGAGCGAGAGATGGGGTTTTCTCTCAGCTACCGAGCCGGGAGAGGCCCCTCCCCCTCTCCGAGTCCTTTGTTTCTGCTCTCATTCCCTTAGGTCTGACCCCTACTGGCCCTGCCTCCTTTGCATCCTTGGGTTTTCAAGGCTGTGGAAAGTCTCACTTGTGTACTAATCCTGAGAGCTCAGGGTTAGCCATTCTATCCCTTCAGATGCGAGTGGCTTGAGGACCACCCAGTGTGCTAACCCAAGCTGGAGACCTTTACCCTGCTACTCTGGGGTTAGAATCTGTGGCTCCCTGAGAGCCATGCTGTGGCTGCAGGTGACAGTGATTCCATGTTGGCAAGGAGATGAGGTTGTTAAAGATGCAAGACCAGAAGCAATTAAAAAGGCATTAGCTGGCTTCTACATCAAGTGATGCCTTAGAACTAATTATTTCTTCATTAAGGCGCCCAGCCTCCATCAGAGGCTTTGTCACGTGGTGGGCCTGACTCACGCTACAGATCCAGGGGCTTCACAGAATATGCTTTGTGAGTATGAACAGCTTCACTTCCTGGGGAAGTTGGGACCTACCTACTTACTGATGCCTCCGAGCAGAGGAGTCAGAGATGAAAACACAGGTCATTCAAGCTTTGCTGATTGGCTCTTTGTGAGGTGGATAACCAGCCAAGAGCTCCATCACCTTGACCTTCTCGTGTGTCTTCTTGATATGTTCCAGTTCAGACCTTTAGTGATACTAAAAGGGTAGCATTGAAAATTACAGGTCAATCAGGCTTGTGATTCCTCATCTGAAATCCTGTTAATATGAAAGTAAAAAATGTCACAGGTCTAGACAGATGATGACAACAGGAAAGGAACAGTTAGTAGACAAGAGATCTAGATGAACTTTGGAAGCTAGGAAGTGGGTAGGTCTTTGCAAGGTAAGCAGCACAAGCCATCCCTAAACACAGACAAAAACAGACAGACACACCCAGAACCACCCTCTTCTCTAGAACCCTGGACTCTGGCTAGAAGCTATGGGTACAAATAGAAATGGCACATCAGGCTGCAAATGGGCTGCTTTAGTTGATTATCTATACATGAGAAATCTGAACCTACTCTTGCCAAAATTCTTAAGTAGCTATGTATTTGCATAAGGATGAAATACATAGAGGAAAAATGATACCCTATGCAATTATATTTCCATAGCTGCTGAACAAATTACCCATGGAGCCATTCATTTGTAGTAATGGGTGTTTATTTTCTTAAAGTTTACATGGGTTAGAGATTTGAGAAAAGCTTAGCTGGTAACTCTGGCTCAGGGTCACTCACAGGGCTGAGATGTCTTCCAGGGTGACAATCATCTGAAGGCTGGACCAGGGTTGGAAGACTGGCTTCCAAGATGGTGGCCTCAGAAGTCTATAGGCTGGAAGCCCCAGCCCTTGCCACTTCTCCTAGGGATGTTAGAGTGAGCTCATGGCATGGCAGCTGGCTTTCAACAGGAGTGAAGCAAATTGAAACTGCTGTGCCTTTCATTACTAAGCCTGGGGAGTCCCATCCATGGGACCACACTATGCTCTACTCACTAGAATCCTCTCTAGGTCCAACCTTCTTTCAAAGAGGAAGAAGTGATGCAGCTCCTCTGAATGGGAGCAAACCCAAAGCTTGTAGACCTAACTGAAAACAAACATCCCCCATAAGAAGACCTCCAGAGTTGATTGCTTAGAAGTCTTCTAACCCCAAGACCTACTCTTCAATTGACATGTTTAAAGCAAATTCCACAACTTAGTATCTCTCCACATATGCATAGACTGCTCAGCTACTCCATGAAACTCTTATCTTAGTAGTCAACCAGTATAGTAGGCAATCTTTTCTTGTGTATGTTCCAAGACCAAATACACATGCTATCAAATAATGACTGCTGAGAAAGGAAAGCTTCCTAATTAATTATTCAGTACCAAGTGGTCAGCCCTAAACATATTCATGTAAACAACACTAAATGATCTCGGTGGGTTGTATTTATATGTTTGTGTATGTATATGTATGTTTGTATATACATATATCTGTGTGTATATATGTATATATGTGTGTGTACATAATGACTAAAGAAACAAAAACCATGAATTTGAGAGGGCATCTTAAGAGCATGGGAGGAGTTAAAGAGGGAAGAAAGGGAGGGAAAATAATATAAATGCAGTACTCATGTATGAAATTCTCAGAAAAATAATTTAAAGAAAGAAACGTGCAAACTAAGGCAAGTGCTCTACTGCTAAGCTATATGCCCCCCAAAAGATTATATCTTAACAGCAGAAAAACTCAACAATAATAAGGAAAAAAGTAACCCTAAAAATAATTCAGGAAGTATAATGTAAGTTTTAAGTAAAAACCTCTAGTATCTTCAAGGGCAATCTAAAATTATTTTTAAATATGTAAGAGAACTTTTGAAAATGTTAAATTAAAAAAAATCAAGAAACCATAACCAAGAAGAAAGTACAAGGAAGATGAGAGGAAATAATGAGAGGGTTCTGTATAAATCCAGGGGGTTTAACAGGCAGTAACTGCAGAATAGACTCCCCAGAAATGGAAGAAGAAAGCTATAAAATATGCAAAAAGCTAGGAACACAAATGTCAAGACGGGGAAACACACCAAGGGTTCAAGCATTACTGATAAAAGAAAGAACACTCTATAAACGGGTCACTGGAGATTTTTGAAGTGTCAAGGGCAACACCCTGTCACTTTTTAAAAGCAAAACTTAAGAAACAGTTCAAGTACCACATCTGGCTCACCACTTCTTTTCAAAAATAAGGCTTTATTAGAACACATCTGTATCCACTTGTTTCCGTGTAATCTACAGTTTACATGTAATCTACATGTTTCCGTGTAATCTACAGTTCCTTTCACATTGCAGCAGTGAAGGGAGAACAGTGACAACAGACTCTACATGGACACCAAAAATGCTGACCTTTGTGCTAAAATGACACTTCCAGAAGGAGACAAAAGTTCTCCTCCAAAAGAACAAAATCAACCTTGACATCTGTCTCTTCCTTATTCATTAAGCCTGTAACTAGCGGGTCCATGAGGGACCTTGACTCTGAACATGTCTGCTGCTGTAAGGATTGAGACCCTTGAACTATACCCTGAAGACTGGATTTACATCCCAAGAGATACCTGGCAGAGTCTGGAGTCTTCTAAAAGAATACGGTGTGGTGCAAACACCAGAGGTGAGGGATCAAGTCTAGTCACTAAGGAGGCTGACCTGGTCCATTTGTCATTTTGGTTCTGAGCCTTTAGCAGCTGAGCTGTCTCCACAGCCTGACTTGGCCCATTTGGATGTCTAAGCTTACCAACTCCTCTCCTTGAGGTGTAAAATGTCCCGAGAGGCTTTTGTCCCAAACTGTGTGCTACTGGAAGATGATGGAACGTTTAAGAGGTGAGGCCTCAGTGTGGAGGTGAGGAGAGTTAGGTCACCTCGGACATGTTCTAGGAAGTCCAGCATTTTCTCACCTCTGCTTTCTGATGCATGAGATGAGTAAGTTCTGTGCTGTGGGCTCCTGCCGGGGTGGCTCAATGCCAGGTCCAAAGCATCCATAAACTAAAACTGCCAAAACTCTGAATCAGAGCAAACCTCCCTGTTTAAGTTAAAGCTCCCTGGCATTTTGTCACAAGAATGAAGAGCTGGTTAACATAACAAAGATAACAAAGTTCAGGATGGGACTTCTCTTCCCCAACACAGATCCAATCCACAGCACCTTACCTGTGGTATTGAGAAAAATAGGGTGCACAGGAACTCCTGGAGGCTGCTGGGCAAGGCTGACTACATCCGGGCTCTGTGAGAGCAGTCCTGGGAAGGAAATGGACACTGTTCTCCAGAGCACCCAGGATCCCTGTCTTCTGAGAGTCCTCACCCCTCATTCCCACCATCAGCCTCCCCCTCCCTCTAATGTCTACAATCCTTACCACGTTATGCCTGACAAAGCCATTCCTACTTTGTCTCTGAGTTTGCAGCCATATCTGACCTGTCTTTTGTAAACCAAAGACTCCATCAATATTTTTAGCAAACACCTAGATGGTTCACAACTAGTAAGAGTGGCTCCATAACAATCATTCCCATGCCTTTCTTCCCTGCAAAGCAGAGAGTAAATCCCTGCCTGGGGGTTACGACCCTGGGATTATGACTTAGAGTCAAGGCAGGATTGAACGTGGAAACTGGCTCCGTCGTGGCTGGGCTCTGAGAGTTTGCATCTATTCATCTTAGGAGAATGGGGGCCATCACTGAACCAGCCCATGCCAAGCACCATTCAAGGTCATGGATTCCCTGTTTCTGTTCATCTCCATTCAAGATTCTTAGTCTCTTCAAAGAAAAAATCTGATTGGTCTAGCTTGAGTGGACTGTCCTCATCTCAGACCAATCAGCCCTGTCCAGCGGGTGCTGAGAACCTGGGAAAGCATTCTGGGATTGTTACTGTGTGAGCTGGACAGCCTTCCCGGGGAGGCGGCTACTGATGACAAGCATGTTCTTGGGTAAAACTGGTTGATTTCAGGTCTATGCACAATAGCATCCTGAGCTGTGCAGAATGGCCACAGTATTAGTATTTCACCTGATACACACACACACACACACACACACACACACACACACACACTGAGCATACCCCCTCCCACCCATGCTTGTCCTGCACTGCAGCCTGGGACAATTACTTGCAAATGGCAGTCATGTTTGGTCACAGTGGACATCTCTCCTTCCCAGCAGCATCTTTTCACACACAGGGACATTCCTCAAAATGTTCTGCTCAAACGAGCATGAGACAAAACAACTTGTCAGGCTGTCTCTTCCTTGCAGAAATGAGGCGGTGATGTCAAAATCCAGTCCTTTACTCATTTAGAAAGGATCTGATAGTGGAAAGCTGGCTTAATTTCCGGAGAAAGTGAGAAGCTTCTTATCTGGTGGGGCTGCCAATAAAACACACACACACACACACACACACACCATGAAGAAACATCATTATAATCTTCTCCACCACCAATCCCTTGTGAATCCCTTAATTAACTAAACTATAGAGTGGAAGCTGTTTCAGAAGTAGGTTTACAAGGTCAGTTCCTGGCACATCTGCATAGCCCAGTCACTGTGTGGGTCAGACAGTATCATTGGGCACAACTGATGAGAAATCTGTGGCCAATTTCTCTAAGTCCCTCCTCTGTAACAAAGGCATTCATTACTTCTGTATTCTCAGACTAGTTTTATGGGTAGATAAGAGGAACCATTGATGCCTGATACTGTATGGACCCTAAGCTCAGTGTGACTTAGCATGCAGCATGAGCACACACACAGAGAGAGAGTGAGAGTGAGAGAGAGAGAGAGAGAGAGAGAGAGAGAGAGAGAGAGAGCGCAAGTGTCATGCAGAAAACACAGGCTGCAGGGTCCACAGAGCTCGCTGCAGGGCTCCAGCCTTACACACTGCATATTGTCTTCCTTGAAGACACCTATTGCCCGTCTGCAAGCCCTACAGGTACAGGCTCTTCTTGGAATCAGGAACACTAATACAGGTATAGCTGAGATCCGTCACCACTCCCCTTCATGGGAAAGATACATGTATATGTAGAGACTGCCTGTGCTCACCTGAGTGGCATGTGATGCAGAAGGACTGGTCTTCGATTCATCTTCAGAGGTTGGATCTCTCAAAGCCTCGGGAAGCTGCAGGAACAGGAGGACAGCAGACATGACTGCAAAAGCAAAACAGTACAGTCTTTTATGTGCGTTCCCCTCCTTCTCAGACAGGCCCCTGGAGGCTTAGTGGGGATTGAGGGTTGCTATGGGAATGGGCCAGGACGCAACCAGGTGGGAACAGAGGCAGGCAACGGAGGGAAGAAAAAGGTAGAGTTTGTTTATTGAGTTGCACTTGAAATAATGATGCTTCTGCTAAGGAAAAGGAGCACTTCCAAGGCATATGACCACACATCTGCATGTGTGCATACCTATACGCATGTGCACACATATACACACCTCACTCCCTTTCCTCTGTTTGCCTGCTCCCAATCTTCCAAGTCTGATGATGCAGTGCTAAAGCTATGAAGGCAAGGCTACTCACCCTACAGGCAGGAGCTTGGCTCTCCATCTTCTACACTTTCCTGTCCTAGACTTAAGACAGGGGGCTACAGCTCAGAGGGCTTAGGCAGGAGGCACCAAGAGGATTCTGGGGAGATTCCAGGAGAGAAACTTTGGCCTCTCCTCAGAGGATCCAGAGGCTTGTGTGGAAGAGGCACTTGTGTTGCACCCAAGGGACCAGCTACCATCCAGAAGAAAAGGAAGAGCAGCCTCAGGGAGGCAGTCTGAGCAGGTACAGGACATGAGGGTGTGGCCTCTGTGGAGGCTGCTGTAGAGTCTTTTGCCTGCACCGAGCACTGCTGGGGCTAGAGAGGAACAGAGGACCTCCGGTGCCAAAGCAAAGAACTTGGACTGTATCCTACAGGAGGTTTTGAGAGGGGATGATAAATGCTTGTCCTTTGGGAAGATCAGATGGGCAGGAAGAAGGACAGGACAGACAGGGAGTCCCACATAGAGACAGAGGCGGTGAGCGCCACAGTGTCCTGTTCTGCAGAGGACATCTGTGGGGCACAGAGACGGTGTCTGGGATAGCTAAAAGAAAGAAGTTAGGCACTGCCGATTTTAGAAGTGCTTAATATGGGGGCTGGGGATTTAGCTCAGCGGTAGAGCGCTTGCCTAGCAAGCGCAAGGCCCTGGGTTCGGTCCCCAGCTCCGGAAAAAAAAAGAAAAAAAAAAAAAAAGAAGTGCTTAATATGGAAGGGGACAAGAGAAAGGGACCAAAGGCTAGGAAGAAGAAGATGATGATGACAAGGAGAAAGAAAAGGAGGAGGAGGGGGAGGAGGAGGAGGGGGAGGGGGAGGAGGAGGGGGAGGAGGAGGGAGAGGAGGAGGGGGAGGAGGAGGAAGAGGGGGAGGAGGGGGAGCAGGAGGAGGAGGAGGAGAAAGACGATGATGACGCACTTACAAAACAGAATGGAGTGTGGGCGCATGCGCATGCTCCACTCACTAGCCAATAATAGACTTCTTAGATCCATTTACCGTGCTTCCCTCCAGCTGAGTTTCATAACTTAAACCATAAGGGGTGATGCTGTTAAATTAAGTAGCACTTTATTTTTGTGTGGTACTCTCTACATTATAGAAATTTCCCCCTGAAAGACCCTAGGAGGCGATGAAGGCTTGCATGGAATATGGGTCAAAGGGAGGAGCCCTGACCTCTGACCCCAAGCAGCTTACTCCTGCCACACGGCGGCTTCTTTTCGGTGGCTTACACTATAGTGAGGAAATCCTTTTTAATCGTTCTTTTTTGCTGTCACAATCATATTTCCTTCCTCCAGAAGGGAGCGCAGCCGGGGAGATTATTTTGACATATTTCTCAAAGACGCTGTTTCTAGAGCACTTGCCTGATAAAAATGATATATTTATTTGGGACCGCCAAGAGCTTGCTGAAATGAGGAATTTATCTGCATAGCTTTTGTTATTAAAGTGATTCTTCTTGTGTATTTCCTTCTAAGCTACTGATTCCATCTATAATACATGAGTTTCAGGTAATAGAAATTTTTCATGCAAGTAAATATTTTAATAACAACATTATGGTCTTGATTCCAAGCGCTACAGGCAAAAGCCTGGCACCAGCAGCGAACAAGCCATGCTGGAGGCTGGGGACCTGGATTGTTGTTCCTGCTCTGTGCCTGTGACTTTAGACAGTGCCAGGTCCTCTCTGAACTTCAGTTGCACTAGCTGTCTGTAAAATGTAGGAGCCACCACTCACAGAAGCCAATGCCAAGCTCAGATGAGAGGTCAATTTCAAGGGAGCCTTGGCCTTTGGGACCTGTGGGTAGAGCCAGCACTTGTCTTTAGCTTGGCAACAGATTGAATGGCACCAGCAGACTCAGGAGCCCAGGTGCTGGGCTGGTGAGGTGACTCAGTGGGTAAGAGCATCTGTTCTCAAGCCTGATGGCCTGAGTTCAATCCCCAAGACCAATATGGTAGGAAAGGACTGGTTCCTCCAAATGGTATCTGCATATGCATACTGTGGATCTCTCTCTCTCTCTCTCTCTCTCTCTCTCTCTCTCTCTCTCTCTCTCACACACACACACACACACACACACACACACACAATTTAAAAGCAACATGAGATAGCTTGCTGCTCTCACAAAGACCTAGATAGAGTAAATGGTCCCAGTCCACACAATCCCCCACGGACCTGGAAGGCCCATATCCACATTCAATTTCTTCCATTACTGTTGTGTCCCACAAACCAACGATACCACAGGAAAAGTTAAGCACCTTTGCCTTTATGTGGATGACCTAAAAATTGCACGTGTCCCTTCCATTCATATCCCACAATCAAAATCATTTACATGGCCACTTGACTTCCTGGAGATGCAGCTCCTAGCATGGTGGTCATACTTCTGGCCAGCTCTTAGTGTCTCATTCCAGACCAGCACTTGGTAGGGAGAATGGGCACTATGCTCAATGAATGGATGGGAATGGCCACGTAGAATAATGGGCAGAAAACTCATGCACCTGCCTCATATACACACAGGTATATATGTATTCGCATGCAGTCCAGCAAAGATGGGCCCCACTAAGCAAAACGCTGGGAGGAAACTCGCCATACAATCTGCTTTCGAAGTATGCACCGCTCCAAGGGACGGTTAACAGCCAAGCTGGGGAAAGGCGGGTGAGTTTCAAAACGTGTTCCCTTAAAAGCAGTAGAAGGACCATGGTGAGGTCAAGTCCAGGGAGGGGAGGAGAGTGGACAGCCGGACCCAGAGCAGGACGGGTCTCAGAATGCACCCCCATCAGACCTATGGCAAACTTGAACTGCTGTGATGAGCTGATAGCCAGCCACTGCTCTTCCCCCAGACGGCCTTACCCCCATGGCTGTGAAAGAGTATCCATCCCTCCTCATCAGAAGGTTATAAGCCAGTCCTCCCAATGTTGGCCTGAGCCTGAGAACCTAGACAGAAACTCTCTCTTCCCCACCATACTCTTGTCACCCTGCGGCTGTCAGTTCTTCAGCCAGAAATACAACAACAAAACCACAGGAATTGCTTTTCCCTTCTTCCCAGTCTCATGGGCAGGTCTTGCTGTGGGGCTTAGCAACTACAGAGTATAATCAACTTTCCTTCCTTATTACACTGAAAACACCTGCCTTAAAGGGAGCGCTTTCTGGCCTCTATTTAGCATATTCAAATTGCCTGGAGTCTTTGCTAGATAAAAATAAGGCTACCTGCACACAGATAGCAGTGTGCTGCTGTACCTCTTCCTGGAGCCTAAACTGCTAAGAAGGCGGTCACACAGACAAGTGCAACTTAAACTCCTTCCTCTTGCAACCCCTTTCCCCAGCAGAAAAAGAACAAATAGAGACTCGTCTCACATAATCTAGACTAGCCTAGCTGTGTGGCCCAGGGTGATCTTGAACTTCCCATCCCACGGCCTCTCTCTCCCAACATTACAAGCATGTGTTACCAACCTAGTTTACACCACGCTGGGGGGCGGATCCCAGGACTTCCTGCATGCTAGGCAAGCACTCCATCAACTGAGCAAAATAACCAGCCCCGCCGGAGATTTTACACAACCCTAAGTACATAGGTGCTTACTAATAATAAATCATGAAGGGGTTTGCTTTTAAACAACCCTTTGGAGTCCACATAATTTTACCATTTGTTAAAGTCTAAAGCATACTAATGAGATAGATAGGGTGGCTTTTTTTTTATGTAATTAAACATTGGCTAAATATTTGACACCACAGGGCATGCAGCATCTTCAACACTTTTCAGAATTGACTGTTGTTTTGATGTGATAATCAACGATGCCGAGACACCTCCCCCCACTTTACGTACGTCGGGAAATCAAAGTAGCGGCAGACTGTTGGGGGCCAATTCAGAAACTCTTGGAAATTCTGTCCCAATCCCAAGCCAAAATTCACTTAATGTTTTCCTTCCTTTTTTATTTTAATGAGGTCTAAGTCAGCAACTCATCCAGCAGTTTCTAATCAAATATTCAAACAAAATCCAATTTAAAAAAAATACACATTTGGTACATGCTAAGAAATGATGGGAAATAGAGGAACCGTCTTTGCTCTCCATAAGGAAGCCCTTTTGTTTCTATAATGCAGAAAAATTTGTGTGTACAAAACTCACTGTAGTTTGTGGCACACAGCAGCCTCCAATCTGAGCTGTTCATTTGTGCTCTCTCTCTCTCTCTCTCTCTCTCTCTCTCTCTCTCTGTGTGTGTGTGTGTGTGTGTGTGTGTGTGTGTGCGCGCGCGCGTGCGCGCCAGCACACAAGGTGCAAAGAATGTATGTTGTGTCTCACAACCCAGGCTATGGTGACATTACATGGCACAGCACGGGCAAGGGCTGCCAGAAAACATCACAGAATAATTACACATTTGATTTTGAGTTAATATTTGATCACTGCACATTCAGAAACCTCTTACTGCTCTCTGATGTTACTGCAAGTCATATACTCACATCTAAAGACTTAAAAAAGATCCACAAATAAGGCAGAGCATAATGCATTTGTCTTTCCAGGTCTGGGTTACCTCACTTGATTTCTAGTTCGTTCTCTTAGCTGTGGATTTTGTCACTTCGCGTTTCTTCCCAGCCGTGTATATGTGCGTCTTCGTTATCAATCATCAGCGAAGGGCATTTCTTAGCCTTTGGGAAAAGAGCAGCAGTGAGCAAACATCTGTGGACTGGGATGTCCAGTCCTGCGGGCGTATGCCAAGTAGAAGTGTTTCGGATGCATTTACTTCTCACATGAAGGTACCCATGACAGTTCTTCATACTGATTTCCACCATGGCTGTACCAGTTTGTAATCCCAGCATTTCCCAGTTTGCCACCCTCTCCCCACATTCTTGACAGCATTTCCTGCCACTGCCAACATTTTCTGCAACCTCACTTTAGTTACACGGCCCCATTTGGACTCCTGCAGTTTAAGAAACTCTGGCTTTCGAAATGCGGGCATGCTGTATTACAGGATGTCCCTTCTGCAGTAGTGACTAAAGATGACATTGTATCAGGCTACTCAGGAAGATGAGCTCTTTAAAACTAAGCACCTGATTCTTCTCTAATTTCCATTTAGGATTTTCAGACCCCAGGCAATGTTGGGTAACTGAAGCCACAACAGTGAAATTATTGAGGAGGATTACGGTATACAAACTCAGATTTGATTGAAGGTTCTGCCCTCCAACCATATGAGTTCTCTCCCCACACTGACCGTTGGTTAAGATTAAACCCTGAGTCTGACCAGACTTAGGACACAGGAGAGGCTTCTGACTGCGATAGGCAGCTTACCCACACACATCACAGACCTGTGCCAGTTTCCAGCCACCATAGGAGAAGGAAACAAGACACTCCCCTATAGCAGTAAGACATTTCGAGTGTAAACTGACCATATGGACACCATTCATGTGTATGCCGTGCTAACAGAGCAACAGTAGCCATCAGAAGCCCTCCCTACTCCGAAGGACCACAGGAGCTCACCGCTCACACGCTTCACAACCAGTGGCTGCCCTGGTAAATTCACATCGGCTCACCCATAATTATTTGTCAAAACTGCTTTCTCCCTCATTATTCCCTGCTGAGAGTGTGGGATTATACGAATTTATGTTGTAACTGTCATCGACTCCAAGAGCGTCACAAAGGAAGAGAAATGAAGCCGTGACTCATTAGGAAATGTTTAGTTTGAAGCTCTAGCAGAAGGTAATTTACTAGATAACTTTTAAATTATATGAAGACGGTGAGCCTATGATATTCTAGGCAAGAGTGGCAGTGTCCACTGTTCTGCTAGGGGGGAGGGGAGTGAAGCCATAGTGACATGTGTTTCAAATTTATTTCCCAAGGTGTCACTGCAATTGAGCATATGAGCGTAGCCGGGACTGGAGATTGGGGGCCATGTTTCTTTTCTGGGGCGATCTGGATCCTTTGACAAATATCTCATTCCTGCACCCTACAGGTCCCACTCCCTGCTTCCTGGCTACCGTCAAGCAAATAACTTTCATTAGCTACACACACCCACTGCCATGATGTTCTTGCCCAAGCACCTGTGATCAAGCAGCCGTGGAGGGAACCGTCTGAAGCCATGAGCCAAGATAAACCTACAAGTTGATCCTGTAAGGCACTCTGCTCACACTGCGTAAAAAAATCAACGCAAATGCTGTTAACAACTGTGAATGTGGCATACGTGTATGTGGAAGCATCCCTCCGTGGAGTGTTCTGATTGGTCAGCCAGAGTCACATGGGAGCTATGGTGGTTAAAGTAATCCAGAATGTCTGATCTTCAACAGTCAGGAAAAATTGTGTGAGTTCAGGAGACTAACCCAGTAGGAGATACTATGTGACCTTCCAGAAGTGGTATCTGACTTTTTTCCTTTGTCCTTTTGTAGCTTTAGACGACATGTTTCCTTCTTCTGTTCTCTCTAGTAAAATGGGAGGATAAAAGCATCCTATTCTGCCATACCCCTGAGAACACCAAGGGGAAAATAGAATCGTGTTCTCTCCAGGACAGGGGTGAAAGCAGAGGCAGACGGATGTGCCCATCCTTCTGAACAGCGCATCCAAGCTCCTGTAGGATCGATGCTGCTATCACTCAAATTAAAGCACAGCTTGGCTTCCCACTTGCTTGGCGTTAGGGAGCTACCTCCCTCCTGTAGCCTCCATAGCCCTAGGGCACCTTCCCTGAGCCAGAAGAGACAAGATCCATCATTCTTATACAGAGTTCACACCACACAGCCGTGACCTGAACAACACATCTACAATTAGCTAATGTGGATCATTTTCAGCAGAAAATGAAGCATGAAATATGCAAAAATAATGAGCCCTTCACTGAGATTGTGGTAGCTGCTACAGGGCAGCCAATTTGAATAGCACTTGCAATGCCTACGGAGGAAGCCCATTAATGAGGACAATGTTGAAATCATTACATATGGACCCTGAAACTCACTCGATAATTAATTTGGTCAATAAACATGGTATTAATCCTCCCACAGTGTGTAACTTAAATGAAGCTTTTATTGAAATATTGGGTCCAGTTTTAGGTTTAGCTCGACTGAAAGGCAGACAAGGCCATTGTCAATAGAACAGGCACCAACACAAGTGAGAGTAAGTGGCAAACCACAGAGGACAGAGCGTGCCTTATGGGGTGCAAGAAGACGCCTGTCACTAGGGCTCCCAACATAAGGAGAGCATTGTATCAGACGTTGTTTGTCTTAGGTAGGGTTTCTGCTGCTGTGGTGAAACACCATGACTATAGTAAGCAACTTAGGGAAGAGAGGGTTTATTTCATTTACAGTTTGTCCTCACAATTCAGCATCAGAGAAAGTCAGGACAGGAACTCAAGCAAGGCAGGAACCTAGAGGCAGGAAGTGATGCAGAAGCCATGGAGGAGCACTGCTTCCTGGCTTGCTCCTCACTGTTTGTTCATCCTGTTTTCTTACAGCACCACCAGTCCAGAGCTGGCACTGCCCACAGTGACCCCTTTTCTTCTCAATTGTCAATTATAAAAATGCCCCACAGGTTTGTCCACAGGTCCACCTGGTAGGACATTTTTCTCAGTTGAAGTTCCCCATTTTAAAATTATTCTAACTTGTATGAGATTTACATAAAACTAGACTTCGCACTGGCTCAGATGCCCCATGTTCCAGCACCCCAAGTCTCCAGGACGCTCTCAAGGTCACATGGCTAATCGCTGTTCTTCCAAGTGGTAGCCTGTAAAGTTAGCCTGTGTTTTCCTCCCTGCCTCGGACTGCTCTAGATGGTAGAGAAGACAAACCGAAAGCATGAGCCTTTGGTGTCAGATCCAGATTCAGACTCTGCACACAGGCTCCAGAACTTCAGTTTGTAGAGAGCGCTCTCCCAGTCTGCAATAATAGAATAACCTGGCTTTGCCAACTGTATAAAAGCTAGGGAGCACACTGGGTGTTAAGTACTCCCTGGGAGCAAAGTGTGGAGTTAAGATCTCACCAAACAGGACCTGCCATTTCTTTCATCCAAGGCTAGGCCTTAGCTCCCAGAAGCACCTCCGATGTAGGTGACATGTGGCTCTGCATGTCTGTATCCAAGCTGGGTCTGGCACCTTAGGTCAAGGAGTCTAGACTGCAGACGAGCAGACATTCTCCTAAGATGCTACATCTACTGTATACAAGTTAAACCAAGATCCATGTCATAAAATATAGGACATACACAAAAAATATGCAAAGGGCTGTGCCTGTAGCTCACTGGTGGGGAGCTTACCTAGCATGCTCAAGGTCCTGGGCTTAGTCCTCAGCACTAGAGTGGATAAAACAAAGAAAGAGAGGAATGGAGCATAGTAGAGTGGGGACATGTTGGCCATGAGTTGACAGCTGTTGGCATTGGGCCCTAGCACTTCAATGCACTGTGCTCTCTAGTTTTGTGTATGATTTCAATGTGTTCCCTTGTTTTATTAACATATTAATTATGCAGCAATGAAATTTTCATTGCTTTTTTTCTATCCTCTGCCACCTCACCATCCCTACCACGACACCCTTCCCAGCCCCTACTAATGCTATTTTAATTTTCAGAACAACTTCTTTAAAGAGATATCTGTCTATGGAAAGGGATGTATAATACCTGTCTGGCAACGTCATCTTTATTCATCACTTAATAATACTTTATTGTGTGTGTACACCCCGTTTTCTTTATCCACTCGTTGATGGGCACCTAGACTGGTCCCTTTTCTTAAGTACTTTGAATAATACTGTGATAAGCATAAGTGTGTTCATTTCCCTTTGCATGCTGAGTTCATTTCTTTTGGATATATAGCCAGGAATGCTTTAGCTTTTAAAGACCTATCCAAAACAGCTTTCATAGCACTTAGAAGTCCGGGACAAGGTCAGCAGTTCAAGGTCAGCCTGGGCTACAGTGCACAACCCTGTCTCAAAATAAAATAAAACAGGTCTAACTGAGTTACTAAATTCCACAACTAGGGAGCTGATCAGGCAAGCCCCTGGGCTGGCATTGCCCAAGCTGTCCTGCTGGGCCAGTCCCTCTGGCTGAGGTCACATGCCTTTCTTTGCTAAAGTCTCTATTTGGTTGTGGGCAATGAAATAAGAGAGCACACTTTAGAAAACCACCCCAAAAAAGTATTTAATTTTTTTAAAACCACCAGGGAGACTAGCCCAGGGAGAACTGCTTAAACGAAGGGAAACGAATTCTCACCCATGACTTCTTCAGTCAATGAGATTCTAATTGACACATTCTGGTGATTGATCCATACATCTTATCAGAGGAGGACGTGGTGCTGTAACTGGGAACAAACACGGATTCCGCTCCTACACCTGGTGCTTGCTCTGCTAAAACTGTAGAGAGGGCCTTCGGTGTCTGCAGTGCCCACAATATGCACCATTATTCCGATAGTTAGAGCAACAACAAATGTTGCAGCCACTAACGTTACTGTAAACTCTAAGGTTCTCAATGTATCGTCACATTCAGCTCCAAAAACAAAGCCTTAGATAAAATAACTCTAAAGGAAGGTGGTGGCATTACCTCTGTTTTACAGGAAGAAAACTGAGGGTTAAAGCCATTAAGTGGGTTGCCTAGAAACACACTGCCTGGGATGTCCATCAGTTTTGTTTTCGTTTTTCTCCCTGTGAGAGATGCCTGAGACAAACAAGGGAGAAAAGCTTTACTTTGGCTGACAGTTTCAGAGGCTCTGGTTCATGGTGGGCTGGCACCATCGTATCTGGAAAACAAAGAGGCAGAGCATCGTGGCAAGAAGGGTGTGGCCACGCAGAGATGCTCACCGTGTGACACAGAGAATTGGGAAGTGAGGAGGAGCTAGGGGCAGTGTATTTCTGCATATTTCCGATGCAGGGCAATGATCCAACATGCATATTCGTGTGTGACAATACGATATAAATAAATGGGTGACTTAAAAGAATCTCCTCTTCCACCACATGCTAAATTTGAAAACAGACAATTTGGGCCATGCGTGGTGGACCATACCTCTAGTGCCAGCCTCAAGGATGAGACAAGCCAAGGACTGCAAGTACAAGGCTAGCCTGGGCTACAGCAGCAAGACTCTGTCTTGAAAATTCATTCATTCATTTGTTCATTCATCAAAATAGAGATAGGCTATTTCCGTAGAGCATGGTGGCCCATGCCTCTAATCCCAGCACTTGGGAGTCTGAGACGAGGATCGTTTTCAAGGGCAGCCTCAGCTACAGAGTAAGACTTTATCTATGTCTCAAGAGGAGCAGGGGATGGTTTTAAGGATGAAGAATTACTTTTAGGTCTTTATGATACAAATGTACACATAAATCTCTCAGCAGACTTTCCACCCAACTATGTTTGGTTTTGGGGTTTTTTGTTTGTTTGGTTGGTTGGTTTTCTTTTCTTTTTTTTTTTTTGTTTTGTTTTTTTGTTTTGTTTTGGTTTGGTTTTTGTTTGTTTGTTTGTTTGTTTTTGTTTTTGTTTTTGCTTCCTATTATAAATCTAAATTCAAGCCAGGCATGGTGGTGCACACCTTTAATCCTAGCACTCAGGAGGCAGAGGCAGGAGGATCTAAGAGTTTGAGACCAGCCTGAATTAACAAAGGAAGTTCCAAAACACCTGTAGCTACTTTGTAGATTCTGTCTTAAAAAACAAAATCAACTTTAAGTTTAGAAAGTTTAGTAACGTTAGTCAGGGTATTGGCTTTGGTGACCCATTCTTCCTATTAAGGATGAAACTGGGTGTTTGATAGGGTCATGGAACTCAGATAGGTCTATATCAGCAGAGGTCTGTATTGATCAGGTTCTGAGACTTGCAGTGGAGTCTCATGCATGTCGACACTGGGGAACATTTGCTTTATGTGCACTTACTGTTGGGTTTCTGATGGCTCTGTTCTATTGTCTCCAACACACACTAGCTCTCTTTCCCCTTTCCAATACATTTTATCTTGGGTTATGCTCTATCTAATAACAATATAAAAACAGCTTTAGCTAGGAAATAAAACTGAGGAACAGACAGTGAAAATGTGGCACCTATATCCAATCGAATTTTATTCAGGAAAAAAATGAAACTACAAAATATGTAAGTAAATGGATAAGACTGAAAAATGTATACTGAATGAGGTCTTCTGGACCCAGAAGTGCAACATGTTGTCACCATAAGTGGATTCTAGCTTTGAGTTTCTGACTCAGCATGTTGGATCCAAGTGTTCCTGTAGAGACCAGAAACCTAGAAAAATCCCACTAGGAGGGTGCTTGGTGGAAAGGCAGACCGTTGTAATACAGAATAATCTAGGGGACTTTGGGAGCAGGGGACGATGGAAACGTTTAAGTAGGGAGGGGAAATGGGGGAATCAAGGAGATGGGGGTATGTGTCAGGGGACAACCAAAATGAAGGAAATAAAGATAATGAGGGAAACGTACAATCTTTAAACAAACAAAAGCTCCCTCACCCTAAAGGAAAATAATCTCTCCCACTCCTCCTCTTCCTCCTCCTCCTCCTCTTCTTCCTCCTCCTCTTCCTCCCCCCTCCTCTTCTTCCTCCTCCTCTTCCTCCTCCTCCCCCTCCTCTTCTTCCCCCTCCTCTTCCTCCTCCTCCTCCCCCTCCTCTTCCTCCTCCTCCTCCCCCCTCCTCTTCTTCCTCCTCCTCTTCTTCCTCTTCCCCCTCCTCTTCCTCCTCCTCCTCCCCCTCCTCTTCCTCCTCCCCCTCCTCCCCTCCCCTTCCTCTTCTTCCTCCTCCTCTTCCTCTTCCTCCTCCTCCTCTTCTTCCTCTTCCTCTTCTTCCTCCCCCTCCCCTTCCTCCTCCTCCTCCTCCCCCCTCCCCCTACTCTCCCTCCTCCTCCTCCTCCCCCTCCTCCCCCTCCCCTTCCTCCTCTTCCTCCCCTTCCCCCTCCTCCATCCTGGATCATCTCTGCTCTGGTTCTGGTTTTATTTCTCAGAAACCACTGTGCAGGATTTTTTGATCTACCTTGAGATTGCTGCTGAGTGGGATTCTGTGGTCTAGCCTGAGACTTCCCTTAGTACAAGCCAAGTCACGTGGGCTTCTGACATTTTTTTTCTTTCTCTGTGTTCTTCTTCTTTTCTCTGAGTCCCTTGACCTTCAATCACACCCACTTCCTACTGAGTGTTGTACAAACAAAATATCTGAGCCCATTTCCCTCTAATAATATTCTCTCTGCTAGTATCTTCCCAGTCTTCCAGAACCTTCTATTATCTAGCCATGTCTAGGTTTAGTCATGCTTAAATTTCTTCCCTGAACAGAACCAAAATCCATAATGTCTTTTGCTTTTCTTTCCCCACTCCCTGACCTTTCACCTCTCCCTGACCTTTCACCCCTTCCTGACCTTGTCTTTCACATTACAAACTCTAGATTCTTAATTCGAGTTGTCATTTTAACTACCCAGTAGTATTCAATTTGGCTCTGATTTTGCTTGCACTTTGCATGCCATTTCATCTCCTGATGTTATGTTCCGTTCCTCATTCCTGTTCCTAGTCATTTTTGTTTTCAGATAGCTTACAAAATGCATGCTTTCTGAGTCCTGAATACCTGAGAATATCCTTGCCCTCCAGGGTATTTTAGGCTTGGTATGTAATTCTAGCTTTAAATTGTTTTCCCCTGGAGCCTGGGCTATGTGGCTCCTTGTATTCTTGAACTCTGTGTTGCTCACACTTGCTATTTTATAAAGAATTCGTTTCTCTATTTCTTCTTTGCTCTTTCTGAAAGGTCTCTCTCTCTCTCTCACACACACACACACACACACACACACACAAACACCACAAACACACACACACACACACACGCGCGCGCTTTCTCTTCCCCCCACAGTGGTGTGTGTGTGTGTGTATGTGTCTGTGTGTCTGTGTGTGTGTCTGTGTGTGTCTGTGTGTGTGTGTATGTATCTATGGTGTTCTGGAATTTTTCTTTGCTCTATCTGGGGTTTACTGCATTTTCTAGCTAGTGTGTTGGGTTCTTAACAAGAGTTACAATGTGGCTGTGAATGGCCTTGAGTTCTATTTCACTCTAAGCTATGCCAGGTCCTTCTCATGACACTATGCTGATTCCGGCCTTACATCAATTCTATGCACAAAGGAAACTGAAAGGGAGAGAAGCAAGTTACTTTGCTTTTTCTGCTTTTAGCATTTCCCCCATTCTGTTTCTTTGCCAGTTCCTGTCCATTCAGCATTGGTAACTGGAGGTCCTCTAATACCCCAAGAAGCATGCTAGACTGCTACTGAAAACACCCGTGACTGGGAGACCTCCTCGATCACACAGCACCCCCTTTTCAAGAATCACAGCTCACTGTAGTACATGTCTCAGCCTGAGTCTGAAGTATGCCCTAGAGGCTCCTGGGTTCAGACAGGCAACTCAGTTGGTGGTGCTATTTAGGGAGTTGGTGGAAGCTTTAAGACGGCCAGCAACCTTTAGAGGTTCTATTCCACTTCCATTTCTAGTCAAGTCTCTGGTTCCTGTTAGGCAAGATGTGAGGACCTGCTGCAGTATACTCTCACCACTGTGGAGCTGGCTACTCTGCCATTCCTCCCTCCCCTCACAATGGCCCACTCTTCTGGAACCATGAGCCTAATGAAGAAAGCTTTCTCCCTTTAGTTGCTTCTGTCAAGTATCTCGTCGTAACCATCACCCTTGGCCTTCAGAGACCCCACAACCCCCCTGGCTATAATGATTGATGGGTGCAGAGGGGAGCACCTGACTCCACCCAAGCTAATCACCACTTCTCCCCTCCAGAACTCTAAAGCATGAAAGATTATCTTTAACTAATGTAAGCCCTGCCTTGTGATGGAAGCCACCACATGGCTCAGGCTGTTACAGACAAGCTGGAGGACGTTTTCTGACCGAGGATGAATTCTGAGGTGATCAGTCCACAGCCTTGATTCTAGCCCTGCCTTCCTGGAGCTCTGTTTCTGGCCAGACAGTGAACTTTGATCCTATCCTTAGAATTAAAGCCTCGATCTGCTCATAGAATGCATAAAGCTGAACTCTGACCCTGACAAGCTAGCAAGCCCTACCTGCCCTTTTGCATATCCCAGGAGCGTGCATCATCGTCACAGGTGCCCTACGGTATGAGAGAAGACGTCTTTCTTCCACCCTGTGGGTTTTATATTTGCATCCGGTTTCCCCTAACAGCAGTCACATCAGGCTGTCCGCACCAGGCACCAAGGATGATTAGGCACTGGAACTGTCCCTACCACACTAGGTCTAGGACATGTCTCTCAGTGTGAGACCCATTGCCCAGACCAACTGATGCCATCTGTCCTTTGACCCGAAGGAAGCAGGCATGAGCAGGCCATGTAGGTGCCGGGAATCCATAACTTCAGATCCAGAGGATCTGTCTTCTGGCCTTGTGGGCACTGCACACACACAGTGCACACACATAATTGCAGGAAAAGTACTCACACACATAAAATAAAAATACATCAATTTTAAAAACAAAAAGATTGAACAAGCAACACTGGTTGACATCTCCCACACAAGGGATGGGACATGTCTTTAATCCCTGAGAGAACCTCAGATTCATACCTCTGACTCTCTCTTCAGTGTACCAACAGCTCCATGCCTCCCCACACATCTGCAAACCCCTCTCCAGCTTCACTCCAACATCCCTTGGTGGGAGGCCACTCCCAAGGTCAAGCAAGTTGTGTAAGCCATACAGAGCACGAGGTTTCCCTTGTTGGGTAGGGCTTGTGCTAAAGAGACACTTTCTGTTTTTAAATTCCCTGAGGGGAAAAAGGATGTTCCTGGTGAGGTTTTAGCCCCGGTTTCATCATCCCTCCTCCCAACCCTCCCCCAACTCATCAAAACCTCTCAAGACATCAGACACAAACCTGTATCTTCCCTCTGGCCCACAGATGAAGCCCTGCTTCTAGTGATCTGACCCTTTCATTATCCACCCAAAGTACCCTGTAGCATCGATGGTCAGCCAAGGAGGAAGGCAGTTTGCTTCTCAGGCTGGCCATTTGCCCCAGGCTCTGGGGGGCCCTCCATGCAAGCCTTTCTGTAGAGAAAGTGATGGCTTTATTTCTTTAGAGTCCTGTCGCTTCACACCATGGAGAGTTGGGATGGTTATAATTATACATTGCAAAGTGAAGCTGTTATTAAATCAAAGCACCACTGGAAACCTCAGAAACACGCTGTGACATCTCAGGACTCTGACTCTTTTCCCGATGGCTTCGGTGCAGCTCCGAAAGGAAGCTGACCTTTTCCTTAGCCGGATTATAAATGTCAGATTCGCACGGCACCATGCTTCAATTACTGTCACCTTGAAAGGGGAAAGCGCTGGAGGCCTCGAACTTAAGTATTTTCAATCACAGATATATTTCAGCACTCTGTCTTCTCAGGAGAGGGAAGAACGCTGAGGGCTGGTGCAGCCTCACTGTGGCCCCACACCATGCGCAGTGACCCAGAACATCAGCCACTTAAAGGATGATTTGGGAACGGATCAGAACCACCCATCCAATCGCCTCCCATCCCATCCAACTAAAGATCTGATTTTTCTTCAAGTGCTATTTCCAGAAGCACCACGGGACAAAGACGCCTCTGCTGTGTATCTCCTAAATGCAGATAATTGTAGATCACGCTTTTCCCTTTACAAAATCATGTTTTTATTGTCCGTCTTGAAATAACGGGAGAAGAAGGGGAAAAAAAAAAGCTTCCCTTCTGGTCACGTTTCCAGCCCTCATTTAAAGTCTTCACTCAACAAGAAGGCGGAGAAGGCTGAGTCCATTAAGTAGAGGAAAGCAATCCAACACTCAGGGCTGGCAAGAGCCCAGGTTATTTATAGCACGTGTGCAACAAATTAGCATCTTCACGTGTTACAATGTAATTTCTCCCTCTACCTCTTGGACCTGTACTTACAGAACATTTTCTCTCTTCTTGCTTCATTAACAATATTATTAGTATTACGTTTTAGTTATGATGAAACGTTGATAATCGATATATTCTAGTAGGTGATGGAGAAGGGGGAGGGAGGAGAGGGTGTTCAAGAACATCTGAGCTGAAAAGTCCAGCCCATCTCAATGAAGAGAGCTGCAAACTCACTGCACCTCTCCAGAAACCCTGGCTTCATCCTGACAAAGCTCGCCACTCAGCCAAGTGCAATCTTTCTACTTCGGTTCAATAGGGCCAAACCTTATGGTCTTCCAGACCATTAGAGCCAATGGGCTGCTGATCATGAACCTCGCCAGCTGGTACCTGGGTACAGGGCAGTGTTCACCCCTGCCTTGGAAGCCCAGTGACTCTGACCCTTCAGCCCCAGTCCCAGAATCTGGGGGTAAGGAGTTGTACAGGGCGAACAGTCACTATCTTCGACTTACTCTCAAAGTAAGGTGTCTTTCTCACCTTTCACAGGCTGACATAGTAACTCATCAGAGTTCAGTGAAGAAATAGATCAGAGAGAAGATGAGAAACAGACCGTGAACCACACCCAGCAGGTGAGCAGAGGGCAGGGTGGTGCCCAGGTTTAATATAACCTTTTTCTGCTTGAGACCAGCACAGTTTCCAAGGTGAGCTGCTTACTTTACATGATGACATAGGCCTTATACTGTGCGCTGCTGCAGGCCCACTCCCAGACCTTGGTCATGGCTTTGCATGGGGTCACAAGGAAATGGTTACCTTCTAACAAACACATCAGCACTCCCGATTGGGCAGCTTCACCTGGCATTGTGAGTGGGCACTGCTCACAAAAGGCTCGGGAGAGGCGGACTGCACATACTGATGGCTAGGTTTACCACAGCCTTCTCTACAACCTTCCTCAAGAGCCATGTCTATCCTTAGGTCCCAGCAAGGCTAGTCCGGGATAGTCCTTTGACTTCTAGTGTCTGGCCCCTGCTGTGATTCTGGCCTGTAACTAGAGACCACTTTGATCATCACCCAGTTTCAGCTCTTTCTGGAGTCCTCACTCTGGCTCCCAGGGCACACTAGTGAAATCTCTTCATCCTGCTTACTCTTGCCCCCTTTCTTCTGACTTCTGTGCTGCCCAGGAAATCATCCGCCCAAACCTGAAACCTTGGGTCACCTGAACTTCTGTCTCCCCTTCCTTGTGACTGCAAGAAAATCCATGAACAGGCCTCTAACCACATCTAAAACCTCCTTGGTCTTGGCCTTGGCCCTTTGCAGTAGCCTGTGGTTACCTCCCAACCACATCCACCCAAATATAGTCTTTTAAGGTTGAGGTCTATTGTCTTACTCTCCCTCTCCTCTGCCCAAAAGCCCTTCAGTGACGCCCAAATACCTCAGCAGAGAAGCCAAGATTCTAAAGGTGCTACAAGCCCTTGCAGCCTCCTGAGGGCCTCTCACTGCTCCCAGTTCAGTGGGCTCACTGTCTTCCGATCCATGTCTCTGGCCCTAACCCCTCTGCAGAGGCTTGTCTCTGCCTGCTGAGATCTCCCACATGCTTGATTCTACGCTGTGTCGGGCCTTCTTTGACGAGCATTCAGTCCCACTCATACTTTGCTCCTTCTGATTACCTCTCACCCTTTAACATACTAAACATCTTCTCCCCCCACTAGAATGTAAACCAGGGAGGGCAGAGACCACTCCGGGAGTTTAGATCTTCATGTCTATTTCATTTCCGTTTCATTTTCCTAGCAAGTCCTGAAACCATTCAAAGGCAAGGCAGGTTGGAAGAACTGAACAGAGAACACTCACAAATCCAGCAACACGTTTGAAACACTTGCTTTCATCTCCCGTCTACCAGGGCATCAGTGCCCCGAGCCACGTCCTTCCTTGATGCACTCAAAGCAGTTGTAGACATCATCTCTGCCAAATACTCCTGCACGGGTGTCACAGCCATCGCGTCACTGTTTACATGCAATTCCTCTTCCGTTTGCAAGGCAGGCCTGCACTGAGGGAAACGTACAAGCCTCAAGTGTACCTTCAATGGGCTCTGACAGATCCAAATACCAAGGAATGCAAATATTTACCAGGAGGCAGGAGACGACATTCGCTCCTGAAGTTCCCTCACCGCCCTTCAGTATCAATCTCCAGAGAGCAGGGTCTCTGTCGGCTTCACTCAGCGGCTGTGCTTCCCTCAAACACAGGAAGGCATCTGGCACCTAATGCATGCTCAGGGGGCACTTGTGGGATGAGAAAGACAATGATCTCCTACTGCAAGGGGACGCTTCAGAGGAAGTTTGACTCCCAGATGTAGGAGTCAAATGCTGGCCTCCGTTGAGCTTAAAAGAAAGAAAAAAGTCCTAGCAATCTGAGTCAAACCAAAGGGGTCTGCAACCCCAGAGCACACGGCCTGTGGGGGAATGATCTATTCCAAGGAGCCTGGCCGCTTTCATTACCTGCTCAAAGGCAGACTCTCTCCTGTACCCAGGCCTGCTCCCCAGAGCCTACAGACTCTGCAACTCAGCAGACAGTAGCAGAACCGAGAAAGCCTCTTGGGAGGCTTCGCTGCTCCCTGTCTTGACCATCAGCCGTCCCAGCAGTGCAGTCATCATAAACGATGTATTCATTCACGGTGGTTGATTAAGGTTTTCTCAGTAACATGCAAAGTGTGAGTCAGAGTACGTTTGAAAAGTTGTCTTTAGCTCAACTATGCAGGAGGCAGAACAGATTGGCATGTCTAAATCCTTCCTATATAGGAAGCTATCGTGCAGCACACATAGAGATAACAACGAACAGAACATATACCCCCTCTGCATACCACACACACATTTGTACACATGTGCACACATGCACAAGCATACCTAATTACACACACACATATATATACAAACATCCACAAGCATGCACATATACATACAATGTACACATGTGCACTTGTTTGTGTGTGTGTGTGTGTGTGTGTGTGTGTGTGTGTGTGTGTGTGTGTGAAGGGGGAAACTTAGTTTTGGAGCAGGGTTAAAAATAAAAAGCCTGAGATTTTAAGGCCCACATTCAATTGCATTCAATTCCGTTCTGTTTCTTAATTATGTTGTTCTCAGAACAAGAGACTGCAGTCCCGTGCCCTCTGTCCATGGACAGCTTCCACTGCGGCTATAACAAGAGAGAGTAGGAACAACTCTCTGAAAGATCCCCCAAGCTCACAAGAGACCACATTCCACACTGGAGAGGGAAGCCACGAAGTAGGCTTGCTAAAACAACACCCTATTAAATTAATGCTTTTAATTTGAATTTCATTGATTTCTTAGTTCGCCATTCTGTAATTTGTCCATTTGTTTTGCTTTTCCAGTCTGCGGAAAGCTGTCAGCAGAAGGGATTTACTCCAGCGCTCCTGCGGGTACAGATTTTAATAGCACAACCATAAAAAGTCCTTGAGGGGAAAGAATTCTTGAAAGTATTTTTATTTTAAAAGAGGGATCTGTATTGCTCCAGGTTGAAGAAATGTTCTTCAGTGTGAGGGATCTCAGGACAAGGTCAGCATCTCCCGGCTCCTTCCAGTGGAAGTGATTTCCCCAAGAGAAATCCGCCTGTGGTCTTCCTTCTTTCTAATGCTTCTGCTGATGTTTGTTGGTGCATGCGTTAGTTTGGTTTGAATTCTTGGCATCAAACCTGAGTCCTCATGCACCCTAGGCAGGTGCTCTACAGCGCTCACTGGAAACAGAGAGGAATGGTCTGAGGGCACCATTGTGGGTCAATTGTCCTGAAAACAGGGAAGACTGGGGACATCGCAAGAAAAAGTCCTTGCAGAGAATCTGCCCACAAGTACTAATGTATCTGGAGGGAATAAACACAACCACACCACAGAGATTTGTTTTCTCTTTCTTTCCTTCACAATACAGAGCTGTGGTGGGAGCCACCGTGTGGGGTGAACAAAACTCTTGGCAGAGCTGACGGTTCCCTAGCAAGTGGCACAGAACCCACTTAATTTCCACTTGCCCTGATTTTATATTCTAATCAGTGCAATAGAAAAGTCACACACATCTGCTCATGCACACACACACACACACACACACACACACACAGAGGCATACACACACATACACACACACACACACACACACGCACGCACACACATGCATGCACAGGCATATGCACACGCACGCCCCTTGCTTTTCCTGACTCCCCACTACACCCCAGCTTCAGGCTGGGGGGATTGGAGTGGGAACACTTGTACTTCTGCCACATCTCTGCTTAAACTGTTTTCCACCCTCTGCAGGCTGGGTGAAGTCTGCTTGTCTTTAGCACAAAGATGGTATGTCTCACCCTCCAGGCAACCTTCTCTGATCCATGCCAACACTTGGTTGGGTTCCACTCCTCTGCTCCCCAGTAGCACCCTGCAGGACCCATACTCATCAGTGTCTTTTGGCCAGTGCTTTTCTCCCCACTAGACTGAAGTGTGAGGTATGGCTCAGTGGTCGGGGCAGATCCCCAGGCTCCGCTAGAATCCCAGGCCTATTCAAATACTCTAAGCCCTTCCAGTGGGTGGAGAAAAAGAGGACAAATAGAGCAGATCCCATCACTACAAGGGGAGCTTAACGACAATGACCTTATGTGCCAGTCATCCCCTCCCTTGTTGTCTCTTTCATCCCCCATCTGCTAAGCACGCCACTTTCTGCCTTGGGGTGATTTTTTTAGATTTATTACAGTTTTATTTTCAATTACATGTAATGTGGGGAGGGCAGGGGTTGTGTACGTGAGTGTGCAGTGCAGGTTGGGGCTATCATATCCACTATAGCTGGAGTTTCACAAGCAGCTGTCAGCCACCCAACCTCGGAGCCGGGGCTCAAACTCTGGTCCTCTGAACCATCGGACCACACCTCCGACCCTGGGTTTTGACTTTTCACACCCTTTAACAGACAGGGCTTCCAACAAAGATTGACATTGGTCCTAATGTCCTAGCTGTTAGACCTAGCTGTTAGATCAAACTCAGATCTGTCTGATCCAGGATGCAGAACAAACATCTAAGTGCCCACTTCCACCTCAGGGGTGCGTGGCCTCAGATGTAGAAAGAACACTGGGGACTCAAGTCCACTGTCCACTGTCACCATGACTGTAAGGGTCGCTCTTCTGGGGTCCATCTCATCGCTGGCCATTCGCACCCCTACTTATTACCAGAATGGGTCCTCCATAGAGGTCTATCTGCCCGGCACCATCGGAGCCCAGTTAAGAACCTGATTTCAGTTGGGGATTTAGCCCAGTGGTAGAGCGCTTGCCTAGCAAGCGCAAGGCCCTGGGTTCGGTCCTCAGCTCTGAAAGAAAGAAAAAAAAAAGATGTAAAGCTATGCACGTGTTAAGAACCTGATTTCAAGGGCAGACTCAGGAGCTACCAGGATAAGGACATCCAGATTCTTCACTGCCTTCCCTGCTTTGCGCATCACAAACTGCCTCCTGACAAAGCAGGAAAGCCATGCCCCTGCTATTGGGATCTATGAACCCCAAAGACCACACCTCAAGGCAGTGAGACCCATTCTGCCCTTGGGGCAGAAGAAGACCAGGGCTGGATGGGGAGGTGTCTTGTTCAGCCTTCTCTTCCCTATTTGCTGTGACACTCAGCCCTGCCTCCTACTTTCTAACTGTGACAGTAAAGGGGGAAAAAAATCTTCAATTCAAACTGTAAACGCTGGTTTCTCTCTGCCGCTAACATTCCACCCAAAAATGAGCCATAATTTGAAATACGCAGTAAAATGTAATCTTGGCTTTTTAGCACCCAGACTCCTTCATTTTCAAAGAAAGCCAATGGCTTGGAGATTGGATTTTGTTTTTGCCAATTATACATTTTTTTGCCTCGAAAGCTGCCTGCAATACAAAAAAAGAACTGAGGGCGCCCATGCTTCGAAGATGAATCATGTTCAAAGCTGGCGTTAGAATCCCTGGTGTTCATAACCCTGGTCTTGAGACAAATGCACTAGTCATTACTGAGAGCGCAAACGACAGGCTGGAGTTATGACTAGCGTTTGCTCACCGCAGTGAAGAATGTCCTCTATTAATGACAACAGCTGTCGGTTTAATAACCCCAGAAAAGATCATTACATTTTTTTTCACATTTCCCAGAAACAGATGGAGGAATCGCAAGAAGGTCCAAGCATATGGAAAAGCATGTTGGTTCCAGCAGCTCCAAAGAACAGCCAGTATCCCATTTTCAGTGGGTCACTCTGGCTATAGTACCTGCAGGTGCCCAATGGAAACAGGTGTCCCTCCAGACTTGTGAGGGGCATGAAACACTGTGGGAGTGGAGGAGAGACGTGTGAGCCCTCGGTGTGCCAAGCTGTAAAGTGACTGCATAGATTGTCGGGTTCTACAGTCTATGTCTGAGGACAGCTGTGGTCACTTCACCTCAGTGACTTCTGGTGGCACTATCTGCTAATAGAATAACAGCACAGTCACTTCCCTGAGCACGGTCTCACTGCACCATCACTTCAGGATGTGGGATGGCCATGGCACGGGCCAGACCTGTGCCTCACACCACTTACTCCCCTGAAGCGATCACTCATAATCAACTATCTTTGCTCTCATATTCAGTTGGGAGCCCTTGTCTACTTTGTATGGCAACCAGTGCATGAGGGCATTTGTGAACCTCCAAGCAATTGCCCTGTTGATTCAGATATGGCCACCCACAAGGAGAGATGGAGCTGTAACTAAGGACTAAATCCAGAATTAGAAAAATCTTTTTCACATTGATAGATAAATAAATGCAAAAGGCCTTAAGACCGGAGAGTATTACTGCTGACTTCTTTCAGATTTTCCCAGGATAATAATTCATAGGATGTGAAAACTATCCCCACGCACAGACAAGCACGGAAATCTAAGCTACCTATTGTTTGGATACAATAAAACATTAGTTTAGAAACCTAAAGACCAAGTCCACTTAAGAACATAAACATAAGTCCCCTGGGCTTAACAAGCAAGACAAATTTTAAATTACATTAGTGGATAAATAAGGATTGCTTTAAGTTTGTAAGAATGTTACATATTGATTCGTTTAGAACAATATTAAACACTGAAAAGACTTCTGTATTATTAGTCCCAAATTGATTGGTGTTATTAAGTGATAAGTTGAATCTAACTCCCCTGTGTCCCATCCAAATAAAAACTATGTATTGTGTGATTCTACCCCTTAAGACTCAGAATGTGACCTTATATGAAAGTAGAAATGCTGCAGATACCATATGTTAAGATAAGATCACCCTGGAGCACGGTAAGTTCCCCCTCCAATGTAGCTGGTGTCCTTACCAGAAGTGACCATGGGCAAACACAGGCACAAGGAGAAGACTATGTGAGAACGGACACCCAGGATTGGAGTAACACAGCTTCAGTCAAGGACATCACTGAAAGCCAGGGTCCACCATAAGCTAAACAGAAGTGGGGAAGGGCACCCCTGCTGTTCTGCAGGAAGCACAGGGCTGCCAATGCTGTGGCCTCCAGAATTCTCTTGCCTCCAGAATGGAGAAGCAATAAATCTGTAATATTTCAGGCTCCACTGTTTATGAGACTTTACTCCAACATCCCTCAGAAACAAACTCAATCCATTGAGACGGGGTCCAGCAACCTTTGGCTTGTCCCTAATCCAGCCCGCACATGCTTTCTACAGCCTATAAACTAAGAAGCGTTTTTATCTACTTTACAAATATAAACAGGAAAAGGAAGAGAAAGAGGAAACCGAGACTCACCACGAGAAGCAAGGAAGTAAACCACACTCCTTCAGCCCCCGCCTCCAGGATCCTGCCTTGAGTTACTTCCCTGATTTCTCTGGATGAGAGAGTACAGGGTGTAGTGTTTTATCACAGTAATGGGAACGTAACTAAAATACACTCTGAGACTCTCGAGGACAAGGCTAACATATTAAAGTAGAAGTGTATGTTGAGAACAGCACTGGCTGCCAGTCTGTGGGGTAAGAGGCATCATTCTTACCTGGGCTCATTCAACATAATAAGAAATGTGTGGCCCCTGAAGACTCTTAAGTTTATAAGAACAGATATAACTGTGAAAGTTTGCAATGTGAGAGAAAAATCACTGGGCCCTTACACCATGTGTAAGAACCAATACTGAGCTGTTTTGAAAAGCTAGGTGTTTAGCAAATGAAATCTTTTTAAAGTATGGGAAAGAATATGTATAAATATGTACCTGATGGCTGAACAGATAAGAACTATCCAAGCAGAGAGAGATGGGTGACATAGTAAAGTGGTAGAGATTTGAGGACAACATTCCAAACTTCTGTAGCTCAAGAGAACCGTGAACCTAGACACGGGATGAGTGAGAGCCAAGGAAAGCATAAGAGAGAAAAGACTGATTCAACCATCATATAGAGCAAAAGATAAATAAGAAAAACACCAAGACTCCAACAGAAAAACAAACAGGCAGTCCAATAACTCACAGATGTTGTAGAATTGGTGTCAGAATGTGTAAGAAACAGCACACATCCCAGGAATTAAAAGTACACTCTGTAAAATGAACTATCATGGTTGGTAAGCAGTTGTCCTGGTTGGTTTGGGGGTTTGCTTGTTTGTTTGTTTTCTGTCGACTTGACACAAGCCAGAGTCACCCGAGAAGAGAGAATTTAGATTGAAAAATAAAGTCTCCATTAGTCTGGCCCCTAGGTAGACCTTTGGGACATTTTATTGCTTAACGATTGCTGTGGGAGGGCTAAGACCGCTAGGAATGGTGCCAGCTATATGGGTGGAGGTCCTGAGAGGTATACAAGAGTAGGTTGAATGACCACTGGTAGCAAGCCAGTAAGCAGCAGTCCTCATGGTCTCTGCTTCAGTTCTCTGCCTCCGGGTTCCTGCCTTGAGTTCCTGCCTCAATTTCCCTTTGTGATGGACTGTAATACCTGCATCATATGCCAAATACCTAGCCTTACCCACTCACATTGGTTTTAATTATGGCATTTTATCACAGAACTATAAAATAAACCAAGATAGGACTCTTTTTTTTCAATTAAAAAAGTTTCTAATTGGCACATGGTCATGCCTATTGGTAGGGATGGTGTGAGGTTCCCATAAACATTCATATTGTTTACATTTTATCGTATCCATCACCTCATTCACTGATTGTTTTGTTGTGGTGTAATATTCAAGATAATTTCCAGCCATTTTGAAATATTCAACACGGTATTAAGCTATTGAATTGCCAAATATATGTGTGTGTGTGTGTGTGTGTGTGTGTGTGTGTGTGTGTGTGTGTGTGTGGTGTGCTTGGCAACTAACTGACAATCTTGGATGTCATCCTTAACAACTCTGTCCACCTCCTCTAAGACAGGCTCTCTCATTAGCCTGGAGTGCACCAATTAGCCTAGACTGGTTGGCCATTGAACCTCAGGGACCTGCCTGTCACTGCCTTTACAGAGCTGTGGTTACAATCATATGTCACCATGCCTGACATTCTTATGTAGTCTGGGGCTAGGTAGACTCGGGTACAGATACTTATAGGACAAGGGCTTTTTCTGAGAAGCCATCTCCCCAGCCCTGAATTAGCAAATCATAACAAGGTCTAAAAGTCTGTGTTGTGCAGAGTCCTCCTGAGGACTTTTAGACACAACAGCAGAAATCTAAAGGACACCAATTTTGCACGCAGTCCTGTTGCCTCCAGGACACATTTTTGTAAGGAAAACAAGGTCAAACATAATGGGCACGGCAAAGAAAGACATCACGGAGCCTGGGGGGTCATTGTCCGTGTGTTTCCTGTAGTCTCTGCTCTAAGCCAAAACAGCTCACACCGTGACCCAGGGCCTCGTACAGGGCTACGACACTGAATGGGAGTGAGCATTAAAAACTTGGCAACAGTAAGAATTTTCTGAACACACAATGGCCAAGTCAAAAGTCACACACACAATGAGTCAAAGTACTTTAGCAGGATTTGTCCTGTTGTGCTCTCGACTTCATCGCAGGCTTGGTTCCAAACACGCAATATGCACTGGGCCATGCTTCACACTGTACAGGCCGACAGGCTACACAACGCCAACACACCTCCCGGAGCGCCCGGCCTCTGATTTGAGTCTGCCATGAGTTATGAATTTCAGTGTTTTCAATGTGCAGCCTTTCTTATTTGTTTTTGGTTTGGTTTGGTTTGGTTTGGTTTGGTTTGGTTTGGTTTGGTTTGACCCTTAAAGGCACATAATAGTTTATTCATGAAAAGTAAAAAAGCTTTTAAAATATTTCCCTGTCATCCCTTAGCATGTAAGTATTAATTTAGTATATCTTAGGGTCGTAATATGTTAAACAAACAAACGCACCATTCTGATTAGTTTGTCAGTTTGCTTTTCATCTTTAATAAGAGGGAAAATTGTATATAGGCCAAAGAAGCATGTAAAAATATACTTCTCCATGATTTATTTCTCTAGTAAATGTTTGGATTTATACCATGTGCCTAGGGTCATATAAAAATTGTGCAAGATGGATCAGTAGTTAAAGACACTTTCTACCAGGAATTACAACTTAAATTCAAGCCCCAGGACCCACATAAAGGAAGGAGAGAACTCCTGAGAGTTATCCTCTGTCACACGCGCGCGCACACGCGCACGCGCACACACACACACACACACACCACCACCACCACTACCACCACCATGTGCACAAACTAAGTAAATAAATAAATAAATAAATAAATAAATAAATAAATGTAATAAGAAAATAATTTCTCTAGCAAAAAGTGTCGTGAGGAGAAGAAGGTTTAGGGAGTGTCCGTTTAAGCCACCAGGTAGCTGCTGAATTTGAAGTTCACCGCTGCCTCCTCAGCGTGCCCTTGGTGTCTCGGCTTCTTGCTTGCCCTGCCGTGGAGGCTGCTGTTGCTGACCTCACGCCACTCTACAGACTTTCCCCTCACTCTTCTGCGCCATCTTCCAGAGGGACGTTCCCCACCGGGAGCTCTTCCTTACCCCTCTCCCAGGAAGCAACAAGCAAACGGAAAAGTTCAATATTCAGTGGTGTAGTTACTCGATTTGTTGTGAATATAATTAATTTTAATAGCATTTTTATTAGGATTGTTACTTTTTATTCATGCCATGGTCACGATGTTACATAAATTTTGAGTGATCTGCCTCAAACGCATTTTGCCATAAGCTGTGATATTTGTATTGCATGGTTTTTTTTCAAAACGTAATATTTCTAACATTTATATGGCATATACACATACACTTCACATTACTGTAGAATACATTCCTTTGATTAACAAAAATAACTAAAAATGAGCCAACAAATCCATTTACACAGGGAGAACCAAATGTAAACAGCAGAAATAATATCCACCGAGGTATTTATCAAAGACTTATTTATAAAGCTGGAATAACTGGAAGGCATCCAAACACATAATGCAAGTGAATACCTAATACCCCACATACTGAATCTACGAGCCTTTAAAAATAATCTTTTCAAAACATATTTTCAAAGATACTTAGAGCAATAAAAATTACATAATAGATCAACAATCGGGGAGGAGTAATCTCTAAACACCTTGTCACCGAATATCATCCAAATTTTATAACACAAAGCACTGGATTACGTTTTTCTTATTTTACCTATAACAAATAGATAGCTAGGCGCAGGGATACGTAAATAATGCATTAAACATTGGTAGACGGGCTTGTGCTTTTCTATGTTTTCGATCATGGATTTTAATCTATATTACATCCATAAAAAAGAAAAACAAGAATTATTTTTAAGAGACAAAAATATTAAATGGGTGCTTTACCATAAAAGAAGGCACAGGTACAGCAGTACACGGTATGACCTCTGTACTCAACGGTACGCAGTATGACCTCAGTACTCAGGAGACTGAGGCAGAAAGGTGGTGTGTCTGAGGCCAGCATGGGCTACATAAACAGACAGAGAAAACAAAGGAGGGAGGGAGGGGGGAATGAAGGAGGGAGGGAGGGAGATGACACAGAGAAGAGAGAAGGGAGAAAGTGAAAAGGAAAGACCAGAGATGCAGGGAGAGAATAGGGGGAGACTCCTGGCCTCTCTAGAAATGTCCCTCCCTGAGTTCCTATACCTTTGAATCAAGCCCCTCGATTCCTTCAGTACCGCCTCTTGGGGCTCAAGCGCAGCTCGATCAATATCTTACCCCAGGATACAGATGATCCAGGCCAGGTCCCTCATCAGAGCCACTGGTGGGACACATTCCTCCAACCTGCACAGCATGTTCTGGTAATTTTAAGAGGAAGCTCAAGGTCCAGGCTGTAACAAGTGGGTTATGCGACCCTCAAGAATGGCACTGACCACTGAGAACCACCCCGGCGTGTGCACATGTCTCGGGGCAGATGGATGGAACATCTGCACCCGTGCCAAGCGCAGAGACAGCGCTGCGATCTGGTGCACGCTGCTCCCACACGCATTGCCACCTCTGTCCTCTGCAGAAAGGGCACTGCTGTCCAGTGTACAGTGTTCCCACACCCATGCCTTGGCATTGCAAAGCTGCCATCCATCCCTGAGGAGGAGGAGGGGAGAGAGAGAGAGAGAGAGAGAGAGAGAGAGAGAGAGAGAGAGAGAGACCTCAAGCTGACACAGGTAGAGTTAGTAAATTAACTTAAGTTATAAAGAATGACACGCAGCTTGTTTCCAACCAACCACGGGGTTGGATCTGATGTGATTTGTCCCCCTATGGGGCCTTCCAGGGTATAACAACTAAGGGGTTGTATAAAACATGTTTTAACTCTGCTTAAATACATTGCTTGATCTTGCACAGAAGAAAGATATGCAGAGCCCTAAAACAAAGTAAAATAAGACTTTGGGAAGGAAGATGAGAGGCAGCATTACTTCCTCCCTGAGGGTTCCTCTTAGACCCTCCGACCCTTGAGGTCCTTCTCTAAGACCACCTGAGTTATGGGGTCAAAAGGTCAAACTCAGTCACAGACCGGTGTCCCAAGGTTGGGGGTCTGATGTGAAATCCTCTCCTCTGTAATGCTGAGGAGTAAACAGAAGGTCCAAGTAGATTCAGTGTGACCACAACATAGCTGGCTCCCCACAAACAGCGAAGGGTTCATCTTGACCCTGACATTGGCTGAATGGGGAAAGCTTAGCATAGACACAGTCTGCTTTGTACACTGTTTTGAGAATTGGGCACATTGTGAAGTTCATGAGAAGCTTGGGTTGAAACCTTGGGTAGTGTCCCCAGTCAGTGCAGAAGCAAACAGAAATCTCTCTAGCAAACCAAATGGCAAACAAGGCCCCAGGAATCCTTACCAGGGATGTCCTGAAGGTAATAAGCAGCATATAGCCCCCGAAATACCAAGCACACAAAGAAATAAAGAATAACAGGTATGAATCTTCAGAAAAGACTCACAGGAGCTTTAGATACTGGAATTTTCAGACATGGGGCATGAGGAACATACAAATGCCAATAAAGAGCAGCTACGAGCTTGGCCGATAAAGTACTTGCCTTGCGAGAGCAAGGGTCTGCATTTGATTCCCTGAACACACGCCTTGAAGACGAGGCTCATGGCATACGCTTGTAGTCCTAGCCCTTGGAAGACTGGAGACAACAGGATCCCAGTGGCTTGCTGGTCAGCCAATCCACTTGCTATGCGCCAAGCCAGTGTTAACCCTGTCTCAAAACCCAAAGTGGGCAACGTAAGCATTGGGACAAGCCTGAAGTCCATTCTCAACATCATAAGAGGAGACGATGCTTTTTTTTAAACTGTGAAGCCGTTGCCACCAAGTCCGATGGTTTGAGTTTGATGCCCAGAGCCCACATAATGGAAGGAGAGAACTGACTTCCGTAAATTGTCCTCTGACCTCCATACACACACACACACACACACACACACACACACACACACACACACACACACACACACACACACTAAATAAGTAAATGTAAAAACAAAGACTTTTATGGCGGCAAGAGCAAATTCTCTGGGCATATTCCAGGTGCCTTGTGAGGAAGCCTCTGCTTATGTCTGCAGCCAGATCTAGGACCAGTCACTTGGTCCCCACATTCTATTTGCACCACAGGACAGTTCCAGATCTCAGCTGGTTCATCCCAGCCACTCTGGATAGAATCTCACTCTGGGCCAGGGGGAGGGAACTGACCTTCCAGGTCACACCCCCCTCTTCACTGAGGCCAGGCCAGAAGCCCACAAAAGACTCCTTTAGTCTTTAGCATTGCTTAGATTAGACTCCACCAGCTCAGAAGTCCCCAAGGCTCTCATCGCTGCAGAGACGCACTAGCCATCCATCCTAGGAGGGAAGGTATCTTCAGGGGGCCCTTGTGAGAGGAAGACCTGCGGGAATATAGCTCTGGATGCCTGGTCCTCAGCACAGCGCCGTGTCAGGCTCCCACCAACCATCCCGCTGGAAGCAGGAGGGCCTCCCAGCTTTTGTACCAGCTCATTGAGCTCTTAGCAGAGCGTAAAATGAGCTCTCTGGGAAATTAGGAAAACATGCAGCCTGCTGTCTGTCCATAGTAAACAATGCCTGCCTGTTGGCAGGAGCCCCTCCTATCCTGTGGGCAATGGCTCTAAGACCTACTTCTCTGGTCACTGTGAGTTCTCTGGAATGGCTCACAGAAAAAACTGGCCACAGGAGCTGAAGCAGCACCGTTCAGTGGAGGGGCCCAAAGGGGATGGATCACTCTGAGTCTCGGAGGAAAAAACCATGTAGGACTGAGACAGACCAGCTGCCCCTCACGAGGCTTTGGCTACTCGTCCTTCAATGCTCTACCCACTTTTGGCATCATGGGGGCAGACACACAGCTGGGCTCTGCTCCCAACATTATTCCCACACAGCTCAGCTGATTTCCCTAACAGAGTAGCTGAGGTTTGGAGAAAGTCAAACCTGTGATCTGCGCATGCCACAAAGACAGGGCACAACCTGCCCTCACTTTTCTCGGTGTCCCGAATACCCAGCCTCAAAGAGAGCTCCAAGTGGATGCTAGGAACACACTTGTAGGATGCCTGGCGGAGATGCGGGCAGGCCTGGTTGTAGCTCTCTGACTATTCTCTGCTGGGCCTGAAGCCACTCAAGAGAGCTAACTCTATCCCTATTTCTGTCCCTGTCCTCTGAGACTGTGAGAGAGAGCATCTATCCACACACCTAGAGGATGGATGAAGGTCACAGGGAGCTGGACTGGGAGGGATGTGATCACAGGAAGCCCAAAGATGGTCAAGAGAGAAGCAGAGGGTTTCTGACTGGAGAGGCAGAGATGAAGGAGAGGAGGGACAGGGAAAGGAGGCCTGCAGCATCGTTGAGGATTCTGTGGAAATGGGAGTTTCCAGTACACTGGGAGCAAGAGGATCTATGCTTCGGAGGATCATGGTGGTGGCCGCTGTGGACAGATGCTACTGACGGCCATGAGCCTAGGGGCTGCTGCATTCATCTGCAGTGAGAGGATGTGGCCCAAGCCCAGGTGTGAGGCTAGAGTGACAAGGCCACACCTTTCCAAAACCACCAACAAGAAGAAAGGTCCATCAACACTGAGGGATACAGTATCACCTGCTAAGGTCCAGACTGGGACCCTACTCTGAAATTGTGCCCCCACCAATCTTCGACCTTGAGATTCCACACTCCTTACAGGTTAATTAGTGCCAGACGGGCACCCTCTGCACACAGACATTTGCATAACAGCAGTGAATACCTCAGGCTCAGGCTTCCAGTCCCCCAGTGCTGAATGCTCATCCTGGCTCTGCCCCTCATTCACTGTGAAACCAGGTGGAAAACTCCACCTCTTAGAGCCCCATTTGTCTCACTCACAAAGAGACCGTAATGGTTCTGACGTTGAAACTCTGTAAGACGGCCGCAATAGCAACCATATCCACAAAGCTCCGAGCTCGAAGCCGGTGCTCAGGAGGCAGTCTGTATGTTTGAGGCCCTCCATGGACTTCTCGTTCCCCGAGGCTCGCCTCCTCCAGGAAGCATTTCTTGACCACTCAGGGTCAGTCTCTCTCCGTCTTAACTATAATGATCCTCACAACTGCCCCATCTCCTCTACCTCACAACTGGTACCTCTCCACGAACTGTCTTCATCTCTCCCAGTACACGAAATAATTATTCAAGAGCGGAAGAGCCTTCTCTTGCTTCTGCCACAGTGCAAGGCTGGCCACATCACAGATGCTCCAGGAGGCCTCATCAGCTGGCTTGCTAGGATCTTGTCCTCTATGACAACGGCACCTGGAAGCCAGGGAAGGCTCTGGGAGAGGGAGACAGAAGGATCGTTTGCACAAACACTGAACCACAGCCAGTGATCTTCCCAGTCTGTTTCTGTTCTCCTCCCCAACAGAGCCCAGCAGCAGTGTGAGAAATGTGCCAGAGACCTGGCATTATTAATCATCTTAAAAGCAAACATTCATCTTAGTGCAGGGGTTTTACTTTTCTCCTCTAATAATGGATTAGAGCGCCCAGATATTAATGGGCCAGATAATTTACGTTTCGCTTAAACAGAAAGAAATAAACCATCAGACTCTCATGGCGACACTGCTTTTCGACAGATTGAGAGATAGGCCCGATAAACCGCTCTCAAATGCGCACATTGCATGCTCATCCGCCGATACACAAGAGTACGTAAACATTTTGTAACGAGCGCTGTGATTTCTGTACACAAATAATTACCGTTCCCCCCGAAGGGCTTTCCTCTCCTCCTTGCCTTCCCAATTGCTCAGGGCAATTAAACCACAAATCCCCATGGGCTTCTATTATAAACTCTGACCTCAGTCACCAGTAAATCAGTCCTTGGAGAAAACAAGGTCCATCAAGAAACAGCAAGAGGGGTTATAGACAGTGTTCTCCCTTCTGCTACTCTCCTACCAGGCATCCTAAGGAGGTCTCTTCATCTCCATCCTCCCTGTTTGATCAGAGTACACAATTGGCTGTCGTGAATTGTCTAAAGTTCCAGAGAGCAAGTGAGAAATTGCGGAAGCCATGCAGGGTGACGGAAAATGTGACCTTGACCAATTCCTAACTTCCTGGAATGTCGGTTCCCCATTTGTTGGAGGAAAGGTTTGGTTCTGACAAATCTAGCTTCTGCGGGTTTGCAGTAACTCCTGGGTGCTACAAGACCAGAGCATCAAGAATCAGAGCTAAGCAATGGAAAACGCACACGTGCACGCGCACGCACCCAGCTCACCTTAGGGAATCACTCCCTGTGCTCAGAATCTAAATGAGCAACTCACTGGGCAAACTCCGTCCCCAGGGAAACTGCCCACCCCTGAGAATCCCCAAGCGAGCTAACCTCTAAGCAAGCTCAGTGCCCAGGAGCACGGAACATACCTAATCCCTAAGGGAGTTACATAGTGAACTTATTAACTCTCCAGATGAGCTACTCACTGAGATTAATACCCAGCTGAACTACCCTCCAAGCATGTGAAACTTGGAGGTGAGTGGCCCAATGAGCATGCTCAGACCCACGCGTGTTGCCCACTGAATATGCTCAAATCTAAGTGCACTGCTCACAGGACATAACTCAGTGTGAGTCCATCAAGTCCTTCATCCGAAGCACCAAGCGACCATGTCTTCCGGCCCATTCAATGCAAAGCATGGGGCAATGAAAGTGTCCTCTTTGATGAAAGTTTAGCCTGTCTTCTTGTATTTCCCCAAATCAGAGAAGCACACAGTAAGCCAACCAAAACAAGGTGAATTGGGTTGGGGATTTAGCTCAGTGGTAGAGCGCTTGCCTAGCAAGCGCAAGGCCCTGGGTTTGGTCCTCAGCTCCGGAAAAAAAAAAACAAAAAAACAAAAAAAAAACCAAGGTGAATTAAACAAATCCAGGCATCTTAGGCCAGCCTGCTTCTGTTAAGGTAGAAATGATCGTAGTGAGATTGGGGCTCGGTTGCATGATACGCCAAGTCTAGATCCTTACAGACAAACCTTTCCAGTCAACATCTCCAAACAGAGCTGCTGCTCCTCACAAGCCCACGGTCATCCGAGCTATGAGCACACAGAATGTTTTAATGCCGTCCTCTAAGACGACCTCATTGGCACTCACATATCAGTCCACCTCGAAAGAGAAGTCACATCCTATTCAGGTACACAGACAATCCCCACCAAGCGGCCCACGTGCTTCACAAAAGAGCACATCTCAAAGTTTTCAATGATTTAAAAAAATCATTCAAGTTACAGTCTCTGGTCGCCTGGAATTAAATTTAAAAGGAATACACTGGGGTTCGGTAAATTAAACAAACGCTTTTAAGTAAACCACAGCTTGATGAAATTACAAGGGAAACTGGAAAATACCTCAAACTAAGTGATAACAAAAGCAACATAGTTCCATTTGCAAGGCACAGTTAGAGCGCTGCGGAGGAGGAGGGCAGAGCTTTAAATGCCTACACTCATAAAGAAGAGAGGACACCACACCCGTTGTCTAAACCTCCACACACAGATTTTAAAAATAAATAAATAAAAATGAAAAGGCAAACACATCTCCATGAAGGGAGAAATGGGACCGGACAGAAGGAGGAGCTGTGATGAGAAAACTGGTAAGTTGTTTCTTTGAAAAGATTAAAAATTAATGGATACCCCGAGACTGTGGCCCTGTTTATAAGGAGAGGAAACACATACTACTAACATTCGGGAGGGTGTTCACTCCGGACTCCATACGCATTTTTTTAAAATGAAAATATTCTGACCAACTTCAAGTCCCGAAGCCATCAACTAAGCAAAATGCACAAGTTCCTTGGGTGGAAAAAAAGCCTCATCCAAATGAACAAAACATAACATTTTGTTCTAAATTAACCTGTATTTGTTTGCTTTTAGTTTTTAACAAATGTTTCTCTACAAAGAGAACTTGAAAACCCATGGCACTTACGAAATTTCGTCAAATAGTTTATACAGAAATAACGCCAAAATGAAACAAACTCCTGGAAAGTCAAGTTAAGGAATCAATTTCTCAACTCATTTAATGAGATAAGAACAACTCAATACCAAGGCTGATAAAAACTAGAGAGGTTTTTTTTTAATCCTATGAAAATACTATCAAAATAAGTATATTAGAAAATAAATTCAACAAGTCTTCACCAAGAGTCCAAGGAGAAAACGAGAGCACAGAGTTGATCTGTGACCTGAAACCATGTTGAGACTCGTGGTCCACGTAGCCGCTGGGGGCCTTGAGTGGGGTCAGTGGCCTTGATACGACCAAGGACCACGTTGCTGTTCGTGGCCCACGTTACCACCAAAGCCCATGCTGATGCCCAGGGTCTCAGATGCTACCTGAAGCCATGTTAATTTCTGTGGCTATGAGAGAGCTTAGCCCCGCCCCTCGAAGCAGAGCAGGCCCCGCCCCACCCCTATCCAGCCACCAAATGGCTGTCCTCAGCTGATGGCTTCTGGCACGGATATAGGCAGAGAAAAACTCATCCTCTCTGGGAGCGCTAGCCACTAGGAATTTGGCCCTGCTCCAGCAATATATGGACCACATAAAACGGATTTGGTTTTTGGTTTTGATTTTTTTTTTGTTTTTCTTTATTTTTGTTTTTGTTTTTGTTTTTTTCTCAGAGTGGGGATCACGGGGGAAGGGGCGGATATGAGAAGACTAGGAGGTAAAAGATCCAAGTGCATGATTCGAGATTACCAATTAGTCGATTAAAAAAATAATTTAAAAAAACTATGACAACTCACCAGTAACATATCTGTCTGAACACTTAACATTTCACGGAATCTCCAAAAACGTACCAGAATTAAATTCATCAATCTCGCAGGGTAAAATGTCATTATCCAAAAATCAATTCTTGTCTTACCTATCAGCAAAAACGTATTGAATAAAAAAACTTCTAAAATTATCATGGGGAATAGAATTTTTTATTACTTAGAAGTGAATCAAATTAAAAGTGGCAAATTTGCTGTGCTGAGAACTAAACTTCATTGCTGAAAAGATTTGTAAAAGACCTAAGTAAGTGCAAAGACATTCCACATCCATGCACATAGCTTAATACTATGAAGATTCTGGTTTCTACTCAATTAGCTGGTCACTCACAACCCAAATCCCAGGAGGGGATTTGGGAAAGTGAAAATCCTGAAAGAAGTGAACTACTGGCCTCCTGTTGTTCCTTAACTACCCCAATCAAGTCAAGTATGGTCTGAGAATAAGAATCACAGCAGTCAGAATACATGCTCCAAAACCGGGCTCTCATTTCAGGTCCTTAATCCTTAGACAAGCAACTCAACAAGGGAAAAGAGGCCTTCTTTACTCTGGTCCTAGAGCGATATATATAGGAAAATATCTTAACTCCTACCTCACCCCATATATGGAGATGAATTGGAGATAGAGCACATCTATCTATCCTTTTGGCTAAGAGCAAGTGCGGGTGGGTCATAAACCAAACATATGGCAGAAACAGGCCCTGGAGAAAATGAAAGGATGTCTCTGAGACTTGGTAAAGAAAATCATAAATAAATTAATCCAATAACAGAATTAACAAGCATTCTACAAACTGAGAAATAAACATAACACAAACACCTAACAAGAGAATTATCTCTAGACTATATCAAAGACTAATAAATAACAACAGAAAGAAACAGTCCAGTGTTCAACCTGGGTAAAAGGAACTACAGGCAACTATTGGCTACTGAGAGAGGGAGAAGTAAGTAGTCCTCCCCCACGGAGAGAAGAAGTAAGTAGTCCTCCCCACAGAGAAAGGGAGAAGTAGTCCTCCCCATGGAGAGAGGGAGAAGTAAGTAGTCCTCCCCACGGAGAGAGGGAGAAGTAAGTAGTCCTCCCCACGGAGAGAGGGAGAAGTAAGTAGTCCTCCCCACGGAGAGAGGGAGAAGTAAGTAGTCCTCCCCACGGAGAGAGGGAGAAGTAAGTAGTCCTCCCCACGGAGAGAGGGAGAAGTAGTCCTCCCCACGGAGAGAGTGAGAAGTAAGTATTCCTCCCCACGGAGAGAGGGAGAAGTAAGTAGTCCTCCCCACAGAGAGAGGGAGAAGTAAGTAGTCCTCTCCACGGAGAGAGGGAGAAGTATTCCTCCCCACGGAGAGAGTGAGAAGTAAGTATTCCTCCCCACGGAGAGAGGGAGAAGTAAGTAGTCCTCCCCACAGAGAGAGGGAGAAGTAAGTAGTCCTCCCCACAGAGAGAGGGAGAAGTAGTCCTCCCCATGGAGAGAGGGAGTAGTCCTCCCCACGGAGAGAGGGAGAAGTAGTCCTCCCCACGGAGAGAGGGAGAAGGAGAGAGGGAGAAGTAGTCCTCCCCATGGAGAGAGGGAGAAGTAAGTAGTCCTCCCCATGGAGAGAGGGAGAAGTAAGTAGTCCTCCCCATGGAGAGAGGGAGAAGTAAGTAGTCCTCCCCATGGATGGGTCCCCTAGTTAGATATTCAGTACCAAGTGGTCGGTTCTAAAAACATATACACAGTTAAACGGACTCACCTGGCTGTATTTACATATTTATTCATATATAATACATATATGATCATTAAAGACAAAGAGAACATGTATTTGAAAGGAGTGGGGAGACATGTGAAGGGTTAGAGGGAGGATGGAGAAGGAGCATTGCAATGTAAACACAATGTACATTTTGAAATTTTTAAATATATTTAATTTTTTTAAATGTTTTAGAAAGTAGGAAAGAGGCTTAATATGACATTTCATGGCACTAGGGAGATGACCTTGTAGGCAAAATGCTTACGGTAAATGCATGACTGTCTGAGTTCAGACCTCTAGCACCTATGTGAAAAGCTGGGTGCCTGCTTACAATCCCAGCTCTGCAGGGGTTCGCTGGTCAGTCCATTCAGTAGAACAGCAAGCTCCAGGTTTTGTGAGAGACATTGTTTCAAAATAAGGGAAGTGAATGAGGAAGACATCTGAATATCAACCTTTGGCCTTCACATGCACCTACACAAGTGAGCAGACATGTATATACACATACATGCTTATACACACACATATATACATATGTACATACAGATGTGTACACATGCATATATATGTATACACACATATATGTACACATGCAAATGCATATGTAGACACACACACACATTTAGGTACTCCACAAAAAGATACCATGAGTAGTTTCCAAAGACAAAAAATTCTTAATATCAATATTCATACCCACAACAATACATCTTTTATGAGGCATTAAAGATCCAGGGCCTCGTGCTTACTAAGCAAGTACCCTACCACTGAGCTACACTATCCCAGTCCGTGGGTTTTTGAGACAGCATCTCACAGCATAGCACAGACAGGGCTTAAACCTGCGATGCCTCTGCCTCCGTCCCCCCAAACACTGAGATCACAGATACGTGTCGTCATACCAACCTTCAAACATGCTTTCAAATGACAGAAAAGGAGAGCAAGGAGTCTTCTGGAGGAAATGGTCTAAAGCTAGACAGCTACACAACTAAATAAATCTACTGCCATTGAACTCTGCCTGTGAATAGGTGAGCTTAGATCTACATGATTTCTCAGTACACTCACACAATGCTCTTGGAAGCATGAATCATGAGACAGACTTTAAAGGTGAAACTGAATCGTAAAGAGAAGCTGAAGAATGATAAGTATAAAATTCAGGACAGAAATATGCACACGAGAGGATGAAGTCACACGCTGAAGGAGAATGCTGAAGGCCATTGGCAATCTCCTTCCCCTCTGTGCTGGTTGGTGAACATAGCAGCCTGGAGGAGAAATGTCCCTCCCTCCCTCAGACTTTGTTCCCAGTGGGTGGCACTGTTGAGGAGGAACTTTTGGAAGTGGCACTTTGCTGGGGGAAGTACATCACTGGGCACAGGCTTGTGGACTTAAAGGCTCTCCTCACTTCTTATTTGTGTTCTCTCCCCTTCCCCCCTCCCCCTCCCCCTCCCCCTTCCCCCTCTCCCTCTCTTTCCCTCTCTCTCCCTCTCTCTCCCCCTCTCTCCCCCTCCTTCTCCCCCTCATTCTCCCCCTCCTCTCTCCCCTCCTCTCCCCCTCCCCCTCCCCCTCCTTCTCCCTCCTCTCCCTCTCTCTCCCTCTCTCTCCCCCTCCTTCTCCCCCTCCCTCTCCCCTCCTCTCCCTCTCCCCCTCCCACTCCTCCTCCCCCTCCCTCTCTCTCTGCCTGCACACCCTGCCTTTCCTGATATTATAGACTCTAGCTCTCCAGAACCATGAACAAAACCAATCTTTTTCTTCCTTTAAGTTGCTTTTGGTCATGGCCTTTTATCACAGCAACAGAAAAGTAACTACAATGGGTTTTATTATCTGCTTCTACTCAACAAGTAAAACAAATGAAAAGTGGCAGGAATAAAATTATAGAAGAGATGAGGGACTGACGCATTATGGATCTGTACTACAGTAACAAAGCACCCAGTGGGGAGCCAGTGTGGGGAAAATTCAGCCTTGTTTAGGAAACACGATACTACCGTGGTAAGGCAGAACTAGAAGACAATCCCCTAGAGACGAAGCCAATGGAGAGACAGAAACTGACAGGCAGGATTGGGTGATGAAGGAATGAACAGCACAAATGAAGACAATCAGAGGAGGCTGACGGCATCTCTGCTTTGAATGGAAAGGGAACAGGGACAGCACCAAGTCCTCCCAACCCCACCTAAGTGCAATTTAGAAGCCAGTCCGAATGCACAAATAATATACACGAACACTCCTCAGAGTTAATTGTCCTCTCTGGCTGGTTCAAAAGAGGAAGCTTAGAGACGTGGAGGAGTGCTGAAGGGCAGTGATCCTCCAATTCATGCCAGAACCTCACTGGAGACTACTGGGTAAAGCACAGAATCTGCACACTGGAGAAACAGTTATGATCTAGAGCAGACCAGACTGCCATACCACGCAGTCCTGCAAGGCTGGGAGTGGCTCCTTTCACCTTTAATCCCAGCAGTTCTGAGGTAGAGGCAGTTTGACCAGCCTGGTCCACAGAGGTAGTTCCAGGACAGCCAGAGCTACGCAGAGAAATCCTGTCTTGAAAAACAAACAAACAAAACGCACAAATAGACATGCAAAAGTTAATGGTTCAAACGTAATTGGCATTCATCCCTACCTCGAGCTTTCCAGCCTGAAGACATAGTCCTGGCTAGTGACTCTCCCTCATGACTAGGTCCCAGGGTTCCAGATACTTTTTGTCTTACGCCTTTTCTATGCCCCAGGGTTTTATGAAAGTTGGAGAAGATGGAACAAGGAGGCAGAAGAGAATATATATTTTTGTATACGTTTGACTTAATGACCCAGAAGAAAAGATATGTAAGGTAGAACACCACAAAGACAAATGATCAATAATGTCAATAGGCCCATGAACTGGACTGTATAGAAATTAACACGTCTCCATTTCAATGGATTCTATCAACAGAATGAGAGGACAAGCAACAAAGAAAACTGTTTGGTCAGATATATACCTGGCAAATGTCTTTCATCCAATGTGCATTCAAACTCAATAGTAGTTAGCCATTGACAGTAAATGAAATGAGCGAAATGTTTTTAAGGGATTTACAAGAACTGATACTCAAATGGCCAAGAAACACATTGAAAATGTTTAATAGAATTAGTGATCAAGAAAAATGCAGGTTAAACCACAATGAATACCAGGATACACCCACACACACCAGTAGGCTGGAGTTATCAAGTGTTGGTGACAGTGGGATACTGTAACTCTCCTATGTTACTGACTGGACAGGAACAGTCACTGGAAACAGCTTAGCAGTTAAATTTGCACTTGTGTGACTCAGAGGTTTCATTACAGGGGACAGAAAGTATAGATTCGCTTGGAGATTAGACACAGGTATGCTAACTTCAACCACTGTAGCCAAAAGGGCAAGCAAGCCAAATGTCTATCACAGAGTATAGCACGTTCATACAATGGAAGGCTGCCCAACAGGAAAGGGGTGGGATTACCAATCCAAAGAACATAGATGAATTTTCAAATCATGTGAAGAAAAACACCCAGCCCAACACTGTATGTCAAATGAGGCCATTTATATCCTAGAATTCACTGGCTTCCACCAACCCCCAATTGGGGCATGAGAAATTTATCATATGAGCAGGAAAATGTACTTTAGGAGGCACATTTGGTGGTCTACATGACCTAGCAGTGAAAAGCTATGTACCAACCTATGTGCCGGAAAGGAGCACCTCACTGCATACCAATTATGTCTCAATAACACAGTGGGGGGGGGGTAAACGGACATAAGCCTTAGCCCAGAAAGCACATCATCTATAACTTCTGCCTTCTTATGATTAGAACATGCCACCATGAAAGCCACCCAACTAGAGAAAGCCTAAGAAACAGTATCCAGCCGAATGGCCATCCAGGAAGAGGAGGGGAAATTGTTTTGGTGAATTTGATTTGTCTTTATTGTCAAGTTTACTTGATTTTGGAGTCACTTAGGAGATGCCTTTCCAGAGAAGTTTACCTGAGGAGGAAAGATGTGCCCTTAATACAGGTAGTGCCATCCTATGAGCGGAAGTCCTGGAGGGGGGGGGGAGAGAAGGGGGAAGAAGAGAAAAGAGAAGAGAAGAGAAGAGAAGAGAAGAGAAGAGAAGAGAAGAGAAGAGAAGAGAAGAGAAGAGAAGATGAATCATCTCCCTGCTTCCTGACAAGACATGGTGTGACTGCCTCATACTCCTTCCTCCCTGATAAAAGTATCCCTCAATCTGTAAGCCAAACTAAGTTCTTTTTTTTTCCTTTAAGACATTTTTATCAACTAAGAAAAGTGGCTGCTACTGTGAACAGCACTATGGCCACAGTCAACTTTCTACCCCCCAAAGGGTTACTGGAGAGCCCTTCCAAGAGAGTTAAACTGCTCCAACCCATGTTGTTTTAACAGAATACCTGATGCTTGGTAATTCTAAACAAGAACGTTTTATGTAACAGTTTGGGAAGCTGAAAGACAAAAATTGAGTAGCCCCATCAGTTCAGCATCTGGTGAGGGCCGGGTGGATGGATGTGTTACAATGTGGCAGAGGAGCTAAAAGAGAAAGGGCTTATGCTGCAGAAAAACCCAAGCCCAGGGAGTGGCCTCTTTATAACAATCCACTCTCTGGAACTGGAGTTACAGTTGCTTGTGAGCTGCCATGTGGTTGCTGAAAACCAAACCCAAGCAAGAGCAGCCAGGGCACCAACGGCAGAGCCACCTCTCCAGTCCCTTGAACACTAATGTCTTAGTCAGGGTTTCTATTCCTGCACAAAACATCATGACCAAGAAGCAAGTTGGGGAGGAAAGGGTTTATTCAGCTTACACTTCCACATTGCTGTTCATCACCAAAGGAAGTCAGGACAGGAACTCACACAGGGCAGGAACTTGAAGGTAGGAGCTGATATGAAGGCCATGGAGGGGAGCTGCTTACTAGATTTCTTTCCCTGGCTTGCTCAACTTGCTTTCTTGTAGAACCTAGGACTACCAGCCCAGGGATGACACCACCCACCATAAGCCTTCCCACTCTTGATCACTAATTGAAAAAATGCCTTACCCCTATCTCATGGAGGCATTTCCTCAAGGGAGGCTCCTTTCTCTGTGGGAACTCCAGCTACTGTTAAGTTGACACACAAAACCAGCCAGTACAACTAACTTTCCCTCAAGCCCAACAGTGATCCCTCCCAATGGTGATGACCTAATCACATTAGCTACAACACCCATTTCATCACATTGGATAACAAGCCCCAAACACCTAACTCCTGGGATACAAGCCACACCTACCTGGGTGGGGTCAGTGGGGAAGAGCCTTCCAGAAGTGAAGACATTTCAAAGCCCAGTCCTAAAAAACTAAAGCAAGGGGGAAACGGGATCTGAGAATGGGGAGACACAATCTGAGAACTGGTGAATTGCTCTGCATGTCTGGTGAAGAGAAGTTGGTAACAGAGGTGGAGATCCCTGAAGCCCTACCATGAGAAGTTAAGAAGTGGGGGGACTGTATCTCACACACCCTAAGAACTCTGGAAGAGCTAATACTGAGTTCAGGCTTTTACAGTGCAACATGTCTGTTTTCCTACCCTGTGTAGGCTCCCTCCCATGCATTTGGAAGTAAGACAGATTGGTGTGCCCTAAAGGCTGGGCTAGAGGCAGCCTCTGAACAGGGTGCGCTGAGGAGAGTCGCAAGTGGTGACTAACGCTGCACTCTAGGAAAGCAGGAAGATGGGAGAGTCAATGGCAGAGGCAGGAAGTCATGTGTGGCTGGAGCCCACTCAAAAACCCTACTCCTGTCTGAGTCACAGCAAGACAAAGGCTGCTGTTGCCTAGCAACGGAAGCCCCAGCTTCTGACTTGGATTCCAGCTGGCTAACCCTTCCCCTTCCCAAGGAGGGAAGTCTGATCTCCAGCTCCCTTACTCAAACCCCTGAATTCATCTACACCAAGCTACCTGACATTCAGCCTGTCCCAAAAAGCAACAGCTTGGGGTGCAGGGTGCAGAGTGCTGCATTCTGCCTCCCTGTCTCACTAAAATACCCAAAGCTCCGGGCCTCACCCAAGGGTGCACAGCTAACAAGCAGCAGACCCGAAGTGGGAGCTCCATTCGGCTTCTTCCTTTCCCGTGTGAGACTTCTTTATCAGGTACAAGCCAGAAGTGCCTATGGCAAACACATTGACGGCCTAGGAAAGATTGGTTCCAAAAGATGAAAAGAAAACTGAAAAATCAAACTGAATAAAATGTCTCTAAAGCTTATAATGTTGGCCATTTTACACGATTCGTGAAGTATAATCGAATCGGTCTCTTTTGACCAAGTCGTTTCTAAAGCAAATTTATTTAAAATCATTTGATTTGTTATAGCAAGAAGAAAAAAAAACCACACCTAAAGTGAGATAAATGTTATATATGATGAGAGAAGCTTCCAAAAGTAAGATGGCGACGACTCGGTGGAGGCTCTACGAGGCACTAACCAAACCGTCCTCTGGTTGACAGGGCTTTGAGTTAGAGCTACAGCCTGAGCTAAAGCGGTCCAGGAGAGAGAGACGAATCCTGGTGAACTCTCCTCTCCTGAATACAAAAGCTTGGTGTATACCCAGCTGAGCTGCGGTTTCTGAGACAGCGGCTTCCCCGACTGAGCATGCTCACTGCAGCTCCCCACATCCTGCAGAATCCGCTGATCCTATTAGTGATAAGGGGCCAGGGAAAAGCCCAATCTCATGTTGCGAACAGATTATGTTGATGGAAACAAGATAGAGGCTAGGTGCTCGGCTGTAGCAGAATGCCTGGTAGAGGCCTCCCTACAGTAAAAGGTAGCACACCCATGCTGCCTGGGGAAACGGTGCTGTAATCTCAATTTTAGTGAGATGATCTCCACGTGCCTGAGGAGTCAACTCCCCACCCCCACCCACCTTCAGAAGGCCTCTGGGAAGAAGTTTAGGGAAGTAGATGTGGGGTAGAGGACACAGGCTCAGGACCTGGAGACCTGAGCTCTACTCCTGGTTATGATCAAACTAGCTGATGCCAGCACTGAGTTCACTCCTCTGAACCTCAGTTCTCTCTGTGTATAAGATGTAAGGAGGGAAAGAGATGGCCAATTCAACACTTACCTCCAGCTCTAAAAGACCATGAAGGTTATCATCTCTGCATCCATGTAGTCCCCATGCTCTTAGGGGCTGAGTAATCCCAGAATCCCATCCACACTCCAGAGAGGCCCTGCAGTAAAAGCTTCCTGGTCCCGATCTCTGACTGACCTCCCAGGACTACTGGGGCTGCTGGTCCTATCCTGGATTCGATCACTTCAATTGAATGAATGGATGCCTGGATAGCAGTGGTGTTGGAGACTCCAAGTGTTTTTCCTGTTAACACAAGGATCTACCTCGATGTAACTGCTGGTCCACCCCTGCCTCTGTGCTGCTCTGGTGACACATTCTCCTCAGCCAGGCTCAGTAACCCTCAATACAAGAGTATACATTTCTCTTGATACAGTCTTTCCTCTTTCAAAGAAATATTCAAAGAGAAAGACAGATTCATTTCTTTGTTCCATCTCGCCATTGCTGGTGTCCTTTACTCATTCTCTTCTATCTGAGCTCCTGTCTGCTGCTGTCCCCACTTATCTTGAAGAAAACCCCCCATCCCCGGCGTTTTGTGCTGTACGTGTCTGCTCAGCTTTTGTTCATCTGAAAATGGCTTGATAACGCCTTCATTTTGACATGAAGTGGATGCTTTTCACTGGCTGCAGGATTTTACATTGGCCATTCAGGCTGCTTCTTTTGTCTCCCAGCCATATCTCTGGTGTCTCGAGATCTCTGCCATTTGGATGGGAAATCCATTATCACTGGTATCAGTGCTGCCGGTACATGAAGCTTTCTTGTTTCTGCTTTCAATGCCTCCCTGTCTTTGTGGGGTTTTTTTTTTGTTGTTGTTGTTTGTTTGTTTGTTTGTTTGTTTGTTTTGGTAATTTGATACTGATATGCCCAGGTGGCCTCCTCTTAGCATTTCTCTAACTGTGGAGTTTCCTGAGATCCCTGGAGCTGTAGTTCACAAAATCGGGGGAAATTTGGGACGCTGTTCACTCTATACACTTCTTTGCCCAATTCTCTAGTTAATTACACTCATAACTGAAGACTGATGTTGCACATGACACTAAGGCCATGTTTGACTTTAGCTCAACCATATTTTTTTCTTCTTTACAAATGGATAATTCCTGTGTTCTATCTTCAATTTAACACATCTGTTCAATTTCACTGCCATCTCCAATTTGCTCTTAAGCCCAGTAATAAACTCCCCCCCCACTTCCTATTTCCCTGTGAAATTCTGGAATTTCTATTTAGTTTTTATGTCTTCCCTTTTCTTCCTGTGTCTTTATCATGGCAACTGTGTTCATGCGTTTTGGTTTGGTTGTTTGTGGGTTTGGTTATTTTTAAATTTGTTTGTTTTCACTTCTTATACGTGTCAGTGTCTTGCCTGCCTGGATATATGTTCCCCAATGTGCATGTCTGAAGCCAGACGAGGCCAGAAGAGGGTGTTAGATCCCCTAGAACAAACGACTTTTATCCACAGGTGGGTGCTAGGAGCTGAACACAAGGCCTCTGGGAGAGCGACAAGTGCTTTTGTTTGCAGAGCCAACCCTTCGGACCCAAGTACATGTGTATTTTAATAGCTTCTTTTAAAAGATTTTTTGTCAACTAATTCTAGTTTGAGTCGTTTTTAATGTCTATTTGCATTGGCTTCCTTCTCCCTGTGACATCAGTCACCATCCCCTGCTTTTTTGTGTCCGGTAATTCTTAAGGGTATGCCATCTGTGTAGAGGCTCTAGGCTCTTTGTTTTCTCCAAGATGAGAGCTGGTTTTTGTTCCAACAGGAGGTCAGGTTATTATATAACCACCTGAAATCCTGAAGAGACAGTTTTAGCCATTGCTGGAGTTGATTTGCTTTAGTTCTACCCTCAGTTATCCAAGGCCCTAGATATAGGCTCTCCTACTACAATGAGAATTCTCTGAAAGTCGGAAGGAAAACCCAAGATTCTATGAAGTCTCGTGACTTGACAGGATCCACACTCCACTTTTGTCCCCCCACACCCCCCCCAAAAAAATCTGTGTTCAACTGCTTCAGCCTGGTGACTGTTTTTTCTAAGCTCTTGACCTCGTCCCTGTATATTTCAGAGATTAGCCAGAGACTTGAGGAGAGTGCTTATTTTTATCCAGTGGCACCTCTATAAGCACCTTAGCCTTCAACTGCCAGCTGCTATCCACTCTCAAAGCCTTGAACTCTATGCTAGTAAGACAGAGACCCTTAGCCTAAGTCCTTGTCCCAGTCTGCATTTCCAGAACAGGCATCTCGCCTAGTGTGTTCCTTCCTTTCAGGGCTAGAAGGGCTTTCATTGTCTGCCCACTGCAGGGCACTCCGTAGCTTCCACAAGTAGTTTTGTCCAGGTCTCATAATTATCATCTGCAAAAGAGATATGCTGACATAAATCACTATCAAAACTGGAAGTCGGTCCAGAGAGAGGGTTCAGCATCACGAGCACGTATGCTCTTGCACAGAACCCAAGTTGAATTGCCAACACCTTCCCAGGTGTCTCACAGCCACCCTGAATTCCAGCTCCATGGGCAGCAGATACCATTGGCCTCCATGGGCACCTGTTCTCATATGCATAGACCTACCCGTATACCCACAACTTAAAATAAAAATATTTTAAACTGAAAATAAATTTAAACAATTTTATTATAACCTATTTATTTAAAAGAAGCAAATAAAATAAGGACTGTACCCAGCCTAGGAAAAAACCAGAACCTTATGGGACTGGCTTATATTTATGTTAGCATTTAGTATTTCTTTACTATAAATTTGTCAACGCCTGTTACAATTTGAAACTGGAATGTCCCCTGGTTGGCTCATGTTGAACGTTCAGTCCCCAACTCAGGGGACAATACCAAAGACTGTGTGTAGCCTTCAGAAGATAGTAATAGGCCACTGGTGGGCAGACCTTTGTAGATTAGGTCTGAGCCTGGTTCTGGTTCTAACTCTGCTTCACGACTGTCACAGCTGAACCAAGCCACTGCCCCACGTGCCCACTGCCTCAGATGGAATGAGTGTCTCCACCCTGCCCTTTCCACCTCAATGGACTAAAATTCTGCGAAACTGTGGCCTGAGCAACCCTTTCTTACCTTAAGTCCCTTCTGTTGGGTATTTTTTGTTGGAGTGGCAGGAAAGTAACTAATACATAACCCAAGGGAGGAAGCTTTACTCTGCCCTCCTTCACCAGCTCGAGGCTGCCAGATGCCAAGATCTAGGGTTGACTGGAGAGCTGGTGGTGTGGGTGACTTGACTAAAGGTGGCTTGTCTCACCCTGGTCCCCAGGCCTGAGATCTTCTGCTTTGATCTTGTGTCCTAGTTACTGTGATAGCATCTGCCTTATCCCAAAGCCAAGTCCCTTTCATGGCTATAATCTAATGGTAAAGTTCGGTATTCTTCCCTTGGACACAAACCCCAGCCTTAAAAAACTCTATCTGCCAGTCTCTGCCACACAGTGCTCCTTCAGCATACATACAGCAGGAGCTCAGTGTATACTCATTTGACTTCAGCATACAGCAGGAGCTCAGTGTATACTCACTTGACTTCACCAATGGCTCTCAATCTTTTTTCTAACAACCGATTAGTTTCATAAAGCTCCTATATTAGTTTCTAGTGTATAACAAACCACTAGAAAACTTGGGAATCTAAAAATATTTTATTATTTTTCATATTTTCCTTTAGCTGACTTGAACATGTCTACTAGTTTCTCCCCATGCACCTAAAAATCTAAAAGGTTAGCTGGGGCAGGAAGCAAGAGTGGCTTTTCTCATGCCAGGCTGAAGGTAGGTGCCCTCAGTTCACCTCTACCCTCTTCCAGACTCATCCATCTTCTTATGACCCCAAGGTGAAATTCCAAAAGGGTAGACACAGAGGCACTGAGGTTTTGAAACTTGAATTCCTTTTAATGATCTGTTTTACCCATAAAGTTGACTGAACCATGTGGTACCCAGATATTTGGCCAAGTGTTCTTCTAGGTATTTTTGTTTTTGTTAGAGTGTGTTTAAAGGAGGTTTTATTAGCCCAGGCTCTCCAGAGAAACAGAACTCACTATATATATATATATATATATATATATATATATATATATGATTTATTGGAATAACATACAGGCTGCAGTCCAGATAGTCCAACAGTGGCCAGCTGTGAATGGAAAGTCCAAGAAACCAGTAGTTATTCAGTCCACAAGGCTGAGTGTCTCAGCTGCTCCTCTGTGTATGCTGGAGTCATGAAGAAGTTAGCTGTGAAGGGGTGGCCTTGCCAGCAAGAGTGAGGGCAAACAGGCAAAGAGCAAGGGCTTCCTTCTCCCTGTATTTATGCAGGCTTCCAGCAGAAGTTGTGGCCCAAGTTAAAGGTGTGAATTCCTGCCTCACGTTTTGGATCAGAGGTGTGTCTTCCTACCTCAAAGGTCCAGACTGGAAGTGGATCAACCACTTCAAACCAAGCAATAAATAAGTAAATAAGTAAATAAGTAAATAAATAAATAAATAAATAAATAAATAAATAAATAAATAAATATAATTCTCACAGGTGTGCCCTCCATTTCTGGATCGTAGTACATTCCAGGTGTAGTCAAGTTGACAGCCAAGAGTAGCCATCACAGAGGTTAACATGTGTGCTATTTCACTGAGTAAAGCATACTGCCTTCCCCCGAAGTGAGTGGACCTCATTTAACAAGCTGAAAGTCTGACTAGGCTGAAAAGATTGGCCAGCCTATAATTTAGTGGGATTCATATCTGGAAGAAGGCATTTCATAGCCATTACACGCTCTCCCATGGCATCTTCCGCTACGCCTAAGATGAGTGTGCAGAAAACAGAGCCAACAATTGGTAAATGTTCAAAGCTACAACATGCCATCAGTGATGATTTCAAAACAGGGTATCAACTGTTAGAAATGTTCAGAATAAAGCCAAACCTAAAATTCCCCTGATTTACATAGCTGTGTCCCCCACTAATCAACACAGACTAAAAACCAGACCAAAAAGCTTGCCTTCCAGATCCAGACAACTGCGAATAAGTTGTGTACCCACAAGACAGCGCACTGGACATTTGAAATGCTGCAAGACAAGAGATAACTTGTTGAGTATCACAGAACTAGATATTCTCAGGGTGGCCCCTAGGGGGCGCGAGCGACAGCTCAGAACAGCCAGCCCGGGAAGTGTTTCAAGGCTCTAAACATCACAGACCCATTCTATGGAAAGGCTGTGGGGCATCTTCTGAGACGATGCATCACCAAGGAGAACCAACAGTGAGGTTCTGGGGAGAAAACAAAATGTCTCAGAGGAAGTGGTCAGGAAAGATAAGAAAGAAGCAACTGTAGACCCAAGAGGATCGATGAAGAAACGTTGTGCTTCCCACACCTCTGAGAGTCAAGAGGGACTCAGCAATGTTGCCCCTTACAGCCTGAACAAACCATGTTACCAAGGTGGCTCATGGACCCCACCCCCACCCCCCATCATGAGGCCATGAAGGTTGTTTGAAATCTCTGCTAGGAGACTTGCCCCTCTGTAGTAGAAAGGAGAAGAAATCCGGCATCTCTCTGGCCCAGGAATTACCTTAAGATTTAGCTTTGGGGGCCACAAGCTCCCCCCACCTCCAATTTTATTTGGGAATGTCCCAACTTGATCAGATGATTGTGGATGGTGATATTAGGTCCCCAGAATCACAGGGAAGCAGCCAAGGCCCTGCCGGTGTCTGCACGTGGCAGGCTCAGTCTCGGTGTGATCTATGGGCTGTGGAGTCATTTCTGTTAATTAAACTCCTTAATATAATTTTGAGGTAAGAGAGCTTGGCCCGTGTTCCAGACAGTCCCTGGAGGCCTGGGGAAGTGGGAGAACATGCCATCTGGCAAAGTACCACAAAGCTTAATCACCTGGGAGAAATCCGAGAAAACTGTAGTGGGGGAAGAGGGAGGGGCAGACGGACGAATGGACTTCTCTGCTCACCTGGCCAGTGACTGACGGAGGCTGAGATCAGGTTTCTGGATCCCAGCTGCACGGTCTCCCCAAGCCAGCTTCCGATGCCCCTGAATCCCCAGGAGGCTACAGTGTGTGTCTCTAACAGGCTGCTCTCGGTTTTGTGCCGGCAGGACCCCTTTCTCACCTCACTCCTCTGACTTCCCCCACATCAATCAAACCCTCTTATTCCCCACAGTGTGCTTATGTAGGGCCACAAAATCTCCACGTTTACTCAAGGCTGCGCATCTTTTGGAAGGAAATCGATATATAATTATGTGTTTTGTGTTGCTCAGCTTGGAGCCAAGCAGATCAGGAATGAACAAGAGTTCGGGAAGCAGAGTAGTCAAGGCTGGACCAGCAGGTGCATTCTGGCCAATGGGAAGAAGGACTGAGAAACAACTTCAGATCTTCGCTGTATTAGCTTCTCTTGACACATCTGTGTTTTCAGATGAGTTCAAATGGGACCACCGGCTGCATGGCTTCTCCTCACCAGAATTCACAGCCGAAGCGGCAGCAGCCTCCTCACCTACCTCCGGCCTCCGATCTCTACCAAGTGTGGACATGCTTCACCGAAACTGTCTTCCCAAAGTGCAAATTAGACCTTGATACCACCTGCAGTGGTCATCCCTAGAGCAGCAGCCTGAGGTTTAAAACATCTTGCACGAAGTCACAAGGGCCCAAGCTTGACTTGCCTGGGCCAGCACGATACCAGTCCCATCAGTGGACCCTTTGAGAAGTGGCAAACGTTAAGAATCCTGACTTGCCAGCCCTGTGTGTGAAGGTCTATGAGGTAATATGGAGCTGAACACTTCTTCCCGGGCCTGAAACGCTGTAGGCACCGTATAGCAAATGCTCAGCCTCTCAGCCTTTTCCTTCATCACTCTTCACAGCCCCTAAAACCAGCGCGTCCTCCTCCACAGCCCTCTTTCAGGCATTTCCCCAGAAGGGCCCTGAGAATGCAGGTAGCCTCTAGCACTGTCTCCTCATCTCCTGAGGCTCCCAGGTAGATGGACACAGAACCAGGAACAAGTCATATCTCAGGGTGGGGAGACATTTTTACTTGGGGACATAATGACGGGAGGTGCTTGGCAGGTGAGGACAGAGGTGGCTGCAGCTAGCTCATGGCTCAGATGATTCAAAGATTCCCAGATCCATCTGGGAAAGGCATTTGGTCCAAGGCTAGAACTCCATCTGGAAAGGGACTCAGAACTCAGTCTATCGCTAGGGTCCATCTTTGACCTGTAACCAGAATCATAGCCCATCCTGGGACCAATGCGACTCTTGGCCCAAGAACAGGGAACAGAGATTCCTGACCTTGGGCTTGTGTGTTCAAAAACTTCTGTGAACACAGCCCATGGCCAAGGCTCTGTGGACTTCCAGTGACAGCCAGGCTACAGTTGAAATGCCAACATTTCCCCGAATAATATCGCTACATCTGCCAGCCACCATGCAGCAGGAATGCCATTTTAAAAACCGATAGTCTGATACTGGTCATGTCTCTCTCAGTATGAACATATATTCTCCACTAACTTCCCAAAAAAAGGTACCCTCAGTAGGATTACCTCTGTTCCCCATGGTCAGGCTGGACAAAAGAGGAACAAAAAGAAGACTTCCCCTTGACTATAGCCAACAAGGCAGGAGCTGTGACCCTCTCCATGCAATACCCCACTAAGAGAGAAGAAAAGCCCACAAGGCTCAGTTGGCAAAGTGCTTGTCTTACCATAACAAGGACCTGAGTTTAATCCTCAGGATCCAGATTCAAAAAACCAGGCACAGTGGCATTTACCTATAACCCTAGCACTAGGGAGGTGGGGACAGGCAGATCTCTTGGGCTTTCAGGGCAGCCAGTCCAGCCTCTTGGTGAGCTCCAGGCCAATGAGAGACGCTGTCTCAAATAGCAAAGTGGGTGGTTGCTGGACCATAGCACTGGAGGTTGTCCTCTGGTCTATGTGTGTGCATGTACACACTCACACAACAGAGAGAGGGGGGAGGGGAGGGGAGGGGAGGGAAGGGAAGGGAAGGGAAGGGAAGGGAAGGGAAGAGAAGAGAAGAGAAGAGAAGAGAAGAGAAGAGAAGAGAAGAGAAGAGAAGAGAAGAGAAGAGAAGAGAAGAATTACTGTCTATACCTGGATAGTATATCTGAAGTGTGTAATTCTCAGGACTAAAAGTTACAGACCAGGAATACAAGAAGCAAGTTGAAGAGACATCACAAAGTAGAAACCACAGAAAGTGCACCAAGAGGTGACCCAACAGGATTCCTGAGTGTGCTCAGTGCCCTTCCTCTCTGCTTGGATGAGAGCTGGGACCTAAGGACTGATGCACTAAGCCCTGGGGCTCAGCACCTCTTGTCTTCCAGGCAGGAGTGGATCCATCAGTACCCACCTCCACCCAAGCAACTGCAGACTCCATGTGTCCCAGTTTATCCCGTGTCCTTTGTCCCTTGAGGATGACTGGACTTGTCGCAGCACTGTCCTGGTTTTGGTCAAGACAGAGTTTTACTATATGGACCAGGCTGGCCTTTCCCAAGCACTGGGGTTAAAGGAGTGAGCTATTTCTCTCTTCCAGACCTCGATGTCTCCAGTGCTCCAAAGGCCTGAGTCTCCATTTCATCTGCAGATTATTTTTACCTAGATGGTTCCAGAAGGCAAATTCTTCCACAGCATTAAAAAATAATTTATAGAAATAATGTTCCTTTAATAAAAGCCACACAGAATTATACAATTTTTATAGTGCATGACAGAATAAGAAAGGTCCAGGCTCTTGTAGAAAAAAAAATGAGATAGTCTCCAGCTGCAGCGTGTTCTGAGCGTGGCTACCTCCTCAGGCTAGTATAACTTACTGACTTGGAAGGCCAGCTACTCATCCTGCTGCCCAAACCTCATCCAAAGACAGTTTCTCTCGGCCTGGCTAATAGTGTGGGGACAGAAAGAACGGACTCACTCTGGCTGCATCTTCTGTTTCTGCTTTTTTAAAATATATAATTAAACAGTTAGGGACTAAATTGCATTGTAATTGATTGCAAAATTGCTTTTTTAATGAGATTTAGACACTAGGAAATAGCCCGGCGCTGCTCGCTCTCTCTCTCTCTCTCTCTCTCTCTCTTTCTCTCTCAGTGTGCCCAACGTGAACTTGATCATTTTAACAACAAACTGTCTCCCTGGTTGTCTTCTAAACACATAAAATCCTGAGATTAACAGAGAAGAAGGGGCCTGTCTGCCTTGGAAAGAAAGGGCTGAAGCCAGGAGTTCTGCTCATACCTAAAAGGGATGGCAGTTTTGAAACATATTCTTCCCAGAAATCTCAGGGTATCCCGTTTCATCCCACCAAAAGACGTCTCCACTGTCACAGTGAGGGCTGTGGTCTTCATTTCCCACCACTGGTTGCTAATGTGTCTCCTCTACCTTAATCCATCGTGCTGCATGTCTGTCCACCTCAGGGAGACAGGAGGACACGTGCTCCCACCACGAGCATCTGTAGCAGACTGACACCCTCCCTCCCACACCCCTGCAGCATCTTGGGCTTTCCAGAATTTCATACAGATGTTCCCATGTGCGGTTGCTGAAAACACAATGCTCTTTACATTCACCTGGGAATGCCAAAGCTGGGGACGCTGATGGTTACAACAGTCCCCATTGTCAAACTGTGCTAGACACCTGTCCGGGTGTGATTTACCAATGTTCTGTGAAATCCCTGGGATCTGGGGACATTGAGATGGGGCTGGCAATGGGAGAAGGGTAGACAAAGTACCTGGATCCCAACATGCGCGCGCGCGCGTGCGCGCACACACACACACACACACACACACACACACACACACACATACACACACATATACACATGGTTCTACCTGTTTGAAAATTGAGCTTCCACTCAAGAGATTGTGGGAAAGGTTTCCGTGACTTTAAAAGAAGTCATGGGTGAGTGGGTGGCATTATAATTAAGCACTTAAGCACAGGGTGGGTGTGGCTTGATGACACAGTACTTAGCATGAAGGGGGTGCCGCTTATAATAGAGTCCTTAACTAGCATGGAGGACGCCTTAAGCGTGACCCCGAAAACTACCAAAATAAATGGCAAGCACTTAGAAACATAGCCCAAGAGAGGAGTTCTGGTTGGTGCCTGTATTTTGTCACTGAATGGCCAGATGGGTAGGAGAGAACAGGGGAAAGGCTCAACAGATGAGTTGCCGTAGGTCCATCTTCACAGACTGGGCCTGGAGGCCTGAGTTCTGCACCAAAAATCAGCCCTACCAAGATACAGAATAAGGCACTTCTTCAACCCCTGCTAGAGTCCTGCACCAGCTGTGGGCAGCACAACTGTAAGGCGAAGTGACTGCCATCTGGCAGGGGAGGACACTTGAGCCAGACTGTTCTTGTAAATGGCCAGGAATTTCTGTTATGCTGTCTGGACCACACAGATTCTGTTGCAATGACTCAACTCCACCATTGTTCTGCAAACTCAGTTACAGCCAAGACAGAGATAAGTGGAAGTGGCCGTGTCCTAGCAACACTATTTACCAGAGTGCTGTTTATGTATAAGAACACCTAGATATAGTGGTGCTCACCTGTGGGCCCAGCATTCTGGAGTGGGGAGTAGGAGAACAGCTTGAGCACAGGGATTTGAGAGTAGCCTGGGCCCCTGGGTAACACCCTGGCTTGTTGTGGTTGATGCTACTGTTGTTTTGTGGTTTGTTTGTTTGTTTGTTTGTTTAAAGCAAGCTGAGCGTAGTGGTACATACCTTTAATTCCAGCATGCTAAAGACAGATATAGGTGGATCACTGTGAGTTCAAGGCCAGCCTGGTCTACACAGTGAATTCTAGGCTGGATATAGATACATAGTAAGACTTAGTCAAAAAAAGGAGGAAAAGGGAGAGAGGGAAGAAGGAATAGGGACAGAAAAGGAAGGGGGAGGAGGAGATGAGGGGAGGAAGAAAGGGAAGGAGGGAGGGAGGAAGGAAAGAAAGAAAGAAAGAAAGGAAGGAAGGAAGAAAGAAAGGGAGAAAGGAAGAAAGAAAGAAAGAAAGAGAGAGAGAGAGAGAGAGAGAGAGAGAGAGAGAGAGAGAGAGAGAAAGAAAGAGGGGTTGGGGACTTAGCTCAGTGGTAGAGCGCTTGCCTAGCAAGCGCAAGGCCCTGGGTTCGGTCCCCAGCTCTGAAAAAAAGAAAAAAGAAACAAAGAAACAAAGAAAGAAAGAAAGAAAGAAAGGAAGGAAGGAAGGAAGGAAGGAAGGAAGAAAGAAAGAGAAGAAAGAAAGAGAAAGACCAAAAAAGCCAGGTTGCTCTGAAGGAGAAAAGTACAAGTCACAGAGAGGGCAGGACTTATGGCCATCAGTGAAAGATGCTGAGTCTTTCAAGATTCTGCCCCAGGGAGGGCTTTGAGGCAGGAAAGAATGACCTGGAAGGGACATCACTCTGGGTTTTGCTACAATCTGACTCAGTCTGTGTAAATAGGAAAACATCAAGAGAGGGCTGAAGCTTTGGTCCATCAGCTAGACTCCGGATCTGCCTGAGGAGCTCCAGTCCCCTCGAGAGCTGGAAGACCTAACTGCGAATCTGTGTCGACAGTAGCCGCAGGGCAATTACACGTGCTTCTCCATTGCCTTTCAAGTGCATCTGTGGTCATAAACTCATGCGAACCTCATGGGTGTGCAAGGTGGCCCAGGCAAGTCCTCTGCATCCGTTGCTTTCACTGGGAGCATGATGTCTGACAGACACAACTTCAGACTCACGGTTTCAAAGGAGTCCAAGTTCACCACGATGGGAAAGCACAGTGAAGGGGGTGGCAGCAGGAGGGTGGGACCACATAGGCCAGTTCTATGTCAGCTTGACCCAAGCTAGACACATCTGGGAAGAAGAGACTTCAGGGTGAGAAAATACCCCCACTAGACTGATGTGTGGGCGAGCCTGTGGTGCATTTTCTTGATTGATGATTGATGTGGGAAGACCCAGCTCACTGTCATGCGACTACCCCTAGGCTGGTTGTCCTGGGTGCTATTACAAGGAAAGCTGAGTAAGTTGGTAAGCAGGTTCCTCCATGGCCTCTGCATCAGTTCCTACCTCCAGGTTCCTGCCTTGATTTAACTGAATGGTGGACTTCAAGGTGCAAGACAAAATAAACCCTTTCCTCCCCAACTTACATTTGGTTGTTGTTGTTGTTGTTATTATTGTTGTTGTTGTTGTTGTTACAGAATAGACATCCTGACTAAGCCGAGGACACAGACTCCTCCTGTGGTACAGCCAGGAAGCAAAGAGTGCAGAAGGTCACCCGGGTGAATGTAACCACCAAAGGCCTGTCCCTAGATGTCTATTTTCACCAGGTAGGCCCTACATCCAGAAGATTCCACTGCCTCCCACACATTGCCACATATGAACCTCAAATCAAAGCGCCCACTCTCTTCATATTGCAGAGCAAGACTGAAGGCCTGAGACGTGAAGTAGTCCCTCAAGATCACACAACTAGAAGACCCAGAGATTGGAGCTAGTGTTGGAATCAGTGAGAGTTCAAAGTTCTCGTGGCCTGTGGTTCTAACTTGAAAACATTGTGGCCGTTCTATATGCATGTCTAGAATTTAACACACATTGAACCAGCTTGTATCTTCTCTAAAGAGACATGACATGAGGCGTGTATGTATTTCAAATAAAAAAGGAGTTTCACTTTTTCAAGGTTTATGAAATGAAGCAGCCCGAGGCATGTCTTGCAATGAGGTCGGATTTACGCAAAACAAGCCACCAGGGCTGGGAGACGCTCCCTTATCCCCTGACCTCTGGCAAGTCCCTTCCTCACCCAACAGTTTATTCTCAGCTGTTACACACCGGAGTGGGATCAATGCTCACTGGAGTCTCTCTCTACTCAAAGAAAAATGCTTTAATCAATTAGGTCTGGGCACTGGGCCAACATTTTCACATTCTCACCATAAACCATTCTGTAAGCTGTAAGAGGAGACAGGTATTTGGAGTCCTCGGAAAGAAGGCTGAAATCATCTCCCAATAGGCCATGGAGCCTCTGGATCTCAAGGCCAGCAGGAGCCAAAAGACAAGCAGGCCAATGCTGTAAGTTTGCAGGTGACCAGTAGCCTCTTTAAAAAAAAAAAAAATCACACACTTCTCAGACCTACACCCTGGGGACTGCTGGTCTCGACCCTTCATTTCAGGGCACTAGTCCTGGACAGCACCTCTCTTCCCTAGGGAAGTGATCATACTTGAAAGGGTGAGCCCAGCCACTAATACAACGTCCACAGGGAAGATAGCTCAATGGGCAAAGTCCTCGCTGTGCACGTGTGAAGAAGACCTGGGTTTGAGTTCCCAGAATCCACATGAAATCTGGGAGCTATAGGTCATATCTGTAATCCCTGCAGTCCTACGGTGAGATGGGAGCAGAGACAGGAGAATGCCCAGAAGCTGGAGGACCAGTTAGCCTGGACCACACAGCAGAGAACAACCAAAGAAAGACTGTCTCAAACAAGAGAGAAAGCAAAGTCCAGTTTTTCTCCAACCTCCACACAGGTGCCTCGGCAAGCATTCGCCTGTACTCGCACATTCACATGTGTGTGCACGACTACACACATGCAAAGTACATAAGTAAATAGATGTAAAAATTAAAAATCAGCCTCCATGATCTGGGGGAACTAAAATAACCCCCTTGCACATCCATCACTCCTTGAGGGAAGCTCAGTAGCCAGTTCCTCTCCAACAATGGGTCCCCAGCTCCCCCAGCATCTCATCCTGCCTGGGGAGGCTCTGAGCACATGGCAGAGCCACCTGGCTGGAGGGGCAGAAGGGAAGCAGGTCAGAAATAGGGCTGGTGGGAATTTCAGGGCATGTGCTGGGAAGGAAGCATTTGACGGAACTTCCTGGTTCGTTCTGAATAGTAATGAGTGGTGAGCAGAAGTCAGGATTTTTATTTCTTGTTTTTCAAAAGCCACATTGATGGGAGCAGGCTCACAATACAAACAGTGGTGATTGCAATCTCTTCCGTTCCCATGGTAACAGACGAGATTAAAAGGGCAAACAACAGAGCTGGAACTCTCTTCAGATTAAACTCTCCTGATTTTAATTGCCAGGCAGCACGCTGACACATGAAATCCCAGACTCTGTTTAACAAAATCAAAACCTCCCCTCTGCTACTGATGGGATTAATTCAGGATGACCAGACTAGTCCTCACTCTCCCCGTTCAGGGCTTGGAGCACCACAAAAAGTCAAGCCTTGCATACCTCCAGCGCCGGAGGGTTCATTACCTACAGCAGAGAATCCCTCTGTGTTGTACCAACTGCTAGTCTCCATTAAGAAGCTCCTGCTCTCATGGCCACCAGCAGGAAACAGTTCCATGCTTCCTGCCTTGCAGGTAAGGGGACTGCAGCTTGGAGAAATTAAAGTTGTGGGCTAGACACTCAGTACCATTCCCTGTCTGTCCACTGAACCCAGATACTTTGTCACCCCTCTGCCTCTGGAGGAAGGAATGGAAAGGCACACAGATGATTGGCTTGCACGGGTGGCATGAGATGAGAGGGCCAGAGCCAGCTGGGCAGTTGACACCTGGTCCTGACCAAACAGTTCTCTGCTACCCCTTGCCGCTCCCCAGAGAAACTGTAGTTCTAACTGAAGGCTTGGCTCTTCCTCGCTGCCATTCAGCAGGGTGGTGTTGTTGCAGTAATATTCCTGGCTTTCTTCATTCTGTGCTGCCTGTTTTCCCCCGCTCCGGCTTCTTTCTCCCCTGGGTGGTGAGTTTTCACCCCACGCAGGTGCTTGGAGTTTGATCAAGCTGGTTCAAAGCCACCTCCGCAAGCCTAGGGAGAAACAGCCCTTCAGAAAAACAACACTGAAATCAAACAACAAAGGATTCACTGGGAAATGATGACTGAACAAGCCACACAGGGCATCTGCTCTCCAGCCCCGGATAAACAAAGTCTATCCCTGAACCGAGCAGTCAGACATTATTTACTGCTCAACCTCTTGCTGCGCACCTACAGTATTCAAAAGAGAATGGCTACATCCTTCAGCTTGGGGACATGCGGCAGGTGCTGCCACCAGCATCCGCAGAGCAAGGTGCAATGCAGTACACGGTGCTGGACCACTGATGCCGAGACGTAATCCTAGAAGGCCTAGGAAAGTGGTCTTCCCATCACTAGCTCAGAGTAGCAACTTACTGATGCTCTGTGAGGGTGAATAGAAGGCTGCTCCCTACAATTTGGAAGCCAGCTTGGTGGAGAAGACAGTAAAAGATCAAACATAACCCATCCCACCCCAAATTTCCTGGAGGGGCAAGAAGTGGGAAAATAAAACACAGAAACTGATCTCAGGAATAAAAACTGGGTTGAGATGGGCAAAACGAATTAAGAGGAGAAAGGGTTATTGAGAAACAACCTTGGAAACAAGTAGCCCAAACCAGGCCGGGCAATAGCTCTTTGAAAGCACATTGTTCTAAGGGTGGGAGAAGGACTCCACCAGTCAGTCCCAGGGACTACCCTTGCTCTCTTGCTACTGGAAGAGGGAGAACACACTGGGGGCGGGGGGGGGGAGCAAATAGGGAGGCAGGGCTGCAAGCCAAGGCAGGGGATCCAACAACTAGCCCAATGTAATAAGAGGAAGAAGCTAGTGGGAGGAGGGGGGCTAAGGTTTTTCTCCCCATTCCACCTCCCAAAACCTCGGTCTAGCAAAACTGGAAGCCAGAAAGTACATGATGTTTGTGACCCAAGACAGACAGCTTCTCAGGACACAGAGGAAAGCAGGTCGTAAAGAGGAGCTGAAATCATCACAAAGGCAATGATGGCTAAGCCCCCACATGGAGGGAAGTGTCTCGGGGACACAGTTATCCCACAAAATGATCCCTGATGCTCCCCAGACCTTCTGAAATCAGCAAGCAGTGAAGGAGGTTGGAGGAAGGTAACACTGACAGAAGGCAGGCAGACAGAAGCAGTTAGTAAAGCAGTGAGACAGAGACGGTGCCCCAGTGACTCAGGACAAGGGAAGAAGGGGGCTGCACGCCATGCTCACACACAAGAAACTTCAGGAATTAGATACAAAGATACTCTAGGGGACTTTGGTCATCTGAACCACCCTGGGCTGAGCATGGGTGGCAGACAAAGGTAAGGATGCCCAGGCCTGTCAGGGTCCTTCTTCACCCCAGCAGCAGGGCTTTTTCCATTTGCAGGTAGAGCTGGCTGATTAGGGATATGCACACAAAAGGCCATCTGACCCCAGGACGCAAGAAAGGGTGTCATACACTAAATGCCAAGCAAGGCCTCACCCCACTGCCCCAACTGCTGACAGCCACACACATCCTTTCAAGCAGGGTTCCACATAACCTGAAAGGCCCAGGACAGGAAACCTCTAAGACACGGACACTAGAAGACCCCAACCCTAACCCTATTCTGTAATTATTCTGTGGTTAAGCCCTGTTCCTGATTCTCTAGTCACTGCGAGCTCCCTGAATCTACAGAAATGTAGCCAACTGTTTAGACCTCACCAGATGCTTAGAGAGTTCGCTCAGCAGTGAAAAGTGCATCCTGTCCTTAATGTGGGTTTGTTTCAAGGCCCCACTCGAGGAAGTTCACAACTACTTGTAACTCCAGCTCAAGGGATCCGATGCCTTCTCTTCTGGCCTTAGCAAGCACTGCCCTCACAGACAACAAACATCTACACAGGTGAAAACAATGTTAAAAATATATCTCACTCTTGGAGCAGGAGAAGTAGCTTGGAGGTCTCTAAGAGCGTGGGATGTTCTTCCAGAGAACCAGGGTTCCGTCCTCAGTGCCCACACGTGGCTCATAACCATCTGCAACTCTACTCCAGGGAATCTGATGCCCTTTTCTGGCTTCTGAGTGCATTGTGCCCATATGATGCCAGATATACATGCAGCCAAAACACCCATGCATATAAAAATTAAATAAATCACATATGGAACTTATTTTAAATGGGAAGATTACTGAATTACTGACTGTGCAGGATATCACGTTGGGTTTTCTTTGGGCAGGGTATTTAGAAATATTTGGTAAGAATTGCCAATAGATTGTCTCCACAGCTCAGCAAATCCCTTCTTGGCCACTGCTAAGCCCCCTCTAAGGGCATTCCTGAGCACTAAGGAATGTAGAAATACATAAAACAAAATACCTACGTGGTAGAAGCCAGCAGGATCTGCAGCATGTCAGAGTGGGGCTCTTAAATTCTTTCATCGCATGACCTCTTTTCCCCCAGGAGACTTATATAGGACCAGATCCATAGGCATGTAAAATAGGTATGCAAACGAAGCACTTAATACATTATAAAGATATAAAGATATATACAGATATAAAGATAATACATTATAACGTATATAAGTACATTATATTTATTCTAAGGCAACTTATTGGTATATACAATTTAAGCATTTGTAACACAAAAGCAAGTTTGCCACCACTGATGGTGGACATGTGGCTTATTTTTACACAAAGAGATCTTGGCTGAATTTTTTGATAGTTCAGGACACAGGGCGTCTTCAAGATTTGTCCGAGTTAATCAGTGTTTTATGATCAATGCTGAGACTGTCACTTTGCATAAATACATAGCCCAAAGTGCCAGAAGTGTATTTAGGGCCACTTCAAAGATTGTTGAGGATTTTGTCCTACCGAAGTGAAACTTCATTTGGCAACTTTTTAATGGAATTTAACTCAACCACTCAAAAAGAGGTTTTTTTTAAAGGTAAACATTCTAACTATCTACATTCCCAAACCCTACACTACTTTGACACATGCTAAGAAATGAGGATCGGAAAGTGGGAAAAGTCCTAGTGTTCTATGAGCAAACCTCTGTGTTTCTGTAAAAGCAAAGCCCTCTGTATGCATAGTTAGAACACTATGGTTCAGAATATGCAGCAGTATCAGATCTGAGCCATGGGTGGAGTAGTGCTGGTCTGTGTCCTGGGACACTACAACACTGAAGTGTAAGTGGGCCAAGTCACGTGGGCAACCCAGCTGAGCACTGCCAGAAGCATCTCAGATTCGATGAGCATTTGATTTTGAACGAAATTTGACCGTTGAGTATCCAGAAACTTTTTATTGTTGCCAAATTGTTTGCAACCCCCACCCACATTTGATTACACAGCCCACACAGCATGACCCACAGTTCAAGAACCGTGGCAATAGAGGTAGTGTTAGTGTAGGGGACAGTGACATGGGGATGGGAGTGCCAAGGGCAGGATGAAGGTTGGGCTTCAAGGACAGCAATCAGAAAAGACAGCTGGAAAGGTCCTGAACTGGGGACAGGAAAGTCCTGTAGGTATCTGGGAGCAGCAGGGCAGAGTGTCTAAGGAGGTCCAGGAAGGGAGATGTGGACTTGGGACTTATATACAATGTTGGTCTGTGATAGACTATGGGATACATAGTTGGACTGGAAGTTGGACTGGATACATTTTTACTATTTGATATGGCTACAGACCTATGGGGGCCAGGGAGTGGACTAGTGCCAATGAGTGACACTATTTGTGAGGTATTAGGATGCATGACCTTGTTGGAGAAAGCATGTCGCTCAGGTAGGCTCTGGGGTTCAAATGCTTAAGCCACTCTCAAGACAGACCCAGTGTCTGTCTGTTCCTGCTGCCTGAGGATCCACATTGTTAACTCCCGGCTACCTCTCCAGCATCATGGCTGCCTGTGTACTGCCATGCTCCTCGCCATGAAACCGTGAGCATACCCCAACTAAATGCTTTCCTTTATAAGAGTTAGCGTGGTCATGCTGTCTCTTCACAGCAATAAAAAGCCCTAAGACAGGAGAGCACTCAGCAAGTCAGAAAGCCTGCACCCTATGCCCTTTGGCCTTGTGCTACAGTGTGGAGACTCATACGACCACAGAAAGACCCAGAGGAGCCTCTCTACTTGAACTCATATTCCAAAAGAATTGCTCAACTGCTGTTTTGAAACGGACTGTCGGGGAGCAGTGGTGAAGGGAGAGGCCAATTATAAGGGTACTCTGTGACACCTGGCAAGGAGAGCCAGTGGGACATGAACTGAGGGGACAGCGGAGGGAGGTGGCGATAGACAGACAATGGGTGGCATTTGCAGAAGCTGAATGGGTGTGTAGAGGAGGCTGAGAGCCAGGGTAGAAAGAGCCTCCTCCCCACCATGCTTCTGCTCAGCCAACAGGCAGAGCCCTGGGAAGTGGAGTGAGGAGAGCACGGGCAATTTAGAGAGGAGGATAAAGGGTTGTAGTTTCGGAGTATTGAGGTTGGGAACTGAGTGGATGGCCAGATGGGTGTGTTGAGGAGCTGATAAAACATCCACGCAGTCTGGAGACTGAAGGAAGAGCCTGAGCTAAAGACGGGAGTGTGGGAACCACCGGTTTATCCCTGCTATGAAGACGCAATGAGATCAAACGGAACAGAAGAAAGCCCCAAATACGGACAGGCAAAGAAGGGCCACCTGTATCTCTAGCTCGGTAATAGCACAAACAGGAGGTCCTAACAGACAAAATGGCGATTTCCCTGTGCCAGCTGGATGGAGCTAGGAAGTAGGGTCTGGAGGCAAAGTCTGTTCTTCTCACAAGACAGGAACAGATAGCGCTTGAAATCTGCAGCTCCAGGCTCGGTAGTCCAACGGACACCTGGTTTGGAGGAAGTTGTAAGAAAGCTCTGATTCCCTACCTGTCTGTGCTAGCTACCTGGCCCCTGCAGCCCCGCCCACAGCATCACCTAGTTGGCCTGAGCCCCAGGAGAAGGTGGGGATCTTGAGCCTGGCAAAGGGTGCATTGCCGAAGGTAGGATGCGGTGGTGTGTGTGTGTGTGTGTGTGTGTGTGTGTGTGTGTGTGTGCGCGCGTGCGCGCGTCAGTCACTCAGCCAAGGCAATGCCTGGCACGCTATTCAGCTAAACAAGTGCAGAGACGATGCCTGGTCCGTGGGCCGAAATCTCCATGGTGCCCACAGTGAAGCAATTAAATTAGAATTAATGTTTGAGGATGTGTTTATAGAGCTGCTTCAGTTTAAACTCACCCTTTCTTTTATTGCACGATAATTGCCAGGTAGGATAATTTAGAAGGAAATGTAGGTTTTTTTTTCCTGCAATTCTGCACTTTTTAAGAATAAAGACTTCTGTGACACTCTCTCTCTCTCTCTCTCTCTCTCTCTCTCTCTCTCTCTCTCTCTCTCTCCCCCCCCTCTGTGTGTGTGTGTGTGTGTGTGTGTGTGTGTGTTTTCCTCTGTCAATTCCCATCTTATTTTTTTGAAGCAGTTCCCTCATTGAACCTGAAACTTACCAATTAAGCCAAAGCCAAAAACTCCAGCAATCCCCCTGTCTCCCCATTTCCAACCCTGGGGTTATAGAGGACGTACGCTGCTCATGACACATGAGCCTCACACGTACACGGCAAGCCTGTGCATGACTTAGGTTCAACCCTCCTGAGGCATGCATGGCAGGCATTTTTGTAGGAGACACAGACCCATGACCTGCCACGCTGTGAGGAGTAGCGGGTACCTAGGCTCCTCCCTTCTGGCCCAGCTTCGCCTCTCTCTAAGTGGTTCGCGCTGCACTTAGTCATTTTAGTTTTTCTTCACACAAACCTGAATATGTATTCCCTCCCGGGTGGATTTCTAACACGGCTGCAGCAGACTGAGAGGGAGAAAAAAAACAACTCCTGGCAACGGATGCTCCCTTAAAGTGAGACTGGAGCCAAAATTGAAAACTGAGGGCTGATCTTTGTGTACCTTTCAAGTGATGTCTTTTAAAACTGGCAATTTGAAAAATCGGTCTGAACAATACAGCGCAAAGGGGGAGCAGGCTGGGGATGTCGTTATAATTCTCATTAGACCTTCCTCCCCTCCACTCAGATTTACTTACAGAACAACTTGGTTTTAGTGGGAAGGCGCTCTTACTTCTTCTCTAGCTTCTCTTCCTGCTGAGCCATCTCTCCAGCTCCCAAAGCTACGAACAGTGTCAAAAAACTAACTTGATACTACCCAATGCACAGTGGTGTCATGGCTCCGACCGTCATTCAAGCAAGGGGGCTTGATTACTGCTGTGGAGTCTTGCTGACCCTGGGGTAGCTTGCAAGGCCTTGGAGAGCCTGAGCTCAAAGCAGGGTCACTGTTTCTTGCTCCCAAGAAGAAATGCTGACTGAACACAGTAGAATCCTCTGGGAAACACAACAGCTGTTCTTCTCTTTATTTCAAATGCCCCGAGTGCTCCAAAGACACTATGAAGGGAACCCGGAAGACACGTTGGTGGTAGGGAGCCATGCACAGCAGCCTTCCTGTCACCCTGACACTGTCACATCTCTACCCTGGCTGATTGGGTTGCTGTGCCTGGCACTTAAGTGGCTTTGTTGATCTGAAATTTCAGCAGTATGAGTGCAAATGTCAGGACTCCCCAGAAAGTGTCAGGCTTGAACAGAGTCAGGAAAAATCATATTAGGGGTGGGAAATGGTTCATAGAAGAGCAGCTAAGAAATGAAGGGACAAGAAAGGGGATAAAAAGCCTGGTATGAGAGTGCATGTCGGCATCCCAGCACGTGATAGACTGAGACAGGGGGATGGTGAGTTTGAGGCCAGAGCCTGAGCTACACAGTGAGGAAATGGCTTGAACTCAGTCCTGTCTTAAAAGAAGAAAGGAAGGAAGGGGAGAGGAAGTAAAGGGGAATGGAGGAGGGAGGGGAAGGGAGGAAGGAGAGAGGGAAAGGGAAGTGAAAGGGGAGAGATAGGGAATGGAAGAGGGAAAGATAGGAGAGGGAGGAAGGGGAAAGGGAAGTGGAGGGGAAGAAAAGGGGAGGGGAAGGGAAGAGAAGTGGAGGAGGAGGGAAAGGGAGAGAGGAAGGGAATGGGAGGGGAGGAGAGGAAAGGAGGGGAAAGTAAGGCAATAAAAATGCATGGAGGACAGGAAGAAAGGCAGATGTGTCAAGTAAGTGAAAACATCCTGTTTCTGTCATCCATGAAGGTAGAGAATCTGGAAAAGAATCCACTGCGGAAGGAAACTTAGGCCACCCTTTGCCCTGACTTGGCTCTGGATGCTGCTGATTGCTAAGTGCCATCTAAACTTTGAACCAATATCCTGGAAGCTCAGCAACAGACCTCCCCATCTGAGATCCATGCTGGTTACTCTCTCTCCTCAAGACAGAAACTACGTACAACAATTGACAACCAATGGCTTAAAACAGAACACACTTATTATCATACAGTTCTGGTAGTCAGAAGTCTAAGACAGGACTCACTGGACAAGCCCGAGGTTCTAACAGAGTTGGGTTCCTGCTGGTACCTGGGTATGCTGGAGTGACTGGACTCTTTCCTTGGTTGTCCAGTAGGGAACCTGGCTACACCCTTTCTCCATTTTCAAAGCCAAGTCTCTCCTTTGCCTCCATGTGACTATTTCTTCCTTCTCTCTTCCATTTTAAAGACTCTCAGTGAGTGTTGGGCAGAGTCAGGAAAACTCCGGGAAATATTCCCATTTTTAAATCAGCTCATTACCAACCTAATACATTTTTCCTATAAATGTCCTAATTCACACATACTAGTGATTAGAATGTAGACAATGGTTGTACCTTATTCATGCTCATCATACAGTGTCTTAGTTAGGGTTCTATTGTGAAAAAAAACCATGACCATGGCAACTCTTACAAAGGAAAACATTTCACTGGGACTGGCTTACAGGTACAGAGGCTTAGTCCATCATGGCAGGAAGCATGGCAGCACACAGGCAGACACAGTGCTGGAGAAGAAGCCAAGAGTTCTACATCTGGAATGGTAGGCACCAGGGAGAGAGACACTGGGCCTGGCTTGAGCATTTGAAACCTCAAAGCCCACCTCCAGCATCACACTTCATCCAACAAGGCCACACCTCCTACTAGTGCCACTCCCTGTGGGCCTGTTGCAACCATTTTCATTCAAGTCACCATAGAGAATTTCACTATTCCTCAGTAATGGGGACTGGGCTCCCAATGAAGTGGCTGAGCCAGATGGTGAAAAAGAAAAGGTTTCCAGCAGTGGATACCAGAGGTGTTTCCAGTAAGGAGAGCCGGGCAGAGGGACTCACCACCTCACAAGAAAAGGGGCATCTCAAAAAGTGAGCACAGGGTAGACCAGGTGGTTCGTTCAGTGGGTCAATGGGTCAGTGGGTCAGGGGGTCAGGGGGTCAGGGGGTCAGTGGGTCAAAGCACTTGCAACCAAAGCCTGACAACCCAGAATGCACAGAAAGCAAGTGTGAAAGCAAGCGTTGTAACCTCCCCATCCATACGGTGAGATGGGAGGTGGACACGGGAGAATGGCCAAGAAGCTCGTGGGCGAGCAGCTGCTTTGTGGTCAGTAGATCCCTTTTGTCAAACAATGATTAAAGATCACTTGTGTGTGCCCTTCCCAACCCCACCCTCTTGTCCTTCCCTGTTCCCTTCCCTCCCCACAAGCAAGTGTGCCCCACAAAGTGACTAGCTTCGTTAAGAGCTCCCCTTCTCCATGGACGGTGCCCACAAACCCATGGCCTCTACTTCCCCGACTCCCCCCAATGCTTATCACCATTTGCGCTCTGCCTCCTAAACTCTCTGCCATTCTGACGTGGCTGCAGATCACCAGCTGTCCCGTTCAGGGGCCCTGATGCCTCTTACTCTCTCTGGCCCTCTTTATGAGTTCTGGGTTTGTTTTTGCTATGTCAACCAGGCTGACTTCAAACTTCCAATATTCTTAGCCTTGTCCTCTGGTAGCTGGGATAACTGACGGTCTCAGTAACTTTTCCAAATATTTGGCTTCAAATAAAGCTGTCCTCCCCTCCAGTGAGGACCTGCTGGGCTATTCACATGGACCACTGGATCCCACAGTCCCACTGAGACCAGGAAACAGTCTCACTTCTCACCTGATACACCCAAAGCCTCAGCACCTAGACCAGATGGGCTATAAATATTACCTCATACAGGGGCCGCATACAAAATTCAGTGGGCAGAGAGCTTACCTAATGTGCAAAAGGCCTTGGATTTAGCCCTGCACTACCTTTGGCTATGCATCACATTTGAGGCCAACCTGAGCTACATAGACCACCTTAAAAAAAATAAGACCTAGCATTGCATTCATTCATAAATTCATCCTTCTTGAAGTGACTTAGCTGCAGAGCCTCACCATGGTCCCCTTGGGAGAAGAGGTGGCTAGTGAGAAACCACCAGACCCTGAGGAGGAGGGCTAATTCATCAAGTAAGTCCTCTTGGGCCAAGTATCTCCTGTGAATGCCTCACAATGTGGGAAGAGGCTGCCACTACCCTCTCCCAAGCCTCCTGCTCTTGCAGGACCAAAGGATGTCTTTCAGGATCTTCCCTCTGAAGGGAAGGCCAGTTGCACATCCCAGGACAATAGCCTGCTGGGAACGCCTATATAGTGGATGCACACACCACACACACACACACACACACACACACACACACACACACACACACACACACTGTCAGCCGGAGCTGCAACTTCCCAGAACAATGAAGTTACTAACAGAATGAATACCAAGCTAGGAGTCCGGGTCACTTGTCTTGTTTCGAATTCCCCAAAGGGGTCCTAAAAAGAAACTGTAGAAGAACTGAAAACCGTGCTCTGGCCACTTGGAATATTTACCACAGAAAGTGGACAATAGTGAAAGGTCGCACACTGACAGAGCAGGCAGTGGCTTCCAAGACCATGAAGCTGGATCTCCCTCTCTCTGGAGCTGGCAGAGAAGGAAGCTGAGATAGTCACTCTCACCTAAAGCTAGGGAGTGGGGGATGCAGAGGACACCTGAGAAGAGAGAGGGATAGGGGTGCTAGGCGTGGAAGGTGCTCTCACAAGTGACCCCAGGGTGCTGGGTTTAAAGGTCACTGTAACAGAAACAGATGCTGTATATCACAGTGGTCGGCCTATCAAGGTAATTCAATGAAATAGCAAAAATCACAGACTCCTGAGAATGAGACAGTAGCTCAGAGACGGTAAGCAAATTGTACAAAAATCACACAGCTGATTGTGACCTAAACATATGTAGCCATTATAGGAACCAATATGAAAGTTTCTGAGGGAAAAAAAAAACCTAAAAATTTATGTTGTGTAAAAAGGTATAAGTCAGTGCACTCCTTCACAAGGAGTGGACTAAGCCCTTAGGCCTAATAGCACGCACACCAGTAAGACACTGCTGTCTGCTTGTGGTGTCTAACCACTGCCTTTTGGAAGTTGTTCCGACTGCCACACGTGCTGTGGCCAGTCCCTTCTCCCATCTTAAGTAAACTCGTGTTTTTAAAAAGCTAAAAATAGAGCTATCACATGACCCAGCTCTGCGGCTGAGTCAGAGTCACACACACACACACCACAACACAAAGGGAACCCGCTCACTCATGCTCACTACGGCCTCATTCAAGAAACGGAGCCCACCTAGGTGAGCATCAGCAGGTGACCAGATAGCGATAATGTGGCCCATATGCATGATGGGATTGTATCCAGCTGTGAAGAAAAATGAAATCACGACATTCTCAGGAAAAGGGACGGAACCAGAGAGCATTATGTCCATTGAAATAAGCCAGACATGGAGACACTAGCGTCACATCGTGTCCTTTCACCTGAGGAATCTAGATTTAAAACGTGGGGTTGGGGGAGGGGGGGTGCGAGTGCACGCAAGCGTGTGCGCGTGCCTGTGGCCATGCAGCTAGTAAATAAATGTTCAGAACTGGTTAGGAACCCAGGCTTGTGTGACTGTCCCTTGCTCTTTAGCCTCCATTGTATCCTGGCCCCCGGGTGTGGAGGCAGATGACAGGTGTCTCTGAGACGGTATCTGAGGGGACCCCTGGCTGGTCATCATCTCCAGTGATTTATAGCCAATGTAACACAGACTGGCAACAGTGACCCCTAGTCGGAGGCAAGAGAAGCAAAGAGGAACAGTTACGCATAGTTTTTTGGAAGTCACTGGTGTGTCACGGTGCAGAGGGGAATATTTGGGAGCACAGTGCTGCAAGTCGAGTTGTGAGAGGCCGGGGCGCTAGGAGTGACGGCCCAAGCCTGAAGCCAGTGAGTCTGCTGCCGTAAACCCTGGCTCTGAATGGGTTACCATCAAACCTCCAACCACAAAGTGGGAGATACATTGTAAAAAAGCCGAAGAGATAAAAAATCAGTTAAACAGTGACAGATCCAGCTTCATAGAGGTCCAAAATGGCAGCGTGCAACAGTGCCCTCTGCAGGCTACATGAGGAACATGACGGGGGTTGCGTGCTCGGCAGAAAAGCTCCAGAAACACAATCGCCCTGTAAACAAACCAGTTGCTGAAAAGAACACATCGTCTCAAAACAGGAAACTCGAACTGTCCATAACTACTGAAAATATGTTCTGCATCCTCAGCCAAACTGCCTTGAGAATCCGTCTTGCCCCAGTCAGAATGACTGTCATCAACGGGGGGGGGGGGGGGGGGGGGCTTTCTTCACTGTTGGTGGGAGTTTAAACCTGTACGGAAACTACAGAAGTCAGTATCGAGGTTTGTAAAAATAAAATCAGACCAACGAGAAAGAGGAGCAGGAAGCCTGTGTTCCAGCCGAAAGGTGAGCCTCTTCTTTGCCTACAAGACAGAACCCCAGGAAGCCTTGACAGATTCATTCATGTGTCTAGGACACCAAGAATGAAAGTCAGTCCCTCCAAACTGTCAGGATGACCAGCCCAGAGGACACTACCCTTCCTTCTAACTTAACCAGGGACCCTTAGCCCCAGCCCCTTTCTTTCATAAACTGCTTTAATGAATGATATTCAGTTGGAGAGAAAGGGTCCCAACATCATCTAGCTGTCACTGACTCTGTCCCCCTAGTACTGTCTAGAGTCAGAGCTGAATGTCTTCAAGCCCTGTCCTTCAAAATAAAATCCGTGGGCCAAGTGGGATGATGCAAGTCCTCTGACCTGGTCAGCAGAGGAACAATGCAAATCAGACAGAGGTGCCTTCCCCAATCCCTTGCCTGCCATCTACTGGGAACTGATAAGCACTGCACATAAGGTAAGCACAATGAGATTAAGGGTGGGGAGGCTGGGATTCTGCCTGTGGTGTTGTGTGCAACTGCAACAGCTCGTTCCAAGCCTCTCTACCAAGTTAGCTGCACCCACTTCACCAATGTCTTCCATTAGGCCCTCCTCTCCTCCAACACTGTTTCTTGCCTGAATCACTGCAGTAGTCTCAAAGTTTGCTTCTCCCCTCCAATACAAGCTCAAACTTGACGCAGAAAGATCTTTCTAGAAAACTACTTTGATCATTTTTCCCTTTTCAGAGCCTCCTCACTCACTGGCTTCCAAGATCCTCTGGATATGGCCCTGTCTGATCACCTACAGCTTTTCTCCTAAGATATCCTGGAGTATATGGCCTCCCCCCAACCCCTACTCTCACCTAAACAGGCCATAGACCAGCCCCATGTCCAGCCTACTCTGAATCTAATCTGTCCTGTTCTGTATTAGGCAGTATGAAAGACAAATGCCTGGTCTGGTGACAGTAACACCCTCCCAGTGAGGGCCTTCAAATGCTCTAATAAGAAAACATGGAGACAGAGCTATGTCTAGAAGTCAAGACAACTGGTGAGTGCAAACACACAGGAGACAGGCCAAGGACAATCTTCTCACTCTTCCTTAGAGGGACTGATACCTCGATATTCAGCATCTGGCCTCCAGAATTTGCGGGTGACATTCTTGTACCAACTTCAATGGGCCCTCAGGTGCCCAGATGTTTGGTGGATATTACCCCTGGCATTCATATGAGGGCATTTGGGATGGGTTGGCATTTAAATCAACCAACTAAGCACAGTACATTATCTTCCTCCTGTGGGAGGGTCTCAGCCAGTCAGCTGAAGGTCTGACTAGAACAAGAAGGTCCACCTTCTCTCCCACCTGCCCGCCTCAGGCTTGGGGCACAGAACTTACACTGCAGCCGTCCTAACTATAAGCCTTGGATTGCACATCAACTCTCTGGGTTCCCAGACCTTCGATCTTGGAGCAGACCCACACCCCTCTCCTGGGTCTGAAGCTTACCTCCTTCACCATGAAGAGAGCCCTTGAGCATCACCAAGACAACTATCCCTTCTTGGGTGACAAAAAAAAAAAAAAAAAAAAACTGAAGATAGGGAAGACTCAAGATGGATGCTCAGAAAAGAGGCGTGGCCACGACAGCCTCTGCTCTGACTGTCTGAATGCTGGCCTGTGAGAAACCTTGGTAAAGGACATCTCCAATCCTACAGCCCAAATAGGGCTGAACACAAATGGAGGTAGAGCAAGGAAAGTCCCTGACTATTAAATTCTAGTACCTGTGTACCGAGAATGGTGGGGAGACATTTATTTTTCTAACAAATACAAACGAATCTGTGGAGAGCAACTGCTCACTGACAGGCTAAGCAGCTGCAGAAATTGTATTTACAACCATCCGCAGAAAGAGGGAGCCAGCGGGTCCCATCCACCTCCAAGCTTTGTGGAACTCAATTACCCAAACCTCCACCTCCTTGGTGATAATGCACACCTTTAATCCCAACAGGCCAGAGACAAGACAGAGGCAGGTCTCTGAGTTCAAAGTTAGCCTGGTCTACAGAGTGAGCTCCAGGACAGCCAAGGCTACCCTGTCTTGAAAAACAGAAACAAACCTCTGTCTATCCTACCTAGGGTCTGTATGCCTAGTAGCTACACCGGGAGGGGTTAGCAGGCCTGTAGTCATGACCTCAGACAGACAGACACTGTGTCTCCCTTCCCCTTCTGGGGCCCGAGAGCTGACTAGCAGCAACTGCCTGTGGAAGCTTCAAGCCAGGCTCATAAGAAATGAGAGGGAGGGGGCTGGAGAGATGGCTCAGTGGTTAAGAGCACTGACTGCTCTTCCAGAGGTCCTGAGTTCAAATCCCAGCTACCACATGGTGGCTAACAACCATCTGTAATGAGATCAGAAGCCCTTTTCTGGTGTGTCTGAAGATAGCCACAGTGTACTTATATATAATAAATAAATAATAAAAATAAATAAATAAAATAAAGAGATGAGAGGGAGGGGCTGGAGAAATGGCTCAGAAGGTAAGAGCCTGGCTGCTCTTGTTTCCAGCCAGTGATCTGGATTCAATTCCCCAGCACCCCCATGGCACATCTGTAACTCCAGTTCCAGGATATCCAATGCTCACTTTGGGCCTCAGTGAGCACCAGGCATAAATAAGTACACAGGCTAACATCTAGACGCACAAAATAAAAGTAAATCCTAGAAAGAGAAGGGGAGAAGGAAGGGGAGAACAGGAGTGGTGGGTTTACAAGAGGAAGAAATTAAGACAAACTAAAGTCTAAAAGGAGAGCATGAGGGATGGTTCGGCTGTCAAGGGCACATGCGGCTCTTGCTGAAGACCAAGTTTGGTTCCCAGCACCCAAGTCAAGCAGCTCACAACTGCCCATCACTATGGCTCCAGAGGGTCTGACACTTCTGGCTTCCATGGGTACCTGCATTCATGTGCACAGACTTCCACATACACACAGACTCATAACTAAAGACAAAACAATTTTTTAAAAAGAAGTTTAGGGGGCTGGGGATTTAGCTCAGTGGTAGAGCGCTTGCCTAGGAAGCGCAAGGCCCTGGGTTCGGTCCCCAGCTCCGAAAAAAAGAACCAAAAAAAAAAAAAAAAAAGAAGTTTAGGCCATCGAGATGGCTCAGTAAGAAAAGAGCCTTGACACTAAGCCTAACAACCTGAGTTCCGTCCCCAGGACCCACACAGTAGAAGGAGAGAATAGACCCACAAGTTGTCCTCTGACCCCCATACCTAGTAGATCACACGTATGCCCACACACATACACACAGGCAGCTAAGCTCACCCGCTGTGCTCAAGGAAGTGATCACAGTTCTGATTCAAGATGGCACCATCACCAGCGCTGCAAGAACCAAGCAAGGACAGCATCCACAACCTAAGCAGAAATGCTGTCATCTGAAAACCTTCTTTAGAAAGAACTAAAAACCATGAGTGGGTTGACAGAGATGACGACGTCAGACCACATTCCAGGAAGTAGCCCAGCCCTGTCCTGCCAGACCTTTTGCTTCCACCTTAGACTCTTGTTTCTGGGCCTCAGTTTCCCCCTCTGCACAGCAGCAAGCCAGATTAGTAAGTTTCACCAGGCAGCATGGATATGAGTTTTTCAAGGGATGCCCATGGTTCTCACCAGGGGGAGACATATCAGTCACACACACACACACACACACACACACACACACACACACACACACACACGCCACCTCTACCCTGCAGAAGTGCTGACAGGGGGGCCACCAGCCTTGACATCGTGAGGAAACACAAGCACTGAGGCTTATCCTCAGATGATATTTGTATTGGTGGTGAGAGGAAAGGTGAGATTCCTTGCTCATCACAGTCTCTCACTAATGAGAACAGCAGAAGGAACTGAGCAATCAAAATTAGGCCAGGAGCTGCGCAGAGTCAGGGCAGGGAAATAAGCCTGAGTGCTTGCCTTCAGGGCAGAGGTGGAAGGGGGAGAGCTCCAAGGCAGAGCTCCAAGCGGCCTCTCAGACAGACAGTCTGATGCCACCACTCACAGATTAGTGGATCAAGGTTAGGTTGAACATGGTGCCTCTAGCTAAACCAGGGAAGGGAGAGTCTAGATGCCCACTTTCAGAGAAAGTAATACTGGACACCAACCAGCCTCCTCAAGACTGCTGTGATCATGCCAGGACTCATCAACTTTGCACAAGGAGGATCTAATGGTCAGAGGAAAACCTGAGCATGCCACGTGTACCACCCCATTCCCATGTGTGTGTGTGTGTGTGTGTGTGTGTGTGTGTGTGTGTGTGTGTGTGTGTGAGTGTGAGAGAGAGAGACAGAGACAGAGACAGAGAGAGAGAGAGAGAGAGAGAGAGAGAGAGAGAGAGAGAGATGACTCCAGGTTGGATGGGACCAGTATCGTCTTGAATCTGAACTGTGATCACTCCCAAGAGACCTTCACGAGATTGGAATTGTTAGCATCTCAGGTGGAGAGGGACTCACAGGCTTCACGAGATCGAGGGCCCCTCTCTTTCTTGAGGTCAGCAGTTGAATGGAGTGAGACGTTTCAGGGGTACAGATGCCCGTGAGTTGCCCAGGGACTTCCCCATAGAGTAGCTGACTTTGAGTGCCCCCTTGTTATCTAAGTAACCCCAGGATGCTCATTTTGGTCTACTAAGCAGAATCCTCTCTTTAGTCTACCAGTGTTCTCTCTCTTTGGGGTGAATAGACATTTCTTTATGCACCCCAGAAAATCACATGACAATGGTTACTATCAGTAAGATACAGCTAGCTCCTGACTCTCCAGGTCCTCTGACCCTAAGCGACTGCCAAGAACAGTGGCCTACAGGAAACTAAAAGACCTGTCAGCCAGGCATGACGGTGCATACCTGTAATCCCAGCACTTGGGAGGGAGAGGAAGAAGAACCCAGAGTTCAAGCATAATTCTAGCCACATAACCTATATCAGAGGAAAAAGAGAGAGAGAAGCCAAGCTGTGTTCACCCAGCAGCCACTTGATGACCATCAGACACACAGGTGAAAGGAAATCGAAGCTTGGCTCGAATGCCTGTACACTGCTTCTGGCCTCTGCCTCTTATAGCTGTGTGACCAGTCCAAGCAGGTGAGGAGGAAACAGTCAGGGGCTTCGGGGGTTGGGGGCTGTGGTTGTTACACTTCTCCATGGCTAAGCAAGCTTCCTTGCAGAGCACAGAGCTGTTGCACTGTTGTGGAAAGTCAGCATGACCAAGGTGTGTATGCACAGCCTTCATCACAGTAGATGATGACAATCAGCTCCCTGAGGTGAGGTGGGTGATGTCCCCCAGTCATGACCAGGTCCCCATTTCCAGAGCCTGCATATGGTTTACATGGTACTGCAGACTGTGAAGGTATGGTCAAGGCGAGAGTGCCAGGGTGGAGACCGTCTGAAAGTCTTTCCAGGTAGTTCCAGCATCATTCCAAGAGGGAGATGGAACCGTCAGAGGCACAGAGATGGTGATAGACCATGGGGACACAGAGACTGGAATAGGCTCACGCAAAAGAACACAAGGGTCTCTAGAAGCTGGAAAAGTCGAAACAGATTCTCCCAAGAAAGTCTAGACAGCAGATTACAGGCTAAGCCATTCCAGGACTTATGTCCTCAGAACCAGGAGGGCTGTGTTGTTTTAGCCACTGTGTATAGAACCTTGCTACATCAGCTATAAGGCCTAAGGTGCCTGCAGACTCCCACATCACTCTCTGGTCACTGGATCTTTGCCCACCCCATTGCAGGGCCCAACTCAAACCGAGACTCACACCTGGCCCAGATGTGCTGACTACGCAGTTGACGCTCAGAGGGAGGGAGCCTGTCTGAGGAACCCACATGGGCCCCTGTCTTGGCCTTTCTAACTATTCCCGTGCAAAGGCTCCTGGAAGGCTGATTTGCTTCACTGTGTAAGTTTTGTGTTTTTCTCCCTTTTTAATCCACCGTTCCCAGCATGGATCGGCTGCTGAGCAGACCACAGTAGCTCAAAAATTTCCAGTCAGTTGTGTGAAACCGGAGTGTTCATCCGGGATCTACTGCTTCTGGGCCACACTCTAAGCCTCAATTTCCCAGAGTTTACAAAGCCACTGGGAACCAGGCTGTCCCTGGGTCCCTAGGCTTCCAATGATCTCCATCCTATGGTTCTAAGTGTCCTCTTGGCTGTGACCACTCTGCAGGTATCAGGGGTGGTCAAGGGAGATAGAGAATGAATGACATCAGACCCCCAAGCACCTCAAGCTGCTTGTTGTCTGGTGCCCCCTGCTGGCCTCTCAGAAACAGCGCCCTCTGGCTAGATTTTGTGAAAGGAGTCTTCTGAAGGCTGCCTGTGGGACATGCCCACCGCCTTAAAATCCCTCCAGCAAGAACCTCATAGAAAACTGTTTCCAGAGCACTAAGGAAGCCCAGGCAAGCGCTGGAGCCCTGGATGGGTAGCTGACTGCATCTCTGTCACTCTTACATCACACCCTCTGCACTAGAGAGCTAAAAATGACTTCCATTGTCCCTTCCTCATCTTTGGGTACAGTGACAACAGGACTTTCTCCAGTGTGCCTCCTACTGTGGTCCACAGGTTCCCTAGGCCCCAGCCTTCTTCATTCTTGGGCTTGTATATGTCCTGGGGCATCAGAAGATCCCTGCTTAGGAGAGCCAGACAGAACTAATCAAGCAGGGCCCTGAGATGCTTTGGGGTATGGGGCATGCTGGGAGCTGTGAGGATGAGATCCTGTCTGTCTGCAGAAGGAAAGGCAATGGAGTGAACATCACACACAGAAAAGCATGCCGGGCAATCTCGTGTCTGCAATGCCAGTGTTTGGAGAGTAGAAGCTGGAGATTTGCTACATAGGAGACCTTGTATCAAAAAACAAAAACAAACAAACAAACAAAAAATCCCAGGAAGGGAGGAGAGAGACTGAAGGAAAAAGAGGAGGGACAAGGTGAGAGAAGAGGAAAGGAGGAGTCTGGGACCATCATTCCTGGCCCTACAAAAATGGTCCTTGTTAGGCTCCTCAGCCGCTTCAGAGCTGCCACAGAGGTGCTCCGTGGTGTGTACCAGCCAGGCTTCTCCTGGGGCAGCACTGCTGTAGGAGGTGGTGAAGCTCCTTCTGTCCTCCCGCCCACTCCACAATTCAGGGCTCTGCAGCCTCATGATACTCCCTCCTGCGCTTCTGCGGGTCACAACTTCCCTTCCTCTGTCTTCTCCTGCCTCCTGCTCACCCTAGACATAGGTGATAGACAAGATTCAGACCCGTGTCAATTTTAAAAAGCCCAACCTTTTCTCCTGGGCTAGGAGGGCTGACACCGAGACCTAGATGCCAGGAGCATCCTCATTATGGTGGCCGGGGATCGAAGACTTGGGAAAACTGCAATCAGAACCAGCAGGGAACACACTAGCACAGCCACAATCATGTAAATGTTGTTCATTGATTTTTCAGATGTTCGAGTTAACCTGAGCACAGAGCGCAGACCTCATTTGCTTGCAGAGCTCAAGGTGGATGTTAACCAGAAGCATGGTGGAAGGGAATGCGAACCTCACCCTCGGGGAGAGAGGAGCACAGCGAGAGCTGGCACGATTGCTTTCTCCCAGGAGTCCTCAGAGCCACCCAGGTCAATGGCGTTCAGAGGGGTTCTATCTATGAACTGACAAAAAAGAACCAAGAGAATCAGAAATCCCAAAATACAGCTTCCCAAGCCCAGGAGAGAGGGGAACCCCATTTGTAAGCAACACTGGTACTTGATGCAAGAGGCTGCAATGGAGACTTGGGGGGGGGGAACCTTCCAGAAAAATTAACATGGGCATGATGGAGAGGGTAGGGGGAGAACTCTTTAAAAATATAACTTTGTTTAAAAGCATGAAAACTAATACCGCTAGTGCTAATTAGAAATGTTTTTAGCTTGGGACTAGAGAGAAGGTTCATCAGTTGAGAGCACTTGATGCTCTTCCAGAGGACCTGAGTTGGGTTCCCAACGCTCAGGTAGGGAAGCTCACAACCACCTGTAACTCTAGGTTTAGAGGCTCGAAGCCCTCCCCTGGCCTCCTTGGGTACCTGTAAGCATGTGGCAATCACACTCTCAGACCCGCATACACACACAAATAAAATTAAATAAATCTCTAAAAAATATTTTAATTTAAAATGAGTTTGGTTGTTATGCCTGAGCTAAGGAAGGGTAACTGTCCTGTGCCCTTTGTTAATTTTGGGTTGCGGGGGATAAGGGGGCTTTGATTTTCCATGGGAACCTATGACTTCGATCTCACAAAATGCATTTATTTGTGTGTACATCTATTTATTTATGTCAGAGATCAACCCCAGGGCTCCAGGTTTGCTAAACAAGCTCTCTCCCACTGAGCTATATCCCCAGCCCTTAGACATTAGTCTTATGTGATTTAATAAGAATATATGCTAAGAAGTGACATCAAAATCCTGGTTAGTTGAACCAGGGACGCCAGTCTATGCTTGCTGCACAGGTGGCCCACAGGCTGTGGGAACTCAGAGAAGTCTATGGCTGACTCCTAGTAGCCAAGGACACCTCTCCTGGGGACCCCTGCAGCAAGTGGAGCAGTGTGGGTAAAGGGCCTCAGTCCATAGCCCCAGCCCTTGGTCCAGGGCTTCAACCAGCAGCTCTCACCCAACCTAGCCCAGTCTAACGCAGTGGAATCCAGCCCAGCCTAGCCCAGCATGCTCCGGCAGCGCTGCCGCTCCTCCTCCTGCTTGTCCGCCAGGCGGCTCTCCAGCAATCTCAGTTCCCTGAGCACCGCCTTGCGCATGGATGGCTCCAACTCCAGCACTTTCTCCAGGTCCGCTTTGGCCTCCTCAGCGTTCCATACCTCCGCGTGAGCCCGTGCGCGCATATAGTAGGCCTTCACGATCCCTGAGGGGAAAAGCGCGCTGCTGCACCCATCCAGCCAATCCCCAGAGAGACCTGGCCTTAGGCCACCCAGCCTCTGTTTCTGCCCAAATCCTGTGACCAATTTCACTTTCAGAACTCTGCATTGTTCCCACTGAGGACCCAAGCTTTGTCACCATCAGGCCCTGTCCTCATACCTGACCAGTCTGGGCGACTGTGAGGCTCAGTGCAGTAAAGACAGAGGTGCATGAAGCAAGTGTGTGCTGTAGTCGTACTTGGTCAAGCGCCTTCTCAAATACTGCCAGAGACCTGCTCTCAGTGTCCACTTCATATTTTACTCTAGATTGCTGGCCTCCTCTCAAAGCCTGGCTACTATTCCCAAATTCACAGACTACACAGCCATTTGCACATTTGAAAAACATAAAATAAGTATAATTTTAAAGCCACCTCCCTAAAGCCTGGTATAATGGCACATATCTGAAAAGCCCAGAGCGCTGGAGCCTGAGGCAGGAGGATCACAAATTCCAAGTGAGCCTGGACTAGAACGCCGGCCTCAGTCTGAAACAAACACCTCCCTCCATAAAATATCGCCCTCCCAGAGGCACATACAATGCAGTTGCAGGCTTGTGGAAATCCACAAGCTTCCGTGCCTCACAGGGTGGGAAAGGTCTAAGGCCTTCAAAGGTGGCTGGACCTGGCTGCCCCATCTCCCCAATGCCCATCCCGCTCCCCCAATCCTCACTCCTACTCCCCCCACTCCCAATCCCCCACCCCTCCCCTACTCCCTCACCCCTGACAGGGCTGCACCTGGGTGGTGTCGTAGAATGTCGCTAGTATGCTCCAACACCTCATAGTACTCCTCCTTCTTCAGCAGGCATTGGCAGTAGTTGAGGATCAGTGTGTTGATCATCTTCTCCAGCTTCAGCCACTCAACCTCCCACGGCTTCTCCTGTGGGGCAGAAGCTCAGCCACCTGCTGCTTAAGGCTCGTCCCAGCCTACCCAGCCAGAGGTAGCCTCATACCTTGGTCTGAAGGTTCCTCAGGCACACAATGGCCTCCTGGTACTTGGTGGCAGCCTGATCGTAGCGGCCCAGCTTGTAGAGCCTGTTACCTTCTCCATGAAGAAGAGGCACGGCCTGCATCCTCTCTTCATTATTCAAGTTCCACGTCTCCCTCTGGTACTCATTTGGGGCCTCCACCTAACCCAGGAGCTACAGGTTAGCCAGGCAAAGACCAGACAAGATGGCCCCCAGTGTCCTTCTGAAGTGGTTTGCTATGCCCCACAGTGAGGCGCCATACAGAATAGGGCTTGCTGGTTAAGATCTTTCGAACAGAGCAAAGAAGAAGCGATGAGGCCCAATCCTGCCCTAAGCAAGTCAGTGCCTTTGGGCAAATTATGAGAATGCTTTTTTCTTTAGGAAAGTTTGCTTTCAATAGCTGGAAAATTGTCATGAGCACTCAGTGTGTTAGCACAAGACACTTTTATTGCCATCTGGTGGGAATTTATCATCATAATAACACAAACATGTAGTATGTACAGAGAGCATCTTGGTAGGGATGTTCTTGCTCAGTGCACAGACACAACTGCTCTTTGTTTTTTAACTTCCCCATACGACTCTCAGGTTGAGCTTCAACCTTGCTCATAAGTTGAGTCCTGACCTGGCCTTCACCTTGAGCCTGGTTATTCTAGATCCATGCAGGATCCCTTAGTGCGCCAGACCCAAGTCCAAACCCACAAATCACAGGGACCAAGGAGCAGGCTGCAACTCTAAATCTTGCAGAAATGGATGCAGATGACCAAAATAAATTGAGTAAAAATGATAAATCCATTTTCAGACATTGGTTTCAAATGAGCTTTTCCCTGGTGGTGGTGGCAGGGTAGAGGGGTGGGCGAGGGGTGCTGTTTTTGCCACTTTTAATTCTGCTGGAGTCCCTGACGAGCCTCTTTATCTTCAGAAACTTGTAAAGTAGGCATGGGATAAGGGGACTGCGGCATCCCTCCTGACCTGGGCCAGCCCCTCCCACACCTAACTCCCACCTGGAGCAGCTCAATGAGGAAGATGAGAGGCTGCGGCTCCTTCTGCAGCTCATCCAGATCCTCGTAGCCCAGAGTGTGGTACGCAAACATGTTGGCCAACCCGCACGTGTGCACGTGCCAGCTTGTGGGGTCCTTGCCTTCAGCCACCTGCCGCAGGCTGCGGGACAGCATAGGGTAGACCCCGGTGTGCTGTAGAGATATGGAGGGGGTGCCTCAGCTGTCAGAGCTAACCAGGCCACCCCCAGCCCATGCTGCACCCCTCACGACAGAGTGCTGATGTCCCAGGATAACCCCACCCCCAGCACAACCACCAACGGCTTTATATCTGTCAGCACCTCTTGTCCATATGGCCACCGATCAAAGGAGCCACTGTGGCTATCCCCGTGCTGCAGGTGTAGAACGAGAGCCTGGAGAGGTTAAGCAACTAGCCTGCACAGCTAGGCATGACACAGACAAGATTCAAACCTGCCTTCCCAAGCTGCGCTGTTAGCCACATATTGCCTCTTTATAGCCTTGTGGTCAGTATAACACATTTCTTCCCCCAAGGAACCCTTTAGTCTCACAAGCCCAAGGCGCCCATCCTGCAGCAATGGAGGGAGCAGGGTCCCTGAACTGAGAGAGCCATTAAAGATGACAATACAAATGCACATCTGATCTGATCCAGCTCCATCCAGTGCAGAGTTAGCCCTTAGGGTTTAGCAAGACCTGTTCCATGCTAAATCTCAACTTTCCAGTTAAGCCGCAGAGCCCAGCTCCACAGAGGTGAAGTTGCCAAGCTCAGGCCCATGCAGAGCAACTCCAGTCCCTTGTTGCTGGTAGAAGAGATACAAGCTGAGAGTTGAAGGTCACCTTCCCCACCCAGATTGGCCTGGATTAGCCCAGATGCCCTGGGCTGATTTCTGAGAGGCAAGGCCAGATGGCAGGTGCCTGAGGATTAAGGCTAGGGTAAGGGAGGGGCACCAGGCTCCCACCAACTTGCTTCCAGGAGCAACCCATTGGAGTCGCTTGAGCAGGACCTCAGACAAAGGCTGAATTCTGCTAGACACCTCTCAACCTGGAAGGCCCAATGCCCCATCCTGTCCCCAGGGTTGTAAAATGACATCAGGAACAGGAGAGAATCCAGGAGACAAGGAGAAGTTGGGGACAAGGCAGGTCTTTAGACTCCTAGCAGCAACTTTGAGAAAGAGAGGGGTCCTGGATCCCTCCTTCCAGTGGCACAGACACTGTCATTCATGGGCTCTAGACATCTGAGGGCTCAGCCAATCAGGGAGCCCAGAACTATGGTTTCCTCTTTGCTCTGAGACCAAGGCCCCATCTGCACTGGGAGATGCCAACTGCATTGTCTCAGACCACACCCACTGATTCCCAGCTTGAGTCTACCTGTGCATATGAATCTCTTGTCCACAAACAATATGTTGAGTTTGAAGGTCTGGTTTTTAGTCGGTTGGCAGTGTTTAAACAGAGTACTAACAAGTGAGTGCTGAACTGTATCGGAGTCCAGAGCCAATATCCTGCCACTACTAGCCCAGGGGTGGCACCACCCACAGTGGTCTAAGTCCTCCCAAAACAATTAACAATCATGAAAATGCCCCGATGGGCCGATCTGGTGGGAGCATTTTCTCTATTGAGATTCTCTCCTCCAAAATGACTCTGGTTTGTGTCAAGTTGACATGAAACTAGTCAACATACTGTGTGAATGCCTACTCATTCTTTAAGACTCAATTCCATGTCACCTACTTGAAGAGTTTCCCCCAAAGACTCTAAAACAGCTAGCTTTCCACCTTTTGTGACCCCAAAGTCCTGGTGGCCTTTCACTCTACAGGGCTAAGGGTCTGCTCCTCCAGAATTCAGTTCCTCCAGGATTGAATCCACCTGTATCATTCCTAAGAGAATAAGCCGAGTCAGGTGCCCAGTAAGTGCTTGGTAGTGTGTGGAAGAGAGAGGGGGAGGAAGAAAACATCATAGGGAGATGAGAGGAAACCGGATAAGATAGAGAGATAGTGGTGAAACACTGGTGCTAGGGAGATAGTACGTCAGGAAAATCGCCCGTTGCTCCAGTGGGAGGACCTAAGTTCAGATCCCCGGAGTCCACATAAAGCAGATACGGTAGGAAGTGCATCTATAATACTGGCAGTCCTACAGGCAGATGGAGAACAGAGACAGAAGCTCTCCCTGGACGCTCATAGGCCCATTGGTGTACTCAGCATCAAGCAACGAGAGACTCTGTCTCAAACAAAGTAGGAGATGAGACTGACCATTTGAGATTGGTCATGACCTCTGATCATCTCCACACATGTACAGACACACAGACAAAAACAAAAAGTCTTGATTGTGAATGAACTGATTGAATTGAGAACTGAATAGGAGAACTTATGATAGATGGATGGGTGGATGGATGGATGAATGGATGGGTAGATGGAGGTATGGGAGGTTTAGTGATGAAAGACTGGATTTTGACTGAACACTGGTTAAATAAAAGGATAAAGAAAATCGTGCCTGGGTAGATGGGTGTGGGTGGGTGGATGTATAGATAATGTATGGCTCATATGACATATGCACATTTGTGAAAGCCATGAACATTGGGAAAACCAACACACACCAGGTCTAAAACTCGCCCACTATGAGATGTACATCACACGACTGCTGAAGTGGCCAGAAGACCACAGAGTCACAGGTCAGGTCCTGGAGGGAGCAGCAGCTTGAGACTTTGCAAACAGCAGATCAATAGACTAATCGAGCTCTTGTTGACAGCCTTCTGTTCATGTAGCCAAACACATTACCACATACGCACCCTGGGGAGCATATTTGGCGGGGAACTCTGGCTGGTGACTAGACCTTGTGGAACAGAAAGCCTGAAGGAGATGCACAGGAGTCTCACAAGGTCCGAGGCCCCTCTGAGAGCAAAGGCAAGAGAGATGGTTCTGAACTAACATATCACAGAATAAGCCAACTTCATAAAGTCCTGAACTGACAGAAACACATGCTTTAAGTTGATGGACATTAAGCTAAAAATAGTAACACTGGGACTATTGCAAAGAACAGATACTGAGGCCCTGCATTGAGGAGCACCCAAGAGTAATGTACTACACACGTCCCTGGTGACTGGGACTGCAGTCTGGCCTTATCGAAAGATGTATGTATGTATGTATGTATGTATGTATGTATGTATGTATGTATGTATGTATGCATGTATCCAGCAGGAAGGCCAAGGGCCCCACTTGGACCCTGGCCCTCAACTTGTTTGAACCAGAACAGGTTACTTCCCCTCTCAGAATCTTCAAGGCTCCTCAGTAAAATGGTGATGTGACTCTTTAACATTCTTCTAGCTCAAAATAATAGCTCCTACCTTTTAATCGCCTTATAAATACTGTGGCTTCTGCTCATTTATATCATATTCTGTGGTTCCCAAAATAGCCCCAGACATGTCTATGTTCAGTTACAGTTGAGAAGAGAGGGCGGGCGGCAAGAGGAGAGAGGATCTCTTAGGTCACTCCACACTAATAGAGCACATCTCAAATGCAGTCTATCTCTCTACAAACTGCTCTTTCAAAAAGGTCATTAGCTCCCCATGAAATAAAGAGTATCTATCTACCATCCACTGTGAAAATCCAGGGGGAGCTTTGTGATAGACAGCTCAGCTTGTCAACACCTGAACTCACCCATCAATCTCAATCTAGCATGAGATAAGCAGGCACAGTGGGGCCCTCTGTGAGAAGTTTACAGAGCTATCTCTTTAAACAAAGGCTGGGGATGGGACTCCATTGGTCGAGGGCTTGCCCAGCATGCACAAATCCCTGGGTTTGATCTCTGGTACTATATAAACAAAATGTAGTGGCGCATACTTGTAACCCTTGAAACTGGGTGATAGAGCAGGAGGGTCAGAACTTCAAAGTCATCCTTAGCTACACTAGGAGTCTGAGGCCAGACTGGGTAACGGAAAACTTGGCACTAAAATAAGGGGGTGAGAAAGGGAGAGGAAAGAAAGAACTAGAATCTTTTCAAGCCCTTAAGGCTAAAAACACATTTTTCAAAAATATAGGAAATAAAGGAATAATATGTCAGACAATTACATTTAGAAGCAAGCAGCTGAATCCAAGTGTGTATCCCTCCAGGACTGCTAACTCAGTCCCTGACATGGAGGCAAGAGACCCCAGGGAGGGAGGAGACACAGAGCCACACTGCCAAAGCCTATCACATTGACCTTATTTGGATCCTGCCTGATCACAGAAATGCCACTCGTTTATAAAGAACAAACGAGAGAGCTGGAGGGATGAATCAACAGTTAAGAACATTGGTTGTCCTTTCAGAGGACCGGAGTTCAGTTCTCAGTACCCATGCCAAGCAGCTCACAGCAACTCTAGCTCCAGGGGACCCAGCACCCTCTTCTGTACTCATGGAACGGATACATAGAGATATACACATGCATACACATACTTAAAAATGAAATCTTGTAAAATGGAGTAAATTGCATGGCCAGAGAATCCAAACTGTGCCAGGCAATTGGGGAACATGAAGGGATTGTTAGGGTTTTCTGAAGATGTAATAATGATGATGGTGTGTGTGTGTGTGTGTGTGTGTGTGTGTGTGTGTGTGTGTGTGTGTGTGTATCAAATTCTAGTATCCCTATATGAGTTGGCCCAGTGTCTGAAATTTGCCCATACCATGTGGGACATGAAAGAAAAGTTCCCAGGACAGAAGTGGATACAAGGGTTGTGGGTTGATAGGTGGCAGGAACAGAACTACTTTTGTCTTGACTTTTGCATGTTTGAAAGTTTCTCTAAGAAAGAACTGGAAGAGCTTGAAGGGGCTCGAGACCCCATATGAACAACAATGCCAACGACCAGAGCTTCCAGGGACTAAGCCACTACCTAAAGACTATACATGGACTGACCCTGAATTCTGACCTCATAGGTAGCAATGAATAGCCTAGTAAGAGCACCAGTGGAAGGGGAAGTCCTGGGTCCTGCCAAGACTGAACCCCCAGTGAACTAGACTGTTGCGGGGAGGGCGGCAATGGGGGGAGGGTGGGGAGGGGAACACCCATATAGAAGGGGAGGGGGAGGGGTTAGGGAGAGGTTGACCTGGAAACCAGGAAAGGGAATAACAATCGGAAAGTAAATAAGAAATACCCAAGTTAATAAAGAAGAAGAAAAAATAAAAAGAAAGTTTCTCTAAGAAACACTCATCCCTCCAAATTTCAAAACAAGAAGTTGTAAAGATGTTTTATGAGTGATATAAATGTGAACTGAGTCACAGAGTTAGTAGGAACAGGGGGAGGAGGGAAGGGCCCAGTGGCATTAGTCTCTAGGATCTATGATGCTGAGCAAAAAGGAAAGAGGAGCCCTCTCCTACCATGCAAGTCCACATGCTCTCACGGCCCTTGAGCCAAGCATATACTCCATATCACTTTAAGACCTGCTTTGTCTGAAGGACTGGGTCCCATGTTTGTGATGGCAGAGAATGGGGATTGAGATTTCCCTTGGAGCATCTTGTTTTACCCTAACTTTCCTGAACACTGATGACTCTGGGAAGACTGTGAAGGGACAGAATGGGGAAAGAGACATGCTGTGTGGCTACTTACGATGGTGTCGCACCAGAACTCAGCCACCTCACCCAGCCGCATGGAGGTCAGCAGCGTCTCCCACACCTCCAGCTTGAACATGTTGCCAATGATGATGTTCATGGGCTGTCCCACCTGCTTGCTGTCATCGATCACCGTGCGTTCTTCATCACACTTCATTGTTCGGAAATGAAAGGTCACCTAGTCCCCAGAACAGAGGGCCCTGGTGTAGACATACCTCCCCAGTTCCAGCAGCTGTCACCCAACCACCACAGGCTCCCGAGGCTGTCCTTGGGGTCAGCTCATCCACATCTCATAAGGTAAGATACCTCTGTGCCCCCTCCAATGCCTATGAGTCCCTACAAGAAGCACATTCCTTTCCAGCAGACCTTATACCCATTTCTCACAGCCAAGTGCCAGGAGTTCCTTCTCCAGTAAGCTCAAATGTCCAGGGATGTGTTCATCCACCCTGAGCGATCCATCAAACACAAGGGGACAAACTCCACAATTCCCGAGGTTCCTTCCTACTCACTTGATATTTGGAGCTCTGGAAATTTTCCTCAACCCTTTCTCTTAGCCCATGCAACAGTTACCCTGAAAACTACCAAAAAGGCCTGTTTATAAACTCCAAAGCAAAGGAGCCTGGGTGCTGGGTGGACAATTCTAGCAAAGGCCTGCCTGGCTGGAGTAGGACTACCTGTAATGCTCTGGGCATAGCTGAAACAGAGAAAGAGACCGTGGGGCCCCATCTGGAGGTAGATACTCACTCTGGAGCCAGTGATGAAGTTGGGGAGCTCTCCTGTCCCCCCATGCAGAATGGTCTTCTTGACACCCTCCACATTGAGGAGTAGAGAGACGTCCATGCTGCAGGTAGGGGAGAGGTCTGCTCAGACCTAGATAATTACCAATGCAGGGAATAGTCTGCTAACACCCAGGAGAGGCCTGTGTGAGCCTAGATAATCCCACGGGGGGTGGGGGGGACAGCAGCTGACACCCAGAGGATTTCCAGACAGGGAGGGAAGGTGGAAGGAAAGTAGTCTAGCCTCTACAGAGTCCCAGCTTCCGCATCCCTCAGGATGCCTCAGAGATGCAGACCCCCATCTGACACCCATAGTTACTCCATCAGACTTGCTTTTGTGACCTCAACAAAAATGGCTCATGGATATTTCTGTGAGAAGGCGAGGAGGAAGTAGACTGGGGCCATCTGAGGGGAAAGGAGAAGGCTCAAAGCCACCATTGCCTGTCCTGTGCCTGTAGTGCCAACCTTGTCCCAGTCTCTGTCCCTTAGCATCTTCATTTCCCCTGCTCCTCTCCTCCTGGGGTCTGGGAGGCTTCTATCTTTGGGGTGACTAAGAGAGTTACCCCAGTAGTTCCTAGCGTCAAGCTTCTGCCTTCACTCTAAGGTCTGGCTCGGGGATGGGGCTCTTCCCAGTCCTTTGTAGGGCCTTTGTCCTGGGTCCTGAGATGTAGGCAGAGCTTATGTGGAGCCCAAGGAACCCGGGGGTGGGGTGGGGGTCGGGGTGGGGACTCGAAAAGAAAACGTTTATGTGCCAGCTTGGTGTTTGGCGCCACCTTGTGGCCACATCAAATTCTCATGCTTCTTTCCCAGAGCCCAGGGAGACGTTATAGCTGACAAGAAGCCAACCAGAACTTCCTACGTCGATGTTAATGACTTCATGACCTTGGGTGTCTCCAGCCATCCTTCCTCAATTCCCTTCTCCAGGAAGGCCAGAATCCTGGGGATATCCAGCACCCTCAAAAGTCTCAATTTCCGTGAGAAATCCTCGCCTTAAAGGACCACACGTCAGGCACAGAGGAGGCAACCAGGCTTTCTGAGTGCCAGCGGCCCCACTCAGGCTGTTTCCATCCCGGCCTTAGAGAGGAAGGCTTTTTGCCTCTTCCACCTCTCTCCAGCCACACAGCGGCTTAAACTGACATGTTGCTGAGGAGGAAAGATGGGCCATTAGGGAAATCAGGGGCTGCCATGACCACACAGTGAGTCAGGCACTGACTCTGAGCTCCCTGCTGTATTCACCCCTGACTCAAAGAGTGATCTTGTGAGTCGCTTTATAATGACTCCCTATAATGTGGTTTCCCTTTGGGACATTTCTCTCTCCTGATCGGACACACAATGGAAGAAAAGGACCTGCGAGCCCTCTCTCCATGCTTCACACCCGGCTACTGCTTCCATATCTTACTTTGCAGAGAGTCAAATAGCACACAGCAAAGGGATTCCAGAGGCCAGGCTTCACTGCTAAGGGGGCTGCTGGTCCTCACCTGTTTAGACAGTAGCCTCAAATCTTTTCAAGGCCTCATTGGAATACATTTCCAGGCTCCTGTTTCTCTCTTCGAATCCAGCTGACTTCCCACTCTCTTCAGATCCATTCTAAACTCCTGCCCTAACCTTCAAGACTCTGGTCCTGGTCCCCACCCTGGGCATGCTCTCTGCTTCTCTCAGCCTTACTCCAGTCAGTCCTGGAATGTGGCAGTATTCCTGACATCACCCCCCCATGCAGAGCCTCAGGTAGAATGACACATATTTGGGAAACCCAACCTCCAACCCAGTTAAGGTCCCAATGCTCCATGTACATCCCATAGTCCCTCTCTCTTCGTGTCCATGGCATTCTGCATGTAGTAAATTCTGAATGTCTTTTTTTTTTTTAAATAAGAGATTTGAAAATTCTGGAGGTGGGCAGAACTAGTGAAATCTTTGAGGCTGAAATGGAAGCTGGGGAGTGGGGGCTGCTGGAACACCCCTCTTCTACCCCCTCCCCACAGAGGAAAATGTAGAGAGCTGAGCCTCTCTTGGGCTTTTGGCTTTACTGTCCTCCTGCAGCTGAGGAGAGCCTGCCCCTGGCCCTCACCAAAGAGCTACACCGGTGCAACCCCCCCCCCAGCCACTCTCTATGTAAGGCTGAAGAGAGCAGCTTCCCATTCAGAAGAAAATACTTCTTCTGCCTTCTTTCGTTGCCATGGAGACTTCCCTTCATTAACCTGGTCCGCCAGTTAGGTCTCCAAGTGGCAAGAGGGTAGAGAGCTGAAAGCATTCAGAATTCTCTCTACACACACGCGTGCATGCACACACTCTAGATGCTTAGCAAGGATGCGTGACCCAAAGAAGGAACACAGGCCTCAGAGTCAGAGACCCAGGACCTCGCCTGTCTGAATCTCCAGTGTCGTCATCAGTAATGAGGTTAAAAATAGATCTGACTTCCTAGAGCCGCAGTGAGAACGGAGGAGCAAGAATGTCGATGCTCTGAGCCGAGTGTCTGACACGTGGTAAGGACTCAGAAATTATAAGCTCTTATTATGGACGCCTCAACACGCCAGGCGCTGCGGCAGATGCTGAGTGCGGGGAAGCGCTGTTTGAGAGATTCATTTCCTAGTGTTTTGTCTTCATTGAGTCATACCCACACTTTGAATTCCATCTTCATAGAAACCACTCTCTCTTCCTCCCTCTGATTCATTGCATGCATCTCCCAATTAGGATCACAAACACAAAAGATCTAACACAAGCAGGTTGAGAAGCAAGTGTTTGTGATTCCTGGTAAACAATCCTATGGAGGAGAGAGAGGCTGGTGGACAAAGTAATCAAGCAAGCAAGAGCAAACCTCAAAGGCTTGCAAACCTCAGCCAAGGCGATAGCAATAAAGCTTCTCCGAGCACATCACACAGTCACAGCCATTAGAGGAAATTTATTTGTGTGTGTGTGTGTGTGTGTGTGTGTTTGTGTGTGTGTAAAACTGACCTTAAATATAATATGTCCTGTGCAAAAATAAGACAAAGACACAAACACACTGTCACAAAGACAAATGCCTACAAACAGGCTCTGACTGGCCAGCTCATTGCCTGGGTCTGGGGGTTAGATAATGTGCAGTTCTCTGACTGATTATTGGAGATTTGATCTGGAAATACCCACCTCTTCACACACGCTGAACTTGAGACCCATGGGTGTAAGAAAGAAGAAAGTATGGTTTAATAAATCACGAGTTCCCACTGGTGGGATTAGGGAGACTTTGGGGGAGCAGGGAACCAGAGTGTCTTCACCTTGGGTCTGTTGGCTTTAAGTAGCCAGCAGGAAGTGTTGAGACCCAGAAGAGTCCTTGCTTAGGAGTCAGGCGAGAGATCCAGGCTATGGAAGGTGTGAGGTCTGAGGAGAAACAGTGAGGGTGTCAGCCCTGGTCACATAGACCCTGCTCCTGCATATATGGTGTTTGGATCCTGCACACTGCTACGGTTAGTGAGTGAAGTGTGTGGTCAGTCTCTCTACACCTCAGCTACCTCATAGAGCTGTAGAGTACCGGGGATAAAATGGGCTCACCGGAAACAGGGAGTGCTTTAAAGTGCTATATACAAATCAACCATTATCGCAGGGGGTTGGGAGGCGAACACTGATGTTTAAGGAGAGGGTCAGACTTCCTGACACCAGGAAGAAGCCTGAAGAGGAGTCTCACCCCAGGCTTAGGCAAGGAGAGAGGAGGGAGAAGAGTAATGTTTCTTCGAAGCCCAGGTACGAGAGCCCCTTTGTGGTGGCACACCGGGCCCCTTGATTTCAATACTGGGGAGGCTGAGCCAAGCTCGTGGCCAGTTAGAGTCCATTCCCAGCTACACAGAGGCACTGTTTTTAAAAGGGGTGAGGCAGAAGGGATAGCTTGTCCCCTAAAAGCTCTACTGTTCTTGCAGAGAGGCTTAAGTTTGGTTCTTCCCACATGGGGTGCCTCACAACCATCTCTAACTCCAGCTCCAAAGGATCTGACATCTTCTGTGTCGCCCCCACCCCATTCCGTAAGCACTTACATGCACAGAGACATATTTAAATATAAAAATATATTTTAAAAAGTCAAAACCATAAAAATAAAAGCATAGGAGAAAGTGATCCAGGCGTTGCTGTTGTTGTTTGTCTCCGTCGTCTTTGTTTTTTGTTTTGTTTTTTTAGCTTGCTGGAAGACTACAGGAAAGAAAGATTGAAAGGTGCCTGGAGCAAGGCCCGGCAGAGGAACTGACCTAACGGGTGGAGAAGTTGATCTACAGTCTGTCCCCTCCTTTGAGATGTGCTTTCTTGGGCGCCAGCCGGGTGGTTTGTTTGAGGAACAGACAGGGGCAGGGCCATCTCGCAGGAAGGAAGAGGATTAGGCGGGGAATTTGAAACAAAACTTCCCAGGGAACGCAAAGCTCAGCAGTCCCAGCCTATCGTTGTGACAAAACTACTGGACGTGAGAGAAAAGTTAGACGGGGTGAAGAGCTGAAAGGGGTGCCCGGGGTGGCAGTGACCTGCGCCCCGCAACAGCAGCATCCTACATAGCACCCTGAGCAGCAGGCTGGAGGGAGTCAGCCTAGGAGTACGATGGAAGAGGCACGGCCACCAGGGGACCAAGCAGCCGGGATGTAGGGAGAAGGGTGGAGGGGCTGGGCGGCGACGGTGGTCAGGTGGCCATCTGGACCCTCGGCCGCCAGCCAGGCGGGGGTCCCCGAACGATGTGTGGGCGTGGCCAGGCCAATCCTAAAGCAGGATTTACAGTCACGAGAGAAAAGAACCAATCGAAATACAGGGGCAGCGGCGGTGGAGGGCCGATAGAGCCAATGGGCTGCAAGTGCCAGGACGGGGCGGGGCCGCGCGGAGTTTCAAATCCGCTGTGGTGGGCTAGGAGAGGGTGTCGATTTTCGAGTCCTGGTATCAAGCAGGGAGGTGAGCATGCGGGGACACTGAGGGGCCTGGGGAAGGGGTCTCTCGGGAAGCTCGGAATGGGAAACAGGTCAGGGGCTGTGGATAGGGCCTGCAACACAAAGGGAAGGTCTGAGAGTTGCAAACGCCCCTTCAGATCCGAGGCTTTGGCTGGATAGCCAAGTCGGCTCCGGAGAGGAAATTTTGTCAAAACAACTTGCTGATGGTGCCCTGCATAAGCGCCGAGGCTCCGTGATCTGTGTGCCACTCCGTTTAGCCTATGGGGAATAGGCTGGGATGGAAAGATGGACAAATTGCTGCCTTGTAACCAAAGCAGTTGCAGACCATGACGCCATGGTCACCTCTTTGACATCCACAGTTGCCCAACAAGGCCTACAATGAGTGATTCCACTTCATCTCTTCCCCGGTTCCCAGGGTCCCTGGAGCCTTGAAATGGGGCCAGGGAGTTCTCTGGTGATCTTTTGACCTCCCCAGGATCTATCGGGCAGAGGAAACTGGACCGAGCACATGGCGTCTCAGTGGCAGGGCATGAGGACCTCCGTGCGCAGACGATCACTCCTAAAGGAGGAGCAGCTAGAGAAGGAGGTGACCCGGTCTGCTGGAGGTCATCTGGAGACCGGTCCCTTGGGCTCCCTGTGCAGACAGTTCCAAAGGAGGCTGCCACTGAGAGCAGTCAGCCTGAACCTCGGTAATAGCCCCTCCTGGAAACGCCTGGAAACTCCAGAGCCAGAGCAGCAAGGTCTTCAGGCTGCAGCTCGCTCAGCCAAAAGCGCCTTGGGTGCCATGTCCCAGGTAACAAGGACGCCACTGGCTGTCTGTTTACAGAAACATCCTTGGTGTTGACGGTTCTATCCTCAGGGAGGCTGCAGGAATATAGACTTTATGGGGTCTTGGGGTTTGATTAGGTTCTTGCCATTCTCCCAGAACCCCAGTCGTTCTGGCACATAATAGTTTCCCAGCAAATCGGTGAGTGATTAAGGTCATGGAAGAAATTGATGCTCCCATGCAGGGTGACATGCTATGTCCTATGACAGCAAATTGCAAGAAATGGCTGTCTATAAAGAGATACCAGTGTCAAGCTTAGTGGATAAAGACTTCCTAGATTAGGGGACTCTTCCAAGATCACTCAGGAAAGGAGAGGTACGTGGAGGCAGAGAGCCAGGGGGGTGGTGTGAATCCAGCCTGGATGCTGAAGAGGCCCCAGGACTAAGCAGCCAGCACAGTGAGGGAGGTGATCCCGTGTGCTGACTGATGCCCGTCTAAATTCTCCCGGTCACACTATTACACCTTGGCTGTCGGCTGTTTGGTAGGAAAACCCAGAGGAGCTGGGCTTGCAGAAGGGTGCGATTTCCCGAGCGGTTCAGAAGGCAGATTTGAGGGGTGGTGTTTGTGTGCGGTGTTTGTGCAGATACCTTTTTTTTTAAATTTTTTAAGATTTATTTATGGGAGGAGCGTTTATGCAGTGGCACTTGTCTGGAGGTCAGAGGAAAATGTGCAGGAGTAGATTCTCCTTCCACCTTATGGGTTCTGGAGATCAAACGAGTTGTGGGGTTTGGTGGCAAGACGCTGTACCTGCTAAGGTATCACGTAGAGCCTGCATGGGTCTTTAAACCTGGAGCTGGAGATGTGGGCAGGTGTCCCCCGGAGAGGACAGAAGCTATGAGAATGAACAGACCTCTAAGGAGAGAAGGGGGAATGGCCCTCCTCCTTGGCATCTTGCTGGGCATCCTGATGGTGTAGAGAGAGAGCAGAGGCTTCTGACAACTCCACAGAGAGGTCTCCTTGCCAAAGCCTAGCTCTGACTTGGAAGAGCCTTAAGATTGCTTTCAACATCTATAGCTCAGAACAATGAAATGTGACATCTTGTCTAAGGTCGCCCAACTCATCAAACTTATCTTGGGCCTTGCTCCAACTTCTGGGTTCTGGTTTGCCAAGGCAAAAACAATCTAGCAGAACTGTCTGATCTAGCCACATGTAAAAGATCCCAGGACTGGGACTCAGCCCTGTAGATGGTAGGGAGCCGTAGAAGGGCTTAGAGCAATTAAGTGTTATGATCAGACCCATCATTAACGTATCTGTTTAGTCTGGGATGGAGAAGGGACGAGAAGGAGTAAGACCAGGGTAGGATGAGAAATGGCTGGTATCCAGAAAACCGAGCCTTCCTCCCTCTCTGGGCTCGTCCCTGCCTCAGGGCTCAGATGTAGAGTGGTCTTACTGCTACATGCTGAGTCCCTACACTGGGTCTCTGTAAGTTCTTGCGGGAGAGAACCATCTCACAGGAAGTCATACTGTCGTTCTTGACTTAATGTCGCTGCTACTTACTCACAGCAGACTGTTTGCCGGACAGGCCCTGGGTTGGAGGGATGGCTGGAGGGAAGGCAGGAGGCTGGTAGCCCACCTTGGTCCTCTCTGTGCCAACCTTCTCACGTGAACCCATCACAGAGGATCCAGGAGTCCTGTCAAAGCGGCACCAAGTGGCTGATGGAGACCCAGGTGAGAGTGAGGAGGAAGCGAGGAGCCCAGAAAGACAGAGGGTCGCCACCACCCAGTCTGAGTCCAAAGAACACTCGGCTATGCAGAGCCAACCGGGACGCTAGAGGGGGAGGACTTCCTCGCCTCTCTGGCCAGATGGGTCCACATGCTCATCGCCGTCAGCGGCTAAGGAGGGAGGCTGCCCTCCGGAGCCCCTGTTCCTCCACAGATCCTCTCTGCTCTCCCAGGCAAGTAGTCTAATGAGCCCGGCATGATTTCCCTTTCTGTCCCATGAGTCTCCTCAGTACTACCTGGGATGAGAACACCCTGATCCACCTCATCCTTGTTCTGGCCCAGGTCTGCCCCAAAGCTAGTGAGGACCTAAGGGGAAAAGTCTCTCTGAGCCCTAGTTTCCCTAACTGTAAAAGGAGTAGGAGGCGAGTATCACTCCCTCCAAGATGAGAGACATCTGAAAGACCAAGGCACAGACACAAGCCCTCACCTAACTGTAAAATAACCGCCCATTGTTCAGCCCCATGGGCCTGCATGTCACATCCCAAAGTGAAGGTCTAGTGAGGTTTTCCCAGTCCCCCAGGGTCACCTGGGCCCTGCTCAGGGCTCTCATAATCCCTGCTGTGACATCTCCTTGTGTTCAGTGAGTCTGACAGCGACCTAGAGCCTGTGGGAGCTGGAATCCAGCATCTTCAGAAGCTGTCTCAAAAGCTGGACAAAGCCATCAAGGCTGAAGAGAGGTGAGCTACATACTGAGGTCAGGGTGAAATGACCAAGGGCCCCTTGAGCCACAATGTATTTCTGGAGAGGGTGCTGGTTCCTATATCAACCTGCCCCATGACCAAGACCAGTCCCTGTCCTCTGTGTGTCAGCCCCCTGGGATGATGGTGAAGGATGCACTATGAATCATTCAGGTCTTGGATTCCCACCTTCTCCTATCACCTTGAACCTCACACATGGCTGGGTCCCTGCTTCCTGAGAGACCTCCCCTTCCTCCAATACCTTCCATGGCTCCCCTATACCCTGTCTACCCATAACATGGTTGCTATGGAGTCCCTGGTCTATCTGTTCAAGACTCCAATCTGGGGGCAGAGCCTTGTCTCTGAATCTGCCCTAACTTGGAAACTGTTTTCCCACTTGTGTAATGGCCACAAAGGGTTCTTGGGCTGTCTGTCCCCCGTGGCCATGTTCCTACCATTCCTACAGGTTCTGGTCTTGTCTAGTCTGTGCTTTCAGAACATAGTATGTGCCTTCAGAACATAAAGCATCCCAGGTCATCAGTCCCTCCTCCTTCTCTGCCCCTAGTGGTGACATGACCGTCTCCCTTATCAGTGAATGAGGACACCAAGCATCCTACAGGTAAGGACCCTGCTCCTTTCTCTGTCTCTTCCTCCTCCTCCTTCTTTTTCCACATATAAGTTTGCACGCACACTTGCAGGAGCGCTAAAGAAATGAATGGATTAACCACAGGGTGGGTGGGTACAAAGCAGAGAAGGAAGTGTGTCTGAGTCGTCCAGGTCCCTCAACCAAAGCTGCTACCCTTATTGCTCACGTCAACACCCTGTGATTTCAAATGACTGAAAGCCACCTCCCAGCCTCTCAATTTGCAGAGGGGAGCTATACTATCCTACACGCACTGCCTTGAGAATATGGAGACGCACGATGGAACCTCTGTCTTACAGGAAGCCAGCTCTGTCCAACCACCAAACCACCGGGATGTCCATGCTACCCAACCCATGAACTTCCTGGAGGCGTCACTGGATTTCTCAGCATCCCCAGGCCACTGCTAACAAAGACCTGACTAACATGGGGTCCAGAACCCTTTTACTTCAGCCATATCTGGGCCCACTGGTAACCACTGGCCACAGCCTGAGAGTGATTTAGGAAGCCCTTGAAGAGGTGATGGGAACTGCCCATGTTCCCCCAGAGGACTCTTGGACTTAGGCACACTCTCCCAGCTCTCCAGCCTCACAGTTGTCCGTCCATATTAGGAAGGTACCAGAAGATGCTAGATAGTTCTGAGTCTTGAAAGTAGGGTCAAGACCCCACAGGAGTCATCCCATGAACCCTCCCCCTGTATTCCCAGGCCAGAGATTCTGGAGGACCCACTTTCTGCTCCCCACCACCAGAACCCCACAGGAAGAGAGATGTTTGCAGAGTGTGCAAGTCTCAGCTCTTGGAACCTACTTATAAGCTCCTTAGGGGGCACGGTGGGGAACGCTGTTCCAAAGCAGTTTCTACTCTCGGTAAATTATTTAAGACATCTGCTATGTCATTCTATTAAAAAGATACCAGTGTGTCAGTTTTGTAGATCACATCGTTTTTTTCATAATAAAAGCTCGCTTTTGATGCCTGGCACTTTTTAATATATATCTACACATATCGTGACCCCGCACTGAGTGACAACTCGGAGCTCATTCTTGTGTCCCCTACCCCCTCCACTCCTGTCCTTCACTCAGAGGGAACCAGAATAAAAGAAAAGCTTTTTCACCTTAGCCCAAAACAAAGCACATCTTAAAGGCAAATAAGGTTTTTTTTTATTTAAGTGACATTTCAGAGTTAAAAACAGCTCACATCAAAATCAAGACCAAATGTAAAAATCTTTTAACTCCATAATGCTGTTTTTTGTTTTGTTTTGTTTTTTTGTCTTGTTAGAAATCGGATATTTTACATTTTCTTTTCTAACGGATTTTGTACAAGGCAGCCATGAGGACTAAAATAAGCCTTTTCTATCACAAACCATCCATCACAGAGAGGACTGGAAGTTACACACAGGGACAGGCAGACCTTAGACAAGGTCAGACCGGCTGCCACCACTGAGTAAACAAAGAGAAAAGGACAGTGGGTCTGAGTCTGAGGGGGAATGTCTCACGCTAGCCACCCTCCTGGCCTCCCGCTCCTGGTGTCCCCCATCTCTTCCAGAGTGTAGAGTCAAACTCTGATTTTTTTTTCTTCCCAACCTTCCTGTTAGTTTCCCAACAAGATCAGAACTCAACGGAGCCTTGATACTTGTACTAAATGTTTAACTTGGGTGTAGAAGAAATTCCTCCCAAGCCCAGAAGAAAAGAAAAGGGGATTTTTTTTTTTCCAGAGCACTTGGAATGGAACCCTGGGAATTCCACTGGGAAGTTGGTTGTTTAAGGCGGGGTCAACTGCAAAGCTCCTACAGTCAGGGTGCCCCTCCCAGGTGGGGCTTCACCTGAGCCGAATCTGAGCCTGCAAGAGTGGCACCTCCTCCAGACTTGGGGGCACCGGTCTGGCAGGATCCAGTCTTCAATAGGTGCCATGTTTTGTCTGCAGGACACTTCCGGGACACAGCTCTGGGTTGCAAAGTACAGTTTAAAAACCATTAGATACAGCCTCCCCTCATTCAGAGGAGCACCCCAGGAATCTCAGGGATACCGGGGTTCAGATACATATGTTGTAGCCCAGCACCCAGGCAGGAAGGCTGTTTGTCTGGATGCATGAAAATAATTTACTCTTTAAAAAATATCTCGTGGTGCTTCAGGGAGGGGTCGGTCTTTGGGGTACGGGATGTGAAGCCGGAAGAGCGAACTCCAGCAACCCACGACAGGACAAGGGATAAAGGAAGTTAGCAGGCATCCCTCAGCCAAGTCAGGACAGCCACCACACGGGAAGAACAAACATGCCACTCAGATACGGGAGCTTTGGTCAAGCAGGAACACGTTTCCAGCAGCTGGACTGCAGGCACACCAGGAGCTAGAGGTAACTAGAAAACAGCTGGATGGAGGGTCACAGATCCTGGAGGAGACACGAGCCCTCCTCCGGGAGAACACTAGGAATCAGTTCCTTTTGTCTCTTACTTAACTGAACAAAAGCACTAGTGGGAGTCACTCACAGAGTGGTTGCCAGGAAGCATGCCTCACAGACCAGCCAGAGCTCCTAGTGCGGTGGTCACAACACCCGGATGTACGTCTGTACGCCAGCGATATCTCACAAAAGGGGTCATCCAAGCAAAGGAGGGGTGGGGCCTCTGGCCGGCTCCGGCCCACACAGAGCCCTGTCACAGGCTACAGGCTCCCTGGGGGTTCCCCGCTCACACATGCATTCAGCCTGGGGTTCTCAGAAAAGGAAGGGGCTGAATATTTATTTGAAAGTTAGACTCGGTGGCTCCTGCCGAGAGGAGGGCTGTGAGAGAATCAATCAGGTTTGCTCAAACTCAAACCACAGCATTTAAGGAAAAGGACTGAGGTGTCTATACCCTATGGGCTGGTGCAAGGTAGGCAAGGAGGATTTGAGGGGCAGGGAGCAGGTATGAACTCCTAGGAGGCAGGATAGAAGGGGGAAGCAGAAGCTGTTCCCACGCCTTCTTGCCTGCTCTGCAGCCCCCTGGCAGTGCTGAGTTTAGTTTGCTGAATGCAGTGCTGATGGTGCAGTGGAGAGCTGGCAAAGGGAACAGGAGCTGGCAGGCTGGAGAACACATTTGAGTGGAGAGAGCAGGGTGGCTACTGGGAGACCGCACCCCCTTCCAGCCCCAGTGAGGCACCCAGGTTGCTGGGCAACTCACAACATGGTGCCAGCCACCCCCATCGGCAGCCACCTCGGGCTGCATGGGAGCTGCAAGAGGTAGACATTGAGCAGAAGCAACACTGGGCTGACATGTGCCTGCAGTGTACACAGGTATTTGGCCCTGGCCTCAGTTGCAGCTCAGAGGGCCCCAAGACACCCAGGCCATGCAGCAGGTATCAGCCCAGGCCAGGGAGCAAGGGGAGGCCTGTGGCAAGGCCAGGGGCACAAGGAGACACCCCTCCGCCACCACGCTAAGGGGGTCTACCTGCCCTAGAGAAGGTTCTAGGCTCAAACCAAACTGAGTGGCCAGGGAGAGGAAGAGAATACAACGGTTTGAGCCAATATTCCATGAACCTCTGGAACTCAAGATCTCAACTCTGTTCGTTCCAGAAACCTAAAGGGAAATGTGAGCCTGAACAGAGCTATGGGAACGGCAGCCATGTTGTCGCCTTTCTGTTTCCCTCTGTGTTACACAAACCAGCTTGTTCTCCATGAAGCAGCGGCTTCCTTCCTATGAAGTGTTGGACTCCCTTTCAGCTCCATCCCCAGAAACCCTCTCCCAGGATGGGGAGGGATGGGAGGAGGAGGAGGAGGCCCACTGGGTGCTCTGAAAAGCCCTAGAGAGCAGAAATGCTAGACAGCCTAGGAGTCAAACCCAGTACCCATCTCAGCCGCCTCTAGTTACAGAAATAAAAGGCGGGGCCCAAAGAGTAGGTATGCTACAGACTCCAGGGCACACAGCCAGACCAAGTTGGGGCTGAGTTCACAGCTGCACAAGGCAAGACTCGGGGAAGAGGACTGTCTGTCTTCAAGGGCCACGGGAGAATAAGGATACCGAGAACAAGAAAGGAGACAAAAGACAGCTGCAAGACAGTCAGCACCAGGCCCGGTCCCCAGGGTTGTGGACAAACTCCACATACATAGATTGGACCCAGGGAATATCTTCTCCCATAAACTGATATCTCTGTGTCATAAGACAGCCAGCCCCAAAGTGGTGCCCCGGATGTCACAAGGAGGGCAGGCATAAATGCCACTTACTCCTCTACAGACAGTTACTGTACCTGCAATCGGCCACCTGCCTGGCCGAGTGCCCAGTGAGGGAGGCTTCTCATGTTAGAGCCTGCCTAGGGAGGCTACAGAAACCTCAGCACTCAAATAGATGGTCAACTTTACCCAAACACTGGCACAGGCAGGCTTGGCCCCAGGATCACACACACACATTACGCCTGACTCCAGCTTGTGGGCACAGGAGTGGGGAGGCGGCGGCGGCTTCACTGAGACACCCCGGATTTCACCCCATCGCAGCCCAGAGAGCTCCCCAATGTCAGGGCAAGGTCCCTCCCTGCTCTGGTCGGACACTGCTGGACAGACACGGGAGGGAAAAAGCAGGAAAACGCCTGTGTCGGAGAAGGCAACCCTTCCCATCCCTGCAGGCCGCCTAGCTGCGCCCACTGTACCGAGCACCGCCCACCCTTCAGGGCACCGACTCGAACTTGGGGGCCCCACGCGCCCAGCTGAGAGCAGGCAGAGGCCGCTCGTGGTCCTTGTCAGACTCGGGCTGGCTCTGAGCCCGCTCGGGCTTGGGGTTGGTGGCCGGTGGGTCCGGTTGCTGCACCGACATGGTCCTGCGCAGGTGGTTGCGCTTGCGCAGAAACTCCGGCTGTGCGTGCAGCCCAAAGCTGCCCTTGCGCAGGATCATGCGCGAGTTGTTCTTCTTAGGGCGAGAGCGGTGGCTGGCCTCCAGTGCCGCCAGGTGTGCTGCGTAGCCTTCACTCAGGAACTGTGAAGGGAACGAGCGCTAGGTTAGTACCTGACCCTGTCTCCCGACCCGACATCGCCACTTCCCTAACATCCTCCGTGAGAGTCTGCAGCTTCTCCGAGACCCCGAAACCAGTCGCAACGCCACCCCCTTCCCAGAAAGCAAATTTTGCCCTAGAGTCAATAAGTTTGCGGCTCATCTCCAAAACTCCATCATTCTGTCATTCAGAATGGCACTTGCTACGCTATACAAGTCAGTCATTGTTCTTTTTCCCTTCCCCTAGATGCCATTACATCTGCCACTACTTGGATTCTCCCATGCGTCCAGCAGGGGGCCTGGCCCAAGACACTGCTCAATAGAGATGAATGAATAAGTAAAAGGGATGGGCTGGTAACTGAATGATTAGGCGCTGCCCCCACCCCTTCCCCTGGCCCTCACACACCTGGCACTGGGTTTGGTACTTCTTGGTGGGCCGGCCCACAATGAAGATCTGGGAGGCAGGGAGGCCCAGCACACTGTAGACAGAGATATCTTTCGTGGAGCCGTAGGCAGCAGTGATTTTGATGAAACACTGAAACACAGAAGCAAACTGGTGAAGAGGGGAGAAGACCTAGGGAGCCCCTGCTGGGGAACCCTTGTTCTGCACTCAGACACCAAACTATCATTCCACTTTGGATAGAAGCCAGATGACTGCCCCTCCCTGAGAGCTCTATTACTTGTCGACACCACAGTCCATCCCCCTGACACACACACACACACACACACACACACACACACACACACACACATCACACCTCTCACAGGAGGCCAAGTGTCCCTTTGGTCCCAGATCTTTGTAACCCTAAACTGGTGGCAAGCTCTAGACTGGCTATGTGCCTCGCCTCCTGATAGCTGGTCTGATGAGCTCCCCAAAAGTCCAGACCCAATTTAGAGATTTGCCCTCCCTGTTCTAGGGGTGCTTCCTTTTAGCTCATCACCCTAATGTCACCCAATTGGTGGCGTTCACCACCCAACTACTCTCAGTGTGTGTCTCCTATCCCTGTCACCATTTGTCCTGCGATGTTACCTGAGGATGTGGGGGTTCATTTCATGTCCATCAGACACAATTAGAGTTATCTGAAGGAAGGGAACCTCAATTGAGAAAATGCCTTCATCAGAGCTGGCTGCGGGGCATTTACCTAATTAGTGATGGATGGAGAAAGGCCAACCCCATTGTGGGTGGTGCCATCCCTGGGCTGGTGGTTCTGGGTTCTGTAAGAAAGCAGGCTGAGCAAGCCATGTGAGCAAGCAAGTAAGCAGCACCCCTCCATGGCCTCTGCATCAGCTCCTGCCTCCAGTTCCTGTCCTGTTTGAGTTCCTGTCCTGACTTTCTTCAGTGATGAACTATGAAGCGGATGTATAGGATAAGCAAATCCTTTCCTCCCCAACTTGCTTTTGGTAATGGTAGCTCATCCCAGCAATAGGAACCCTAGCTAAAACAGAGGACTTAAGTCTCTGAGCTGCAGTTTCTTTCCTTTAGAATTCACTGTCATCACTGGGATGACTTACTGTCTGCTATAGTTCAGATATGAAGTGTACCCTACCAGCACATGTGCTGTAAGCCTGGCCGCCAGTTGGTGGTGCCACTGGGAGGTGGGTGCTAACTTCGTCAATGGGGTTGATCCATTGATGAGTTCATAGCTAAATGGACTTAGGTAAGGCTTAGTTCGAGGAAGCTTCCCTCTGGCTTGCTCTGGTTCCTGGCCACCATCAGGCATGCAACTTTCTTCGGCCACCCAATCCCAACACCATAATTTACTTCCACGGCAGGCCTACAGCAATGGGACCAGCAGACCACAGGCTGACACCTCTGAGATCATGAACCGGATAAGACTTCCCTCCCTCCTGTCAACTTCTCAGGTGTCCATCACAAGGACAGAAAGAGAGAATAATGTACACTGTCCACATGGAGAGTCTGATGCCTCCCACTCTTACAACCTGCTCCAGGATGAGGCCCACCTTCACTCTGTACCCTCCTGCTCTGTACCCTTGGCCTTTAGAGGTGTCCTTCCCTCACCAGGATCATCCACTGCCCAGTCTTCAGCTGGCAGACAGAAAGCCCTGCCCCCTGTCCTGGCCCTCTTCCTCTCCAACTGTTCTCCCTGGCTTTTCACTGTACTCTCAGAAGCCTAGCACAGCCTCACCATGGATCCAGCCATTCCTGGGAGATGCCTGTCCTCACACAGCAGCAGCCTGCAGCCCAGGTTACTGCCCTGACCCACATGCTGGAAGTTGCATGGCTCATGATCTATACTCACGTCTGACCTCATCTTCTCCCTGCCTGGTCCTCCTCCTCTACCCACTCTCATTCATCCATTTATTCATTTGTGCATTCATTCTGCCTGTACTTATTGAGCACCTAGTGTGTGTCATCGTGGCCCAGATCCTGGAGATGCACCTCGGGCAACGCAAATAAACCCAGTGGCACCGTAATCACTCCTGGCCATGCAATGGGACATCTGAGAGCTCCTTGCCCATAACCATTCCCAAGTTCTGACAATGCCACCAGCTGATTCTCCTGACTGTGCATGCCTTTCTTTTTTTTTCTTTTTCTTTTTCTTTCTTTTTTTTTTTCTTTTTGGAGCTGAGGACCGAACCCAGGGCCTTGTGCTTGCTAGGCAAGCGCTCTACCACTGAGCTAAATCCCCAACCCCTATGCATGCCTTTCTCTCCCTCATGCTTGCTTACTATCGGGATTCTAGTCTCTTGCTGGAATAACAGCCTCCTAACTACCTGCTCCCCTCTTCCTTTTGTCAGTGTGTTCTCCAGTGAGTTGCCAGAAGGATCTTTCTACAACTCGAATTAGATGCTGTCACTGCCCCACTTCCGACTCACCCATTGCTCCCAATGCCCTCAGCAGAGAGCCCAGGAGCTGATCTGGTTTCTGGGATTTGTAAGACCTACCAGGCTTAGGTGTGTCAAGATATCTAGAGCCTCAGCTCTCATCTGTCCTTGATCTGACCCTACCTGCACATAACTCCATTCTGTATCCCTGCAGCCCTGAGAATATCCCAGGATGTCCCTGCACCTCTATGTGTGTTGAAAGTGGAAAATCAAAGTGGAATCACTTGGGTCATCAACCCCATCAAAGATACAAAACCAAGAGATTATGAAGGAAGTATTCTCAGTCATGATGGCCTGATAATAATTCTCCTCCCCCATCACACTCTCCCCCCACCTCTCTCTCTCTCTCTCTCTCTCTCTCTCTCTCTCTCTCTCTCTCTCTCTCACACACACACACACACACACACACACACACACACACACGCCACAACCTTCCACAAAAGCCTGAAGCCTCCAGGCATGGTGGCACAAGCCTTTAATCCCAGCACTTGGGTGGTAGAAGCAGATGGATCTCTGTGAGTTTGAGGCTAACCTCATCTACATTGGGGGTCCTAGGCAAGCCAAGGTTAGACAGTGAGACATGATCTAAAATATAAAAATGCAAATGTATAAAGTCATCTGCAATCTTACACAAGTGGTACCTCTCCAAGTACGTCTGCTCAGTGACTGTCCATTCACCCTCAGACTGAGGTCGTCATTGTTTTGCTTGTTGCCGACAAACAGTATTGTCTTGGGACACATTCTGTCATCCTCCTCCCTCTTTTGCCTTTAGAAATTACCCTTGCCTCAATCTCCTTGAATGGTCCTATAAACCGCTATGGCACCTGTATCCTCCCACAGAGCTATTCCCAAGTAAAGCTTGATTTCACATCCATCTTAACCTCTTTATATTTCCCCAGGTCCAGGACATGCTGCCTTGCCGTCTACCTGACACCTGAGACTCACATGTCAAGACTAAGCCCACGAGTTATTACCTACTATCAGCCACTGGGGCTTTCCCAGGCGAACCTAAGACCTTCCTCCTCTGTTTGCCAATATTCCCCCTTTTCTGCCACACACCAGTAATTGTCAATTTACATGCCTTTCTCTCTCTAGATCAGGGATTGGCAGACTTTTTCTTTGAAAAGCCAAATAGTAAATATTTTAGGCTTTGAGCTCTGCCACAGAGACTCGACTCGGCTTTTCCACTGCATCGCAAAGGCAGCCACAGACAATACATAAACAGATGAGCTTGGCTGTGTGCCCAAAAAAAAAAAAAAAAAAAGAAAGGAAAAAAAAACTTTATTTATGGACACCAAAATTTGAACTTGCGCAGTTTTCATTCATCTACTCCTTCTCTCCATGTGTGAGTCTCTCTCTTCTCTTTTTGCCTCTCTCTTTCCCTCCCTCCCTCCCTCCCTCTCTCCTTCCTTCCCTCCAGCCCCCGAACCCATCTCCAAAGCGTCAGGATCCTCTGGAGCCCTGGAGGGCTTTACACAGAGATACCCCAGCCTCCTGCCAGAGTTTCTGCTGCCTGGCTGAGCCCAGGAGTTTGCCTACCTAATGATTCCCAGGTGCGGCTACAAGAATTACAGCTCAGGGTGGCAGATTTTTTAAAAAGCAGGCTAGAACCGTCAGCACCAGGCAGAAAACCAGGCCTGAAATGTTTCAATTGGCACCAAGATATCTATTGAAGAAATAACCAGATGTAGAGACAAGAATTTGGGCCTTGGAGTCAGGAAACAATAAAGCATGGATCTCAGTCAGTGATGATAATGCCTGCCTTCCTCCTGGCTCTGTTAGGACATCCTAGTGAGAAATGCACACTCTCTCAACAAAATGTGCTTCCCTCCCTATACCAGCTAGGAACCTCGAAGCCCAGTTCCTTATCTTTGTAAGAGAAGGGGAGGAACGTGGAGAAAGTCGTGGGTTAACCCCGCTGGGAACTAATGAATGCCCCTCTAGGCCCTGCCTTCAGGTAGGGGTAGCCGCAGTCCTGTTCTCCATACCTCCCTGCAGGCTCACACTTACCTCCTGCATGAGGTTGCGAAGGAAGATGGCCTTCTGCCTTAGTGGGTCGTGCACCAGTCCATCCGAGAAGAAGATCATGCCCTGTGGGAAGTTGTGCTGGGACAGCCACGACACCACCCGCTGCTTCTGCATGTCCGGCCGCCCCGTGATGTAAAGGATCATGTAGCCCAGGTCCTGCCAGTGCCTGGTGAGATGGCAGGGCTGGGTCCAGCTCGGCCCACTACAGGCCACCCACTGCCCAGGTTTCTGCCCTGACTGCTGCTGCCTTTCGGAGAATCCAGCAGTAATGGTAAGGGGGCTCTCAAGTCCTCGCCCCTGGTAAGTGGTGGACAGTTGGGTGGCCTGTGAAGACTAGCTCTACCTGATTCCTCCCCTTTCCCTCTCCTGCTTCCACCTTCTCCACTGACAAGACAGCTGCCCATGCCCCCAGGCCACAGGCTTTGCGCCCACCTTCAGTGCCTGGTCCTTGACTCAGGCCCCATCTTTCCCCTGAACTACTACAAAGTCCTTAATGGCCACTTTCCCTCTGGTCCTCCCACTTGGCCTGATCTTGTGCAACCTTGAGCTAGACACACACACACACACACACACACACACACACACACACACACACACCCCACAGGCTCAGTTTCCCCATCTTACAGATGAGATAATCATTCAAACGCTCCCATGGGAGGTTCAAGGATAAAGGCACTGATCCCAAAACAGTTTGACATCGTGTGCCTGGCAGAGCTGGTTTCATCATCATCCTTGACTGTCTCCATGGAGATTTCTGTAAACCACAAACCCAGCCCTGTGGCTCCTTTGCTTAACCATACCTGACTCCCTACTGCTGAGGTAATGTTTCAAGGCTTCCCTCTGCTTTTGAACTCTGCCCCGGTGAGTGGGATTTCCCTATCCACATAGGGGTCCCCTGTAATAGCCGTGCTCCTGACTCTGGACCCTCCTCTAGACAGTCAACATGTCTTCATCCTTTAGGATCCCTCTTCCAGAAAACTCTCCCCGCCTCCCAGACAGAATTGGTTCTCTACTCTGTTTTCCATGGATGGCCCAGGGTACAGATAAGCCCAGACGTGAATCGCCACAGTGGGCTTTCTAAAGCCAGACAGTGATCTGACTGCTTGGGAAACTATGACAGTACACAGTGTGGGTGTTGCAGGGATGCTGGGAGACTGAAGATGGTCCCCCAGACACACGGGTCTGTGTTGGGCTCATAAAAAGCCATTTCTGGAAACTCCCAAGTTGTGGCAGTACTGTGGTGAAAGAGGTAGGAGCCACAGCGGAGGAGACCATAGTCCCCATCGCCAATGTGAGACAAACCAGCTCCCCTCCCGGCAGGCTCTCCAGGACACCCCTAGGAGCCAGAAAACAGCTGGAGGAAGGCTGTCTCTTGGAGCCTAGCGGTCAGCCCAGCTTGTCTCCCCAAGCAAGGCAGCATAGTCCCTATGCCAGCCTCTGCAAGCTCCCTTTCCTATCCAGTCTTGGGGTCTCAGCCTCTATTGTTACCACTGACCATGTCTCATCCCTGTGACTCATTTTCCTCCACTGGTCTAGGACTCTCCCACCACCAGCAATCTTTACACAGAACCCAAACCCGAGCCTGGTCTGGAGTTGACCTCAGAGAAAGGTGAAGGGGTGACCAAGACAGAAGAATGAGAGAGGAGGAGCAAGCGAATGAGCTGAAGTCTACAAAAAAGACTGATCCTCCCCCAAACCCCCAGTGAACAGGAGGAAAAGCCAGAACTTTGCAATGCCTCGGACCAGAGACCCACAGAAGTCCTAGAGGAAGCTTGGGGGAGGTAACACTCACCGAACAACATCCACTGCCCCTGGCCGGACCTTGGGGTCACTTCCCATGATAGACACACTGGCAGCAAAGGACCCATCAATGCTGAACACAACACATTCCATGCCTCGGGGCAGCACCGTGAGGTAGCTCATCGCACAGGTCTGGTCACCCCTGAAAGGTATCGACCCAAGGTCAGCCTGCAGCTGAAATCAGTCAGTCTGGGGTCAGGGTTTTGGTGGCATCTCCTGGCACTATGGCTGGTGGCCTCCTCCCTTTTCTTCCCTCCATGCAAACAGAAATAAACTCTGTCTTCCAGCCAAACATGGATGGGAAAGTCACCCCAAAAGTCCACCGTGTGCATGTCTTCACACACATCCTGGCCCTACCTGACCACCATCTTTACAGGGTAGACACCAACCCCCAGACGCCGGGGCCGGGGCACATTGTATGTGATTCTGCCACTGTTGTTGGTGATTTCTGTGTCCAGGTGGACCCAGCGGCCTGACGATGGCTCTGTCATCACCAGGATGTCCACCTGCAGCCAGAGAAGAGAGCAAGGAACCTGCTACAAACTGAAGGACAGCATGTTTGACAGCTAAGACACAGGGCACAGGTTCCTACCTGCTGTATCCTAGAGTTTTCTATCACCCTCCCTCTGTGTGGCGGCCACACTGGCTTCCCACCTCTTTGGAGGTATCAAGGTCCCTTTATCCCTTGTTGATTTGGTGATCAGGGAGTGCTCCCTGTGCTGTGTTCTGGCACAGAGGCTTCTGTCACCTCTTCTGCCCTGAGGTCCTATGAGTCCTATGGGGCAGGTGAGCCAAGGAGGAGATGCTCAACCCTTGGTACCTTCTCTCCAGTCAGAGCTACCATGTCAAGAGGGCCATACATGAAGCGCCCCACCAAGACCTGGGGGCCATCTTCAGCAGCAATTACATCATTGGCACGGTGGTTCGCGGTAACATTCTGCAAGGACAAAGAGAAACAACCCAGCTCAACTTTTGCAGACAAAGGCTTACTCTTGCTTTGTCCTTAAAGCCTTGTATTTAAAGGATGGCTTCCAGGGTGTGGCCCAACTGAGTCAGCTGTCCCATGAGCTTCCTACACTAGAATACCAGAAACAGACTGTGAAATACCAAACTGCTCCTTGGGCTGCCCACAGAGGTGTGCCTCATGCTCTTGATTCTGCGCACCCTCTGAAGTGACAACTGGCCTTTACAGTCTGGTGATCATTTTTAGATTTCTGAGCTGGAAACTACCCAGTCACCTTTGGTTCTTCCTTCTGTATAAACAGCCAAATTACATAGGTCCTTTTTTTTTTAATGGAAAATTTCACATGCACAAGAATAGAAAGAATAATATAGGCGAGCTTGTGAGCCCGACCAGAGCATCCACACTGATCAGCTGACTGCCGTCCAGGTCTCCTTTCCCTGAAGCCTCAGCCCCTCATAGGATACTCGAAACATCATGGATGGTGAATCATTCCCTCCCTCCATACCTCAGTGCCCTTGTCTTTCAGCTCTGCCCCATTCATTCTGCAGCCCCAAGTCCTGTGTTAGCCCCCACTGTCCATGCCCAGGCTAGCCTTTGAGATCTCTGTCCCTCAATCTGTTGAACTTTATACTTCATACTGGTCAAGTCTTTGTGTGTGCCATGCTCATAAGTGCATTTGGATTCTGGTAGAAGCTTCCTAATGAATCTCTGTATTTCAGGGCTGCCTCCAGACAGATCCTCTGTGTCCTTTACAAGACACAGATCTGACCCAATCTGGCCAGCACCCCATACCTTCCACTGAACTCCAAATCCTGAGTGTGGCACATGGAGCCAAGCCTTGCAGGAGTGCCTCTGCATTCTGCTTTCCCGATGCCCCTCCTACCCCCTCTTCTTCTGACATCCCTTTTCTCAAACTCCAGCTCATCCCCCAGTGAGAGACTCAACTCCATCCCCCTACTCCTACTGGCTCCCAAAAAATGTGAAGTTCACCTTCTCTCAACTTGAGGGCCAAGTGATTCAGCCCAACACACCTCTACAGAACTCATTGACACCAGTCCTTGAGAGAAACCCCACCATGGGACCTGCCCTAATGTAGGATTGGAGGTTCCTTTAAGCACTTCACCTTAAGTGATACGGAGCAGTGCAGAGGATGGACGGGTGCTTGGAAATAAGCCTGAGTCATGGGGTCATCACATACTAAGATACCCAGAGTCACAAACACAGACAACAATGGATGCTGAGGGGAGGGTGTGCCAAAATCAGAACCCTCAAACACTGCTGGTGGGAATAAAATGGGGCAGCCTCTGTGGAAGGCACACTTGAGATTAGGTATAGAATCACCACTCCCGGGCTGGGGATTTAGCTCAGTGGTAGAGCGCTTACCTAGGAAGCGCAAGGCCCTGGGTTCAGTCCCCAGCTCCGAAAAAAAAAAAAAAAAAAGAATCACCACTCCCTGTCTATGCCCAAGGAAAATGAAAATATATGTCCACAAAAGGTGCACATGATTATGTAAATTATTCAAAATAGACAACAGGCAGAAACACCCCAAATACCCACCAACTGACAACTGGATGAACAGAACCTATGGATACAGTAGAATAGTATCCAGTCAGGGAAAGTTCCTATACATGACACATCACGAGGGTCGCTATGCTATCATGCTAAGTGAGAGAAGGCAGACTCAAACACATGTGTGACATCATTTACATTAAATTCTGAGAATGGGGAGTCTGCAGAGACTGACACTGGATGACTGGTTACTCAGGGAGCAGTCTGCGGCAGCGTGTAAGGGAAGAGGACTACAGGGAAAGGGATTTCCTTTATGAGGTGACAAAATGTTTTAAAACTGACCATGGGTCCCGTCCCATACAACTGTGAATATACTAAAATCCATTGAATTTGACACTGTAAATGTCTGAATTATGTGATAGGTGAATTATGTCTCAATAAGTATCTTCATGCCCCCAAAAAGTTGATTCATGAAGCGTTAGTCACTCTGCCTTTTAGGACTGTTTTTAGGACCCTGCTTACTGATCTTTCTCCCTACACTAGAGCTGCTCACCAGGGCAACAGTGTGTCAGTATAGTCTCGAATTGTGCCCCATCCCAGCAGAGGGACTGAGACAGAGTAGGCAATGATGGCAGTGTGCTGAGAGAATGAAAGGATGTGTGCTTCCCAGATCCTCTTCATCCCCAAGTCCCCACAGAGGAGCCCCATCTTCAAGAAGCCTGATGTGACCTACCCTGGCAATCCTATCCATTTTCATCCTGGTGTGCACATCTCTGCTGTGGCAAGGCTCATCCCAAGTCCTACTTAATAGCTGAGAGCCCTGGGCACAGGCAAGATCTTCTGTGTCAAGTCCACGTTTTCAGAAGCCTGGCATGGAGCAAGCATTCCACAGCTGCCCTACTTTTGCCATCCCCGGAGCTCACACCTGCTCCTTCATACAAGCCCTCGGCCCAGCTAGAACAGAGACGAGCTCTACCAGGCAAACCGGGGTTCTTCTCTGGGACATGGCTGCCCACGCTCTAAAGGTCAGCTGCCCAACAAACCCAACTGCAGCCAGCTTACCCGCAACTTGACCTGGGTTCGCTTTCGCAGCCACTTCTCCCGGGGGTTAGCGGGGCTCAGAGCCGTGGGGTCCAGACCAGTGCTTTCCTTCACACTTGCACTCTCGTAACGCATCACCTGGCCAAGAGCGAGGAGGGGCTTGGTGGCACATTCTCCTGTGCGTTGTCCTTCCGTCTCGCCAAATGGTTGCCAGCCAGGGCCTGCTTCTGACCTCCCTCCTACATTGTGCAGGACCCTGTTTCAGCCCTGGGAGCTGTCTCCCTTCACACTTGTCTGGACAGCTGGAACCAGAGAACTGTCCCCTTGGTTCCTCTGCTTTGGGAGCAGCCTCTGACCTTCGTGCCTGAATCCTGCAGCTGCCTAGTTAGCATTCGTTTGTTCTCTGCCTTCCATATAATATTACAGGTGACGCTTGCCTAAGACCAGCTGGAGCCATGGACTCCTGACTCCGAACTCTCGCCTTCTCCAGGCCGTTGCTTCCCAGTCCCACTTCTCTGGTCTAGACCTTTTCTGCTGGGTCATTCTCCTCAACATCCACAAATGCCTACCACTGTTCATTTCATATAAAATCACTCTCTCCCTGGATACCCTCATGCCTCTTAGTTTCCATGGCACCAAGTTCCCCATAAGACTTCTTCACTCCATCTCCACATCCTCACCTGCCTCCTCTGTCTACCCCAAAAGCTTCTGTCCCCTCCACTGAAGCCACTTCTGCCATGTCCCTAGGACTTCTATCTCTCCTGTCTACTTACTCCAGGTTCTCCTCCAACCCATGGGGATGATCGCGTCCACTCCTTCAAGTGGATCTTCCCTGTCTCCCCCAAGGAGCTTTCTGAACTGCTTTCTGTGGTGACCCCATTGGTATCCTTATGCAAGGTCTGGTGGCAACACATTTTTGTCTCCTGTCCAGATATCCAGTCCAGATATCTTCCCTAAGCACCAGACTTACTTCCCCAGCACCTACCCCATGTCTTACCCTGCAGACACACAGCCTTGACTCCCCCAGCCCAGATCCCCTCTGCCAAAGTCCTAGGAAATCACTCCCATGGTTGCTCAATGGAAAGACAGGACCATGTAGCTAGCGCCTTCCCTCAGCTCAGACCTCAGAAGTAACTAACACTGAATCCACATGTTATCACCCCTTTGCACCTAGTCCAAACTTTCGTGCATGTCCTGACTGGGCTTGTATACTCTCTGCTTCCTAGGGACACTAAGGCTCCTCTCCTGGACCCCATAATGGCAACCCCAGAGCTCCCTTCTCAAAGGACAGGTCAGCTGATAGCTCTTCCTTGCTCACATTCCTGCCATACCCAGGTAAGACCACACCAGACCTTCAGAACTGTCCCCAACCCTCTGCCCCCACTACCCCCCAGGCTCTGGACTTCCTGCCATTCCATTTTAAAGACAAAGACACTAAGACCCAGAGGGACCAGGTATGCATCACTCCATACCCTCCATCTTGTCACAGAGACATAGCTTCATCTGCAGGTCCTACTTCATTATCTAGAAAGTCGGGGTTCTTAACGGCATCCCCTCTGTGGCCTGTCATTTCTCTTGATGTCCATACCCCAGTGCTTTCCCGCCCCTGTCAGAGGCCAACTGCTCCACATGGCCTCAAGAGTAGCCTGGGATTCCCCAGAGGGGCCAACAGACTGGGCCCAATAAGGGAGCCACAGTACCTGTCTCAAGATGAAGGCAACCACATCAGTAGACTCCCAGTAACTGGCATGGAAGAGGTGGGGCAGGGCCACTGTGGGGAAGGCGGTAAGGACATCCGGGCAGTACAGAGCATAGTCAATCCTCTTGGTTCCCCACCACTTGGCTGTGACTGTGGGGCCAAGAGGAAGGTGAGGACAGAATGGCCAAAAGCCAGCAGGCACAGGCTCAGTGATGACGTGCCAAGAAGCATGGGGCCACAGCACATGCACAGGGTGAGCTGGATCGGGGGTGACTCCTGCCCTTTCCCCAGCCCCTCTGATTATCACCACTAAGATATGGGCTTCCAACTCGTCACAAGGAGGAAGGCCAGCCCCTTATAGACAGTCACAGTTGGACCCCAGGGGACAGCTCCACAGTAATTTCCCGAGGGCTCTCTCTAAGGTCACAAATTAGTCTGTGCTTGCAAAGGTCAGGGCACAGTGTTTGATCAGAGATCAGAGGCCTGTATAGGGTCAGAGGTCAAGAATGCACATGAAGTCAAAAACTCAGTCATGGGCCATGGTCAGAGGTCAAAGCTCCATTCAAAATCAGAAATCAGACTCAAAGGTTAGAAATAAGGCTAAGCTGAAGCTGGTAATGTTTGCCTTGCATGTATGAGGGAGGCCCTTGGGCTTAATATCCAGCAACGAGTTTGGAGATGGAGAAAACATAGTCCTAGCTGATACATTCAGGGCTCTATCCTGAATCAGAGCTTAGCCAGCTTAGGAAATCAGTGAGGACGCAGAGGGAAACCAGATAAGTCCTCCCTCCACCCAACGCCGTCCCCTATCCCCACCACTTTCCCAAAGACAGGAATGCCATCATGACAGTCATCATGTCATTATGACAGTAGCCCCGCTGTGGGCCCACCACCCCCAGAGAAAGTCCCTGTCCCTCAAATGCAAGCTGGGCCCCAAAGACCTCACTCACTGCGGGAGGCACCCATAGGTGCCAGGCTGTCCGAGGACTCTGAACTGTCGCTATGGGAGCTGCCTTCGCTTAGCCTCCGTTCTGGGCGCTGGGATCTTGGGGCCTGAGGGGGCGAGGCAGGGGCATCCAGAAGCGGGGGGCTTCCCCGGGAGCTGCCCTCCAGGAATAAGGGGCTGTGGGTGTGCAGGGCATCAGCTGGAGGGGGAATTGCAAGGTCAGGGCAAGCACTGAGTATCCAACAGAGTGGCTTATTTAGTGCCAGCCCCATGCTGGGCAAGAGACTGGAAATGTAGAGAAGCCAGCCCAGGAGTAGCAGGCCACAGGCACCCCATACCCACACACAGAGTACAAAGTGTGAGTGATATAGACATATGTGGTGAGCTCAGCATCACCCTATCTCCCAAACACTACAGGGAAGCCTGGGAAGTTGGCCCTCAGGCCTAGCTGAAGTCATGAGATAATGCCTAACCATGTCCTCTCTCATCAAATTCCTTCCCTGACCCACAGTGGCACATGGCTGAGGTGAAAGTAGATGGAAATGACTTCAGCTGGCAAGCTGGGGGTGGGGGAGAACCTCTAACGGAGAACCCGTTTCAGAGGGAACATCGAAGTAACAGAAGTAGGCATTGGAGCCTTGCTTCCTCACGGAAGTCCTAAACAAATATATCCCTTTGAGATGAGGAGCAAGGACGGGTAAATTCTAATCCTGAAATGAGTTATGGGTACAGCATCTCCTCATCTCTGACCTCTGAAACCATTGGGCTAGAGTTCCCCAATGGCGATATGGAGCTATGGAGCCAAGACTGGTTACCAATGCTGGGCCTGTCTTTGGCCATATCATACCCAGTCACACACATATTCCTTTGAACCTAGAAGCTACTGGTTCTTCTCTGAACTAACCAACAGCTCTGTCCCTCCAATACAACCCTCCTCCAAGCCCTGGCCAAAGGCTACCCCTTCCATGAATCCCAGGATGACACACTCTGCTGTATCTTTGCAGGGTCTAGGGTGGGCACAAGGAAATAGCCCTAGGCAGGCACCTTTGACTTGTCCTCAGATCAATAACTCTACTGTTATTCCATCCTTAGTCATAGAAGCTCAAATGGGAGCCAGCCAGTGGATGGGGTGGCACCAATGCCTGGCACAGAGGCCCTTGTCATAAGCAGTTACTCTAGGGCATTGAAGCCAGCTGGCTTCCTGCCCAGGCCTCTCACAGCACAGCCCTGCTCCCATGAGTCACCCCATAGCTGACAGTCTGAGAGGCTGAGGCAGAATGCACATCCCCAGAACTACCAGCCTCCATTCAACACCCTCTCACGCCTCGGGACCTACCGAGCAGGAGAGACTGTCCGTCGCCCAGGGGGAATCTCTGGTAGCGAGGCACGCTGACAGGAGGCACCAGGTGGAACTTGGGCTCCAGCAGTGGCTCAAGCCGTGAAGCAGAGGGATCTGCACAGTGGAAGAAGCTGTAGACCTGGCTACAGGCAGGACGCATCTGGAAACCTGGGTGAGTGGGAAGAAGACACATGCAGAAGCCCCTTCCTAATGGCTCTACAGGGCTCCCTTGAATGCAGCCTTCAGTAGCCTTCTCTCCTACTCAGATACATGCAAAGCCCCTTTCTAATGGCTCTGAAAGGCTCCCTAAAATGAAGCTTGAGTAGCTTTCTTTTCTGCTCGAGAACCAAGAACCTCCCCTGGGTCCTTGCTACCAACCTTAGTTAGGGTTTCTATTGCTGTGACAAAACACCATGATCAAAAGCAACTTAGGGGGAAAGGGTTCATTTCATCTTACAACTCTCAGGTCACACACCATCACTGGGGGAAGTCAGGGCAGGAACTCAAGGCAGGAACCTGGAGGCAGGAACTGAAGCTGAAGCCGTGGAGGATGCTGCTGGCTGGCTCACTCAGTTTGATTTCTTACACACCCCCGGACCACCCACCCAGGGACAGGACCCTCACACGATCACCAGTTATGGAAATGACGCAGTCTTGCCTACAGGCCAATCTTGTGAAGGCCTTTACTCAATTGTGGTTTCTTCCTCTCAGATGAATCTAACTTGTGTCGATTTGACAGAAAGCTAGCCAGCACACTCCCCAGAAAGCAAAAGGCACAGTTTGGCACTGAAAGCCTTTCCAGTCTGCCCCACCTACTGGCACCATTGTACATAAACTGTGCTGCCGCCCTGATGAACATCGGCAAACTCCCTAATTTCTTCCTCTGTGTTCAAACAAGGCTTCCTTCAGACCACAAGGTCTTCTTCCACTATTCACACCGAGATACTTCCTTAAGTTCCTCTAACCACCACTCAGCCACTACCCAATTTATTAAGCCAACCCAAGTCCCTCCTGCTAGGACAATGGCTTAGAGAGATCAGGAGCTCTCAAGGCTAGTCAGAATAGGCGAAGCACTTCCTACACTGGCCAGCAGGTGTCTCCATAGAAGCCCTTGCCTCCCACCAGTCCTAGGTCAGGAGCTAGGGTGTGAAGCACTCTAAGTCTCCTTGGCAACACAGAGACTGGCCAAGAGCTCTGCCTCTCCTTGCTTCAGCTCCTCACCTCAGAGCTTCAACGGAGAGCAATGAATGACAGTCTGAACTCCTGTCCTCAGACTCTCTATAAGGTCATCAAATGACATCATGTGCTTGCTTTGTAGGGGCTGGAAAGGTGCCACAGGGCAAAGGTCCCAGTGCTAGTGTTGGTAGAGAGGTTCTGAGACCCATGTGGCTGCAGGCAGTCTGCTGGACACAGGGAGGGAGGGTTTGCTGTGATAGGGTGAATGTTTGTGGCCTACATTCTCATGGGGCATGACTACAGGACGGAGGAGTGATTAATAATCTAGGGGCCCATGGAAGGGACAGTGAAGTCCACCGAGCTGCCTCATCTTTGCCCAGCCTGGGAAAGCTGCTTCTTCTCTCCCCAGTTTCTTTCATTTCTCTGTATCCAACTTGCCTCCATCACTCTGTCCACCCTCCCACTCCCCCAGCTTGATTCCCCTGAGCCATTGGCCTACCCATACCCACCATCTATCCCAGGCAGCACTGTCCTCCGCATGGCCAGGACCAGGCCCAGGGGTGAGCCGAAGAGGAAGAAGTCAGATACGTCAAAGTCAAAGCGACCCAGGCTGACCTCAGAGAGCTGGGGTGTGCCAGCAGCAGGAGCCTCAGCCTCATCCTTCAGCACACTGGAGTGGATGCTGCCAGAGGGGGGGACGGCAGGTCAGAGGAGAGCCGGGACCATGGGGGTGTCCGCCTAGCAGCACAGAAACATTCCAAGGGCAGGGTGCCCAGCCCTCTGTTACTGGAATGGGACTCAGAACCAGAGACCACTTTTGACACCATCCGCAGGGGCTCATGACTTAGCCTTGGCCATCCGGGCTGACATTTGGCTGGAGCAGAGTTCAGCAAACATTTTCTGCATGGGCCAGGTGGTGAGTCTGAAAGATTTTACAGGCCACCTGCATCCACCGCCTGGACTTACTCTGCCATGCCAGACAGCCGCAGATCATGCTTAAGCAATGTGTGTAGCTGGGACCTGCTACAACCTGGCTGAGCCCTGGAGAGCATCTGAACATCCTGCACCCCTGCATGCTGTTTGTAACAGCCACTCTAAACCCCTGCACTTTCCACAGGAGGAGCCTGGCTGCTGGTGGTGCTGTTAGCAGCAGGGTTTTAACCGTAACTCATGTTCCAGGCAACAGGCAGGCACAGGTGCAAATAGCCCCACCTCCCCACTCCCCTGAACAGATGCATTAGAGTGGGATCCCTCATTCTCATCCCAAGAGCCTGGGATACCCCAAGGAATCTAGCTTGTGTTTAGCCACAGAAGCCAAGGCTGCCTCCCTGGTCTTCCAACAAGCACCAGAGCCAGTAAATAGTTAAACCGTGACACAGGTTGACAAGACAGATCAGTCATCCCCTGAAAACAAAGTCATCTAAAATCCTCAAGTTAGAGAAAAACTTACAAAGTAACAGTTAAAATGTTGCACGCAAGGCTCCACCCTCAGGAGTGAACCAGCATGCAGCCTTCTCGCACTGCCTCCTGCTCTCTCAGCCAATGATGATGAGGTTTAACTATGTATACTCCATGTACGGCATGGTCCTTAGACACTTGCCAACTACTTAATTGCCAGAGAAACAGCCATCTGTTCCTGCACCAGAGGGGAATGCTGGCTGTGTTGTGCTCACTACTTAAAGTCGTAGATGTCTGACTGATGGCTCTTCAGATCTGGGCTTTCCTAAGCGATGCTTCACGGATGAACCAGAAATGTTGAGGTTTTCATCTCTCAACCCTCCTTTGTATCTGGATGCTATTCCAGAGGCTGACTCGATAGAGGGGCCTTGACATTCATAACCCTACAGAGCCTGCAACCTCCTATCCCACCTCCAGGAATCCATCTGCAGGAAGAACAGAGTCCTATCCCAAGACCACTGTGAAGGCCAACCCCTTTGCATATATTTCCTAAAGTTAATGTACCTGGAAGAAAGTTTAATTTATATGTTAGGCACATTAAGAGAATGACTAATAATAAAATAACTTATAATAATACAATGTGATAAAAGTTATATAGGTGTATCTTGCGAAATACTATATTTTCACATTTTCTCTCAGAGAGGGCACCCTGCAGCTTCTCTTTGTCATATCCAAATCGCCAGCATAGTCATTTACCCTTAGCCTTTGGGACCCTCACAGAGTAAAGCAAGGATTATGTGGCGCCATGACGGTGGATCTGATTCCCTGGCACCAGAGGGGAATGCTGGCTGTGTGTGGTAGTGGGTAAGCAGCGTAGACGGAGTGGATGCACTGGACAAAGGAGTGACTGGTGCCCAGAGCAGGACAGCACGAGACCTCATCATGCTGCTTTTCAGAGTTTACAAGTTACAGTTTAGAACTGATTTACTTCCGGAATTTTCTATTTGGTATTTTCAGACCGTGGTTGGCCGACCGTAAGTTCGTGGAACCACAGTATACAAACCACAGGTAAGTCAAGATTACTGTAAGTCTAGCAGATACATTCGTGTTTGTGCACAAAGGTCCATAGTGTAGGAGCTAGAGAGCTGGTTCAGTGGTCGAGAGCATTGTGCTCTTGCAGACAACTGGTCCCCACCCCCTCAGGCAGCTCACGACCACCTGCAACTCCAGTTCCAGGGAATCCACGCTCTCTTCCGGCCTCAGCAGGTATTTGCATGCACAGACACACAGACACACGGACACATAAGTAAAACTAAAAATAAGCTTTTAAAATATATATCCAATGTAGTGCCTTTTATAGCAACAAAAAACTGAAACCCTCCAAAATATCCAATTAGTTGGATTAAGAAAGTAGTTAATGCCCAATTTTATGCTACATTAAAAATATTTACCAATTTGTTTTAATTATTTGGGGGGAAGGTCCCAGTGTAAGAGGTTTTCTGTGTTTTAGTAAAACTATATACAAATTATGTAAAATAAATACTGTTCTGATGGTGCCATGATACTTGCAATTTAGGAGGCAAACAAAGGAAAGTGGAGAAGGGTTGAAAGCAGAGAACTGAAGAAGAATGAAAAGGAAAAAGCCCCTCCCCCACCACCAATTTAGGCCCATGTTCAGTGCTCATTTCACTCCTGAATAAATGTGCAGGTGGTTTGTTTAGCTTCTCAACAGCCATCTCTTGTAGAAAGTTAAAGGTAGTTTGTGGGGTTTGTCATGGCCACAACACCGAGGTGAGGACAGGGAGAGCAGACTGCTGCCCCAGCTCTTCAGGGCCCAATGGTATGACTTCTACTTCTCTGAGAAACAGTAAGTATGAACCCTGGGATAGTCCACCAAGAACACCCCTCTCTGTGGCCTCACTAGATTGGTCAAGCTATTCAAGAAGTGGCTGGGCAGCCCTATCCTTTTGCAGAGAGGAAGCCAAAGCCCAGAGAGGTGCAATAGACCACGCCCTGGGTCTACAGGTTTGAAAAGAGCAGAGACAAACAGAAAATTCCCTGGTGTGGATACAGGACCAATGACAAGTGGCCCTGGTTCCAGGAATCCCATGCTGTCCGTGAGTCCCCGGGAGAAGTGTCCAGGATGACTGGCTGGTCACAGGCCCTGCTGGTGGGTGACTCTGAGCCAAGGTCCTTACTCTCACGGATGTTGTGATGCTGTGATGCAGCTGGGGGAGGGTTACCTTGAGAGGAAGGCGTGATGCTGGGTGATAGCCTCGCAGTCATATGTGGAGGAGTCGCTCTGTTTCCGGGTCAATGGCCTCTTGGGGTCCTCATCCTCCACTCCACTGGAGACATCGATGTTGCTCTTGCTAAGACGCTTGCTGCTGGCCAGATTGCAGTCCTCCTCCACCACCACAGGGGTGTCCTTGAGCAGAACATGTGGCAATCACAGGGGTTCTAGGGCCCTGCCTCCTCCCCTTGGCGTAGGTGAACCCCCCCTTCACCAAACATGTGCTCATGGTGGCAATTGGTGGTTTACACACAGCCCACCTCCTGTGGCCACAGGGATGGACCATCAAGTGAAGAACTGGGCAGCTCTCTAGGGAGACACACATTAGCATGCATCTTCTGTTTCTTGGCCTGTGCTAGCATGCTATTCCCATTTAACCCTTTGTACCATAGGTGCCACAACGCCAACATGAACCCCTGGAACTGCCTTCCCTGGAGAGCCACCTGATCCTCTGCTCTCAATGTGACACACACAGGGACATCCCCCTCTACCATCCCCCAGCTTGACCTGACCATACCTGGGTACTGCTGATGCTCCCCTTCCGGCTGCTACTGCCAGGGCTGTCCCCTGAGGGCCCCGCACTGTAGCAGATGGCATCGAAAGCCAGGAGGCCGCCCACACAGTCCCCGATGAGACACACCTACAGAGGTACAACTGGGTTGCAGGCTTACCTGCTGAAGCCCTCTCGCTCCACATCCAGTCCCAGTAGGGGCATGCTCCCACGAGAGAATAAGGAATCTGTCCTAGTGAGTTGCTTAGAGCACAAATGGAGGGTAGGCTTGTCTTGACAATAGATTTCCTTTGGGGTCAATGGTCAGGGAGTCAGACTAGCTAAGGGTCAGCACAGACTCCACATCAGGGCATGGGGATCACCTCCTCCCCATCAAAAGCCTCCTTCAATCTCAGATGCTACAAATCTAGCCTGCCTTGATCCTTGCAGCAGATCCCTCCCCTTTTAGATGGCAGCTGGCACAGAGTGAGAGAAAGCAAGATGCCCTACCTGCCCATTGAAGCCAATCCCATCAGAGGACTTGAGAAACTCGCCATAGATGTGGTTGGCTCGCTCGATGACAGTGGCAACAGCATCCTGGTACTGTGGGGAGGAGATGGCCAGCAGGGGAAGGGCAGCCAGGGGAACGTGGTCCTGGCTGGTACTGAGGCAGCCCTCGTCGTGGCTATAGGGGTTCAGGCTGAAGACAGGGGGGCCCAAAGTCAGCCTAACCAGGACCAAGAAATGAATGGCACCGGCCTTTGGGCTCCTTGCACCATGCCCAGCTCCAGAGACATTTAACGACCCAAGAAAGGTCCATTGAGGCAAATCACAATGGGACAAGGGGAAAAAAGGTAAGGACTCAAGGCTATGCTGACCCCATATATGCCAGCCCATGCCAGCCTGTGCTGTGGCATAGCCATGCTGTCTGTTGGGAGCCTAAAGACATCCCAGTTCAGAAAGAAGATAGAAAATTAGCTAATGTAGAACAGTGTGGGCAAGCAGAATCGTGATAGACTTCCTGGAGGAGGAAGGTGATAAGTTAGACTCTCAAGAGAGGCTTTGGGAAACTGAGAAGGGAGCTGGGACAACGGCTCCGGTGTAAAGGTGACACCACCTAACTGCGTGTCTGTTTGATGGTATGTTCTATGTTCTGTGCTCAGGGGGCATATCCTCTGCTTCGTCGGTTTTGCAGAGAGGGCTGGGGACCTGCATTACAGAACTCCACTCCCAGAGGGCACTATGTCCCTCCATCTCTCTCCTAGGATGTCCCTCCCTCTCCAGGCAGCTTAGACCCACCTGACTTCCCATCCCTACCCAAATTGCCTCTGTCCCCTGGCACCCTTAACCCTGATGCATTGTTGGGCCTGACTGGTTAGAACAGACACAGAGGAAGTCTGAGAACTTCCTACCTGAGGCCATCAACCTGCCCTTACCCCATATGACTAGTTCCAGAGTGCCTAACGCTCTGAGCAGACTGGACCAACAGAATCTAGGACAAGTGACAGGACTCAGGCACCTTCAGCAGGTGGCAGTGTCCTAGCAGTGTGCCATGCAGGTTCCCACCAACCATTTCTCATCTCCAAAGAACACAGATTAGAGGAAACAAGCCTCGATTGCAGCCAGAGAGATTTTAATTAGCCTAGAAGGAGCTCCCTCCCAGCAGTGATTACTGGTGATTAATGGCCCTGGCAAAAGCTGCCTGGGGGAGAGGTAAGCTCTCTCCTGCTGTCCCCTCAAACAAAGGGTCATCCATCTTCCTGGAGATAGGGATGACCCAGTTCTGGAGGTCAGCCATCCTGGGGGCTGGGGGTGAGAGGCAGGGATCTTGAGATGGATTGTGGACCAACAAGATTAACTCTGGGACTGCTGTGAGTGTGAGGGACTGGAGCCTTACCACCAGCTCAGCCGCTCCTTAATCCTACAGCGGAAGAGCAGTAGCAAGCCCTTGTCTAAGCAGATTCCAGGGCCCCACCCACTCTGCTGCTCCACGGGAGCCTGCACATCTTGCCTTTGACATGGGTCACAGGAGAACTGGGGCAATTGGCTAAGCTGGGAAGCCACAGACCTAACGTGCTTCCTGTCTTCTGTCTCTGTAGAGAACCACCTGAGGGCATCCTGGGAACTCAGGAGCACCAGCCTCTGAGCTCTGAGAACCATTCAGAGAATGAGCAGGAAGGGGAAAGTCCAACCCCTGCTAGATCCTGGGCCACTGGAAGTGAGAGATGGAGCTCTCGTGCCATCCCACACTGGAGTCCCTGGAAGCACACGTTTCCCTTCTCTTGAGAGCTTGAGTGTACCCTGAGGAAGAAAGGCTAGAGGAGAAGCTTGAAGGAAGGAAGGACCTTCTGAGGTCATATGAGGGGAGCGTGAGAAGGGGGTGCCAATAGCTCCCTTTCACCCCACCTGTGGAAAAGTCTGGCTTCCCTGCTTTAGTAGCAATAATGTCTTCTAGGCCACGTGGGCCCTGCAGGTGCACAAAGCCTGTTTTGCAGACACTGGGAAAGAAAGCAGGTGTCCAACGGGCTCCAGGTACCCACCTCCAGCCACTTCAGTAGTGACACCTGGGGCACTGGGACACTGGAGCCCTCAAGTCCTGGCATGGTGGATGAATGTCTCGGCAGGACCCAGTTCCCACAGAGCCCTTGGACTCTCAGCCTGTCCCTCACTATCACCCTTGTGCACCTTGGGAAGGACATTTTGGCACTTGCAGGAAGTAACCTAGTGTTCAGCCCATGCTTCTGATGTAGCAACCTTCCCCTGCTGTGAGTTAGGACAGGACATTGCCCACCAAGAGGAAACAGAGGCTAAGTGTGGTCCTGGGATATCACTGTTGCAGCCAGTGACAACCCCGATCTGTACGGACACTTCCCGAGCGCTGCGATGGGTTTAGACCCACAGACCAGCACCAGCGCCCTTACCCTCTGGGAACCCGTTAATAACATTATCACCTCCATTTTACAGATGGGGGTCTTGAGGTAGAAAGCAGTGACACAATTCCCCAAGCTCTCAGAGCCAGGATCAAGACCAGGCTGACCATAGAAGAAATACGCTTAGCCACACGATGACATGGGAGTCGACTTCTCTGGGAAGACTTCCTTGACTGAGTGCCAGAGTGCCTTGGGCTAGTTTCCTTAGAGCGTCTATCCCTACAGGGCAGTTCTCTGGAGTGAAGCTGCCATGGTGTGACTTCCAGCTCCATTCTCTGGTTAGTTGGGGAAATGGATAAATCTCTCAAAGCCCGTTTCTTATTTCATTCAAACGCAAGCACGGGAAGTGGACCTAGGCTAGCACAGGGATCCTGGCATCCCCAGGTCTCTGACAGAAGACTCTTAATGAGCATATCCCACTAGAGAAGCTCTCAGCAATTCTGACGACACCAGACAGGCCTCAGCAGGTGCCCCCAAGGCAGGCTATCCCTCATCTCGCACCTCCCACACCGAACTCAGACCGTGCAGACAAGCCAAAATGACTCACTTAGAGACGAGCGAGAAAGCCTCCGAGCAGATGGCAGGACAAGGGACGAACTTGATGAGGATGTGTCCCAGGGCAGCAGGGAAGTGGGCGCGCGTGACCTTCTCCAGCACAGAGCTGAAAGTGTGAATGTCGGCTGCTTTGCAGGAAGGGTCACCAGAGCCGGTGTCCAGGACGTTGCCCCCATGCAGCACCAGCAGAAGGACATGTGTCTTGCAGGAGCGCTGTGAGCAGCCTTCCTGAGAGGGACATGGCAGGGATAGAGACAGGCAAGCAGCAGGCACTCAGGAGAGGGGGGTTACGGCTGACATTCCACAACCGCTGTGGGACTGTGGTGCATCCCGAAAGCTACTAGGAGGGCCAGACCCTCAATGGACAGCACAGAGAGTTGAGTCGAGAGTGACTCTTATGCCTACGGGAGTCTGAAGCCCAGAGAACAGCAGGGAGCTACCCAAGGGTCATACAGCCAAGAAGAACAGGATGGAAGTTAGGCAGCCTGTCTAGCCTCCTAGGGTTCTTCCTACGATGCTGGCCGGATGCCTCCAAAACGCAGCGCACCTCGACATCTTCGTGGATCTCGATGCTTCCTTGGGCTGGGAACTTCTGCCTTCTAAGGGACACCCGATACAGTTCTCCTGCAGAAAGGATAGAGAAGGGATGTAGCAGGCTCCCACTATCCTAGTGCTCCTTAGGTGCTGCTGGCAGCATCTGGGAGGGGTCCTGGTTTATTGGGATGCTAGAATTATAGTCCAGGCCTCCAGCTCTTGAGCCTATACAACACAAAATGGCTTAGCCCTTCAAAGGGCCAAACTGAGGCCAACCATCACAGACAGGATAGCCTAAGAAAGAGCTGTCCTTTTTACTTCACCAGTAATGGCAGTCCTGGTAGAGTCCTATGACATCCAGGAACTCGAGGCAAATGCCCCTTGAAAACAGTTGGAGAGCTGCTGTGGTTCATTTCGTCTAAGTGTGACCAAGCTAAAAGATGTCCCATGCCTCCTGGATGGGCCTTTAAGGAGCTTCCAGGAGAGTTTAACTCTGACCCCAGGGGCTGAATTGAGAAGATTCAGTCCCTGGGGTAAGCAGACATCATCTCTTCTGCTGAGGCCCGAGCCTAACAAAAGGGTTGGAATGGTCATAGTGTTGTCCCTAGGATATTATGTTTCTGAATGTCCACCTTCCGGCTGGAGTTAAGGGCTTACATCCCTAGCTCCCCCAAAAGCTCAGGCCTCTGAGCTTAGACAAAAACTATATTACTATAGTTCACAGGCTTTGTATGACTGGCAGATCACAGGACTTGTCAGCCTTAACTGCTGTGGAAATCCAGCACTCATTAGACATTTTTCATCTTCAGTTTTGTTTTCCTGCTTTGGGGAGAGGCTGTTGCTTATTTTCCTTTTATTACATTGTTTGTTTGTTTGTATATGTGTGTGCACATACACACATACAGAGGACAACCCACAGCAGTCATTGTTTCTCCTTTGATCATGTGGGTCCAGGGATCGACCTCAGGTTGTTAGGCTTAGTGGCAAGTGTCTTTATCTGTGGAACCATTTTACCAACCTGGTTTGTGGTATTGGTGGTGGTGGTGGTGGTTTTCTTTTGTTTTTTTAACATCTATGAGTATTTTGCCTTTGTGTGTGTGTGTGTGTGTGTGTGTGTGTGTGTGTGTGTGTGTGTGTAACATGTATGTCCCTGTTATCCACGAAGGTCAGAAGAATGCAGAACATCAGATCTCCTGGGACTGGAGATACAAACAGTTGTGAGCCACCATGTGGATGCTCACGGTTGAACTCTACAAGAACAAGTGCTCTTTGAACACTCTGAAAACGTGTCAAGTTTGCCATCCCAGCCCTCTTATATAAAATATCTGCTTGGGACTGGGGATGCAGCTCAAAGGTTGAGCAATTGCCTAATATGCCGCAACAAATAAACAAACAACAAATAAACAAAACAGTGAAATCTGGTCGATGCTTTCAGTGGGATAGCAGGACTCTGAACTATAGGACCATGACCAGGGGGAGGTGACTACCCAGAAAGGGAAGGCCACCGTCTGGGATGATGCTGGCATCGACTAGGAGCTTTGGGGTCACACAGAACTGCTCTTCTCATTCCTGCTAGCTGCCTAACTCAACACCTCCAAGGGTTTTTTGGGGCCCCTCAGCTCCCATTGCTCTAATACAGGGGTCTATAGCTAAGAATAGAATCTGCCGCTTGCTTCTTAAAGATTTTTTATTTTATTTATATGAATACATTGTAGCTGTCTTCAGACACATCAGAAGAGATCAACAGATTCCATTACAGATGGCTGTGAGCCACCATGTGGTGGCTGGGAATTGAACTCAGGACCTCTGGATGAACAGTCAGTGCTCTTAATCTCTCTGAGCCATCTCTCCAACCCTGCTGCTTCTTTTTTGTAAATAAAGTTTCTTTGAAACACAGGCAGCTCATCCATGTGCACATCACCTATGACTGCTTTCACACTGCGGCACCTGACTTCAATAGTGGCAACAGATTCAGCCCTCAAACCCTAAGATATTTATTCTCAGGACTTTCCCAGAATAATGTGCCAATCTTTGATCTAAGGCCCGTGCTCCTCACTTCATCAGACTAATCAGACTCTCCTATGGAAAGAGATCTCAGACATCTCATAGCCACCCTTTACTTAATGATGCCTGCCACCCCAAGAGCCCTTCCTTCATCCAGCCCACCATGACTCCTCTCCCCTCCCCCAGGAGATGGATACTATTGTCTCTGTGCCTGAAACTCACTGCTGGATTGTGAAGCACTTGTTTGCTCTGTCGATAGGGAACTCACCTTCTTGCTCAGAAGTGGACTTTGGATGAGGATAACCCTCCCGTATTTGCCCTCTGACCTCTACAATGTTTGTGGGGGCCTTTCCCATGGCTCTGTAGGCATCCCTAGCCAACCAAGGTCTGGGTCAGCATTCCCCAGCTTGGTCCAGGGAGAACTATCTGCAAACACTTCTAGACAAGGAGTTGTTCTCATTGGGGAAGAGCAGTTCTGAACCCTGGGGTAGGGGCAACTTCCTTGTGAGCTCAGAGTTGCTTCAGTGTGGATGAAAATCGTTTCCCGAATGGGGCAGTTTGGCTATCATGAGAAGGAGGCCAGGACAAGCACTCCTAAGGCCTGGCTCTGCCTGCCGCCTTCTAATTCGCTTATCTGTTTTTGTCATTATCGCTATAGATGAATGAGTGCATGCATGTGTGCATGCATTCTTGTGTGTGCTTTGTATGTGCATACATGCACAATTGCCACAGACTGCATGCGGAAGTAGGAAGATAACCTCAGACACTGGACCTCACTTTTCACCTTGTTTGAGACAAGGCTACCTACAACCTTCTGGGAATTCTCTATCAATTTCCCATCTCGCAGTAAGAACGCTGGAATTACAGACACATGGTCTACCGTGTCCAGCTTTATGTGAGCTCTGGGGATTCGAACTCAGACATGCACACTTGCATGGCAAGGGCTTTACTCATTGAGCCATCTTCCCGACCCTGGCTTCACACTTTCATTTTGGACTTTTATTGAGACAAGGTCTCCCTAAGTAGCAAAGGCTGGCATGGAGTTCTCCATCCTCCTGTCCCTGCCTCCTGGGTGCTGAAATTGAAGACCAATGCCATCCTTCTCTCTAGCCCTTCTGTCTTTTTCTGAGTACAAAAAAAACCTGGCCCTGAGCCTGAATAGGGGAGGCCTGGGTTCTGCACTCAGGGCAGGATGGCAGTAAACGACCACAGGAATGGGCCCCCTTCATTGAGCCTTATTAAGGGTTGGCATGTGTTAAGTGAGCCATTTCCCCAGCTGCCTTCTCAATTTAGACGGCTCTTGTCCTTGGTCCCATTTTACAGATGAGTAAACTCTAAAATCTTGAGTTTACAGATCCCAGGTCTTTGGAGCCAGCCAGAAAACAAATAAAGCCAAGAAATCCCCACTAGAGGGCCCCACCTCCATGGATGATAGCACTCGACCAGGTGGTACCCTGCCCTTCTGATGGAAGCTGCAGGCTATCCCTCCCTGAAGAAGCAAAATGCAGAGAGCATCTGAAAATTGAGTCCAGATCCACTGCTCAAGTCTTCTCTTTCTACAACAGGAAGCCATTTGTCACGGGGATAGGGTGTCTGGAAAGAAGCCAACACCTGCACGAAGTTGTAGCCTCTTGAGCATGGCTGCCCCTCTGGAGCAAGCGATGGAGGAGTTGGCCAAGGTCAATAGCAACAGTGAGGAGGGGGATAGATGGGGCATCCCCACCTCTGAGCCTGTGGTCTCCAAAACCACAGGCCTTGAAACCGAGACATGGCTTTTATCGGCTGTGTGACCTAAGCCTGTTTTCTCAGGAGAGCAGGAATGCCACAGTCATATTATAGCTCCCTTATGGAGCCGCAGTGACGATAAGAGTCTCTATGGGTAAGGGGGCTTTAGAACAAGGCGTGTAATATGACACCTGTGATCTCTGTTAGCCTCTATTGTTATCCTTATTATCTAGGGTGCGGGGGAGGGGGGCATGGCTGACAAGATGGGCTGGAGGCTGATAGGGACAGGACCGCCTCCACACTCCCTGCCCTGCCGCCAAGTCCCTCCCCGAGCCCTGGCAGGCTCACCGACCTCACTGGGCTGGGTGCCTGCTTGCAGTGTGATTACAGGATTAAATGCTGTGATTGCCACAAATTACCATTGTGTGGCTATAAATAACTCGGTGGGAAGACATGAGGGTCCTGCTGTCTCCCAGGTGCCATGCCCTCTACTAGGTGGAGGCTAAATCCTGCATCTTCACTGGTGACATAGATCTAGGAGCCCCCTCAGCCTCCATCTGCCTGGTGTCAGCCACCCTGGGGCCCTCACGATACTCATAGAATTAGTGGATGTGCATGGCATCTTGGCCATAGATGGTGCTGAAGCAGTTTTCAGATCAGTAGGAATGAGAGCTGAGGGCTGGAGGCAGGATAGGGACATCTGCAGTATCAACTCCCCTGCATCACCCCCAGGAAATGTCTCACTTTCTCTGCAGTTTGGGGACAGAGCCTTGCTTCCTTGGATGCACAGACTCATACAAGTTGTACTCTCAGCCACCAGGAGACCTTGCCTGGTTGATGCAGATTCTGGTCCCTTGAATACTTCCTGCCAGGACCACAGTCACCCACAGTATAGCTGAGGCCTCTGTGAACAATCAGGAAAGTAGTTTTAAGGCTGCCCTGTCTGTCTGTCTGTAGTCCATAAGGCTTTACTTTGTTGCTATTGTTACTGTTGCCACTGCTGTTTTGAGACTAAACCTTACTGTGTATCCCAGGCTGGCTACCACTCCTTGGCAATTCTTCTGTATCAGTCTTTTTTTTTTTCCACCTCCAAGACAGGGTTTCTCTGTCTAGCCCTGGATGTCCTGGAACTTGCTTTGTAGACCAGGCTAGCCTCAAACTCACAGATCTACCTGCCTCTGTCTTCCGCAGTACTAGGATTAAATGTGTGATCCACCACTGCCCAGCCTGCCTCAGCCTTTTGCATCCTGAGATTATAGGGAAGAACCACCACACCCAGCAAAACCTAGTCCTTTTCAGAACCTCCCACAATAAGCAAGATCACTGGGTCTCACTCTCCCACAAGAAAGTACTCTCCACTCCTTGTCACCTTTGCTTATGCCCAGCTTTGTGTCTCTGAGCCTTTCCTCCCCTCACAAACTTGAAAACTGTGTATTCTGCAAAATCCAACTCAGTAGCCACTTCTCCTGGCCAGTCTCCTCAGCTCTACCTAGACCAGGATGGCTACCTCACAGCTTGCTGAATGGGGCATGACCTGCTATTTTAGGGTTACTTTGTTTTCCATCAAACTAAAAGAAGTTTTCAGCTTTCAGGGGCTAGCATAATGATCCCAGGTGCTCACAGCTACACAACCTCTCTGAGCTGCTCAAGTCCCCTGAGACCCCAGGTTCAGGGAGGAGCCCCTCTTCCTCTGGGAAGCGTAATTCCCTGAGCAAGTCCTTAGAGGAGCTAGGATCTTAGATGCTCTGGGAATGTTACCACCTCCTGACTTGACCTTTGGAGGATTCCCAGTTTTTCCTCCTGAGAAGCCACCTGCAAGGGGCCCAGGGACCTGATCATCAAGCAGCCTCTTTCTTTCCACCACCTGTTTGTTTCTGTTTGCATGGCCTTGTTCAGGCTGGGTTCCTACTAGGCCCAGACTTAGGGTAAGTAAGTTGTTTTTGTGACATTGTTTAATGGTGGCCTTTGAGGCAGGCAACTACCACAGTGCTGCTCCCAGCACCCTGCCTGCCCCAGTTCTGGGATGGTGACCCACCCAGCTCACCATGGCTCATTCTGATGGCTGAAGAATAGAGGCTATTTTTGCTTAATCATAGTCTTGGAAATCACAGATCGTGATCAGCCCTTCTAATTACCGTACGCCACACTGCTACAGAGACAAAAGCTAAGGTCAGCGCTTGTGTGCTTGGTTCCCTAAGCAAAACATCACCCTAGCCTAGCAGGAGAGCCCAACTGTTTCCCCTCCCATGCCACTCACTGCTGGGACCCAGCAGGAGCGAATACTCATTACTCGGGCTTATTCTCCATCCTACCAATCCTCTGGCAGTGACTATCACCTCTACCAGCTACCCATAGGGAGCTGGCGCAGCCTAGGACCAGCTTAAAAGGGACCTAAATGCCTGCAGGACATGGAATCACACATAGGTAGAAGCAGAGTTGTGCATCAACCCGATGGCTTTGTTCTCTTGCTCTAAACTGGATCTTGAATGTCCCACCAGTGCCCACATATTGAAGGCTTGGTCCCCAAGCTGCAGTGCTGCTGGGAAATGGAGTCTGATAGGAGGAAGGAGTGTGGCCTTCAAGTGTCTCTGGGTCCTCCAGGCCCTTTCTGTCCCTCCTTTGCTCCCTGGCCAGCAGGAGGTGAACAGCTTTCTCCATGACATGTTCCCAACACTGTACCATCCGGGCTCCAAGCAATGGTAGACTGACACCTCTGAAACTCCAAGCCAAAATAATAGGTAGGGACTGATCTCCAAGAGCAGGATACAGAGAAGACAGAGGGAAGCAGAGAAAATAACAGGCCTTTTCCAGAAGGTTCCTGGGCTCTCAAAAAAAACAGGGAGATTTCCAGTCCAATGAAAGCCTGGGGGCTATTGAAAAATGAAAGTGAACTAGGTCTGGCTGAGTTCCACTGAGTGTTCGACCTATTTTTATCTAAAGGTAATCGTATCAAGCAATGTTTGGTTGGTTGGTTTGGTTTGTTTTTCTGGGGTTTTGCTTTTGTTTTTGGTTTGGTTTGGTTTGGTTTTTAATTTTTTTTACCAGTAAGTTGGCTAACATGAGCCTTCTTCCTGATTCTAGCCCAGTATTGTTGCCTAACAGTCCCTGAAGGCTCCGCAGAGCTGGACTGGGAAGCCCCTAACTTCAGTCACCATCCAGACTCCAGGTCACCCTCCCCTACAGATGCCCCAGACTCCAGCCTTGAGAAATAACATTCTAAGTAGGTAGAAGGGATGAGGCAGGGGTCTGAGCCTGGTAGACAAAGGAAATCACCAAAATGGTGTAACTTTTTCTGCATGCTGGGACAGGGATTGAGCTCCTCCTCTTCTCTACTTTTCTAGATTTTCTACCACTTCCTTAGTTAGCACATATTTATTTTACTCTCAAAGTATTTATGAATATGTACACTGGGTGGACACTATAAGCTTGTGTTACTACATTTGCAAGCTGGTAACGAGCTTAAATCTTGTATTTGGTTTTAACACATAGCTCACTATCCCTTTCTGACTTCTACTCGACTGGTTATCACCCAACTTGGGTCAGAGCTTTAAATATCCAAACAAATCCAGCATAAAGCTACAAGGATCCCAAGCTTGGAGATCATGTGAGCAAAACAAAATCATGTGACCATGTCGAAGTTACATGTCTAAAACTTATGTAGGCCATGTAACTCAGTCTACATAATGCAGGGCCGCAAAGTGAGATTGTCCAAACCAGAATTACAACTCCCAATGAGGACTTCAGGCCACACTGAGGACATAGGTAGAGACTGATAACTATAGAAAGTGTAGGGGCCAGCCCAGAGCAAAGTAGACCCAAGTGGACCTGCAAATACAGACTGCTTGCCCAGGGTGCAGAAATCACACTGGAGAGCCACTCTGTAGATCCATGCTCTAGAAGCTGTGCTGGGTATAGCAGATTTTCAAGACAAATTAACGCAGCTGATGTACATGTAGACCCATGCCATGGATGCCGTCACAGATCTCCTTACTCTGTGGATACACCCAGTAGATCCACGCTACAGCCCCACTCCACAGATCCACACTACAGATCACTCAGTAAATGTACACTGTAGTTCCACACCACAGGTCCAACCAGCACATATCTACATTGCAGATTCACGACACAGATCCAGTTACAGATGCAAGCTGAGCCATGTTTGAGCCAAGGGAGTCCAGGGCAGGACAACAGCATGTCATGGTGGATTGAGTATCTACGGCTTGAGCCTACTTTGGAAGTGTTTACAGCTGTCTACAGTGGCCTGTGCTGGCCTGTAGGCTGGGAGCTTTTCTTCACCCAGGTTATGTAAGCAGGTTATGCAATATCCACTTGGTAGGGATGCTGGGATGGAATTTTCACCCAGTGTTAGGAGGATCTAGAAACAGATTCCTCCTGTGTCTCATTAACCTTCTCAAAGACAAAATCTAATAGTACCCACCTGACTTTGCTTAGCTAACAGGTAGAGGTCTTCAGTGAACCTCTTTAAAGAGACACTAGCCACTTGGAAGCTTGGCCCTTGGCCCCTACTAGGGTCTGGGCCTTAGTAAGACCCTCTTAAGAACATACTGGTGGTCACCCTAAATGAGCATGGGAACAGCTTGGAGAAATAACTCAGCTAAGGAAACCCATGTCAGGGATAGAAAGCCACTATCTTAAACCAAGGCTGGTAAGATGACCAGAAAGGTGTGACAACCCCAATCTGGTGTCCTCACTGGACCCTCCGTACTTAACATAGGAACCTTCATCTGTGTCTCAAGTGTCTAGAGCAATCTTCATGTCTTTCTGAACACCTCACGGAAACGGCCAAGGCTCATAAGTGTTAAGGGAATCTTTCTCCAGATGAAGTGGAAGGCTTGAATGTAAAACGTTTTTACATTTACATTGGTTTGTGTTTGTCCCAGATGGTGGTGCCGTTTTAAGGAGGTTGTTGTGGACCTGGGGTCAAGGTGGCAGATATCAGCCTCTAAGGTCAAGGCTTTCATGGCCAGGCCTTCTACACATGAACTGAAACTGAGTCAAAACAACAACAACGACGAAGCCATTTTCTCCTTTAAGTTCCTGACATATTTTGTCCCAGTAGTGAGAAAAGGTAACTGATACACACAAGGATTTGAACCCAGGCCTCAGGTCAGGCCTGGCTTTGTTCTTTCTAAAATGAGGAAGTGAATAGAAAGGGACGATCTCTTCAGTCCTCTACCGTCCGGTGGCCCCTGTCATTGGGTACAGGAGCCCTCTGGGACAATGGAACCTGCCTATTCCCTGTGTAGTCATCCTGGGCTTGCCTGCCCAGAAGACCACATTCTCACAATAGAATGCAGCCCCCTTATCCAGCCCCCTTCAGTCACCCTTCCAGTCTCAGTGGCTCCCAGCCAAGGGACAGAAAATGACTCTCACACACACAAAAGTGCTGAGAACCCTGAAGTTTGCTAAGACCACCCATAATCACTTGCTAGTGTTTGTAGGATAAACCACTATCAACACCCTATGAGAAAACAGGTTTTCTTTATTTGTTGCTGTGAGAGTGAGAGCCAATACAACCTCTCTGGCGGGCCATATGGTAGTGCCATTAAAACTACAAAATGCCCATGACCCAGCAAGGCCAAGTCCATGTGATGGACATGTCACACGCACCCAGTCAGCCACAGCCATGATGTTTACAATACTGAATGGTGAGAGGCAACCTATAGGGGACAGGCTAAATAAAGTGCACCACCGAGATCTAGCTCACACTCGAGGCCAAGATCAATGAACCCGAGCGTTGTAGATGTTCAGAGACAGGAAGAGAATCACGGTATATTATCCACAGCAGGCAAGGGGGAAAACGCACACGGAGCGCTCCCATCTGTGTGGGGGTATATATAAAAATATATATGGAAGTGAATATTTATGGATATGTTCATGTTTGCAGAGTCTGGAGTGGGACATGAGACACTCGTCATCCTCTCCACGTCTGGGAAGAAGGGCTGGGTGAGCTGGGCGCGGAGCGGGAAGAGGGAGGTACGTGCGTCATCGTTCATGCCTTTTGAGTCTTTTACCTTGTTCATGCACGGCCTACTCAAAAAAAACAGATCAAAACTAAGAATATTTTCAAAGTGCATGTAACAAGGTGATTTTTTTTTTCCTTTCTGAGCTCTGACTTTGTATCTTCTGCCTGCTCCAACTCCTGGCCTCGAGGTTTGTGGTGAAGCTCTCTGGCTCTTGTTTTCCCTTTGTTACCAGGAAAAGGGGATTTGAAGACACAGAGAACCTTTCAAGTTGAAAAACAAAGGTTCCCACCTCACCACTCCAGGTGAGGGAAGGACAGAGGCTGAGCCCTTCACAATCCCATGAGGAAGGGGACCCCGCAAGGCCTGGCTACCTTGAGACCCATCTACTGGGAGCTATAGATGGAGACAAGTGGGAGGCTAGGGACTGGGTTAAAGGTTGGTATACGCTCCAGTGTGGGCACAGGATCCTGCCCATATGTGCACAGTGTTGGGTGAGATGTAGAGCCTCAGGGATGGTGACATTAAATTAGGGAAGGAGACGGCTGTGTCCTCACAGAGAGGGAATCCTTCATCTGCCCGGCCAGGTGGGAACCCAAGGTCGAAGTCACACTGGCTTTCAGAAAAACAGAGCGCTGTTCCTCCACATCAAGTCAGTGGTCTGCACTGAGTGGTCTCCGTTGACCCCTCCCACTGGCTACACACCCTTGCCCCTGTCGCTGACGAGGAGGAAGCCCCAGGGCTTCTGGTAAAGCTAAACCATAGGAGAACAGGGGAGAGGAGGGCTCCCCCATCACACACTCCATGAAGCTGAAGCCATGGCTGCCATCTTGATCAGCTGTGCCTTGGGTCCCTGTGCAAGGCTCCCCTCCTCATGTGGTTTATGAGCATTCCCTCTGCTGGACCTCTGCCTGAGTCCCAGGCTACATCCTACAGCTCTGAGAGCTCACCATATCCTCTAGGCGAACCCTTGCTCTGGCCTCATACTTCTTTGACAACCATAGTCTGTCTAGAGCCTCCACTCTGTCTACCTTTCCCCACATTCTTCTTTCCTTCCGAACTCAGCCATTTCTGCCTCTCAGTTGGCAAACATCCCCTTCTCCTTCTCACCACAGGGCCCTTGCACCTTTGTTTCTCTGGACTTTTTTTTTTATACTGCCCACATACACAAATTTCTTACAGAAACAGCCCTGTTCCTTCCTCCTTGAGGTGGGGATGTCTCATCCTCCCCCGCATGCCCCCACAAAGCAGCATAGCTATCTTTCCTAGGACAAATCTTTATAATTGTCTTTAATTATTTTAATTTTTGTTTTATGTGTATAGGTGTTCAGCCTGCATGGATGTCTGTGTAGCACTGCATGCCTGTTGCCTGTGGAGGCCAGAAGAGGGTTCTGGATGCCCTGGGACTAAAGTTAGAGATGGTTGTTAACTGCCATGTGAGTTCTGAAAATTGAACCTGGGTCCTCTGGAAGAAAGGCCAGTCCTCTTAGCTGCTAAGCCAACTCTGTAGACCAAAAATTCTTTCAATGCGTGTGGTGTGTGTGTGTGTGTGTGTGTGTGTGTGTGTGTGTGTGTGTGCACTCATGTGCCATGGTACACATGTAGAGAAGAGAAGACAACTTGTGGGAACTGATTCTCTCCTACAGTGTTCGTTCCAGGGATAAAATTTAGGTTGGCAGCCTTGACAGCAAGCACCATTATCTGCTGAGCCATCTCTTCAGCCCACAGTTGTAATTTTATAGTTATTTGAGGACTCTCTCCTCCATCTCCCAGACTATAAAACCCTTAGGAGATAGACTGTGTTCATTTGGCTCTGCTCTGTTTTATCCCCAGAGACTACCACAGCCCTGGATAATAAAGGTATTCATTAAATATTCTTCAACAAACAAGCCAACAGACTAATGATTTGCTCCCACTCTGCTCCACAAGCGTCAGAACTGCACACAACCACCACACCGCAGAGATGCTGTGCGGAGAGAATTGCGTCTGCTCTCATGGCACTTGCTAGCTAGCCAGTGCACTGCCACATACGAGTGCACACAACCACACGGGTAGGGGGAGCGAATTCATGCGCGAGCACAAAGGAAGAAAGCATGCCAGGCCCAAACATACGCACACATGCGAGCAGAAGTGCTCCCAAGGCGGACGTCTGCCACCCTGAGCTCATTAAAGCCGGCTAAATATAGCCTGTCTGCAGCTGTGCTCAGCAAGCTGCCCACACAGGCCAGGAAAAGATACCAGTTACCAAGCGGAGGAGGGGAAGGCCAGCTGTGGGAAAGGGGCTTTGTACACCGTGTCTGGGGGGGGGGGGTCATCCCAATCGGACTGTGATCTGAGGGCTTCTAGGGAGGAAGCCTAGGCAATGGGCTGAGACATCAACCTTGTCCAGTGGGGAGAGTGATACCGAGCTGCCCTCAACATCTGAACTGAGGATCCAAGTTCAGACTTGAGCCAGGGCCTGGAGTCTAGACTCAGGCCCTTGATACGTCAGGCTCTGACTGAAGCTAGGATATAGATGGAGATACAGAGTCAGTCAGTCTGGGGTCAGAACACTGGACCTTAGCATTGGTTGCTGCCAGGTTCTGATCCAGGAACTTTAGAGGAAGCACTCCACTCTGATCCGAAAACGTGGCTGTGAAGAGCTGTCCCACCGTGCTGGCCCTCGGGAAAGCCATTTGACAGGCAGCATGTATCAAGTTCCTGTTGTAAGCCGTGTGGGCTAGGCCGGACCCTGAGGGCCACAGCAGGTAAACTTTTTCCGTGTAGAGGAAGCTCCAGATGTCCTCATGGGTCCCTTCCTACGAACAGTCTGGACCAAAGAGATTGGGGGCAGGGTTGTGGGGCTAGGGGCTGATGAGTGTTGATGAAACTGTTCCTTCAGAAAGTAGCTGTGTAACAGGATGGACAGAGCACTGGGGCACCTGGGAAGGAGAAGCTGAGGAAAGGAGGGAGCTTGGATCCAAATTGGCCAGGCACGGATAACCTCTGAGTTTGTGGATCGGAGCCGACAGAATGACTGCCTTCCTCAGAAGTCATCGGCTCCTGCCCATCTTGTTTTCACCTGGTAACCTGGGAATCATGGTGTCAGCCCTTCCACACTCCAGATCCAATGGGTATGAGAGGGCAAAGCCTGTTTCTACAAACAGCTACTGAGGCAGAGGGATAGGGGAGCCCTTTGGGGATACTTATGGTAGGTATGAGTAGAGGCAGTGGACTCCTGCCCTATAGACAATGCAGGAAGCCCATGCCAAGGACAGGACAATTCTCTACATGTAGCATGACATCCAGTCTCTGCAGCCATGGAGAGGAAGTAAGGCAAGGGTCCCCAGGGACCTGCATCCTTTCTGCTGTTTGCCAGGAAGGAGGATGCCTCTGCACTTCCACTGGGATGCTGGGATGGGTGGGATCTCAGGCTTCTCCACTGTCCACAGCAGAGACACACCGATGGAAGGAGACAGAGGACAGACGGGGGACAGGGAGCACTGGACAGCAGGTGAGTGAGACCTCCCTGCCACTCCTAAGGACAGAAGTGGGAGACACGAGCCATGGAGGCCAGTGTGGGAAGCCAGGCTGGTTAGGCAAGAGAAGGCTAGGCTTCCCTTAGATGAAGGATGGGGCCAAGAGAAGGAGGGGAGCCTGAGTTCTGCTGGAGGCAACGTGCTGCCCTGGGGTTCAATTTGGCACGGTGGTGGTGGTGGTCGTGAAAATGGCGGGGGTGATGTCTAGAGGGAGCCCAGGTTTGGACTTTGGCTTTGTGGAGATTGGTCCTTTTCTCTCTGAAGGAAGGACAGAGCAGTGAGCTTTGGTCTGTCAGGACCCGCAGGACCAGGCGAAGGCTCACGCACACACAGGAGGTATCTGAAAATGTCCCTGTTGTCACCAGGCAGTGAAAGGCAGAAACACACAGAGATATGGACAAAGGAAACCAGGGAACAAAGAGACAGCAGCAAAAACACCTGGAATAACAGACCCACAGGGACTCCATGTGCCAACAGGAGAAAGGGCTGGGCCCCAGTCCTGGTCATGACTGCAAGGCAAGCAGGAAGAAATGGCCCAGGCCCCCTGCCCCCTGGCCCATGACCCCAGCCTGTCCTCACACCTGAGCATTCCCCAGCTTCTTCTCACCTGGTTCTAAATAGCACAGGTGGTCTTGGGATTCCAGGCCATCTGTCCACTAGCAGACAGACGCAGGACTGCGTGGAAGCCACCAAGGGTCAGAGTCCTAAGCACACAAGCCCCAGAGCTGCTAGACATAAGGCTGGGTAGCCTCGCACCCATCGCTCAGCTTTCTATCCTTGTGACAAAGAGAGACGATGTAAAGGTGTAAGGGTTTACTGGGGTTCCGGTATATCTGTGATGTGGTGGAAGACGACAGAAAGATGTGAAATCACAAAGTTGTTCACTTCAGGGTGGACAGGAAACAGAGGCAGGCCACGGGGCTAGGGACAAGAGATGACCTCCAAGAAAACGACTCCACTAATTGCTGCTGCCTCCCAGTGAATATCAAATTATTACTCTATCACTTGTCAGTGGTTGGACCCTCCAGCTGGAGACCAAGCCTTCTTCTTGTGATCCCATGGGTGGGGTGGGGGGTGGGTAGGGCAGAGGCTGCTTCATATCTCAATCATGACAGGGGAGAAACAGTTCCCATGATGGTAAGCCAGGCAGCCCTGGGATGAGCAGACAGTCAATGCTACTGAGCTCCACGAGATGCACCCCCACATCTGGCCCAGAGGTTCCAGCTGTGAAGACTTACGCAAATGCAAGGTGTAACTGAGAACTGTAAGACCCTTTCTGTTCATCTGTTATATGGCCTCTGACACCCTCAGCCGACCTAGAAAGCAGGGGGTTCCGCCATCTTTCTGAATATAATGCATAGACCTTTCCCCCTTTAAAGCCCAGACATCACAGCGCCACGCCCCGGTGGCAGGAATCTGATGCCTCACCCAGAGTAATACCTTATTTTCAGAGTTTTGAAATGCCCAGTGGAAAAACACATTCTAAACGTAAGCCGTGGACATCTCCTTTTTAAATTCAGGTCACTAACATTTGTTTTGCCCATTTAGGATTTAAAAATAAACAAACACATTACCACCAATTACCACCACCACTTCATAAAAGAAAAAAATGGTTTTAATGTCTGAAATTGTAGGCAGAACATAATTATAGAGTAATGTGAAAAACATTACTCTCAGCTAAAGACTTTCGCCATCATAGAAAAGGAGGTTACAGCTTAAGTTTCCTCCCTGCCAAACATACTGGGTTTCAACTTGGGTAGCATCAGCCCAGAAAGCCTCCAAGACACAGATTTTATGACTCTAAAATTCTTCTTAACATCAACTGATATTCTTTCCTTCATAAAAAATATCCTCAAGGAGCAGGATACAATAACAGCTTTCAGCAATATAATTTTGACCAAAATCTATAACCACGAAATAAAAAAGACTTTGCCGCTATTGAAATGCAATTTTTTTTCCCAGGGAGGCTCAGGAGACACCAAGCATTCTGTCAATTCAATTGCCTATGTGGCAACTGTGGGGAAAGGAGCTGGGACCGCCTGTTGGTGACAAAGCCAGTTTCAGGTGCTAGCTTTCACCTCCAAGCTATTTATTGCTAAAGGCCCTGCAGCATTAAGCCATAATGGTACATGCCTGGACTCCTCGTACTTAGGAAGCTGACACAGAAGGATTGCCAAAAGTTTGAGGCCAGCTCGGGCTACACACAGTGAGACTCTGTGTAAATATTAAAAAGAAAGAAAGAAAGAAAGAAAGAAAGAAAGAAAGAAAGAAAGAAAGAAAGAAAGAAAGAAAGGAAGGAAGGAAGGAAGGAAGAGAGAAAGGAAGAAAGAAAGGAAGAAAGAAAGGAATCCCAGCACAGTTAATCTGTGCTCTTCCTGCCCACCTTGTTGTTCTTGTTCCTTGTTTTTGTTTTTGTTTTTGTTTTTTTGTTGTTGTTGTTTTGGTTTTTTGGTTTTTGGTTTTTGTTTTTTTAACTTCTTGGTAGTTCAATATATTGGGGACTTGCTGGTCAGTGAGACGTTGGCAATCCTCCATGGGCTAGTTCAAACAGAGACGAAACTTGCCCATGAATATGCCTTTCAAAACCAGCCAGCCACAGCCCGATCCACACCCAGATACCTATTGTAGCTATCACTTGCCCGCCAAGCCTGTCTTCCTCTAACCTGAGGGAACCAGGGCCAGGTGCCAGGTAACCAGGGAACCAGTGAAGTAGAAACCCTGCCATTATTCAAACCACCAGTCCCAAGCTGTTCCCTGCCCTCCTTCTCCAAAGACCTTCCACCCACCCACCCAAAACACACGCACAGCTGCAGCCAGGGCTGGGGCCTCTCGCACTCCCTGTCTCCTAGTGTAGTGGCTCAGCTCTAGCAAATTCTGTAACCAATTCTTTTCATTAAGGCCTCAGTCTCTGTGTTACCACTTTGTCACCTCCAAAACTTAAGAACCTGCAGGCACAAATCTCTCTGCCCCTCTTTCCTGGCACCCTGTCCTTTCTCTCTGTCAGTACCCTAGTGGTCAGTTGTGACAGAAGAACTCATGGCCACCAGCCCTTCTGAGCAGTAATCCCCTCGTCTGTGCATTGTGACATGGGGGATCAGGGAAGCTGTACTGAAGGCCTGGACCACAGGGCTGTGGACGCTGGTGTTTACATACCCTTCACAGAAGCTCAGCAGAGGAGGAGAGAGCTTGAACGAAGGCCTCAAGTTGGGGCCTGGGGAGCTAGTTAGCAAAATGGGTTGAGCCTCCCCAAAGCTATAGCCACAAGCAGAGCAGCAGGCAGGAAATGAGGGAAGTTCTGAGCCTTTGCCCCAAACCTAGCCACATATGGAAGTCAACATTGCCCATAGCAAAGGCAAGACTTGGCACAGGTGCTGCCCACCAAGTCCACCTGATGTGTCCACAGGACATGTGACCAGCATCCTGGCATGACCTTAGTACATCCAATCCCTTACCCATCTTCCTAAGAAAACTGGCAGAAGTCAAGATAGGCTGGTGTGAGACAGGAAAAAGGAAAAAGACAAGGGCAGGACACCCCAAAGTCAATCCTAGGATACTGACTACAGAGCCAGTCCTTCTGGGAGTGGAGTTTAAGGGCCAGCACGTCTAGGGCTGCTGAGATGACTCAGTGGTAGAGGTGCTTGCACGGCAAGCCTGAACCTGAGTTTGACCCCAGAACCCATGATGGAAGGTAAGAACCAACTCCCGAGAGATGTCCTCTGACCTCACACTTGTCCACACTCACACATACAATGACAATATCTGGATATCTGGAAAGTAAACCATGTATTTAAAAGGGACCATTCTCTGGAACACAGCCTTGAACGACCTCATTTGTTCTAATCTTGGTTAGCACAGGACCGACCATGACTGCTGGAAGTTGACATCCAAATGTTGATGGCCTGAAAGGCTCAAGGGGGCTGCCTTTCCGGTCCCTCTCAGTCTCCATCACCATGCAGATGACAGTCACCAAACTTTCAATGATCCTGCATGCTCTACCCCACCCCTATCAGAGCTATCGGCCTCATGCCCTGGCTCTAGCTTTGACACCAGAACTGCCTAGCATAGATGGCTTAGAAACATGGGGTCTCAGGAGAGCTGCCAAAACCCAGGCTTAGTGGACCTAGGCTTTCTGTTCCCACCCAGGAGCAAAATGGGAAAGAGATCCTTCTATCCTTGGAGCTCTAAGCCTCAAAGGGGACCAGGCCCAGGAGCCACCATTCATCCAATGGAAGGAAAAGCAAGGTCTCTGTGGGTGTAACTCACGCTGCTTCTCTTGCAAGATGCTGGACGTGCACGCTGTGGCCCCTTCTCCTGCGGAAACAAAAAGGACAATAGCCCTGGGTCACTGCTCTGCTGCTCCCCTGAGGAGCTGCTGGCAGTTCCCACTACCCCTCCAGAGCTGAGGGTGGCAGACATACCACCCAAATTTCCCACCCTGTCCTACCCACCTCAGTGTTAGCCTTTGGCCTTTGTGTGTGAGCCAGCACCCAACCCATGACATCATCGCTGAGTGCTGCCTAGCTCCTTGGTTATGCCCTTGACCTTTCCCAGGCCTATCTTTGCTGGCTCCTCTCCAATCTTATGAGGCAGCTTCTAGATGCTGCCCCCCTTTTCCCATCACACTGTCCTGTAAGGGTCTGAGCTGGGCACTCTGTTTAGGCAACAGTAGTTAAACAAACCTCTCTCTAACCAGACTTCTCTGTCATCTGTGCATCCTGCTGCCTATGGCTTCTGTGGAAACTTCCCAGACACTTCACATTTTCCATGACTAGGAATCCCTGAGTAATTCTGCGTTGCTCCCTACCGCACCCACCAAAAATACATCTGAAGCAACCCTGGTTTTCTAAGCAAGTGTCCAAGCACTGAGGGACACCCCCTCCAGGATCTCCTAGATTATATGAGGTTACCCTGTCCCCTCCCCCCACTGGACTCCTGGGCAGTGCTATCCAGGAAATGGCTCTGTCTTCCCAGCCAGTCCTCTAGGGCCTTCTGTGACTCCTTTTCCAAATGTGTCTTACTCTACATTTGCGATCCAAGACACCATCCTCAGAGTCCCTATTTCCAGCCTCTGCCTGTCACAACTGCCTCCACGGCTCATGTCACCTGGATCCAAGTCTCTCTTTCCCTCCTCCTCAGAATAGGGGTCTATGAATGAAAAGTGCATCCATCTGGGGTCTGAGGCTAGGACTTGGTTCACACCAACCCACTGTGTGATCCAATTGGTTCACACCAGCCCACTGTGTGATCCAATGTGCCTCTCTTTCCCTTTCTGGGCTTCATTCCTATAAAACACTATGGACACAATGCTCTCTTGAGACTCTTTGGATACTGAAAGCTGTCTTTTACTTACTGTGTCTATGGGAGCCAGTTACATAGCCTCTATGCCACAGACTTCAAAAATAGAGGGCTACACTGGTCCTTTGCTCAGAGGGTCCCTGTACAGTGATACTTGGAGCTCTTAGAACACAGGTAGGCAATTAACCAACACCCAATTCATGAGGATCACCGTTGTTGTTGTTGCTGTAGTTGTTGTTGTTGATTTTTGACATAGGGTCTCACTGCGTAGCCCTGTCTAGCCTGGAACTCAATGCAGACCAGGCTGGCCTTGAACTCAGAGATCTGCCTGCCCTTAGCCTCCCTTATGCTGGATCAAAGGTGTGTGCCACCCTGTCCAGTTTGCGCTTAGTGTGTTATTTACTGATTTACTTGTGACAACTAGCTCATGATCTTGTCTCTTGCCCTCATTACAACACAAGGCAGAGCCAGATGGACAGAGACAATGGCTAATGTGTTAGGGATCTCCGAGATCTCCCCAGAGCCAGTGGTACAGTGCCTATTGGACACAGGACAGAGTTAGTGTCCAGTAAGAGTCCAGTTGGAGAAGAAAGGTCTGGGCCTTCGTGGGGTGGCCGGCACCCAGCATGATGAGATGGTCACAAACCGCATTGGAGGAATGAGAGTAAATGTAACCCAGATGGAAACAGAAACCAGGGAAGACCCAGCATCGGATACCAATGTCAGGCATCGCTCTTGTATGTCACGTGAGGCCACAAGAGTGTAGGTGGATCTGGGCGAAATCACTTTCCCTAACACAGAAATGAGGTCACACATTCCAGACACACATTCTGTTTCCTGCTCATGGTGCCAAGGGCTATGGGGATACAGAGATGGAAAGCAAGGGGTGTCCAGGGCAAGAAAAACCTCTGCATGGAGCCCGGTGCGGAATGCAGTCAGCCATGATGGATGGGGAGCAGGGGACCATTTTCAGCTGAAGCCCCTGGGAGCCTTCAGCAGAGCCATGGTCTGAGCTTCCAAAGGAAGAGCGAAAGACAGGGTGTTTCGAGCGGTCAGCAAACATCATGCTCAAGGCATGCCAAGTCCAGGGGAGACAGGATGCGGGGGCGGGTGACCCTGGGCAGGAAGCCCGTTTATATGAATATAATAAGGAAGGAAGCCAAGCTTCGGTGCAACAGCGACTCGCAGTATCTCCACATCTGAAGCTCCTGCTGCTTGCTTCTACTGCATCCAGAAACCAGCGACATAATTAGCTGGGTTCTGGGCAAAAAGGATCAGCCATGGCTGTGCCAGAAAGCAAGAAGAGCACCAAAGGTGCTGACTTCATCCTGGAGACTCTCAACCTGAGTCTTCCGAATGCCAGCGTTCAGGGATCCTTGTGAGCACGGCAGTGACTCTCCGTGGCCTGGCGCCCTCCCTCCACCCTGGCTTAGAAGGCACACACTGGGAGTCTACCATCTCCCAAGGCCTCCACTGCTAGCCTCTGCCAGCCATTTTGCATAACGGACTGGGGAATGGAGTGACACACCGCCCTCCCTGTGCCTGCTGCCTCCATCCAGGACTGACAAGAGTCCTCACCTCTAGGAAGGGAGCAATTGCTTCCTTGGATAGGATGGGTAATGTCTTGCTCCCTCTGAGGTACAATCAGAATGCTGTGACACTGCCAGTCTAGAGAAACATAGCAGATGGAAGCTTCGGTCCCCTGCCCTGCCTGTACCCAGGCTCTTGTTTGAGGGAGAGGAGAGATGGGACAGGCCAGCCAGATGGGACGGAGGAAAGCCAAGCACCCTTCTCAGGAGGCCTTTGAGGTGTTTCAGCCCAGGACCATATGCGGCGAAGCCTCAGCCTGGAGCACATGACCCGTCAGGCGTCACTCACAAACCACAAGATAGGAGATAAAATAATTCAGAACTAGGAACAGTAAAGCCCAAACCAAGAACTCTCTGGAGCACTGATCACAGCTCTGACTATAATGAACATGTACTGGCATTTCTTGCACACCTACCAAGATGAGGGGGGCCATTTTGGCTTACACCACAAGTTTCACACCTAGAGCCTTTATGAGCTTCTGGTCCCAGTGCTGGTTTCATGACCTCAAAGCAAGTAAAGCTTTGAGCTGGGGCAGACTTTTCACCAGCAAGATTATCTGATGAAGAAGTAGCCTATGGATCTGAGACTCTTGCTGCTGGGGAGGCTGGGATACAGAGAGCTGGGGAAGCCAGGAGGCCCGTGACCTTGAGATACTGGTGCACTTAAAGACTTAAAGAAGGAAATATCAGGGAAGGAGATCAAAGCCAAGCTAGGAGATCTCACAGCCAGCTAAGAGCATGGCTACTCCTATGTAAACTCAGTAGGCTACATCTAGGAGTGCAGGTCCTTCCCATCCTGCACCTGAAATGACTGTGGCTTCCACCTCTGCAAAACAAACCCTTCATAGACTCAGTGGGGCTCCATCACTTCGCCATGAGCTCCCTGGTTCTGATGTCTTCTTGCTCCCATTATCCTGCCTCTCCCTCTTGGGAATCTCTAGGTCAAGGCTTTCCCGGGAAGGCTCGGGTGGTGAGGGGAGAGTCTTTGAGGCAGAGGCTAAGGATGGGAGGAAGAGAGCAGAGCAGGGACTGTCAGCAAAGGGTGTCGAGCTTGGCCAGCATTTCCTGCAGGCTTAGTTTCCCCTACACTGATGCTAGAGCAGGGACTGGGCGAGACTGATGAGTGTGCTGAGGGAGGCCAGAGCGAGTCCTTCTGTAGCTGTCAGTTTGTTTTCTCCTTTGCTATTTTATAGATCTACACAATGCATCTGGCTATTCTTGCCACTTCCCCTACCTTGTGTCCCTCCAACCTGATCAGCCCCCTGTTATTTTGAAAAGAGGGTCTCACTGTGTAGCCCAGGCTTGCCTGGAATTCAAATCCTCCTGCTCAGCCACCCCACCACCCAGTGTGCTATAATTGCAGAACTGTCCCCATGGTGGTGGGCCTACTATCTACAATATAACTGATGTGTACAGAGGAGGCGGCGGCGGCAGTAGCAGCAGCAGCAGCAGCAGCAGCAGCAGCAGCAGCAGCAGCAGCAGCAGCAGCAGCAGCAGCAGCAGGCTGGCCTTGCCTTCTCAGCTCAGACCAGCTTTATCTCCCCTCAGAGTTACCACTAGTGACAGAGGAATCATCTTAGCTTTGGAATCCGGTTTCCTGATTAGTAGGCTCCCAGGACATGGACCATTAGCCAAATGTACATCTGGCTCAGCGTTGCCTAAATGAGACCCCACTTAGCCTGCAACTTTCCAGGGCCCCTGGGCCCAACCACTTTACCTCAGCTTAAGCTGTGCTTCTGTCACAGGAGAGGCCAGAAGCTCTAGGAAGCAGGATGGTTATGCAGAGTTGGCTGTAGGCTGCAGGCTGCAGACTGGGAGCTGGGGTTAGAGGCTGCACTTAGAGCTTAGGGTTTAGGGCTCAGGGTTGAAGTCTGGGGACTGGGAGTTAGGAGCTGGGGCCACTGATGCTCCAGGCTGTAGTCCCACACATCTTGCCTTTCTCAAGTTTATACGTTCTGGGGTGTTTGGCCACAGCATCTCTCCCAAAGAGACACTTCCAACCCTTGCTAATGACTTCCCAAGTAATCTTTTTCCTCTTTCCATCCATCTTCCAGAAAACCACAAGCTCCATCCAGCAAGGGCAGCAAAGTGTGCAGCTATGAACTGATCTCTTTCGGTGAACATGTTGAACAAGAGAAGCATTCAAGGGGCGGTTCGGCGGCTTCTGGGGAGGGCTTCAGACCTAGAGAAGACTCTAGGAATTCTCTGTCTGTTCTCCCATGGCATGGGAATCCTGAAGCCCCTCTGTGCCCTATACTCTCCTGTTTCTGGGCTTTGGGAGCAGGCTCAGTTCAGTGCATAAAGGAGGCTGCTGTAGAAAAGCCTGTCTGTGCCTCGTAAACAGGCTCTCCCCCAAATGCGCAGCACTACTGGTTAGCAGGTTAGTAAAGCTCACTACCCACAATTCCGGGCCCATGGTGACTAGGTCCTGAGGTGCTCCTTTGATCCTCCAGGTTGCTTTTCATAGTGAACTCTGCCAAAGCCAGCTCGTCGTGACCCGGCTTCGATCATTTCAAAGACTGAGTCACTCCTCAGAGAGCCCCTAATTCCTCAGCCTACATACAGGACCTCCAGCTTCAGCCTTCTTTCCCTGCCTCCTCCCCCAAGAACACCCCCGCATCCCTTATAATTTCCCATCCTCGTTCCTCATATCCCAACTTCAGTGAGAATGAAGTCCAGGCCTAGTGCTACACACACGTAACCGTAGCACTCAAGAGAGTCAGGCAGGAGGGGCTCTAGCCCACAGCTAGGCTGAAGGGCCTGGTGAGACCCAATCTCAAAAAAAAACAAATAAACAAACAAAAACAAAAACAAAGAAACAGGAAAGAAAATAAGATGGACTCCATGTAGTCCCAAACCTCCTGGCTTCTCATACCTTCCTCCTCACCTCTACACCTGTTCCCTCCACCTGGTCTGTCCCCCTTTGTCTGTCCTGATCCCAGAAAAGCTTCCTTCGCCTCTGAAGTCTCCTCTCTGGCTCTGTGTCCTCTCAGAGCCCTCTTTATTTTACCCCCATCTTGTTAGAGCAGCTGGTTGACTGAACGGTAACATCCCCAAGTGAACTGGAAGATGAGCAATCAATCAAATGTGAGGCCCTTCCTGAAGCTGACTATCTAGCACTGGGTCTGACACAAAGCATTGTGGGAGTGAGTGAGTGAGTGAATGTCTGGATACCTGACCGACTGCTCTGGGGTCATGATGGCCTCATATGCCAGGCTGTGGAAGGACAGTGCAAGCCAGAAAGACACAACTGTGCTCAGATGGGTAGGTGAGGGGCAGATGAACTGTGCTGGGCTGTAGAGGCAGTGGAGGAGGCTGGGATCTCAGGGCAGCTTCCTGGAGGAAGAGCCCAGGACAGCGAGATCTAGAGATGAAGTAGGGAAGTGCTCCAAGTGGGCCTGAGCGTCAACAAGCCAGCCCGTCTCCACTGAACTAGAAACCCAGCGTGGTTGAAGGAGAAAGGGAGAAATGCCTAGAACGTCTGAGGTGATCTCAGTGTCTCAGGCCTTAGCAATAGTCTGATGGTCTCTTTTTACTGTCCTTCATGGTAGCTGCCCAAGGATGTTTAATCCTTGTGGTAACAGAGCCCTCACTAACCCTGGGACATGATAACAGTGGGGAGGAGGGACGGTCATGCATGCCAAGGTGGGGGCATTCATTCCCCTCCATTCTGCAGGTAGCAGTGACTCGGGTTCCACTGTCACAGCAGCACAGTGTCACTGCACTTCTATTTTAGGAGTGTCACTGTAGTGCAGAATGAAGACAGTAAACTGATTGCATGACCCAGACTTTTTCCTCTGCCCCAAACCTCTACAAAGGACATAAATTACTTCCGCATGGTTCTCCAGCAGCAATGGAAAATAAGAAGGAATGTCCTCTGAAAGCCCAACTGCTAAGTACACACCAAACACACACACACACACACACACATACACACCACACACACACACCACACACATACACATACCACACCACACACACACATACCACACCACACACACACACCATACCACACACACCACACACACACCACACACATACACACACACACACATACACACACACACCACACACACACACATACACACACCACACACACACACATACCACACCACACACATACATACACACACCACACACACACCACACACACACCACACCACACCACATACACCACACACACACACACACCACACACATACAAACACACACCACACACACACACCATACCACACACACCACACACACACCACACACATACATACACACACCACACACACCACACACATACCACACACATACATACACACCACACCACATACACCACACACACACACATACATACACACACCACACACACACACCACACACACACACCACACATACACACCACACACACACACCACACATACACACACACATACCACAAACACACCACACCACACACACCACACCACACCCATACACACACACATACCACACAAACATATATACACACCACACACACACACACCACACAAACACATACCACACAAACACACACCACACAAACACACACCACACACACCACACACACACACCAAACATACACACCACACACACCACACCACACCCATACACACACACATACCACACAAACATATATACACACCACACACACACCACACCACACAAACACACACCACACAAACACACACACACACCACACACACACACCAAACATACACACCACACACACACACCACACCCATACACACACACACATACCACACAAACATATATACACACCACACCACACACATACATACACACACCACACAAACACACCACACACACACATCACACATACACACCACACACACACACCATACCCATACACACACACATACCACACAAACATATAACACACCACACCACACACACCACACACACACACACACCACACACACACACACCACACACCACACACACACCACACACACACCACACACACACACAGCACACACACACACACACACACACACACAGACCACACACATGAAGTAAAAGGCAGAGCGTTCTGAAGGATGGAGCTAGGGATAGCTACAGAATCAGCAGGGCCTTGGAAGAAATGGAAGCTTAGAACCCCTTATTCAAAATCATCAAGGATTTCAAGATGGCGACAGCGGAACGTAACATGGACTGTGCACCCTTCTCAGTATGGAGCCTCAAGTGACTACAAAGGCCAAATGCCCAGAAGTCCAGCTCAGGAGAAAAGAGGGCCAGAGCTGAGCTCTGCAGTGGAAGAACTGAGGCATGTGGAGGAAGCTTGAAGAACACAGCAGGCTCCAGAGGAAGCACCAGAGCCAGGGAAATCTGCAAGAAGTTGGACATCTGCAGTGGATGAGCCACAAGCCTTCCCTGACCCTTGCGTGTGCCAAGCAAAGACAGCCCGCCCCATGTGTGAGGAGAAGATGAACAAGTGAGGTATGGGACACTCTGAGAAGCTGGAAACAGGCAGGCGGAAGAAATTGGGAGCTGAGCTACCCCGTAGCATTTCCTAGCTCTCCCTAATAATCACATGACAGCAGGTTGTGCTGGATAGACAGATTCCATCACTCGGAGCTCTGCTAACAGGCAGCTACAAACAGAGTGGAACACAAACCCAAATATTGCTAAACATGAAAGGAGAGCCAAAGCTGTGCAAGAAAGATATCAAACTCCATGACTGAAACAAGGCGGGGAGAGGGAAATGGTGCATCCCCTAGAACCAGCTCAGCATCATAAGCCTTAATCACTCTTAAGTTTGAACAAGCAGCAGGGTCCCTTAGAGGACTAGTTAAAACAGCTCCTAAGCTCTTCCAGAATTTGGCTGGCTGTGTCTGGCTCGGTGGGACTCCCTCCCTCACATTTCTGACAAGTCCCCAAGTGATGCTAATGCTGTTGGCCCAGGGACAACTCTTTGGAAACCATGTATCTAGATGCAGAGACATAAATCAGGGAGTGAGCAGCTGGGGAGCAGTGCTTTCTGCAAAGACAGAGGCAGAGAAGTTGATCGGGATACCTAGGCACTGACTGCTTCTTTGCCGTCCACAATGATATGATTGTTTAGGAATGAAAAGAGCTCTGAGCACAGGTGAGTCTTAGGGGATATCTCAAAGACTATCAGGATTAATGATTCTGGAAGATTTGAACCCTGAGCATGAGAGGCTAGCAATATGGCAGAAGCGGTCAAGGAACTCAGAGATCACGAGGTGTGTACAAATCAAATATACCAGAGAAACAGAACCAGGGGTGGAAAACCCCATCAGCATCTCAATAGAGGAGCCCAACGCCTACAAATGGTGATAATCTCCAACAATCCAGGGATTCGAGGGACCTCCATTTCAACCAGACAAAGGACACCTTCAAAAAACCCAAAACTGAGGCTAATGAGATGGCTTACCAGTTAAGAACACTGGCTGTGGGGTTGGGGATTTAGCTCAGTGGTAGAGCGCTTGCCTAACAAGTGCAAGGCCCTGGGTTCAGTCCCCAGCTCCAAAAAAAAAAAAAAAGAAGAAGAACACTGGCTGCTCTTGCAGAGGACCTGGGCTCAATTCCCAGCACCCACATACCCAGTCACAGTTCCCCTCATTTGACCTTTGCAGGCAACCAGGCACAAATGTGGGATAAAGACATACACGCAGTAAAGCACTCGTTCACATAAGAATAAATAAATCAAAAATACTGCAATAAACATATGTAATGATGAGACTGAAAACGTCCCCAAGTGATGAGGAATAGGACAAGAAGACCCTGTTCTTCCTGTTTTATTGAACATTATTCTCAAGGACCTAGTCAGGGAAACTAGGCAACAAGGAGAAATAAAATGTAATCAGTCTGGAAAGAAAGATGCAAAACCTACCTCTATTTGGAGGTGACAGGATCCTATGTCCAGAAAATACTAAGAAATACCTCTGCTCTTACACACACTCTTACAAACACACATGCCCACATGCATATAGATCAGAATGCGTCTATCAGAATGTCAAGACATTCGATCAATGTACAAGGTCAGTGGCATTGCTACATACTTAAAACAAAAATCTGAAAATGAAATTAAGGAACAATTCCACTTACAATAGAAGAAAATACTTAGAAGCAAATTTAATAATACAAGTGTTTGGGCTTGTTTATTAAAAACCATAAAACATCATTGAAAGAAATTAAAGAAGAGGGAGCTAGAGTGATGGCTCAGTAGGTAAGAGCCCTTGCTGTGCAAGCAAAAGGACCTGATTTGAAATCCTGTAAAAACCCATGTAAAAACCAGTGGGCAGCATGTGCTTGTACCCCATTGCTGCAGGAGGCAGACACAGGAGGAATCTGGACTTGCTGACCATCCCAGTTCCAGATTCAGTGAGAGACCCTGTCCCAGGGGAACAGAGGAGAATGACAGAACACCTGACACCCTCCATCAGCCTCTGTGCACATACATGGACATATACCACACTCTCACATGTACATGCACATGCACACATGCACGTGCACGCATTAGCTTTAAAGAGAGAAATAAAGAAGACTTGGGTAAATATAAGGACATTCCATAAGAATGGCTTAGGACTGATGATGGTGTGAAGGTAAGACTCCAGGCTGATCTCCAGATTCAACACAGTCCCAGCTGGCCCGCTTGCAGAAATGAGCAACCTCACCCTAAATTTCATGTACAAATAGAGACTAGCCAGAGCAATCTTGCAGAAGAAAAAGTTGCATATATTTATATATATGCAGAGTAAAATGGAACATCTAGATTTAAATCCATATGCCTACCACCAGCTAATTTGGACGAGGATGCCCAAGCAATTCAAGATGGAGGAAAGTCGTTTCAGTACACAGTTCTGGGACAGCTAGTCACCTATGTGCAAAGCAATGTGGCTGGAGAGACAGCTTGGTGGTTAAGAGCACTTTCTGTTCTTACAGAGGACCTGAGTTTGGATGCCAACACTTATGCCAGACAGGTCACAAGAACCTGTAATTTCACCTCAAGGAGATCTGATGCCTCTAGCCTCCTTCATATAGAGACACATATAAGACTTCAGTTAAGAATAAAGTTGAGGGGTTGGGGATTTAGCTCAGTGGTAGAGCGCTTGCCTAGCAAGCGCAAGGCCCTGGGTTCGGTCCCCAGTTCCAAAAAAAAAAAAAAAAAAAGAACCAAAAAAAAGAATAAAGTTGAATCCCTATGCCATATCATACACAAAAATTTCCAAGTACATTGATTTAAAAAAAAAAAGCTAAGCACAAGAGCTAAAACTATAAAATACTTAAAACATATAAATCTTCATGCTCTTGGGTTAAGTAATGGTTTCTTGGATATAAAACCAAAAGCATAGACAATGAAAATGGCTTAGCTGGACTTCAAGAAAAATTTTAAATGTCTGTGTATCAAAAGACACCATTGGAGAAAGGGAACAACAACTGGTAGGATGGGAAAATATTTGTAACTCGTGTATCTGGAAAGATTCCAGTGCTGGGGGTACAGCGAGAGTGAGAGAGCTTAACAGCATAAAGACAGCCGGGGGGCAAAGGATTTGAATAGAAAGTGCTCCAAAAGGAAAAGCAAGTGACCAATAAACACATGTCAAGATGCCCACATAGCTAGTCATTAGGGAAGTGAAAATTCAAAGTACTCATGAGGAAGCTCTAACCTAAAAGGCAGGGGACATGAGCATCAAGCAGACCAGAGGTAATGTGAAACACAACGGGTGCTGCTTTGGAAGACTCTGGCAGTTCTTCAAAAGGTTAAACAAAATGTACAAAAATTCTAACTCTTGGGGGGGGGGGAAGTGAGCAAGATATAAAGTGAGTAAGTAAAAAAATAAAAATAAATTAATTTTAAAAAATTCTAAGTCGGGCTGGAGAGATGGCTCAGTGGTTAAGAGCATTGACTGCTCTTCCAGAGGTCCTGAGTTCAAATCCCAGCAACCACATGGTGGCTCACAGCCATCTGTAATGGGATCCGATGCCTTCTTCTGGTGTGTCTGAAGACAGCTACAGTGTACTCATATAAATAAATAAATCTTTTAAAAAAAAATTCTAAGTCTAGGTATGCATGAAGATAGTTGACCGTGCACGTGCATGCACACACACACACACACACAGAGAGAGAGAGAGAGAGAGAGAGAGAGAGAGAGAGAGAGAGAGAGAAACAGTTATTTACAATAGCCAAAAAGTGGGAACCATTTCAATGGCCATCAGCCGATCAATGGATAAACAGAATATGGCGTATCTGCACCACAGAGTAACATAACAGCCATAAGCATTGATTAGGCAACGTTCAGAAACATCGCAAAGGGAAGCAGACAGACAAAATGGGCCACATCTGCTGGATTCCACTGACAGGACTCATAGTGATTACTGATCCGGATGGTGTTTCTTTGGAGGACAATGTTCTGGAACGACATAGCAGTGATGGCTATGACCAGACGTCTGGAAGTCACTGGGATGTACCCTTTGAAAGAGTGAATTCTGTGGCATATGAATTATACCTCTATTTAAAAATAGAACTTGGCAGGCGATAGTTTGCTTGGACAGTGTTGACAGCAGCTCCACGTTCTTAGATAATGGAATCAGATAGCCGCTGCCCTGTGCTGTGATCTCACTTTCAATCCTTGGCTAATTAATCCTGCCTTAAGTGTGTGGTCTGTTCTCACCCAGCTCCAATCAACAGAAAACTCTGAGATATAATAGAGCAGGCAAAAGGGAACTTCAGAACGCATAGAAGGAACCCGTGCAGGGGTGGGGATTTAGCTCAGTGGTAGAGCGCTTGCCTAGGAAGCGCAAGGCCCTGGGTTCGGTACCCAGCTCTGAAAAAAAGAACCAAAAAAAAAAAAAAAAAAAAAAGAAGGAACCCGTGCTCAATATGAGTCAATGCCAGGGTGTTAGGCAACAAAACAGACGAGAGCAGAAGAGAGTGGAAAGACGCTTGCTGAAAGGAAAACCAGCTCCATAGATGCCGACCCACGAGACAGAAAGTGCCGAGGAGAAGAGAAGGGACACCCTGTTGTTTAGAGCTGAGGAAAAAGTGCCCAGAAACCAAACAGAACCAAGAAATAAGAGTACAGACAATTTACACAATGGAGTACTACTCAGCTATTAAAAACGATGACTTCATGAAATTCTTAGGCAAATGGATGGAACTAGAAAATATCATGCAGAGTGAGTTAGCCCAGTCACAAAAGAACACACATGGTCTGCACTCATTGATAAGTATTAGCCCCAAAACTCAGAATACCCAAGAAACAATTCACAAACCACATGAAGCTCAAGAAGAAGGAAGACCAAAGTGTGGATGCTTTAAACCTTCTTAGAAGGGGGAACAAAAATACTCACAAGAGGAAACATGGAGACAAAGTGTGGAGCAGATACTGAAAGGCCATCCAGAGACTGCCCCACCTGGAGCTGCCTCCCATAGACAGCCATCAAACCCAGACAATATTGTGGATGCCAAGAAGTGCATGCTGGCAGGAGCCTGATTCAGCTGTCTCCTGAGAGGCTCTGCCAGGGCATGACAAATACAGAGGCGGATGCTCGCAGCCAACCATTGAACTGTGAACGGGGTCACCGATGAAGGAGTTAGAGAAAGGACTGAAGGAGCTGAAGGGGTTTGCAACCCCGTAGGAAGAACAACAGTATCAACCAATCAGACCTCCCAGAGCTCCCAGGAACTAAACCACCAACCAAAGAGTACACAGGAATGGATCTATGGCTCCATCCGCATATGTAGCAGAGGATGGCCTTGTCAGGCATCAATGGGAGGAGAAGCCCTTGGTCCTGTCAAGGCTCGATATCCCAGTATAGGGGAATGTCAGGGCAGGGAGGTGGGAGAGTGGTGAGGGAACACTGTCATAGAAGCAGGGGGATAGGATAGAGGATTGGGGGGGGGGAGGGGGCAGGAAATGGGATAACATTTTAAATGTAAATAAAAATGCAATTGAAATAAAAAGAATGCAGGCAAGTTAGCTAGGTATAGTGGTGCACCGGGGAGGCATAGGCAGGCAGGTCCATGAGTTCAAGGCCAGCCTGGTTTATATAATGCGTTTCAGGAAAGCCAGAGCTGCATAGTGAGGCCCTGTCTCTGAAAAGGGAGGTGGATATAAGGACAAGTTGAAACGCTGCTACAAAAATCCTTGCATCTGTCTAGCGTAAGCACTGGAAAGACAAACAGGAAAATGTGCTTGAACTGAAGGAACAATGAAGAGGAAATTTCCCAGCAAGGATGAGTGCATCCGGGTACCAGGGAATCTGTCAGAAACAGAGTGGGCTAAGCATAAAGAGGAGACACCGGAGTATTTACAGCCTTAGGACAGAACTCCAGGCAGTCCACATAGGAATAAGGATTACACTGACCTCCAACCGCTCAGCAGAGATACTGCACACCAAGAAAGCCACTGACAAGGATCTCGTGGATGTAAGAGGTTGCATTCAAAGGCTAAACAAAGGTTTAGAAGCACAAGGAGTTGTTGAACAAGCCAGATGTCTCGGGGCCAAACTGCTTGCTACCAAGCCTGACGACTTGTGTTCGGTCCCCAGAAGTCACAAGGTGGAAGGAAAAAAAACAGACTCTGAGAGAGTGTATCCCGGTCTACACATATAAACACACACAAATAACTGTTAAAAATGTAAAGTTTTAGAAATACAGAAGAGGGGGTAAGAAATTTAGTTATGTCAATCAAAGACATTTGAAAATTGAAAGGAGAAACTGTACTGATTGATTTGTTTGACATAATAGATGGAGAAACCAGAACCTACAAACAGAGGAAGTTTATCTTTAAAAACACGTACAGAAACCCGGCACTAGGGAGGCAGAGGCAGATGGGTTTCTGTGAGATCAAGGCCAGTCTGCTCTACATAGCAATTTCCAGGACAACCAGAGCTACACAGAGACACCCTGTATGTAATATTCAGAGAGGGGAAATACATGTTAAAGAAGAAAAACCTTCAAAGGAATAATACTTAAAATTCAAACATTTTAATCACAGGATACTAAAAACCATAGTGAAAATAACCTATTCACCAAGACTTTCTTATAAAGGGTGCTGAATACTCATAGATCAAGAGGAGGAAGATGGAGACTTTGAACTCCTTCGGCATAACTGAGGGAAGAGATTCCTTACTCAGGCTGCTGAGATGGCCCAGTGGGCAGGACACGTTTTGTCGTGATTGAAACTTGTACAATTTGGGGGGTCCCTTTAAGAAAAAAAAATCATCAAAAGTTTGATAGTTGCGAAATTACTCTCCCATTGAAAAAAACGATCCCTCTGGAGCCTCAGAAAGGGCCAGTGAGTGTCCTCTCTAATTACATCATCGGGAGAGTAAGAGGGAGATGTCCTGAAACAAAAGCGACGTTGATTTATGTAAATTAAATAGGAAAAGGAGTGACTGTGGAGCTTTATTAAAAATAAAACTAAGGGGGTTGGGGATTTAGCTCAGTGGTAGAGCACTTGCCTAGCAAGCGCAAGGCCCTGGGTTCAGTCCTCAGCTCCGAAAAAATAAATAAATAAATAAAACTAAGAACCCTTTTTTTAAAAAAATCAAAATTGGTAAGTCTTTGGCAAAAAGGCTTCAAAATGACACAGAGGGATGGGTGCCTGACAAAGGAAACAGGCAAGGACATGATTTATATTTTTAGAAAGTTTTTTTTCACCGATGAACATTTCTGAAACCATAAGCCTCATACATGCCATGTTTTTGTTGTGAATTGCGATTTTGGCGGTAAACATGAATCACTGAGACTGGAGAGATGGCTTAGTGATTAAGGGCATGTGTCGCTCTTCCAGAGGTCATGAATTCAGTTCCCGGCACCCACATGGCAGCTGCTGGCCACCTGTAACTCCGGTTCCAGGTTATCCGATGTCCTCTTCTGGCCTCTATAGGCACCTGCATGCATGTGCCACACATAAATTCACATAGGCACATAGATAGATAAATAAAGATAAATAAAAAACCTCTTTTAAACTGGGTTACCCTACCATGGAGCTGGGAGTAAATATGGAGGCAAACGCTAAGACAGCCAAGTGGTGCAATTTAAAGAGAAAAATAGGTTACATAAATACTGGCAAGCGTGTAACTGCTAAGATTTTTAAATGATATGGCATATTGAAAAACCCAAAAGAGTCAGCTGACAAACTGTTGGTGCTGGTGCAAGCTTTCGAAGAAGCAAGATCTCAAATACACAGCTGTGATGGTTAATTCTGATTGTCAATTCTACTGCACTACAAAGTCTAGGCCATTAGAGAGGCACAGTTTTGGATCTGCTCAGGGTCTCTTTGAAGGGTTTCTTTAAAAGGATTAACTGAGGAAGAAGGCCCACCCCAACTGTGGCCAACACTATTCCATGGGCTGGGCTTCCAGACAAAATGAACAGGATTAGGAGAGGCTGGGGTGATGGCTCAGCAAAGCACTCACTCGCCGTGCAAGTGGGAGGACCTGGGTTCAGGTCCTCAACACTCACATAAATGTAGGTGGGTACAGCAGCCTGTACTAACAGCCCCCGGCAAGCTAGCGAGCCGGACTAAACAAATGAGTGTATACTTCGAGAACCCCTGCTTCAATATATGAAGCAGAAAATAACTGGGGAAGACACTGAAAGTCAAACTCTGGTCTCTCACACACATATGTGCATGCACACATGTAAGCATGCAGACCACACATGCACATACATATACACCTGTTTTGGTTTGGTTTGGTTTGGTTTGGTTTGGTTCTTTAAAAAGGAAAGGAAAAGAAAAAGTCAGCAGAATCCAGGCATGTTCATTTCTCTGCTTCTTGATTCAGGGAGATGTGGTCCCTTCTCAGACATGATAGATTGTATCACCTGACCCAAAAAAAAAAAAATCGATCTTTCCTCCTTTAGGTTGCCTCCTGTCGGGTAATGGGTCACAGTCGTGAGAAAAGTAACTACTCAATAACAGAAAATGAGCTATGTCTAGAATCTGTAAAGGCTTCCTTATAAGTAAAAGCAAAGGGCAAACATTCCAATAAAAGATGAGAAAAAAATGTGTTTAAGAAAATCAGGCAGAGGCAGAGGCAGAGGCAGAGGCAGGCAGACTCTGTGAGTTCAAGTCCACCCTAGTCTATATAGCAAGTTCTAGGATAGCCCCGATCACATAAAGAGACCCTGTTTAAACACACACACACACACACACACACACACACACACGAACACACTAATAATAAACAACCAACAACAATTCAGAAGAGTGGCTAGTAGCACTAGAGAGTGGACCCAGCAGTTCAGAGTGCACACCAATCTTGCAGAAAACCTGAGTTTGGTTCCCAGCCCCCATGTCAAGAAGCTTACAACCACCTGTATCTCTAGCGCCAGGGGATCTGATGCCCTCTTCTGGCCTCTGTGGGTACCTGCACTCACATGCGTGTAGTCACACAGAGACATGCACAGGGGCATAATCTTAAAGTTTAAGCATTCCTTTAATCATGAAATATGTCGATGTCTATTGCAACAGAATGTGTATGCAAGTGACAGTGCGTCTATCATGCAATGGTGCGAGTTAGAACGGGATGAATCTGCTTCCTGTGTGAAAAGTTCTTCCAGACTACTGTTAAGTTTTTGAAAACATGATCTGCAATGCTAATGTCTAATCTGAGCCATTGAACTGTGCACACTGGAAAGTGGTTCAGTGAGGTCTGCAGTGGGAGGGACTGGGAAGGAAGACTTTGGCTTTGTTTTTATTGTTTGAGTGTCCTTTCAACCAGACTCTATCAAGGAAGAAGGTGGATATTTGTACTCTAGCATTCACAGTCGCATTAGTCACAATAGGTGGAAAGCGGAAACAACCTGGATGCCCATCAACAGATGAGTGGATGAACATAATGCGGCATTCAATGGAAAGTTACTCAGCCACGGATGGGATAAAGTCCCCATCCGTGCTCCAACACGGGTGGATCTCAAAAACATTATGCTAATGAAAAACCCAGACACAAAGGGACAAACGCTGCATGAGGCGACTGCTCTGGAGAAGGAAACGGCCTGCGCTTGTCAGGGGCTGGGGGTTGGGAATTGGTGCTCACTGCGGTGTGTCAGTTTGGAATGGTAACAAAGTTCCTAAGATGCGTGGTGACAGCCAGACAGCCGTGTGACCTGGCGCTGTTGACTCAGACACTTGACGTATTTTTAAAAAGTATATTTAGGTCACGTGGCTTTTATTACAGTAAGAATTACTACGTTAAAACAGGACAAGTTATGGTCAAATAATAACTAAAGGGCACAGGGCTAACGCCGAAGGGTGGTTTTGAGCGGAATACATATCGACCGGTTGGCGACTGTACAGCCAGGCCTGAGATGAAGATTAGTGACTGATAAAGGACACCCAGGGGTGCCCAGGAAAAGAAGACAACAGCTGCACAGAGCAGACCTGGGATCCCATGGCTGGAGGGTCCAGCCCAAGGACTGGGTACAAATTGCCAACTCCAGACTTGACCCCAGTCTGTGGATAATGAGGAGCTAAAGGATGTGACATCCATAAAGGAATACTCATATATATATATGCATATGCACCCAAACACACACATGTTCAAACACTTAAAACACACATACATATAAACACACACACATACAAACACTTAAATACACATTGCATATACACAAATGTACATGGCATAAACCTAGACACAAACATACACATGTGCAATTAAGCACATATACCAACATGCATACACGCAAACTCACATACACGTACATGCACACTCAGACACCATTCCTTTGGGGCAGCAGCCAAAGAAACATTCACAGACAGTGAGAAAGAAAAAGTCACCCATGAGTAACTAACACCCTAAGCCTGTGACACATATGGGTGTGGGGGGTCTGAGTGTGCACTACCCATGGGGAATAGAAACTGTGAACTGTAAATTCAGCAAAGGAATATTCTGGGTGAGTGAAACCCTCCAGTTCAGAGAAAGAAAAACAAGACCACACCTTTGGGAGGCAGAGGCAGGAGGATCTTTGTGAGTTCAAGCCAGCCTGTTCTACATAATGTGCTCTAGGACAGCCAGGGCTACAAAAAGAGACCCTGTCTCAAAAACACACAAAAGCAAACAAACAAATAAAAAGGAAGGAAAGGAGGAAGGGAGTGAGGGAGGGAGGGAGGGAAGGAAGGAAAGGAGGAAGGGAATGAGGGAGGGAAGGAAGGAAGGAAGGACGGACGGACTATGGCCCAGGAGCATGTGCACACTGGTGCACTCTCCTCAGTTAGTGCCTCAAGGACTGGATATCCGGATGACTGGGAAAAGCCTGTGTAGTGTAACAGAAATAGTGATGGACGGACAAGATGAAATGCAGAAGAGAAGTCAAGGGGCAGAGGGAAGTCAACTGCACTCTGAAGCTGAAGAGCATGAGAGGTCTTTGAGTCGTCCAGACAGGGTGCTACCAACAACCCCAAGTCTGGAGCTCCGAAGAGGTCTTAGCTGGAGGTAAGGTGAGCCAGCCAAGGCACTAGCATGGGATGAGGTGTGAGAAGGGTAGAAAGCCTGAAGCCGGCAGACGCATCAGCTTGTTTAGATCATCAGTTCTTTTCCAGCGAGTGCACTCAGAAATCCTTCTGGAATCGTCAGAGCCTCCACCTTCAACCCTTTGCTGAGTCTGCCTCACTTCAGAGCATCCTGCCACTGTGCTGCAGGCCCCAAGGATGAAGATGTAATCTTGTCCATCTTCGTTCCCCTGCATCTAACACCAGGCTAGGTTTGTGCGGAGGCCCCACAATTGCTATCTGAAGGGACATTTCACATGTATGTCCCTTCAGGTTACGGCAACTCACACTGTGAATCCACAGGAAAGTGGGAGGCAGAAGTGCAGCTGGCTTGCCCGTCTGAGTTCCCTCTTCCATCCCTGCTCCCTGCTGCACATTCTGCACTGGGAACTATGGCACCAGCCCTTGCAATCAGACCACTCACTTCCCTGACTTGATCCTGCACCCCCACAAGGCGTTTGCTATGCTTATACAAGATTGTTCACTCCACCGCTCAAGACGACCTGTGACTGGGTACATTTTTGCAAGTATTATTTCATAATGCTCACACCCTTAATACTTGTACCCACACTGCAGCTGAAGAAACCCAGAGAGCTGCTGAAATACAGCAGGACCCAGGCTCCTGTCCAGACTTTAGACTCTGAGGCTCTGCCTGTCCAATGGACCTTCCTTCTGTTTCCTTAACACCCTTCCCAGCACCCCCCACCATACCACCCTCACAGTTCACCCTGCCTCTCCCTCACCCCTGCTGAGCTCACACTGGGTCTGAGTCACACAAGCCTTAGCAGATAGGTGGGGGTGGGAGTGAGGAGGGAAGGCCAACTGAGCGGTGACTACAAACCTGGCTTTGTCTTTTTTTGTGGCTACCAGCCATGTTTGGAGAGAAGGATCCAGAATTCGACCCATTCTTGACCCCTTCTGAGCTCCTGGGGTGTGAAGCAAAGACCAGACTGAGGGGCCATCTGCAAATATGTGGCTGGAGCACTATCTCCCAGATCTCAAGTCAAGCTAGTAGGACCCAGTCTTTAAACATTCCCTAGACTGCTGTCACATTCAAGGAAGGGGACAGTCTGCATCTGGCCACGAAGGCCAATGTAGAGATGCTGTCCTAGACTGGAATGACCTTAAATAAGACTCAGACCCAGTTTCTCGTAGTTTCTTCATTCATAAAGTGAAAACAACAGCTTAGCCTTACCCATCTCTCAGGATGGGTTCTTCTGCATGAGACAAGCTCTGGCCCAAAAGTGAAGGGACGTAGGATAAGAAAAGGATTGGGTGCTTGGGCAAAGTGACCATTTTCTTGAGCTGGGTCAACACCGCCTCCACTAGACAGCTCCTGATAGGATGGCTATAGCCACTAAGCCTCTCTGGCCCAGACTAAAACTGTCTGGTGTCAAGGCCAAGAAAAGATAGAAAAAGAAAATGAGTGCTGTGGATTGGGTGTGCTAGGTGCTTAGTCCCCAGCGTCATAGCATGGAGACAGTGGAACCTCCGAAAGATGAAGCCTGGTAGGAAGTCACTGGGCTATAACTGCCTTAGGAAGGGATTTGTGAGGTCTTAGGAATGGGTTAGTTCCTGGGAGCCTATCTTCATCTAAATGATCTCAGTCCCATAGACCTGGAACTTGTCAGTTTGGCCTAGATTGCCCTTAATTACCCTTGCTTCGGAATGCCACTTGATGAACAAGGGAAGTATCCTGTGGACATGCCCTGGAGTTGTTCTGCCACACATACACATGCCATGCAACTCCATAGACCGCCCTCCACCTCCACCCTCTGCCACCCAGAGAGTTCCTGTAGGTCCCAGATACAATGGGCAGGTCCAGCCCCACCCTGCAACACTCGTGCACAGCCAGGGCTTGGGAGAGGCAGACTCACCTTGATGCTCATCCAGCTTCCCCATGGTCTCAATCTGCTCCACCAGGTCATTGGAGCTCCACTGGCTCATTCCAATAAGGATGGCATTCTTTCCTTCAGCCACCTCCTCTGTGGGAGGAGGAGAGACGGGTGTTAGCAGATAGGCTACTTAGGTAGCACTAACCAGAGCTGGTGTCTGAGGGGGTACGCATTTCACCCATACGTTGAAATAGACTTCAACTTTTTTTTTGCAGTGCTAGAGACGGAACCCAGGACCTTTGACACTCCAGACAAGTGCTCTACCGTTGAGCACTTCCTCCACCCGAGACTTTAACTACTGAAAGTTACTTCAGTAGCAGGACTAAACTATTGAGGAATTCGTCATTGCAATAAGGGCTTGACGCTGTGACTCACCTACATGCTAGAAGGAGAAAGCGAAAAGGAGGCTGTCATCCAATGCTAACATTGGAACTAGCATTTCTTGGAAAGAAAGGACCAAAACCTAAGCCTCATTATTTGCCCATAATTTTCCTTTAGGAATGTGACTGGACTTCTATGAACCTCCATTTTCCCAACAGCAAAATGAGGCAGGCAGTTTCCAACTCAGAGTTCTGGGAAGGATCAACTGAGATGAAGTGTGTCAGAGCCTCAGGGTACAGAAGGGGCCCAGAGATAAGAGCCACTGGGCTCAGTTTTTCTCCAGACAAGTAATTCACCAGCAGGGCGTAGGCTGGTTGGAGCCGGATGGATGCAGAAGCAGTTCTGAAGTAAGCATAGAGAACTCCGTCTGATTCTAAGCCGTCTAAGCTGAATGGAGTCCTTAGTTTTCATCTCAACTACAGGAGAATGCCTCTATTCCCTGCTCAACAACCCCTATCCCTGACTCCATCCTTAATGATTATTCTAGGAAGCATTGGTGGGGCCACACCCCCTGACCACACTGCACACAAGCCTCTGGGTCCCCTGTCTCCAACACCACACATGTGACACAGTCGCTCATCCTGAGGAGGAATGTTTCTGTAATAGCACACTTGTGGGAGTGGACGTGCTTCTCACTCCACCTTCCACCTCAAGATGAGCCCTCTTAGTGAAGAGCTTTGAGTCTTCCTTGACATCGCAGACAGCAAGGATGTCGAGGAGAATCCCCAAGTTCAGGATAATGAATAATAAAGGCTGGTACCTGCCTCTCTGGCAGAGGGTTTCTCCAGCAACCAATATGGTGGACCAAAATCTCTGGGAGCTGTCCAGCGCTCTGACTCACACCTGGGCTCAGTAATGCAGATCCCATCTCTGACAATGCCTCCTGCCTTATTGTGTTATTTATTGGATTGATTTAACCGTCCTTATAAAACTTTTACAAGTGAGATTGGTATATGTGATGTACAAATACTAATTCATAAGCCAGGGGCAGCAGTGCACTTCTGCAATCCCTGCACTCGGGAGGTGGAGGCAGAAGATCTAAACTTCAAGGCCGCGTTGGTTACAGAGTGAACGTAAGACCAACCTGGGCTACAGAAGACCCTCCCTCAAACCATATAAAGAAACAAACGCTAATTCCATTTTCATAAAAATGGGACAAACGATGGGGCTAGGGGTGGCTCTGTCAGCAAAATACTGCCGTACAGGTGTAGATGCCTGTGTTTGGATTCCTAGGACCCACAAAAGAGATGAATAGCATCACATGCTTGTAGCCCCAGTGCTGGGAGTTGTGGGACAGAGACAGGTGGGTTTCTGAAGCTGTTTAACCAGACAGCCTCGCCAAATGGAGTTTCAGGTATAGTGAGAGATCCTGTCACAAAAAGTAAAGATGAGGAGTTATCACAGAAGATACCCAACATCAACCTCTGACCTCCATGTGCACACATATGAACAAACCCACAATAACAAGTATATACACGCCACAAAACCACACAACATCACACACACACACACACACACACACACACACACACACGTACCCGCACACCAAGGAACAATGATTACTATCTTTATTTTATAAACAGGGAAACCGAGGCAAGCAGTAGTTGAAAACTCCTTGCTCAAAAGTTCTGCCAGCAAACAGGATTCTGAGCACTGGGTAAGCTCAGATATCCTGAAGCCCGCTATTGTGGCTTACGTCTGTAATTGCAGCACCAGGGAGACTGTGGAGGGAGGATCATTAAGTTTGGGGCCAACCTAGGCTACACAGTGAGAAACTGTATCACAAAAGAGCAAAGAAATCCCTGACATCCTACCCTCCAATACCCTGTCCTGGATGACTTGTGTTGGCTGGTCCCACACACCTGGAAGGCTTCCTCGGTCCTCCCTCTGGGGACGAGTTCACACCTGCAAGTGGCATCCAACACTGGGCAGAGATCTGACCAGGTTCCAGCGAAGACTGTACAAGCTGTGAGCTTTGTTTTTGCATGCCCCTCCCCCCACTGCTTTTTCTGTTTTCTTGTCCCTTAAATGGCAATAAAAATGTCTGACTCTCTACATCCTCTAGCAAGCTGCCACAGGGACAAATAATATAAGTTTGAAAGAACTACACAAGCTAAAAACAGTGTGCAAAATATAAGGTGGCTTATCCTTGAGGAAACAGAATCCCAAACAGGTTAAACCCAGGCATCGGGGCACAGGCCTTAATTCTGTCTCTTGGCTCAGTTGGTTACCCAAGCAAGCAAGTATTCTTTTGGCCATTCCAACAACCACCCTGCAGCAAACAGCCTTCCAAGCACATACTGTGTGTTAAAGATGTTACCCCTGTCCCATAGGAAGCCAATGATGTGAAGGGCACCATCACAAAGAACTCCAGTGTGGGAAGAACAGAGAGTGGGGTGCAGGGTGGGCAGTAGGTGCTGCTCAGTGCAATCTAGATAGTGATTCCCACAATGCAGCAGTGTGAAGCTGTCAGAGCCCTTGGGGTCTGTAGCTCTGAGCATAGTGACTTGTAGTCTCTTCTGTGTGTGTGTGTGTGTGTGTGTGTGTGTGTTGACTTGTAGACTCCTCTCTCTCTCTCTCTCTCTCTCTCTCTGTGTGTGTGTGTGTGTGTGTGTTGACTTGTAGTCTCTTCTCTCTCTCTCTCTCTCTCTCTCTGTGTGTGTGTGTGTGTGTGTGTGTGTGTGTGTGTGTGTGTTCCTCTCTCTCTCCTGCTCCCTTTCCCTCTGCTATCTGGGATCTCTTTCTATGCTCTCCCTCTCCACTTGCTCAAGCTCACCCCTCCAAAATGCTTTGTCTCTTGCTTCTCCCTCCCTCTAGAATTCTGGCTTGTCCCCACTCTTCACACTCATCCTTCAGATCTTCATTCTGGAAACAATGGGCTTTGTCCCCTGTGAAGCACAGAGAAAACACACACGGACACACACACACACACACAAAGGATGGACACACACACACAAAGGATGGACACACACACAGAGAGAGACACACACACAAAGGAGGGGGTGCACAGCATGCAAAATGGCTCCACTTGAAATGTTTCCTAACAGAGGGGTCACAAGACACAACCCTGGCCTCACGCACTTTCTCTCCCAATAGAGCTGCCTCCGCACAGCACCCACAGCACCCCAAAGGGAGCATCTGTATGACTGCCTGGGACCCCAGAGGGAGCATCTGTATGACTGCCTGGGTGACTGGGAACATCTGTATGACTGCCTGGGACCCCAGAGGGAGCATCTGTATGACTGCCTGGGACCCCAGAGGGAGCATCTGTGTGACTGCCTGGGACCCCAGAGGGAGCATCTGTGTGACTGCCTGGGTGGTTTTGTTCCCCATGTTGAGCCCCACTCACCATCAGTACAACTCCAACCTTGACCCCACATGAGTCCGCTCTAAGCCAAAGCCTGGGAGTGTCCTGCAAGCTCGGCCTCCAGGATTATTAGGGAGCCTGTCTTTCTTCCCAGAGCTCAAGGCATTCTGTGCCCATAGACCAAATTATTTGTCACCTTTTTTAGTTGGTTGTCCAGCATCATTCACATCAGGCCCACAGAACCATCTTTCCAAGGACCTGAGTGCTTGTTGCTTGGTCCTCACCTTCACCCTGCTCTAATGTAGACCCCATCCCTTGGGCTTCTCTGAACTCAACTAATTCTCTCTCATGCTGAGAATGTTCCCCATTCCACAAATACCCAGAAACTTAAAGGCACTCCCTCTCTCACCTCCCCTAGTATGGGATGAGGGCAGGACCTCAGGGGCCCCTGTGGCTTGCATCTGTAATAGCTCCTCTGTCTAGCAATCACCACTCCTCTCCTCCTTCACCCATGGGCTAATGACTATATCCCTATTATCGTCTAGAGGGGAACTCCAGCCAGGGCTTTGAGCCGTGTCTGAGCTCAGGTGGCAGCCGGTCAATGGCACTACCGTGATGAAGACCTGGGCACTCAGACTCCACTTTATATTATGTCCTCTTGTCCCAACTTGGAGTCTTGGAGTCCATATGCTCACAGCAGGCCAACCAGGAGGGAAGATCTGGTCTAAGCCCCTAACCAGCTATGGGACATGAGTTTGCCTTAGTCTTCTATAAAATTCGGGTTGTTAATCTGAGCATCAGCTTCTCCTAGTTGCTATGGAAGACAGGAAGCACCAAAGAAAAAGAGAACAGAGATGGACAAAGAACAGAAAGTTGGCGTCCTGTGACGGGGAGGATGTCCCTTTGCTTTGTTCTTGGTCAGAATTCCCAGTGCCAGCATACCTAAATATAATCAGGCTCCAGATCCCTCCTCTTCCCAGCTTCTAGCCCTGTAAAGGCCAAGCCCAGCTTGTCCATGCATATTCGTAGGAAGAGGAGTGGGCGCTTAGAACCAGAGAGGAGAACCAAGGGGAACAAGCAATTCCTAGCCATTTTTATTTTGAACTAAATGACTTTCAATTTTTATCAGTTTGTATTGTGTAAATTTAAATCTCCTAATAAAAAATTGAGGGAAATAATGAATGAATGAATGAATGAATGAATGACCCAGTGTAACATTGTGACAGCTGTAGATGCTGCTAGGCAGTGATCACGCCCAGTTTTCTCCCGTTGTTTTTGCTCTCCTTCCCATTCTGAGACCATTGATCTGCTTCCTGTCCCTGTGGGCTGCTTGGCATTTTCTAGAGTTTTTCGTCAGGGCAGTCACTCAGTGTGCTCTGCCTCGGTCGGACTTGTTTTCTGTCAGAGTGACTTATTCTGATGTTGTCCACACTCCTGCATGCTTCAGTTCACTCCTTTCTTCTAGAATAGACTCTGCCCACCCATTCGCTCGCTGGTTTTCACTTGGGATGTTTTCAGACGGAGGCTAGCATAACTCAAACTGACATAACATTTCCCTTCATTTGAATAAACACCTAGCAATAAAAGGGTCACAGTACTGGGGGAGTGGGGGGAGCCTAGTCCCCTGTGCATGCTGGGAGACTCGACATTGAGCTACATTCCCCAACCTTCTTTAGAAACTGCCACCAATTTTCTGAAATTGTCCACTGCCCCCAAGGATTTGAAAGCACCGTGTTCTTCCCCATTGCAGCTACTTTAATGAATCATTCTAAAGGGCGTATGGTGGTATCACTGCAGTTCAAACGACTTCTTGTATTTAGATTTGTTTACTTAACTTTGTATGCATATGGCGGAGGGCACTCCTATACCACAAATCACACATGGTGGTCAAAGAACAGCTCTCAGGGGTTGGCTCTGGGCTTCTACCACCTGGTTCCCAGGATCAAACTCAGGTCATCAGGCTTGGCAGCAAGCACCCTTACCTGCTGAGCCCTCTCACCAGCCCACCTTTACTGTTGCATTCTGTTTTTAGTGTGTGCGTGTATGTACACGTGCCTGTGGAGACCAGAGGACAGCCTCGGCACCATCCTCAGGAACACCATCTCCCATTTCCTTGAGCCAGAGTCTCTCAGTGGTCAGGATCTCATCAATTAGACTACTAGCCAGTGAGCACTGAGGACGCTTCTGTGGCCCTCCCCAGTTCTGGGACTATAGCAATGCCCAGTGTCTTCATGTGAGTGCTAGGGATTGAACTCAGGTCCCTGGGCTTGCAAGGCAAGCCCTTTACCAGCTCAGCCACCCTCCCAAGCCCTCTTTGAAGCTTTTATTTGCCTTTCTTTGATGACGGATAGTATTGAGCAACTTTTCATGTGTTTGCTTGCCATCCACACATCCTCTTCAGAGAAACGTCTATTGCTTTGTGTTGTCTTTACAGCAACTCTCAATGTATGTCATTTGCTTGTGCGCTGTCTTCTCCCTCTCCACCTGCTATCCAAGCCATGGGATGGGACCTGTCTTCAATCTGCACAGTGAGGATGGGGCCCAACACTGGTTGAACAGATAATAAATGCTTGTGAAAGAAGGGATAAATGAAGTCGGATTATACCCCCTGCTCTGCTACAGTCTGCAGCCCTAAGTAAAATCCCCTGCCTCCGAGTTTCTCACCTTGTAAAATAGAATGGGGCTGGGAAGAGGCTTAGCTAGTAAAATGCTTGCTGTGTGAGCATGAAGACTTAGCTTGATCCCCAACACACACACATAAAATGCTGGGTAGTTTGTACTACCAGACCTGGGGAGATGGAGGCAAGTGGGTCCCTGGGGCTCTTTGACTAGCCTAGCTAGTCTTAGTGGTCTGTACCAGGGCAACGGAAGACCCTGTCTCCAAAATCAAAGTGGATAGCACCCGAGGAATCATACACACACACACACACACACACACACACACACACACACACACACACACACGAGATCTTGAGGGATATCTCAGCTCTTATATGATCTGGGTTTGAGGCCACCCGTTGAGGAGAAGTCTGGGATCCTGGAAGAACGAAGAGAGAAAAGAAGGAGGTGATAAAGCAAGGGAAGAGGAACAAACATGGAGCGCTGTGGAGATGGGAGCACACAGTAGGCCAAGCTCACTGAGACAGCTGAAGGAGGCTGCGACAATGGTCCTACGGATGGGAGCAGGAAGGTTCCTCAGCTGCTCACAGGGAAGACAGGCCACAGAGAGAGTTGACCTGGTGCCACCCAGAGATGCTTGCCTCCTGCAGCACGCCATCATAGCAGCCCTGATGAACTGCAGAAATATTGAAACGAAACTCTTCTGCGTATCAAAATATTGAAGCTGTGCTGTCACACTGTGGGCTAGTTGCTATGGAGAATAGCAGCCCTGGCAGCCACTCCAATCAGACACCAAGGGAAGATGGGAAATGAGCCCCCAACGGGCTGGTTTAGGGACATTACTGGGGAGAGGCTTCTCTACCCAGAGCCAAGAATGGGGAAGGCTTAAGTGGGGACAGCTCAGGGCCATTCGGGCAGGCTTCCCTAGAAATCCCCTGAACCCCAATACTTGGGAAGTATTCTCCGACTGAGGACACACAGAGCTGATAAGAAACTCAGACCCCAGAAAGGGAACACCATGCCTGAAGCCGAAGTGGAGGTCATGTTCAGACTGGTCCCTGCTGTCTTGTCCTAAGTCCACATGCTGTTCGTCATAATGTGTCTGTCCCTAAGATCATATTTACCAAGTATTGAAAACTAGCCCCATCTCAAATAAGTCAGCTCCCTAATCTTGGCTTATGTTTCAGAGTGAAACCTACAAGCCTAGAAGGCGCTAGGACCCCTTTTTCACCCAGCCTAGCTCAACATGGCTACCCTGTCTGCTCTCCTAATTCCAGATTGACAAACCTCCTGCCCCTACATCTGCCTAGTATAATCTCACGTTGGCTCCTGTGTTCTCTCTACTTGAAATACCACTCTTGGGACCCCTCTAGGTACCATTTGGATGCCCACTATCTGTCACAGTCTCCTGAGTATCACTGGTGGCTTTCTCCATATCTGTGAGGCCTGTCTTAGAAGCCACATAGATACTGTTGGCATCTGGACCAGTCTCATGTACCCTTCCCTTTCCCCTGGTGAACCACTTTCCCCACCACCACCACGTGGGTCTCCCTTCAGAGCCAGAAACATTCTTCAGTCTTTCCTAGGCTAGAGACACCATACCTGCTGCCATATCTGCCTGGAAGCCTCTTCCTTCTCCTCACCTGACAAGCTCCTACTTCTTGGCTCTGCAGAAAGGGTATCCCACCAACATCTAAGCCAGTGCCCGGGCTACATGCTCTCCCACGTCAGCTGGTACTTTGAGCTAGATGACATATGTCGCTCCCACCAGTGACTGGCTTTCCCTCTGTATCCTCTTCTGATGTTTGCTCTTGAGCCCAAACACATGCTTATGAGAGCAGCAAACGACGAACTCACTGTATTCCACGGTACCCTGAGCACCTGCACACACTAGGAGCTTTGAAAATATTTCAAAGAGTGAACCTCAGGTACTGAGCCCCCATTCCCACCCACTGTCTATGGAGTACAAAACCACAAGTGTGGATGGCGACCTCTCTGGTTCTCAGCAGGGATCCACTTTGTAGGACTTCTAGAAAGATCGCCCAACTGGTGGGGCGGAGATGAGGCTCGCTTACCTCTAGCATCAAAGAATTCATCATCTGAGCTCTCCACTGAATCACTGAGGACATTCCGAAGGTGCCAGGGGGCACCGCCACCCGGGGACGGGCCACCTACAAAGAGAACATATGTGTTAGTCAAGACTGAGGGAGTGTCCCAATATGATGGGGCCAGGTTCAGGCCCCTCAGCCAAAAGGTCAGCTACATCCTCCATATCCGAGTTCTCCCCCTCTGTAACCTCCAACCACACTAATCCCTCTCACACAGTGTTTTCATTTAAGTCCAAAAACTCCCTCTGAGGAAGCTCCACAGGGAAAGAGTTGAGGGTTGTAGCAAAGAGACTCAGCCAAGGGGATGGTGTATTGGTCCGCAGTTGAGCTGTGGTAAGAAATTATCTCAGCTGCTTATAGCAACAGTGATTCACTTCCACTTCGTGGGTTAGAGAAGGCTCTTTTCATCATGCTCGCTCGAAGGGGCCACCACCTTAGGATGTCACCATCTCCAAATGAGGTGTCAAGGTCTGGCGAAGCAAAGAAACAGAAAACCATGCCTGGTTTTAAACTCCCCTGCCCAGAGATGGCATGTTTTGCCCATGTCTTGTTGGCCAACACAAGTCATTCGGAAAGACCAGACATCCTGATGACCACCAGAAATGTCAGCCACACACAGCACATGCAGGCCATGGCAAGATTCAGCCCTACACACATCCAAGTGATGAGGGACATGATGGAGGAGGTGCCCTGTCTCTGTCACTAGCAATCCGAAAACCCATTCCTTTCCCATCCCAGCCTCAGTTTCTCCCTGGAGCCCATCAATGGATAAGAAGATCAGCTGAATTGATAAGAAGTTATGTAATCAGTGCCCAAGTTTCTGGAGGCTCAGCAAAGGCAGCAGCTACTACTATATTAGTCTCCTCAGAGAGCAGCAAGCAGGGCTCAGAAAGCAACCCTCAGGGCTAAGGGACCTCCACAGCAGACAGGACGCTGAGTATGGTCCCTTAACCAAACTCTGCCCCAACTTACTTCCTGCCAAAGCGGGGGTGGGTCAAGAACACAGCTGGCACCCACACCCATTCTCTAAGCCTCCTGACTTAGCAGCGTGGGGCTCACGAGGGATCAGCATGCATGTGAAGTCCGAGGTGTGTGAGATGCAAGAAATTGCAAGTAGATTGCAATATTACCATACAGCGAAAACAATGGAAGACAAACAATAGGAAGAAAAAGAAAACAAACCAACAGCCCGGTAATTTCCCTGGGGAAGTTCTAAACGACACAGGTGTACACTGATTGTCACGTATTTCAGCGACACCTATACGACAGGAGAAACCCCGGTGTTCGTCTACAGGAGATGAGCTACACACGTCCACACACAGTTGTATGAGAGGATTCCCAGCAGTGGTTGAAAAGGTGAAGCAGTCGACATGGAAAGATGCCCATGGAGTGTGGTTAGCGGAAATACACACAAGAAGGCTCCAGAACATTTTTTGACCTTGTTTTTTAAAACTGACACAGACCTGCATACCAAGGGTTATGTGTGGCATTTGGTTAAGAGCCTAGGCCTGGTTCAAGTTAGGGCCTTGCTTCTTAGAAGCTGTGTGACGTCAGATAAGTTACCTCTCCTCTCTGTGTTTTGGTTTCGTCATCTGCGCTGTGGCGCCAGCCCATGCCAGCCTTAAGAGCTTAGTGCAGAGATTAAACAAAATGCATCGGAACGCTTAGCATCGTGCCTTGCAAAGATAAAGTGTTTGGAACAGTAATTAATACATAAATATACCTCCCAAGCTGTTAAAATGTTTGGAGGACACACACCAAGATGCCATTTATAAACATTATCTCTACGGAGTGGCATGTGATAAGAGGCAGAGGAAAGAGGAAACTCAGCTTTGACGCTGCATATGTGATTTCGTGACTACCAAGGTTTCGGTCTAACGTATCAGTTCTAAGAGGCACCTTCCCCACACTAGCATCTTTGGAACTTGGAGGCGACTTAGGGGATGGTACGCCGTGAGCTAATGAGCATCCTTTATTCCTTCTCCTCATTGGTATTCAAATAAGGTTGCATCCTGCAGTTGGTACATGTTCAATAATAAAAACATAAAACCAGCAAAATCACCATGCACCCCGGGTACATCTTCCCTCAGGTACAGGTCTTGGCCTTCAAACTCTCACATCCTGTCCCCACAGAGACCTAGGTTCTAGTATCAATAATGCTCCTGCCTCCACTTCCCCATCTGTATGATGAGAAACCTGATAGAGGCTCCCCCGTGGGGGAAAAAATGAACTCTGAATCTTGAGGAATCTATCCGGCACACAGTAGGTACCAAAACTGTGATAGGTGGACAGCTTTAGGCAGGGGGCATCTTACCATGCAGTCTGTGGAGACCTGCTACAGACCCAGCTCACCCTCCCCACCAACCTGCAGGATGTTAGCACCCCTTCCTACTGTGTGCAGGAGCAGTTTTGGGAGAGGCCAGCCCTCCTGCTCTGCCCAGCACAGACTCCCAGACACATACCCAGGTTATGCTCTATGGTTTTCAGCCAAGAGAAAGAACATTCTGAAACACAAAAGGGCAGAGGTCACAGGAAGCAGCAGTATGGGATCACCTCTAGATGCAAAGTTATTTGTGCCCCACGCTTTCTGTAGAACCCCTTGAAACGTCAGCAGGGTGGGGGCATTTGTTTTCCTACCCTTATGCCCTAGATTTATTGAGAGGAGGTCTGAATATAGGTGTGCCGTAACTGTGATTCTCTACCATGGATACAAGACTATTTTCCAAATGTATGTGGAAGTTATAAGCTAGTGCAATGAGGCAAGAAAAGTGGAAAATATAAATTGAAAAACAAGAAACAAACCTGCATTTATCTGAGATCACATGATTGTCTATAGAGAAAGCCGAAACTCTACAGAAAGAAAATCTACTAGAACTAATGCCTATAGTATTAGCATGATGTATAGTACAGTATATAGCACGATGTCAGGAATCGAGATTAATCCACAAGAATCTGCTGTGTTCCTATACTCTAATAATGAACAGCTAGAATTTGATTTATATGTAAATATAAATTTATCATAGTTTTGTGGTATGATAAATACTATTGTCTTCTCATCTTCAAATATATGTAGAGAGCTTTGTGACTCCCAACACACAACCAATGGTGCTAGAGAGATGTATCAGAAGTTAAAAACACACACTGCTCTTGCAAGGGCCCAACTTCCATTCCCATATCAGGAGGCTCCCAAGTGCCTATAATTCCAGCTCGGTGGGGGGAGGGGAGTGTCTGACTCTTTTCCCCTGCAAAGGCCATGCACTCATGTACACAGACACACACAGACACACACACACACACACACAGACACACACACACTAAAATAGAAATAAATCTGAAAATGTTAAGAATTTAAAAAAATCATTTAAAAGTTGTCCCAAACGTACATTAACTTAATTAATGCAGTTTTCTCAAGAACAGATGTGAGTCATTAAAATTATCATATAGCTCATATGAATACATACCACATATTGATATACAAACATCCCTCACTATCCAAGTCTATTTCATTCTTAAGAAGCAGGAGTTTGCTTAGATGGTAAGAAAAGTGTTGTCAGCCTTGTCTATTCAGCTCCTGAGCTTGCAACAGTGAGCAGCAAGAGCTCGTGGGGTGACGTCACCATCTGGAGAGTTGCTAGGGTCTTTGTGGCTCCTGAGTTTGAATAGCCAGAGATGAGTGACAGGCCTCTGCACATGGAGGCTCTCATACACATACCATAGGCACAAGTGCACAGGCATGGGCCTTCCTGCCAACCTCCTGCTTTTAGTGTGTGCTTTCAGTAAGAGAAGAGGGTTCATCATCCTCACGACACCCCCCAGTGCCGGCCATATCATCGGTGATCTTGGCAACATTCCGAAGGTCCCCAAAGAGCACTGGGATGGGGGTAGGGAGGCTCTTGCAGAGGGGGAAAGTTCTTCTAGTTGGAACAGAGCAATGAAGAGGCTGGTGGGCATCAAAGGAAGCTCCCCTGCCACAGGTCCTGCAAGGGCTGCTGGGGACGCTGGGATGAACAAACAAACGGGACTTCCATCCTATTCACGGTCTCCAGAGGCTCCCAACGGCCACCTGGATCACTTAAGGAACAAAACTCACCGTGGTGGGAAAAGGTGCTACCAACTTAGAGCTGTCCCTCTCAAACTCTTCCTTCCACAAGTGTTTCTAACAGTGTCATCAGTGCCTGAGAATCGACAGGCACGCATGGGTCTGTCACCCAGCCTTGCTCACCAAAAGCACTTGGTGGCACATGCTAGTTTTACTTGTGAACCAACCCAGCAGCTCCCTCCTTCCGAAGCTCACAGCAACTCTCCTCTCTGATGAGTCCTTTACTTCCTCTGACTTCAAAATACGTCTCTGGGTTTATTTTCAATTGCACATTCTGACTTATTTATGATTGATCACTGCCCTGCTTTCCAACTACATTGCCTGTGCTTTTTAATGTGCGCTGTCAGTTTGTTTAAAGAAAACACCAGGTCTTTCTTCTCTCCCATTGGGTGTCTACCCAAAGCAACCTCTCTAAAAGTAACAGGGAACCCCAGCTATATATACCTAATATAAAAGGAACCTGTAGCCATGTGTGATAGCATATCAGGTGCTCAGGAGGCAGAGGCAGAGGCAGAGGCAGAGGCAGAGGCAGAGGCAGAGGCAGAGGCAGAGGCAGAGGCAGAGGCAGAGGCAGAGGCAGAGGCAGAGGCAGAGGCAGAGGCAGAGGCAGAGGCAGAGGCAGAGGCAGAGGCAGAGGCAGAGGCAGAGGCAGAGGCAGAGGCAGAGGCAGAGGCAGAGGCAGAGGCAGAGGCAGAGGCAGACAGATAGATCTCTGTCATTTCTGGGCCGTTTTTGGTGTACAGAGTGAGTTCTAGGCCAGCCAGAGCTACCTAGTGGGATCCTGTCTTTAAATAAATAAAAAATAAACCTCTAACAACAGACATGTTAAGAAGCAGCTGTCGGGGCCGGCAAGATGGCTCAGCAGGCAAGGGTCTGTGCCATCAAGCTTGACGACCCGTGTTTGATCTTGGATCCCGACACAGTAGAAGAGAATCAACTGCCTCAAAGTTGTGGCAAATGCATGCCTACATACATACATACATGTGCATGTGTGTGTATACACATACACACACAAATAAATACACTAAAAAGAAGCAACTGGCTTCTGGAGAGGAGAGGACAGTCTTCTGATTGACCCTCCAATACACTGACTCCTAGAAAATGGTAAAGACCATTTCAAAGAAGGGGGGAAAAGCCCACAAGGTCGTCCATGGAGGAGACTGCTTGGAAAAGATATGCAAGCTGGGAACTGAATGATGGAAAGACCAGACACACAAAGTGTGTGTGTGTGTGTGTGTGTGTGTGTGTGTCTGTGTGTCTGTGTGTCTGTGTGTCTGTGTGTGTCTGTGTGTCTGTGTGTGTATGAGTGTGTGTATGAGTGTGTATATGAGTGTGTATATGAGTGTGTGTGTCTGTGTGTGTATTTGTGTATGTGTGCGTTTGTGTGTCTGTGCATGTGTGTGTCTGTGTATGTGTGTGTCTGTATGTATGTGTGTATGTATGTATGTGTGTATGTATGTATGTTTCTTGTGGTGCATGAGCTCCCACTCTGCCTCCCAAGGATTGCTCCTACATTACAGACAATCTGTTGCCAGGCACCAGAAAAGTTCTGCACAGAGCTTAGAACATGACCTTTTGAGTGACAAGACCTTGCATTCATTCAGTCCTCTGTGATTCAGAGCAAGTTAACCTCTCTTATCCTCAGTTTTTCTCATCTCTAAAATGGGTATCACTAGCCTTATAACACCATTATAAGGTTTAAATTTAACATCAGCCACCAGAATTTCTAGCTGACTGTCTGGAAGGGGCCTTTGTCATCCATAGAACCAAGGCTTGAGGCAAGGAAAGAATATCCAAGAAGCTTCTAGTTGCTTCCAGGGGACTTCTCAGGCTTATGTCTGCCAAGGATCAGTTTGTCTCTGAGCACCACAATTACCTAGACCCCAAAATCAGCATCAAGGAGAAGAGACTACCTAAGTACTGCCTGTAGAGAAACTACTGCTGCTTCACAGCCTGGAGCTGGCCCTGCAGGAGGGGGCGCTGTTCAAGCCGTCTCCAATCTGCCTCCAGACCCATCAGCCCCTTACCCCAGGCCTATCGTGGTCTCTAAGCACTTGTGACAAGCCTGGGTTTCTCCTACATGAGTGAAGCCAGACACCAGCTCAGATCACTGGCTCCGTCTCAGGCTCCACATCTATAGTAAACAGAAAGGGACAGGAGCCTTCTGGTCTATCCTAAGGACCTCAGGTCAGCCCTGCCTAAGGCAGAGGCCTCTCTTTAAGGATACACTGCCCTATACTTAGGCGCTCTGTCCAGAAGGGAAGCCACCTCACAGGACGGAGGCAGAAGTATAGGCCAATGCTTCCTGAGACAGGCCTTAGGCCAGATGGTGCTTGGGGGAGGAAGGGAGAGCAAAGAGGAACTGGAGTCATCCTGGCCCTTGGGAGTGCTGGCTCAGAGCTCAGCCCTGCTCTGCCCTGAACATAGCACAGGGCAAGATGCTTGGTCCTTGGGCTGATTCCATATAAGTAGTCTCTGGGCAGGCAGAGTCACACAGGGGTGGACCACACCCCAAGAAGTGACCTACTACTCTTTCTTGAACCAAGCTGAACCTCAAAGGAAGAAGTGAGCAGGACTAACCAGGCTGAGGCAGGATGGGGTCAGGTAAAGGCATGGTCACAGTGGCAGCCATTTACAGGCAAAGAGGACATAGAACTCCCCAGTGACTCAGTATGTCAGAAGAAGGGAAGGACTGTGGACATTTGCTGGGGCATCCAAACAACATAAATGCAAGTGCGTTTGAGTATAGCCTAGGTTACAGCCCTGGGCCTGTCTATCCCCACGCCTGCCTGCCTGCCTGGCAGTGACAATTGCCCCATTGCAACTGAAATTATCTTGGTGGCACTGATAACTGGAACACCAGTGAGTGAGCAGAGAAGGTGGCAGGGAGGTGACATTATAGGCCTAGATGCCCACACCTACCTACCACCATACACACACACAAATGGGTGGGCTCTAGGAGACAGTGTTATGGTTTAATTCCTGGACACACACACACACACACACACACACACACACACACACACTTAGAAACACATCACTGATCTTCATGACAGCCCTGGAGCCTCAAAGTCAGGAAGCAGCATGTGGAATATGGCCTGGGGGAGGCTTCACAGACTGAGGGGTGACTGATTCCAAGGAAACTGCCTCCTTACCACTGACTTGTTCTGCTGCCGCCTCCTCCTCTTCCTCTTCCTCATGCTCCCCTCCTTTCCTTCCTCCCCATCCTCCTCTTCTACCTCCTCCTTTTCCTCCTGCTCCACCTCCCATCCTCTTCTCCCATCTTCTCTGCTATCTGCCTCTCCCTCCAGGGAACCTGCCCACTTCCATTGGCCCGGTTCCCAGCTCAGATATTTACCAATTATTCTGTGCCTCAGTTTTGCCTCTGTAAAACAGAGATAATGGCCATACCTACATCACAAGTAATAAAGGCAGTAAATGAATATTCATTCATTTGAGAAAGGTACAGCATAGTACCCAGTCTCCATTGCTGCCATAGCAGGGCGTGCTGAGGGGCCGTCAAGACGGCTTGGTTTTACTGTGTAAGTCTGAAGACTCTTGTTTGATCTCCAGAGCCTACATAGTGGAATGAGAGAACCAGATCCTGCAAATTATCCCCTGATCTCCATACATGTCAAACACATACGCAAATACACACGCACATACACACATAAACACACACAGACCTACACAGGCATGCACACACACATGTACACACACACACACACACACAGAGGCATGCACGCACATGCTCACACACAATAAATAATGAGAAATGAATAAGTAAAGGACTGTGTTAAGTGGAATGAGAAGCCCTGACTATCCAAAGGGCTTTTCATTGCTTATTTCTTAAGCGGAAACTTTTAAGTGCAGGCCATTCTCCTGGGGCCCCTGGAATGGGAGCTGCTTCTCTCTCTTCCTCCCCTCATTCCGTTTGCTCCCAGCCCATCCTCCCACCATCTGGCCCCAGCCAGAACCTTCCATGTGTCTCCCTCTTCCTCTGGGCCTTTACTGGGGCCTCCATTCTCCACCCAATTTCTGCTAGATGAAGAGGGGGTGGGCTTCCCTGTTCCCAGGCCCGACTGGTGCATGATTCCTCACCAGTATCCTACAGCAGCTAGTGTCTGCATCTCTGTCACCCTGCCCTCTGGACTACGGGTTCCTCCAAAGCAGATGCCTAGCAGGAACCCACTCCAGGCCCATCACTTCTTGCTGCACAGGGCTGTATGGTCAGAGTTCTCTTGGGACTCCACATGGAATAGCACAGGAAGGGCCTGAGGAAGGTTGCTGTCTGGAGAGCACACACCAAGGTGTGCCCTCAGGTGCCCTTTGTCAGGGCAAGAATGGGTCCATACAATTCAGGGCCAACCAACTCATGCATGGCCTTGAAGGGGCTGTGCGGCCACCCAGGGAGAGATGAGAGGCCAAGAGAAGCTGCTTCCAGAAAAAGGCATTATTGAAGGAAACCAGTGCTGGTCGGGGGTTGGTTGCTATAGAAACAGTCCTAACTATCTCCTAAAATGCTAGATGTACCACTGATGAGCTGTGTGCTGATCTCTTTCAGGGGACTGTCAGGAACTCCAAAGGGACTGTCTGCTATGGTATCCAGGCTTGGGAGCCAGCATCCTGAAGAACCCAAGGAAGGATCAGCTTTCACGGCAACCAACTAGACTCAGTCCATGGGGGATCATACTGAAAGAATGGAGCTGAGCCCTCAAGATACAGAATCATCCTGACAGCAACTGGAGTCCTTAAACCCACCATGGCCTAAGCCTTGACCTCAGCCCTTAACACAGAACCAGCCTCAAACGAGACCATGACTGCATCCCCAGTCTTAAGCCAGTCACATGACAAATGACAATCGTAGGCCCAGGAGAAACCCAGCCCAGGCCAAAGCACCCAGTCCAGACCCAGGGCCATATCAAATAATTTGTAGGCATATCTAACCTGTGGCCCACAGACCACGGGTGGCTAACTGAGAGCTATGCTTACGGTCTAACATAAAATTGTAAGTGTAGTAGGAGATTTTTATTTTGTAACTCCACTGCATAGATCATAAACACAGACCTCCAACTTTGTAGGTTGGACATGCCTAAGAATATTCCTGCAGCTCACTCTAGATGCTGTACTGCGTTTTATAACTGCAGGGGTTTCTCTGACCTATCACCTTCCCACAGTGCAGGTATGTCCCTGCAGAGGGGCTTGAGATCCCTAAAGTTCAGGAGGAAGCTGGAGGTTAGGAAGACTGAGGACTAGAACTTTGGTCTCTGTGCCTGGACTAGTTGGCCAGACCAATTGCTTTGGGAACGATGTGCTTTTGAAGACCTGCTGGTGTCTTATAAATATGCCATTTAAATACCCCTTAATTACCTTATTTAGGAGATAATGAGTGATTAATAGCTTTGGCTATCTATTGTACTTTCATTTGCTCTGCCAATTAGGCTCCCAACAGTTCTGAATTCTTTGGAACAGTTTCCCCAAGGCCCAGATGTCCCCCCACTATGTCCCGCCAGATTCTTGCACCAGAAGGCAGAAGCTGTCTCCCCTACCCCACGGGAAACCCTCCTACTGTCCCACATGTGGGAAGACAAAGGACAGCCCAAAGTGTTGAGACAGAAGATGGCATCCTCCCTAATCATCCTAGAACTCCTTTGTGGGGGCCAGAGGATAAGAATTTGATATCTATGCACCGAGCCAGGGGACAAGGAAGCTGGGGCAGAGCCAGAGACTCCGGATGCTGCCCGTTCTCACAGTGACCACCACCTCAGTAAGCTTTTGGTAAGGGCATCAAAGGCTGCCATCAGCTGCAAGCAAACATCAGGAGAGACCAGCTCCCTGCCACGCCCCGGCAATGGCCAATGTGACCTCACATGGATACCCCATTCCACCTGCAACTCCCAGACTGTAAAGATGAACCTCAAGGTGATCTCTGTCCTCAGGCCCCTCAATCTGGTGCCAAAGCACAGTGGCAGGAATTGCCAGCAAGGCAGGGGAGCCCTGACAGCAGGCTGGATAATGCTGCCATCGCTGCCCCAGATTATAATACACAAGGAGACAAAACACAGCAAAGGATAAACACATTCCCCACACCAGGCCCTAATAGGAGGCTCAAAATAGCTCTTTATGCTACCAGGGGTGACTCTAGAATTGCTTAGCTCAGGCCAGGCTCATGAGGGGAGGCCACAGCAGAGCCAAGGAGTTCTCATCCAGGATGGCACTGGGGACCAATTTGAAAACTATCTAGGAAAGGTCAAATGTGTGACCAATATACGCATGAAGACAGCTCCTAGAACATACTCCGAGCCTTCCAGCTGCCAGCCCACCTTAAGTTCACGGTCACAAAGTCTGCAGACCTAAATCTATCCCTGAGGAGGGCAGGAGAACAGTGACGTACTCTGTAAATACCCAGAGCCGAACAAACACAGCGTCAGCAACAGCGGGCTCAGAAGAGGACTCTCTAGCCACCAGAACTCAGCGCCCCTCCCAGATGGGCCCAGTGTGTTTCTATTTTTGCTTTCAACCCTTGTTTGGCATCCCCAGCCAACAGGCAGACTACTCCTCTTTCCAGAATAATAGGGTCATGAGGAGGTAGCACACCTCCTCACTGGCCCTGCCCACCCCAACACACACCTTGCTAAGGCCAGCTTGACACCAGGAGGCCCCGGCAGCCTCCCACAGCCAGATGCATAGGCCGATCTGCCATCCCCTGGCGCCTCAAATGCACCCATACTGCAACCCACTCCAGCTTCAGACAGCCCCACCATGCCGCCAAACACACCTCACCATCCTCACACTGAAGGCTGATTGCCACCCTGGCCCAAAGCCTGGCCCCATCTGGGTTATACTGCAGGAAGCAGGCCAGCTGACTAGGTTCCCCAGCAGGGACCCAGCTCCCACCCAGAGCCAAGACAAGCAGGAGGCCCCTGTCACCCTACCCACATGTGTACCCTAGCTGGGGGCTGTGACCACACAGCTGTGCAGGCCTCCACAGACACACGTGGGACCTTGGAGGTGGCATTTACCTCCGGAGTGACTCACTAAGGCTCCCATTCCTTGGGAAAGGGGGTGCAATTTAGCATTTCTTTCTCTTTAGAAAACAAGAATTTTAAAAGAGAGTGAGTAGAGAGATTTGAGGGAGTGGGTGGGGAGCTCAGATCTCATTTGATTTCCAAACTTATTTGCTATGCATTCTCTCCTACCCCCCTCCTACCCCTAATCACTCCCCTAGGGGCACAGGGTGGCTGGCCACACCCTTCCATGAGGCCCTGGTGACAAGCTAGTCTGAAACCCCCTAGAAGATTTAGGCTGTGAAAGTCCTTGACTCCCCAGTGTTCCTTAATCCTAGACTCCCCCAAATCCCATCCACAGGAGGTGAGAGGTGAGAGGCGAGGCTCTTTTCCAGAGCAGTAAAGATAGACAGACCCCAGGGAGAGGGTGGGTAGAGAAAAAAGAGCTCAGCTAGAGTTGTGCGTGAAACCTCCAGCCCCTCCTGAACCCACGCTCTCCCTTCCCATGCCTTCTTATGGATGCAAAAGCTGAGTCTCAGAGCGGCAGTTCAAGGTCAACCCATGCCAGGTTAGACAAGAATGGAAGAATCCGACTTGCTAGGTCCGGTCTGCCTCCAAGTCCACGGGTGAATCTAGAACCAAAAACTTAACCTTTCTGGAGTTGAGTTTTCCCATCTACAAGACAGAAGCAACACTGTGCTTGTATATGTAGCCATCCCTATGCCCATACCCCTCCTACCCCCACCCTCCACCCCTGCAAAAAGGTGCCGTCAGGCCATCCAAGGGGAAATAATCCTGAGGGCTTCCATAAAAAGAAGCCAGTTGCAAACCCTAATCCTGTCCTCCTTTCTGCAGGCCTGGCATCTCAGAACATTCCTGGGAACTGGCTGCTTCTTTCTCCGACCCCTCCAATTCTCAGAGCCTTGGTTTCTGGAGTTCACGTTCCTGCCCTTGATTCAGAAAAGGACTCTTTGCCTGTCTCAACTCTGTACCCCATCATAAATCGTTAAATTAGATCTGTTCATTTTATTTTATGTGTGAGTGTTTGGCATATATGCGGATATAGTGCTCTTAACCACTGAGGCTTCTCTTCAGAGCCCATCCCCCCCCCCCCCCCCCCGCCCTCTAACAGGTGGACTAGAAGTCTCCAAACTTCTAGCTAGGAACTACCAGTTTGCTGTGATTCATGCTACCCACCAATTGCAGGCACGGTCCCAGAGAGCAACGGGAGAAGTCCGCAAGCTATCTGTAGTTTGTCTCCTACTTCTCGACTCCCCAACACAGACCAAGGCACAGGAGCCTCCCATGGGGGTGAGGAGCTCCAGGCCCATGGTCATACACTAAAAGCAGAGCCAGGACCAAGAGGTTAGGAAGGGTCTCAAACTGCAGCCTCTGTGTCAGTGGCTGTGTCTACATTTTACACAAGAACCTAAGTGTTGCCTGGGCTCAGCAAGTCCAGGAGGGCTTCCTGGAGGCAGAGTTTGAGGAAGTCCTGGAGTCTAGCGTTGCAAATGGAGACTGCAGTGATGGCCTTCCCAAGATGCACTGGGACATTGTCCTAGTGCCCTAGGCCTGGGAGTTTCTCCGTGTGCCTCATTACTTCCGGCATTTTCCCAAAGTGCAGAGAATCCCAGCCCTGGTCCCTTCCCCAAACATCTGGCTGTTTCCTCTGCTGGACAACTGGTCCCTGGTCCCTGCCAGAGGGAGCAGGTCTGCCTCCCAGAGCACTCATGTCTGCGATTACCGTTCCCTGCTACCTTGAGCACACACCTAGGCCTCAGTGTTCCCCTTGTTAATCAAGGCTTTGAACCTGAGGATCTGCAAGTGAGCCCCCACCCAGGCCCCACACATCAGATGGGTTTGTTAGTTTGTTTGTTAGTCAGTCTGTTTTACTGCTGTTGGTGACTAAGCTTGCTGCCCCCCATCAGCAGCTCCTCCTCTAGAGAGCAGAGGCCAACACCTGGAAATGGCATAAACTGGTTCCTCCAGCCTGAAATTCCTGCCCAGCCCTGTGGCATGGTTTCTGGGCTCTCCAAACATTCCTGCCCTTCTCCTCGGGCTTTACAAACTCTATTGGCTGTGTTTCTGCCTGGCCCCACTAAGGATCCAGGTCTCCCACTTGCACTTGGCAGGGGACAAACCAACCCTGCTGGGGTACACAGAGAGAGGGCCACTGCAAGGTTCACAGGAAGGGAGGGGCAGGGCTGCTGGCAGAGGCAGAGCAAGCCCTTCCCAACAGAGGCAGTTCCCATGCTGGCAGCCCTCCAGCCTCCAGAGCCCTCACATTGTGCCAGAGGGATTTATCCAACTACACAAGCCTTACCACCTCTGCTGGCCCCCATGCTCTCTCTGGAGTTCCTTCTGACCTCTGCACCAAGCCTCTAGGAACCTGGCACCCCAGCCTGGCTGGATTTTTCTGTAGCAGCCCCTGCACACTTGCTGGACTCCCCGTTATCCAGATTCCCAGACTTTGCTTAAGCTTCTGCAGAACCAGGAAGCCTGGTCCTTGCCACCATTCTGTCTAACCTCAGCTAGGCTTAAAGATCCAGGCAGAGAACCCAGCCTTTGCTGCTCCAACCTGCTGCTTCCCTGGCCACGGGCAGCTCTGTGCAGAAAATGACCATTTCCTTTACAGAGTTCCAGTCCTGTTCTCCTCCCCACCTCCTTCTCTGGTTTTCATCCTGTCTTCTTTTGTCCACACAGCAAGACCAAGGAGCATTCTTCCTTTCCAGTATTGGAGATGGCAAACTCCTGATTTCTGTGCAGCTGAGATTGCCCCAAAGCTCGAAGACTGGTAATAATCAAGTTGGACCCACTCTGCAAATTAATCTCATCCTTCCTTGGATCTGATTACATTTTCTCGTGTGCCTGGATTCTCCTAGCTACATGAAAGTCCTTGAACTGCCTTCCTGGCACAGCTGGCACAGCCTTGGCTGGCTGCTCAGGATGTACACTGTACCACTCCAGCATCACCATTCATCGTGCTGGGATGGTGGTGCTGGAACTCTACTGTGTACAGCCTGGAGTCGGGTACAACAGCCCCAGGACCCAAAGCCCATCTCCTCGCTCAGCAGCTGGGCCCCTGGCCAGTTTTCAGAGGAAATCCCACACAAATCAGGAAGCAGACCCCCTCACTCATGGGCAAGATTCCCTACAACCCCCCTTTATTCCAGTCTCACCTCTCAGTGTGGAGGGCTGATCCTTCTGCCTTTTAGTCTGTGTATGGTACTGAACTGCCATCTTTCTCTCTCGGGCCTCGGTTTCCCCAACTATGAATAGAAGCCCTCGGCCGCCTCTGTTGTAAAGCTTAAGTCTATGATTCAACATAAACGTGCTTGCTGAGAGAGAGTAGACATTCCTCCACACTGTGTGTTTTCAAGTCACTGGGTTTGAGGCAGCTAAAGGAAAGAAGGGATGTGTGCAGGCTGTCAAGTTGCCCAGAGGAGTTGAGAAGGGAAGAGTGGTCAGATCTTGCCAGAGGTCATCTGCAGAGCTCCTTGTGGGTAGCAGCTGAGTAAGGGACAGAGGCACCAAGCAGGTGGTCACAGAGGAGGGAAGTCTGGCTTGCCCTGAGGGAAAGGACTGAGAGTGTGAAATGGAAAAGTTGTAGAGTAGCTTCAGGCAGCTGGGAGGCCCGGCAATGTCTTCACCTTCCATGGACCTCAGCAACAGCCAATGCCTAGGACCTGGGGCTGCCTCTCTCCCAGAATGAAGAGGAGGGGAGTAGAAAAAACTTGGCCTTGCGTCCAGGCTCTGCCTAGACCCTCCCAGCTGCCCTCAGGGAGCTATTTGCTTCCAAGGGTTTTAAAAAGGGGAGTGCCTTCCTACTTCTCAGGATCGTGGGGCAGTAAAGGGCTTGAGGGCTTTCATTACTTAGTACACAGGTCAAGAAGAGATTTCTCTAACTACTGTTGCTACTGTGGTGCTCTGGCAAGAGACCTGTGCCTACACACGAACACATGTAGAATGGGCAGCAAAGACACGATGCTCTTTCTTTATGAAGAGCAGGGGTGGGGAGGGACCAAGGTGGGAGAAAGAAGGGAGCAGAGAGCCTTTTCCAGCCTCCCGGTGTCATCTCACTGTGCCTCCCTCGGGAGGGGAGGGGAGGGGAGTGGGAAAGGGGGTGTTCAGATGCATTTGGTTATGCTGTCTCACACAAGCAGCCTCTCCCTGACAGGATTCCTCTGTAATAGCAGGCACCTGAGTCACAAGGCCAGTGCATGCCAAGGATTGGGACCTGTCCCAGGGCCACGGGAGCTCAACGGCACTCACAGCTAGAGTGTAAGCAGGTGACCATGTTCACTCCATCTTTACAGTGTCTATGGGTGGGGAAGTGGGTTCACACCAGGCCCCACAGGGATGGCATGGCACCTGCCCGGCGTCACAGGTTGGGTGTGAGTTCATGGCAGAGTCTCACACGCCAGCTCCCAGGCTCACGGCTGTTGAGACCAGCCTCACCCATTTGTGGCCAGCCCTGTAACACAGGCTTTTCCTCAACTTGGCCTTTTAGGGCACTCTTGGGGCCCAGGGCCAGAGCGGCGAGTTGGGGGCTAAATCTGATCCCCTCCAGGTCCTAGCCAACTCACAGGGCCTGACATCAGAGCAGATGCTGGTGAATGAACGCCTGGCTGGATGAATGAAGGGACGACCAGAGCCTACTCCCTGCGAACCTTGGGCTACAGCTCTGAGCTTGCAGAAGAGCAGAGCCCATGGGACCCCCCCACACAGGCCCGGCCTGCCTAGCCTGGCACCTGAGGCACTGCCTCTGGGTCGGGTGGGGGGCGGGGCGGCTCCCCAACCACAGAGTACCCCTCCAGCGGTGGGACCAGTAATCTGGGTCTCCTGACCCAGCTGGTGGCAGGGGCAGGGGACTGTCGCATCCAGGCAGAGTGACAGGACAAGGGGGCGCGTCCTGGTTTGTTGGGCGTGGGATGGGTCGGTGGCCACGGGACATCCCCTTTGGGTTCCGGTGCCGGGATCTACTCCCCCGGTCTCCCGGAGGGCAGCGACAGCTCACAACTGCCGACTGGACTGAGGAGCCGCAGACCTGACCCAATGTAGCGGGGCAAGCGGGATGCGGTGTCCCGCGAGGTGACTGGGGGCGCGGGAAGGACGCAGGGCGCGCGGAGCCCCTTCTACACGCCCAGGGTCCGGGCGGGTCGCCGAGGTCACTTTGCCTCCGCCCATCTGGTGGGGGGGCTCACCTGGGCCGAGCGATTCCTCCCGCCACCCGCCGCGCGCCCCGTGCCGCGCTCACCTGCGCTGCCCGCCTTAGCCATGTCCCGGGCGGCGGGCTCCGCTGTGCTGCCGGCGCTGCTCGCTCCCGGCCCGGCCCCGGCGCCTTCGGCCGGAGCGGACTCTCCGGGCGCCGCGCCCCGCGCCCCCGCCCCGCTCGCTCGGCCGCCTCCACCGCAACCGCCGCCGCCTCGCCGCTCCCTCCCGCTCCCTTAAAGGAGCCGAGCGGCGGCCGCGCCGCTCCCCCCTCCGCGCCGCCGGGGAGGGACTGACGACGGAAGGCGCCCGACACCGCCCCCGCGGGCCCGCACCCCCGCCCGAGCCGCGCGGCCACCGCAGCGCGCGGGAGGCACAGCCCACTGACTGCGGCCACTGAGACCACGACCCTCGGGGAAAGACAGACGTAGACAGACTGGGGATTACAGCTCGGAGACGCTAGCGGGCCGGGCAGGGATGGAGATATGGACGGCGAGCCTAGGGCGCAGTGACCCTGAGGCACCGCACCCGAAAGACACACTCCTAGGGCAGAAACACCCTTGGGGGAGAGAGAAAAATTCAAGGAAATCGGAGCTGGCTAGATAGAGTCCGTGAGGACAGAGTGAGAGAGCAAGGAAGACCAGGACCCAAGAGACCGAGAAACCTAGAACGAAGTCTCGCTTGGTTCGTGAGGGGTCTTCTCCATCAGCTTCCAACTCTAGGGGTGCTGGATGCTTGGATCTGCTCTAGTCTCAAAAGAGAAAAGCTTTTGTCCTTTAGCACCAAAGGACCTGTTAAACCTGCAAACCCCACCTGCCAGGTCACGCTGAGCAGGATTTATGGGGGGCCTGGCAGAAAGCAGTGTCCCCCTAATACTTTTCTCACAGAAGTGCAGACATTCTAGTTAACAGACCTCCTGAGACATTTAAATTTCATTGTTTCTGCCCACTGCAGTCAGGGGATCCACAGAAGATGGTCAGTCATTTCTAGGGGGCCTAGAAGGTAGGAGGATCCTGGAGAGAATAGTCCTCTCCTAGCCCAGTTCCAGGCTAGGCCACTTCCTCCCTGCTGTCGGCTAGAGGGAGGGCTAGGCTCCTCAGAGGACTCTTGTGCCTTCCCTGAAGCCTGTTTTTCTCCCACAGTATGCAGCCAAGCACCCTGGGCCAGCCAGGACTTTAGTGTCCCATCCACTGCCCCATAGAAAGAAAGCACACAAGGGGTCTCCGTGGACACGCCCACTTCTGGGCTTAGACTCCTTCGGCCTATCTTTGTTAACCAGCCCTTACACTCACTCCCTCTTGATTCTATCAAAGGCTCAGTCCCTCAGCCAAGAGCATTTTCAAAACTATTATTGCACAGAGCTAACAGCAAAAATGTTCTTCACCTCAGCAGAAGACTATCCTGTACTCATGGGCCTCTCCTTGCCTTCTGATGCCTCACCTACCAAACCAGGGTTTCCTAGGATCCTCTGTGCAGGCCGATGTGCTAGCCACCAGGCTTTGACAAACATTGTCCATCTTAGTTTTAACTATGACTGACTGTCTCACCTTTCAGGAAACCCTTTAGTCCCAAGGACTCCAGAGTGGGACAGCAACACATCCTGTAGACATGGAAGTTGAGAAGCCCCCAAAGTCATGAATTCAAAGCTGTTCACCAGCTCAGGCTACTGGCAGGAAGGGCATGGGTACCCCTTTCCACCTCTAACCCTGGAGCGCTCCCCCATATTGGAACTGTAGTGCAGTGGTTGTTACAGAGCGAGCAGTCTCTGTGTGGCTTTCTGTGTAAACTTTTGTTAAGTCTGGATGTACCTTCTGGGGTGTACTGCATCATCCCCAGTTTATGCAGAGGAAACAGGCTAAGAAAATTCACTGTCTTCCATTTTAGGCCTGAGCTCTGTCCCTCTGGGTCTCCTTGTCCTTATGCTTCCCTCAGGCTGTGGGAATTTCAGAGGGTTGGCAGTTTGTACAATGTCTCCATTGGCCACCTGGTTTGTGGGTCCAGAAGTGGTGACAATGGACACCACTGACTACAGAAGACATAATGAACCTGTCACAGAAGGGACACAGTTGGGCCTAAGTAACACCTCAGGTTGTGGCTCTCAGAAGAAACAGTGACCACAGGCTGACAGCAGTCCTGTTTCCTGGCATAGCACGGGGTGTGTGTGTGTGTGTGTGTGTGTGTGTGTGTGTGTGTGTACATGTGTGTGCATGTGTATGTGTGTGTGCATGTGTGTGTATGTGTGTGAACATGTACATATGCATGTGCATGAGTATATGAATACCTGTGTGCACATTCACATGTACACAGACCCAGGAAAACACATCTGCTTACTGGTGATAGCAGCCCCTAAGACTCTCCTCTGTTGAGTCTGGTCATCCCAAGCCTTAGACTCCTGACCTTGGGAAGGGGTGGGCGGACCATACAGGTGAGGTGCTAAGCAGATGAGTACTTGCAAAGCATCTCAAAGTCTACCCTCCCCATTCCATAAGCAAGCTACCTGACTCCCTTCTAAGCCTTCCTTGCGACCCCACTGGGTGTGAAGCTCCCCTGAGAGGTGGGCATGAAATCCAGAAAGGCTTACACAGCCTGGCCTCTCAGGCAGTTTCTGTGAGCAGCTTTGGCCCTGCTTTCAGTCACAGCAGACACATCGGGACTCAAGGCCGTTAGATTAGCTGGTGGGAGTTAACTTCCTGTATCAGAAGAGTCGTCCTTAATTGAAGAAAAGAATAACTAGCAATTTGCAGCAGCTGACCTCACTGCCTGGTGGAGGGAGGAGCTGGAGCCTGTGGTGTCTCCTAGGCCTCCAGCTCCTAATGGAAGAGTGACTGTGTCTGGGCTTCCTTCTCTGGGTTCACAGTGCTTCTGCCATCATAATGGCCAGCCGCTCTCCAGTCAGCCCAGGCAAATATTAAACCTGGATAACTGGGGAAAGGGAACAGGGGCCAGACTAGGCTCGAGCACAGATGTGGTCCAAAGGTAGAGCTCCAGGTAGGTGGGCAGGGAGATCTGGTGTCAGGATGGTTCCTCCACTAGCCAGACCCCAGGCATGACTACTAGTTCCAGAGAAATGGTATTCAAGCCTTCGGAACAATTAGCAAGAGCTGGGAGCCAACATGACCACAAGGAAAGCAAGGCAGGCTGGGTCCAGCTCATTTTCTTCCTGGACTTGGTTGTTAAGGCTGATAGAATTGGGCATCACCACACCATCTGGGCTTGGCCACAGCATCTGCTCAACTCTGCAATGGCAACTCTGGAGAACAACACAGTGAGGGAGTCTGACAAGACTATCCATGATGTGTCTCTGTCACCCTGTAATGATTCTAGTGGATGGTGGGTGGCCTTGGGGCCCATCATGCCTGTTAGCAAAAGTATACCTGACCAGGGAGCAGGGGACCATGTGCCAGGTCCATGGCGACTCGCAATGACCTTTGCAGCTGAGACTCTGAGCCACAGCCAAGATGAGACGAGCAAGGATGGGCGAGCATCTCTGAGGCCTGGTACCCTTTCTCCACATCTCTCCCAAGCTCCCAGCTTGTGTTGCCACTTGGAAGTTTCCACAGCCCCATTTCTCATCTCTCCCACTGACCTTCCTTGCCACTAACACATCATTGCCCTTGGCAGCTCCTTGCCTTTGGAGGTCTTCTGGCCGGCTTTCGCCCTTGTTAGCTTCTCTTTACTACTCCCCATTCTTTCAGATCCCTCAATTGCCGTCCGTGCCTGTGGGGACCGCCTCAGTCACAGAACAGCTCCAGACGGAGTTGCTCTTAGAGACTCCTAGGACAGCTCAGGGAGTAGCCAGCCTGTTCTCATCCCCATCTCTTCACTCTAGGCTGCCCTAGTTCTGCCTGGAGTCCGGAACATAGTGTCGTGCATCCTATCCTTGTGTCCTTCCTTCCTCTCCTTCCTGGCAGCTCCGACTTATGTACTCTTGTGTGTCCACCTTCATCCCAAGAAGGATAGAACCATGCCTGTGCCAATTCCCATGGTGAGGGCCATCTCCCTATTTATGTGGGCATTCCTGGCCTTACCCTCAAGGCAGATGCTGTAAGGAAGGCCTTGTGGCACCCAGGGCCTCCTGAAGAAGCAGAAAGATTCCTTTGATGTCAACGCTGAGATCCTGGTGTTCGAGGGCTGCAGGCAAGACAGACCCCTACCTCATAGAGAGGCCAAACACACTTTCTGACTGAGTCTTCCTTCACACTATTCTCACTAGAGTGGGCTGCAGACACTGGAAGCTACATGCACACCTTGTGTGTCCAAAGGATGCTGGGACAACCTGCTGAGTTTGTTGAACTGGCCAAATGTGGCCGCCACCCTAAGAGTTAAAGATGGCTGGAAAGAAATGAGGAGGAACGAAGGAAGAAGGAAGAAAGAGAAAGGGAAGATGGATCTGTTGAGTTGAATCTTGTCAGATTTGTGTGTGTGTGTGTGTGTGTGTGTGTGTGTGTGTGTGTGTGTGTGCGTGCGCGTGTGAAACCAGAAGACCCAGGTTAGAGTCCCACACAGTGGCTCCCAACTAGAACTCCAGTTCCAATGAACCCGATGCCTCTTTTGATCTTTGTGAGCACCATGAATACACACAGTGCACATACACTTGTGCAAGCAAGACACTCAGCCTCATGAAATAAAGAGTGTAAAACACTTCACCTAAATATCCTTTATTGTCCTGGATGTGCCGCACACACCATGGCAAGCATACGCAGGCAGTTCTCTCCTTCCAACACCATGTGGGGTCCCAGGAGCAAACGGAGGTCACCCAGCTTACCCAGCAAGCATCCAGTAATGGACGACCCATCTCACCTGTGCTCTGTCAGGTTTTGACTTCAGGAACTGTGATTTGTTTTCCACATCAGTGGTCTTCCATCCTACTGATGGACGGTGTTGATCGATAAGATTTGGGAGAGGAGGTCTCAAAAGGCGATGCATGAGTTTTTAAACAAGAGGGTGTCCAGGGAGACAGGGGAGGTTGGTGGTGGTGGAGGGACGCAGCAGCATAAACTGAAGGACGGTAAGGAGAGCGTTTACAGCTGTCCAGTTGGCTGTCCCAGGATCCCCTCTTCCCTGTGTATGGAATGACACCCACAATTTACCACCTCATGTTTTTGTGCAGGTGGGCCCCCGTTTTGCATTTGTTTAAGGTCCAGATGTTAAAATTGGCCCCAGGCAAGTCCTGTTGTTTTCCAATTATATCTGGTGCTGGGTAAAAATCTAAAAGTCCCAGCAGCATTGGCTTTCAACTCTGTACTCCTGGAAGAGCCCAGCAGCACAGTGCTGGAACCAGCACATCTAGGTGCTCTGACATCCCACTTCCCCCAGGCCTGCCTCAACACACACACACACACACACACACACACACACACACACACACACACACGCATCATTTATTTATTATGGATTCCAGAATGCACAAAATCAAACGTAGTTGTAGATGATAAGGTACTGACGAGACAATTCATAAATGGTGAGGGGGAGGTGCTTACTAATACGGCACCATCGGCCAGGGTGGAATTCACTATCAGATAGATTGTGTAGCCGATAGGGCGTTATCAGCGTGTATTATGCTATCTACACATCCTGTGGCTCTGGTCCACCTGCCTCAGGTAAGGCTTGCCTCTCTGGAGCTGCTGCTCTGGGTCCCTCCATTGTGTCTAGCTCTTCCTGTTCTTGTCAAGGACAGGGGCACAAAGAGTGGAAGAGCCCAGGGAACTATGGAGGCCCAGCGAACTGTCAGCCATTTTGTTTTTGCCCACGATGAGCATGGTTGGGTAGAATGGGGTCTATTGTGCTCTCAGGCAGCCTGGCACCTCCAACTTGTCTGGGCACCCTCTTTTACTTACCTCCAAATCCCCGTCCACATCCTGAGGAGCCTCTCTGAAGTGTGCATGTTTTCTAGTCTAACTTGAAAAGCTTTCCCCATATATATGCATGCAGAGACACTATACAGCCAAGCCTTAAGACAGTACACAGACAGTGGGACATGGTGGCACAGGCCTTTAACCCCAGCTCTGCAGAGTCAGAGGGTTCCAGGCCAACCAGCACTGTACAGTGAGACCCTGTCTCAAAAAAAAAAAAAAAAAATAACAACCCCAAAAAACAAAAACAAAGAAAGAAAAAAGACATCTTATAGGGATACCTCTTACTTTACCGTCTGTCTCTTGCTTCTACTTTTAATACAGTTTTAGTTAGAGTATGTGAACATGTACACGCTTTCGTGCTATGATCAACGTGTGGAGGTCAGAAGACAAGTTTCCGGAGTTGATTCTCTCCCTCCACAAATGCACAAATGGAAATCGCTGGCAGAGTGCTTGGCTAGCATGTGTGAAGGCCCCGGGTATGAATCCACAGGTGGAGGCAGGAGGATTGAAAGTTCAAGGTCGTCGTCCACTACCTGTTAAGTTCAAGGCCAGCTTGAGATTCCTAAGATTCTGACTCTGGGTAAAACTAAGGCAAAACCAAGCATGAACTTTAGGCTGGGTGTGGGGTATGTGGCAGAGCCCTGGTCTGGTGTGTGGAGATAGAGGAGAGAGAGAGCACAAAAGCTTGTGGGGGAAGAAATCCCTTCACCTGCGCGGAGACTGTCCCGCTTCCCTGACTCTGCCAGCTGGGATGCTCTTGGCTGTGTTTGCTTTACAGTCTACTGTAACAACACATTTTTATGTAATAAAAACAGTAAGAGTAACAGGTGTCTGTGGGTAAAGAGATCATGTTTTAGGAGTGCTGTTACCTCTTTTAATTTTTATAACAAGAAGTGAGATAGGCATTCGGACCATGCTCATTTTAGAGATAAGAAAATCAACACTCAGAGAGGTTCGACATCTTTCCGGATACCCCAGAGCTTGTGCTAAGTGTCAAAGCAAGAAAGCAAACCCAAAGCTTCCAATGTTTCCTTTCCTTTTAACACAGAAGAGAAGACAGAGGACAGCGGACTACTGAGATGGCTCAGCACAGAAACACGTTTGCAGCTTACACGAACCCGAGTTCAGTCCTCAAAATACGAAATGGAAAGTTGCCCTCTGATCTCTACACCTGTGACATACCTACACAGACACACGCACTCAAGCGTGCACACACACACACTACAGAAAGCCAAGAAGCCAGGGCTCTGCCACCAATTCTGCTGCAGCCCGGGCTGTTCACCAGCCCGCTGCATCTGTGTGCTTCTCTGCCTGTGCTTGCTGCCAGCCCACTGGTCCCACAGGGTTCTCAGAACCTTGGCAGCTCCGGTACAATCCTGCGGTTTTCTAAATCCCCCGGGGAGGTGCCCTGGCAGGTAGAGGCTCTGAGTCAGCAGGATTCTCTGGAGCACAGATGTGAGTGCCTTTGTCTGGGCAGAGGCCTCCCAGGGCTCTCAATGCAACTGCCAAGTTGGTCTCCCAGGCAGATCTCCCGGGCTGCAGGGCTATCTATTCATATTGCAATTTGAATGCTTCTGGTCAGAATGACTAAAAGGCTGAATTTTACAAGGGTTTTGAAAGTGAATTGACTCCACTTATTAAAGATATACTAGATTACATGCCGAGGCAAAGGATACCCCAGGGACTTCTGGTATCACGGAAATGGAACACCCCTTTCCCAGCCGCTCTGCAGGCAGTGGGAGACGTTTCGCCAAGCAGGTGCCAATTAAACTGCAGGCTGAAGGATCATAGCCCATCAAGGAAGCGTCTTGGCCCAGAAAGGCTGCTGGGGAATAAAAACGTGGTTCTAGAAATCCCTGCAGGTCGTTTTATATAGATCTGTCTCTTAGGGCAGGAAGCAAGGCTAAAAGGAAAGTGCTCACGGGCTCTTCAGGTTTTTGTCACAGGATTTACGAGGGACCCAGAGAGGGGAGGCTCAGCACCTGGTGATTGACTCGAAGGCAGGCAGGGAGGCCTGCTTCACACTGATGAGGGAGCTGACTGGTCAGATAGCCCAACTCTGCCCACAGTAGCTTACCTCAGCCCAGTGTGCCCAGCACCATGGTTGAGCAAGCTGAGTATTAAGTGACTGAAACCGATACAAGGCTGAGGCTGGGGAGTCAGCTCTGCCAGTAAAGTGCATGGGGACCCGGGTTCTAGTCCTCAGCTTCATCGATGCACAGCAGCACTGAGCAGGCAGAGAGGGGAAGTTCAGTGCAGCTGGCCAACTAGCATAGCTGAATTGATGAGCTCCTGGCAGGGCTGGGGTAGGGTGGGTTGGGGGGTGGGGGACACTGAGAAGATTGCTCAGCAGGGAAAGTTCTGGCTGTGAGAACGTGAGGACTAGTCTTCAGATTCTCAGCACCCAAGTAGGGTGTTACAGGACTGTCTATAATCCCAGCATGTGAGAGGCAAAAACGGGACCCTCTGAGTGAGCCAGCCTAGCTGAATCAGAGAGCTCTGTGTTCAATTAAGAGTCTCAATATATAAGAGGGAGAGTGGTTGGGGAAGATACCAAAAGTTCGCCTTAGTCCTCCCCATGCACAAGTATGTGCACCCCACACGTGTAAATATACATGTATATAACACACATAGCAGAGAAACAATTGAGGAAGCTTCTCCTCAATTGAGATTAACCTGACATTAACCTCGCTGGCCTCCATGAACACACACATACATACCTGTATGCATACAGGCATACGAACATGCACACATACGAACATGCACCCTCGATTAGGGCAGTAGTGATGCCATAGTAACTGAGAGAAGAAGATCCTAGCTCACACCTTCCCATGAATCTGTAGGAGCCAGCCCTAGCTGATGTTGATATTTCTGATGTTTCTGTCTATGTCTGTCTGTTTGTGTCATCTCTCCCTCCCTCCTTTCTTCCCTCTCTATCCCCAAGAAGTTTATTTTCCAGCTCCTGCTGCCAGGAGAAGCCTCGTGTGTGTACTAGTGCCCAGGCTGCCTGGCTTGTGGCAGTCATAGGTGGTCAGATGACATGTGTGCCCCCTATTGGCAGGTAAACTCTCAGGCCCCCAGGAGTCCAAAGGAGCTGCCAGGGTCTCACAGAGAGTAAAAGGAAGTCCCAAAGACTGGCTTAGAAAGTAGGGACTGAGGCAGCTTGAGAGGGCCAGGAGCTACGAACATTGCAGCCATCTTTTCTCTGAAGGAAGATGTTGGCCAGAGAGCACCTCTCCTCACCACACCAGACCAGTGAAAGCATCCAAAAGCCCGTGGCTCAGAAAGCAACATCATTTTCGCATTGCTCATTCAGGCCAGGCCTGGTTGGTCAGTGCTAGACTGGATGAGTACCCACAGGATGGGGACCTGGAAATGTGGGAGCTATAAAGAGGGAGAAGGAGTACCACTATGACCATTCAAACTGTGATGGGGGCTAGCACCATAAATTCCAAACAGAAGACACTGTGCGGAGGTTCACTGTGTAGACCCAACGATTTCCCAAGCCCTGCCAAGATAAAGGTTGCAGAAAGCTTCAGGAAACACAGCTGCCCCTGCCTTGTAGCAGGTCATGTGAGTTGAGCCAGGTACTCTGAGCCTGCAGTAGGCACTCAGCAGCGCCCTCTGCAGGAAGGAGTCTAGTGCATCTCCAGGAAACTGCTGCCAAGTGGTCTAGGTCTCCAGTGTCTAGCACCTGTCACCCTAGCCGGACCAGCAAAGGGACTTTGGATATCATGTTGCAGTCGCTCCAAGGTGTGAAGTTTTTAATATAGGGCATTGTAACAGTTCCTCTTTGGGGAATAAAAGCATCTAGGATTTTCAGAGTCAAGCTGTGTGAAGTAGAACTTAATCATAAGCCTTCCGCTAAGATCCTGTGGACCTCAACTGGGAAGTAGATTTTTCCTTTCCCTTCCCCCTTCCCCGCCCTGCTCTCCTGTTAGTGAAAGCACTATAAATTCCTGGGGTGTGGGCATGAAGTGGTTTTGGTTTTGTGCATGGAGAGTAAGCAATAGCTAACCAGTCAGAAGAAACATTTGTGAGGCAAAGGAACCAACCACAAGCTGGGAAGAAGGCTGGAGGTCTTCACACACACACACACACACACACACACACACACACACACACACACACCACTTTCTCTGACTTCCCGGGAATCCTGCCCCACTCTGGGACTTTTGTTCTCATGTGCAGACAAGAGAATCGTCACTTTCCCTCTGCCTCTGGGTAGGATAGGTGCACAGGACATGCACAAATAACTTCAGACTGTTGGAGATGTGGGGCCAGGACTTGGATCATTGCTTCTTGGGTGCACAACCTGGGGCTTGGCGTATTTGGACCTAGGGATCCTGGGTCCTAAAAGGGGACATGTTTTGTGTACATGTATATGTGCATGCAAGGCCACATAGACTTGTATATGTATATATAAAGGAACACATGTGCATTCACATTGTTTATGCATTTTTGTCTGTTTTTCAACATTGCCATCCAACCAGGGCTTTGCATGTTGTGATGGCTATTCCTGGTTGTCAACTTGACTACATCTGGAATGAACTACAGTCCAGAAATGGAGGGCTCACCTGTGATCCAGATCCTGAGGCTGGAAGACAGAGGCTTCTGACCCAGATCATGACATGGGAGGACACATATTGACCCAGATCTTGACGAATAGTAGTAGCCATGAAAATTCAGGCCCAGGCAAGGTAGTACACACCTTTAATCCCAAGAGACTGAGGCAGGCAGATCTCTGAGTTCAAGACCAGCCTGGGACAGAGCAAATCCAGGTGTGGTGGCACACACCTTTAACCTGTGCTGTTCCTTCTACAGGAGGACTACACATAAGGACATTGGAAGAAGGAAGATTTACTCTTCTCCAGACCTGCTTGCACTTACTTGCCAGCACATCTGTTGGAACCTACTTCTTCAGGATTCTAGCCAGTCCAGAAGCCCAGCTGAAGCAACCAGCCTCGTGGGACTGAGCAACTACTAGGTTCTTGGACTTTCCATTCACAGCTGCCCATTGTTGGGTTAGTTGGACTACAGCCTGTAAGTCACCACAATAAATTCCCTTAATACATAGGGACGTTCCGTAAGTCCTGCACCTCTAGAGAACCTGACTAATACACATGTATAGGTAATGGCTCTTGTTACTGCTGAGGTCTACCTCATCCCCCTTACTTCTGAGACAGAGTCTCTCTGAGTTGTCCAGACTGGCTATGACCTCAGTGTTGCCTGAGTCTCCTTGCCCTGTGCTCCTTATGTCTTAGCCTCCCTATGTAGCTGGGATTACAGGTGTTGATCCACCTCAGGCTTGATCAGGTTTTAAGGAATCTTGACATTTCAGATTAGCATTAACCCCTGCTTCAATCCCTTTGTTCAGATGGATATAGTCCCTTTAGTCTGCATGGGGAATCTGGGACTTGCTCCTGACTACAGCTGTGAACATGTACCAGTTAATTAAAAGCTTTTGGGGAAACTCTCTGGCCAGCAACCTATCTCCCAGGCTCACGTGGCCTATGTCACACAGAGGTCATAAGACAAGACAGAATCACTCCCTTTTGGGTATTGGGCCCCAGCTCAGAATGGAAGGAGGACCTGACACATTGACAGAGATAGCTCAGGTCTTGAAGCCCTGAACCATTCACACAAAAACCTGGCCATCCAGGTGGATCCAAGTGTTTTTGGTAGCACATATGCTTGGAATTTCTGAAAGCAAACGCTAGCCAAAGAGCTTTCTAACTGGGTGACAGAGTCTGGAGGACTGGGAGGAGATTGGGCAAGTCATAGACTTGCCAAGACTCCTCCATCACACAGAGCAGATGCACAAGCCGAAGAATTAACGGGACATGCCTGCAGGGGCTTGTGGGGAAACTCCTGGCAAGCCTGACCTGCCCCTGACGTGGCCATTCAGCCTTCAGTATCCGCCCCTCTTCAACGACTTTCCACAGTTCCCATTGTTCTCAACCCGTTTTCCCATTCACTGTAACAGCCTGCAGACTCTTTCCGCGTTTACTGTGAGGCTGGAGTGTGAGCCGGGTTTGGTTTCACAGGGACTGATTAACGCAGATGGAGCACTTGGCAAGGGCCTGGGGCTCCCATAGACTCCCCCATTTAGACACAGACTAAAGATTAGAGAGCTGGAGGGCAATCTAGGGCAAACCATGCTTTCAAGGGAAGGGAGGGACTAGGGGCGGAGGAAGCTGCCTACTGGCTCAAGGGCATCTTCTAGAAGTTGGATGAAATTCCTTGCCAGAAGGGAAAAAATGAATAAGGCTGAGACCATCGCTGCACCTAATAATACCCAGACAGCATCCTCAGGCCATGCAGCTCTCCTGGTGTGAAGGGGTCTCGCTCCGGAAGCCCTCCAGCACCCATGCTGTCTGAACAATGTTCTGTGTCCATATCCGTGTCGACCTTCCTGCGAGCCCCGACGTCAAATGCTGCCTTCTCCAGGAAGACTACTCCAACCGCTGTCCTCACTCCGTAGAAATGCATCCCTCCTTTTCTCCCCTTTGCCTCAGCTCTGTTTTCATTCTGCCTGCTTTTGTGTTTCTATATACACAGTGAACTTTAACATCAGTGAAAGTGGCAGTTTGTTACTACCTCATCTGAAAACAATGGTGTGTTTGTTTTGCTTCTATGTTGGGAACTGAACCTCGGGTCCTTGGTGTGCCAAGTGCCGGTTTTACAACCTCTACCAGGAAGCTAGTGTGCTTCTTTAATGTTAACTGGCTGTTTTTGCTTGGCCAACATCAATTCCTTCTATCTCAGAGAACAGGGTTTCCGTTTCCCCCCAGGTGCAATCCATATTTAGTTGTTGTTTGTTTGTTTGTTTGTTTGTTTGTTTGTTTGTTTTTACACTGGTGTTTTGACCACATGTATGTCTGTGTTGGGGGTTCATATCCCCTGGAATAGGAGTTACAGACAGTTGTGAGCTGCCATGTGGTTGCTGGGATTTGAACCCAGGACCTCTGGAAGAGCAGTCAGTGTCCTTAACCACTGAGCCATCTCTCCAGCATCATTTTTAATCTTTTTTTTTTTTTTCTGAGACAGGGTTTGGGTTTCTTTGGGTAGCCCTGGCTGTCCTGGAACACTCTCTGTAGCTCAGGCTGGCCTCAAACTCACAGAGATCCACCTATCTCTGCCTTCCTTGTGCTTGGATTAAAGGTATACACCACCACTGCCTGGCACAATCCATACTATTGAGATGACGGTAAGCCATTCTCTGACAGGTGTCTCTGACCTGACCAATCAGAGCAGAGGGATTACATGCAAATATGTCTTGTTACTGGAAGTGGCCAATGCCAGTGAGGTAGCCCAGGAGCCATCTTGGAAAGAGGAAGGCCTTCTGCTGTCATGGTAAATAGGCTGTTTGTGCCCACGTGGCCCCATGTGGGCGCATGAACTTCTGATCTCCTGCCTCCAGCTCCCCTGTGCTGAGGATTGAAGCATGCTAAACGAGTTTGTTGCCCACTGACTCTTAGCTGTCAACTCCAAGTGTAGTCTTCATTTCTAGTGGGATTGAGTAGTTGCTGTGGTCCTCCTGTGTGGCTGCCATGGTTGGTTCTGAGCATGGTCAAGAGCGAGTGGAGGCCATCTATCCCCTCTTGTTGATGCAGCCTGCCAGAGTCCATGTTCTGGTCCAGCTCCTGGCACCGTTTTTCTTCCAGTCCATTCTAATCTGCCTCCACTGCCCCTACCTCCTTTTAGCTGGATCCTGCTGGAAGCTGGCCTCCATAAGAGACGTGACAATCAAGTCTCTCCATCACCCGGGGCCTAGGTGCTATAACTCTACCACTTCCTTCACACTGGCACTGATGTGGAGATTACGGATCATTATTGATCCATTCTACAGATGAAACTGAAGCCAAGAGAGCTGAAGATTTCCCAACCAGAGTAGTCAGTACCAAGTCTGGCTGGAAATTCTTTGTCCCCCAAAACCTCCCATACTGAAGTGCCCTTCCTGAACTCTGGTATCCAGGCAACAGAACGACACTGGATCTGGAGGTGAAGGAGGAAGACTGGTAGTTCTGGATCTGTCCCTCTGTCTAGATGGCCCTAATCAAGTTCCTCTACCATAACCTTTAATTTCTCCTCCTGTAAAATGGGACTGATACTGCATTTACTGCTTAAAGCTGTGATCCAGTTTAGAAAGTTCTGGTGCCTGTGAGGCCTTAGTCAAGGCTGTGGGTCTGAGACAGGACAGCAGGACAGCTACACAGACCCCAGATGTGCTGCCCAGGGCAGTAGAAGGCAAAGTTGGACAATCACTGTCAGGTGTCCAGATGGAAGGACATGGCAAGGATCCACACAGGACAGTGAGCAGGAAAAACAATGTGAGAGGCCAGGACAACATTCCAGAGCCCAGCTTCTCAGGCATGCCAAGGCTCCCTCCTAACAGGTTCTGTCAAAAATCTACATAATAATTATCAAAAACTTAGGGCCAGAGGCTGATCCCCGTTTTCATGGAGATATCCATTATGTACCACCTGAACTACTGCTTGTACATAAAGGGGCTGTTTTACAGGAGAGAGAGCAGCATCTATTTAAAGGTGTTTAAGAATTTTAAAGCAATGGGGTTTTAAGACAAGGAGGTGGGTGGTTAATCCAGGTATACACACAGGTTCTCTTGCTTTCAGGATAACTCCATTAGGTATCTGAGATGACTGAAACCCTTTGATCTCAGAGTATCTTGAAGCTGGAGCTCTCCTGAGATATCTTGAGGGTCCTACAGAATTCTGCAAACATTCTGATAGTTGGCCCAGTCTCCATAGTCCCCAGTCTCTGCTTTCTGTGTGTGCCCAAGTAAGCAGTGTTTGCTTGGCTTTTCTAGGTCAAATACAGCTTAGACTTGGTGAACCTGAGGTTGAAGTTTGATGGATGGCAGAGCCCAAAGAGCCAGGACTTAAGTACTCCTGCCCACAGAACACAAGATTCCTGAGCTAGAAGCTCCTTAGAATTCTTCTATGCCCATGGACTCTCTCGCACTGAAAGGCAGACTAAAGATACTGAAGGCCCCACCCCAGCTGGGGCAGGAACATACAGGGGGCTTAGCAGTACAGGCTCAGTGACCTACACGAGTGGAAGAGTCATAGGAGACCTCACCAAGACAAAGGAAGTTGGAGGAGAGGATTCGTGGGGGTGGGCTGGATGCTTGGGAAAGAAACAGTTCTGGGCTGGGGAAGGAGGCAGGACTAGGGCAGAGATAGGGGAGGGCATCTGGCAAGTGTAGGTAAGAGACCCAAAGAGAAGAGCAGGAGGGGCAGGGTAGAAGGCAAAGGGCCCACAGGCCAGGCGAGCAGGAATGTTGTTCGAGAGGACTGTCAGGGCATAAAAGGTGGAGGTGTGCAGCCAGCCTCTCAGCCCTGCCCCCAGAACAGCCATGGGGCCTTACAGCTGTGCTGCAAAGGTGCTTCAGAAACCACAGGGTAGGCCTTTGAAGGGTCTCCACAGATGACTTTAAGGTATTGGAAAGGGAAAGGAAGAGACCAAAGCTGTAAGACCCAGGGCCAGGGGAATGAATGATTCTATGGGGAGAGGCTGGATCTTCAAGGCCTGGGCACAGGTGCCCTGGGAGGGAGCTGCAGTAAGGTCAGGAGCCACTGAAAAGAGGGCTTTTCTTGGTTGGGGATACATGAGACCCTGATTGGGAGGGGGAGCTGGAGGGGAGTCAGCCAGAGAGACCGAGCATGTTCAGCATTCTAAGAAGGGCAGTGGAAAGGGCACAATTAATAGGGTATGACAAGGTCTAGCTGGACTGAAGATACACATGGGGCCCTAGGTGGACTGGTGTGAGCACAATGGTGCCTATGGTATAGGAACAGAGGCCCGGCAGGCTAGAGAGGGGACTCGGCACCGAGTTCCCATGAAAGGAGAAGTCTCACAGGAGTTAGCAAGGGAGGGGCCCTTACTAAGAACCCAGAGTAAACACACAGCAGGGTTAACAGGAGTCCATGTAACCCAGCCCCCCACTCTTGGCTACTGAAGTACACGCCCATGTTGAAACTGACCAGAAACAGCTCTAGCCCCAACTGAGACCCCACAGGAAGTCAGTACTGATGAGGACACACAGCTAGATTACTGCCTTCCTCTGTTTTGTATGGGCCCAAAGAAGTAGAGGCTTGCTTAGAGGTAACCCCCAGAAGCAGGGTCTCTGACTCCCAGAAGACCATCAGAAAACAAGTATTCATAACAGTAGCAAAATCACAGTTATGAAGTAGCAAGGAAAAGCTTCCTGATGTGGTTCTGCTTCACTGTTTTCCACCTGTCAGCCTGTGGCCACTGTGTCCCCTCCTAGCCTTGATTTTTTTTTAAGATTATATATATGTGTGTATATATATATATATATATATATATATACATATATATATATACATATATATATACACACACATACATGTACACTGAGCTGTCCTCAGACACACCAGAAGAGGGCATCAGATCCCATTACAGATGGCTGTGAACCACCATGTGGTCACTGGGAATTGAACTCAGGACCTCTGGAAGAGCAGTCGGTGCTCTCAACCACTGAGCCATCCCTCCAGCCCAGCATTGCTTCTTTCTACTCTCCTGAAGTTCCCCAGTTTAGGGAGACAGGGACTTGGACTTAGTGGGAAGAAGGTAAGACCTTTCATCACCCACCCTGGTGCAAGAATGGCGATCACACTAAGGAGAATGCCCCACCCTGCCCCCATTCACTCTTCTGTCAGTTCTCTAGCCCTGGGCCTGCCCCACATCCCATCAACAGGAGGAACCTGACTGAGGCTCAGGAGCAGTTGGGACAGACATCTCCCTAGCCACCGTTCCCCAGTCTAAGCCGAGGGAGACAAGTTTTCTACAATGAGTTGGAAGCCAATGGCAGTGGACCTCAGGGGCCAATGTGCACACTCCTTAGATGGCCATCTGCCAGGGTCACACAAGGTCACCATGTATCTGTGGACTGTACTGAATGTGATCCAACCCCTATACATTAATTCAAATATACCTGCAGAGCAACAAAGTGCTAGGCAGAATCCCTGCCCTCAAATCTAACATAGCCAAGGAGTAAACAGGAAGAGACAGTCTGGCTGGGCAGTGAAAGTCAGCCTATGATGAAAGGGAGCACTAAAGAGCACTCAGGCACCTCAACTAACTGGAGGGAGCTCATGCCACACAAACACACTCAAGTAAAACAGGCTGTGAACCAGTCAGGCGAAAGCTGAAGGGAGTTAGAGAATGACTCACAGTGCTTAGCCTTAGTTCACGCAGCTAACATTCTAGTGGTCTGGCTGCAAGACTGTATGCAGGAACATTTACAGAGTCAGAAGATTTAATTCTCATTTCCAAATTCTAAATTCTTGCGGCTCATTTCCGTCTCACTGTGGCTCCAAGTCTGGGCTATGAAGCAGACCCTGGACACGAGGGAGAGATGAGGCTCACCCGCCTGAGCTAGAGGGGGTCACCTGGTAGAGGAGGCCGGTGCAGACTGGCAAGGACAGGCTGCAGCAGGAAGCACTCTGCAAAGGCACTGCTCCAGAAGCAGTGTCTGGGACACTAAGTGGGGACAAGGAGAGGCAGGAGCACATGGGAAAGTGACTCCATGAGCATGGCATATCTCATGAACACAGGCTAGTTTGCCCAAATTCCCCCTTCCTGCTCTCATCTATCAATGGGGGTGTGATGGTATCTGTCTCACACAGAGTGCGCCTGCATTAAGCTATGCAGAGAACTTTTAGTACAACACTCTAGTATGTGCTCAATAAATGTTAGGTTTATTAGCATTTATTTTTCTCCGAGGTGGTAAATAGTCTACTATGTTCATATCAAATACAAAAGTATTCCCAGTGGTTCCTGTAAATCCCATTTCACATTGCCTGTGGGAAAAGGAGATGTAAATTACTTCAAATAGACATGTTCACAATTTAAAATACTGAGTTTATTTTTTTAAATCAGCACAGTAAAAACGGCCATAACAAATGACTACCTACCAACGACAAGTGCTTCTATTGGTTCACATGTACACATTTAAGTCTCCAGATTGAAGACCTATGGATCCCTTGATGTCCTTTCTGAAGTTATATAATATTAAAACAGAAGATATTAAACAAAAATCAATTTTTGTGGCCAAAAAGCTTATATCATCACTTGAACTTCTGGTACCTTAGAAATAATCCCAGGAGGCCATGTCGAAGCATCTGTGGTAGCCAGAGTCACATTAGTTCTTGGGTATCACCTTTGCTTCTTACACTCCTTTCACCAAGCCTCACATAAATAACTGAGGCAAGCTCTGATCCAGGCAAACTTTTTCAGGCAGTTGCCTTATTTTATTATTATGCACATCCCTTTTCTTTTTCTCAATTCAGAGTTCCTAAAAACACTGGCACCAGGACCTAAGAGTCTTCAAAAGGCCACATGGGCATCTTTTTTTTTTTTTTTTCTTTTCTTTTTTTCGGAGCTGGGGACCGAACCCAGGGCCTTGCGCTTGCTAGCTCTACCACTGAGCTAAATCCCCAACCCCCACATGGGCATCTTTGGTTCTCCGAAGAGTCCAGAAGTCTTCAAGTCATCTACTTGTCTCCCTCCTCCAGATGGGATGCTCTGTGGTGCAGAGAAGCCTCTGCCCTCTGGGACAGTGAGCTGGCATGGGGAAGGTCTGCCCTCTCCTGTCTTCAAACTTCTGCATTCAGAGAAATGCTTCTTATACTAGCATGTGTCAAAACAGCAATAAATGACTCTGAGAAACTGAGAATGTAAAACTCCCTAGGAAGTGAGGCACCGAGAAAGGTGTGCTTGAGCCTGTGTGTTCTGTGTGCCCGTGTGCTGGGCTCCCCACTTCCACTGCTGCTGAGCAGAGGCTGGGTGGCACCACCACTCTGCATTCCACGTAGCTTGTCACCTAGTGGAGACACCACCAGTGACAATGTGAGGAGCACACTTACTAACAGGAGCCAGGTGCTGGGACCAGATAGTAACTGCACTTGGGTTAGCACTGATCCCTCTGCCCCCATGGGTTTAACAGAGGCTAGAACCCTGGTGTGAAGTCTGTCCATTACCTTTCAAAACATTTTCATCTCCAACTGAGTCAGAGGAATGAACACAGCATTTCAGTAGGAAAATTATACATTTTGAAAATGTTGTACCATTCTGTCTCATGCTCCTCAGGCACTAATAAATGCAGCCCACCTTTCTATAGCTCCCAGAAGCACTACTAAGACAAGGAGAGGGTGACCTCCGTGGTATTCCCCTCAGTGGGCAGCCAAGGACCAAGATTCCCCCATGGGCTGACAGCGGGTGGTGCTGTTCCTCTGGCAGTGATCTGAGGGCCCTGCCTGGACAGCTCTCACGCAGCGGCCTCTAAGAACTCTGAAGTGAACACAGCTTCTGCATAGTCTTCACACACATCCTGCAGTTCTGCAGCCACGGCCCCCAGCGCTTCATCTACCAGCTCATCTGAAAAGCTGGAAGACAAAGGACACAGCTGAAGGCGTGGGCAGCCAAACACAGAGCTGTTCAGTATTCATGAAAACCTAGGCAATCAGCTCAGAAATTGTGTGGAGACCCAGAAGTCCATAGGAGCAAAGATACTTCTGGAGAAGAAAAAGTGAGGGGCATGGCTCTCCCAGATATTAAGACCCCCAAGCCCTGCAAGAGCATCAAAACAGACAAAATGGCCACCACCCTTGAGATGGCTGATATTAGAGCTGACTAGAAATGAATGGCCAGGCCAGAGCCCAGCCCCAGCTCAGAGACATGCTTTCTCTACGGGAAAGAGCAAGGACCTCCATAGCCCAGATGCCTCTACATAAACATGTGTGTCTACACAGCACACAGCCTCTTTTATTTGAACTGTTAGAGAGTATGTTGAAGACCTGGACACCCTCAAGAACTTCAGTGTGTCCTAGAAAAGACACCATGTAGACAACTGTCGTAACAGTACCATAAACCATTATCTAAGCTTACGTACAGACTTTTTTCAAACCTTGCCAGCCATCCAAATAAGGCCCTTAAAACGTTTTAGAATCCAGGATCCAATCCAGGCTATTTAGCTGTCATGTCTCTTTAGACCTCTTTCCTTTAAAATATGTTCCTCACTTTCTCTTTCATGACTGTAACATTTTTTGGAGAGTGAAGCATTTTCCTCCCATTGTCCTCAGGTCCTGGGTTGTTTAGTATTCTCTTATAATCATGTCAGCTGCATAGTTCTGGAACAGATGCAGGAGGGGAGATCTGTGTCCCCTCAGTGCTTGTCCCTTTAATGTTGACTGCTGATTTTGGCCATTCAGATGTGGCGATGCCTGCCAGGCTTCTTCCTTATAAATCACTGTTTTCTGTCTGTAACTAATACATAAATCATATGGAGATATTTTCAGACTCATTTGGGGTTTGTAGAGCTTCTTCTGTCTTTGTGGCCTTGGTTACTATGGAGATGATAGCCATTGTCTCTCTGGACATTGTTTCAGATTCATTTTCTTACAAGATTTCCTCTCCCAAGCAGAACTTCACATATATTAGACCACACTGCTCGGGCTTCCATGTTCCCAGTCACCCCATCTTTACTTCTCATCTTTAATTTTGCCCTTCTGCAACACACACACACACACACACACACACACACACACACACACACACACACACACACACACACTGTTCCATATTCCAAACTTCCAGGTTTCCCTTTTGTTGTATCTAATTTTCTATCAAGTCTATCTGATACAGTCCTCATTTCAGAAAGTATGGTAGTTTTTTTTGTTTTTTTGTTTGTTTGTTTGTTTGTTTGTTTGTTTGTTTGTTTGTGCCATGGATGTATGTTTGGATTTTGACTAGTGCCCAGTCCTCTGGCACAATTCTAAGTTGAGTCTTTTATTTCTACACACAAGGCGGCTGTTTGAGTCTGTGAACAGTTTCACTCTTGGAGCTGCTGTGATGTGCTGTTAGTGTTGTTTCTCGTTTCTCTGTTGCCTGGCTATTTTTGCTATAAAATAGACACCATTCATGAACATTACAGAACTAAAGTAAGTCTCCTATGATGATATGATTTTCCTCCAGAGGAAATATGTTTGTTACGTATGGGGCCTGGGAAACAACAGAGTCTAGAGTCACCTCAGCAACTGAGAAGATGTGGCAATCCCTATGAAGACCCATTTATACACAGATCACCTGACCTCCCAGGGAATGCAACCTTTCAAACTTTCAACTCGAAGTGAAACAAGGCCTGGGATGTAGTTTAGCAGTAGAGGGCTGGCCCAGAGTGTACAAGGGCCTGGGTTCAATAACAGCACCATAACCACCAAAGTGAAGAAACTTCAGCAAGGCACTACTAGCCTTAGCTATTAACTGTTGGTTCCAGTCTCCGTCTTCTGGCCTCAGGAGGCTGTGGCAGTGCTCTCCTCCAGAGTAAACCATTCAGCACCACACTGTGGGCTGTGCTCTCTTCCCCAGGGTCCTGACCTACTTGTTCTTCATTACCTACTTAGTATCGTGATGCCTTCAAGTGTATGCATTTTATTTTTAATTCAGCCTTTCTATTAACAGTTACTCTCAGGGGAGAGGTGGTCCAAATCACCACGTGTGTCATTTCTGGAAGCAGAAGTGACGATGTCGTCCTTGTGTTTGCCTCACTCTCTATATTCCCACCACTGCTTCTCCACCCAGCTGTGAGGGACACGCAAGGGCACTTCTCATTCATTCCGCACAGCAAGTGGCAAGACAGGTTTCCTTTCTTCACTCTGCCTCAAAGCAACATCCCTCCTGAAGCCCTCTGTCCTCCCCTTCCAGTCTGGACGGCTGCTACCTTTGCTCACTGGCAATGTCTCTGGAAGTGGTTTTGCCATTTTTCTGGACATCCCACATTGGAATCTGGGTCCCCTGAAGTCCTGGGTTATCTTTCTCAGTGCCCATCTTGCCTGGGGCAGCCCATGGTCCCAATAACTTAAGAGGAAACCATGCAGGATAGCAAAAGCTCAGAGATACCAAATGAGAGGCGTGTTTAAAACTTAAGAAAATATGTAAGAGGTCTACTGCTTTGCTCAGTGATGAAAGCCACCTCGCACTTTGTACTAAAGTGGTACTCAGAGGGACCTAAAGGTGCAGGCTGTAAGAGCAGTGCAGTCAGAAGCTAGCTGCTTGCCAAGGCCAGTGTGCCTCAGTTGTGACTTCATATGGCTGTTTTCTGACCAGCAAGACTGTGCTGTCTAAGATTCTGTGCGATCTAGGGATTGAGCAACTCTCACCATCAGCATCCAAAAAATCAGCCCCAACTGGAATATCTGTGTTCATTCACTGAAACCCTAACTCCCAATGCGATGGACTGAGCCTAGAAGGAAATGAAGTTCAAATGAGGTCACAAGGGTGGAATCTCCATGATGGGAATGGTGCCCCAAGAGGAAGAGATAGAAGACCTCTGTCACTAGAGGACAGAGTAGGAAGACAGCTGTCGGCCATCCAGGAAGAGGACACTCACCAGACACTTCGATCTTAGATAACTCCCAGCCTCCAGACTGTGAAAAGATATTCTTGTTGTTTTTAGTCCCTCAGTCTACAGTGTTTTATGGCACCCTGAGCTCAGCCTGACAGTCTGCCTGAGACAAGGAGACTGAAGGTCACTCCATTTCTCCAGGTGGCAAAGATCATGATATTTTTATAGCCTCCTGCGTCTGAAGAGCAGTTCACCATGAGCGGCCACTGGAGCCTCAGACCCTAAAGCAAAGAATAAGACCTCGGCTGATCCTTTCTCCAGCTCCTCTTCAAGTCTAAAACTTGGTCCTTGGCCTGTAAACAGAGACACAGAAATTTTACTGACCTTTCAGCTATTAGCCATGGGTTGAAGGAGCCTATAGCCTCATGAGAAATGATCCGTAGGAACTGCTCATATCGGCTACAGTAATCACCGATGCTGTGCCGCATCCCTGGTGGAACTGAGAGGGGAGTTTGGCCTTCTTTCTGATGCAGATCTTCTCTGAAGAAGGGAAGGGGGGCCTCCATTTTCTCTGATTCCTCCTCTGTCCCCATACTTTCATCCAGTGAGCTGAGAATACAGAAGGAAGAAGGCATTCAAATGTAAGCAAATGGTTTATCTAAACAAAACTCCGCATCCTACCATCATGCCCACTCCTCTCTGTACCACAATAATCTTCACACTGCAAGGATTCTTTCTCCATAGATGAAATAAAACTCACACTAAGTAGCAGCACAACTTGTATATGCCAGCTAAAGGCTGCCAAGTGCTGGAGGCTTCCTTACAATGCAAGTGTTTGATGCCCCCCATGGAACCACTGTTTTACTGACCCATCACAGAGTTTACAAGGCCTTGCTCAAAACAACTTTTGTCACATCAGAAATAAAGGACTGCAGACTTTAACTACACCCAATGCCACCAACTAGCAAAACTATGCAGTATCCCTGCCACTCACTTGGCACTGCAGGGCCTTTCTAACAAGATGTTCACCTCAGGGCACTTGCGAGTTGCTGTCTTGGTGATCTTGATTGGATGGGAAGCCAAAGGTCTTTCACTTACTGCTGGGGTGTTCTGGTCTAGAAAGGACAGGCATAAAATGACTATTGTCAAGAAAAACTGTGTCCTCCTTATGAGTGTGGTAGTAGTCAGTGAGCTGTGAGGAAGTCACAAGCATCTTCCTTACACATTACGACACAAGAAGTGGTGCAGAGGGACTTCAAACAGACGGAAAAAAAAAAAAAAAGCCCACAGAGTCAAGTCTTCAGGAAAGAGAACTGCTCCCCAGTTTTACATGAGACTCCTTACCCAGTCCGCGCAAAGTCCTATGCGACACCATTTTACTGGTACCCACCTGCCAGTCAAGAAGTCTGAAGTCACGAAGTTTGTTTTTGAACCTTTAAATGCTTTGATTACTGAAGAAGGATAAAGTCACTCAGACTTGAACACTTTATTAGCTGATCTAACTTGTCGCTGGACATTGCTGCAAAAACTCTGCATGAGAGTCAAAACACTAATTTATTAACTACAACTTGCAGGCCTGCAAGCTCTCCTGTGTTGTGGGTGATTTCCAGTTTTAAATGTGTTTCAAGGGCTGGAGAGATGGCTCAGCGGTTAAGAGCACTGAGTGCTCTTCCAGAGGTCCTGAGTTCAATTCCCAGCAACCATATGGTGGCTCACAACCATCTGTAATGGGATGCTCTCTCCTGAAGTGTATGAAGACCAACTACAGTGTACTCACATATAAATAAAATAAATAAATCTTTAAAAAAATGTGTTTCAAGTGGAAGAACAGAACCTGTCACTCAAGTGAAGATGCCCTAGTACCACACTGTTTCTGAGGCACACGCACGCATGCTTAGGTTCACACACTTTCAGGAAAAGCACTGCCGCGGGCAGCCTTTGGAACAACACCACCAATACTGAGTACAACCACTTTCCAGTTATTCACAGAAGTGAGAGGGATGGATTAGACACCACAGAACCCCAAGACCAGTGTAAATTTGGTTCTGTAGTGCACCCGAGGCGGCAAGCATGGTGCCCAGATTCCTGCTTTGGTCTTATGATGCTGGAATTACAAGTATCCAATACTCACTTCAGTTTTAGTATTCTAAAGAGTTCCTCTGTAAAATAATAGTAGTAGTAATAATAGTAGTAGTAGTAGTAGTAATAATAATAATAATAATAATAATAATTATGTGTGTCTCTGTGTGGGTATGTGCACTAGAGTGTAGTTCCTGTAAATGCTAGAAGAGGACGCTGGTTGCCCTGAAACTGCACTTATCGGCAGTTGAGAGCTGCCTGATATAAATGCTGGGAATCAAACTCCAGTCCTTTGCAAGAATAGTATGGTCTCTTAGCTGCTAAGCAATCTCTCCAGACTGTAAAGAGGTCCTCTTAAATGTTAATGTAGCCTCTACATAGAGACCTATATAGCAACTAATAATTCAAGGTTGTCATCTTGAAAGGAAAAGACACTAAGTCCCTTTAAGTATGCAACCATAGCCAAACCATCAGTAAAATAGGCCCCTTTCCCCTGACTCCAGTTCAAAAAGAAATGCTAAAACACCCACTGTCTGACTATGCAATCATTAGAAGGCTCCTTGCACAGTGGGCCTGTTGCCAGCATGACTGACTGACAAACTCTCTGGGTCTCAGTGAACCTGGGGCTTAGCTGGGAAAGTTAAGGCATCTTGACAGACAGCTGTAGCCTGCTAGAACTAGCTGTAGGTGTTCACAGGCAGGAACTGGTCAAAGAAAGAGAGCTCTATAATAAAAGCTGAGTATTGCTAATGGCTCGGGACCAGAAGTGTCTCAGGTACGGTAGTTGTTTAGATTCTAGGATCTGTGTAGAAGCTCCACTGGGCACCTCAAGTTGTAAAGTTCAGTACTTTAAGGCTCTGGAAGCACACTGGATCTCAGCATTTCTATGGCTGCTTAGCCTGCATAAGAAAAAGTACTGCATGGGTAGGATCACATGAGCCAGGCCCAGAACAGCAATTCAATTACTGGCCTATGCGTTAAAAGCCAGGGTTGTCACTGTAACAACTAAATGCATGAAAACTGCAGAAAACACAAAGAGTACATGAGAGTCTGTAAAAGTATCTCTTATTTGCCTAATGTAATTGTCATCTCAGGGGCTTACTGTTTCAAGTGGAAGCTTCCACAGTCCTTACAGTCTAATTTAGGCCTCGAATGTTTCCAGCCTCTGACACTTACTGCTGAATAGTTAGTTCTCTCTGAGCTCCGGCTGGCTGGTTCAACTCAGCTGTTCCGGTTCAAACTCCTCTCCACACTGACTGATTCAATCTGGCTTCTCTCTCTCTTGGCCTCTCTTGAATAGCTCTGCTTGGCCTCAAGCTGTCAATCTATTCTAACTTTCTTGCTCCTTCTCATTCTTTGTCTCTTTCTGTGTCTAGCTTGTTCTCTTTCTGCAACCTGTCTCTGCACAATTGTCCTGGTAAAAATGCCTTCTTTTTCTCTGCACTGCCCCTCAACTAGCTTCCCTTTCCCCCCTCTTCTCGTGAGAGTTGGGCACATCCTATTTTGTCAAACCGTTCTCTGATTCGTCACTTTGTCTGCCACTCAATCAGACATCACTTTCAAACATGGGCACTTCCGTCTACAAACTAACTTTACCTTCATTGTTTGGGATTAAAGGTGTGTACTAAGGGCATGTCTGTATTCCAGCCAGAGGGATTGGAGTAGGTGCTAAGGGTTGAGCCACACCACAACTAGAAACAGGGTTTTTCCCAGTAAATAACATAATCTCAGGGTTCACAGTGTTATCGAATATCCACAAGTGTTGTTAGATGGTCCATATTTCTGTCAAAATTTAACATGGAGAATCCTTTTTCTAAAGCAATGACCCAAATTTGTATCTTGAAATCATTCCATATGATAGAAGCGGGCATCAAGCACCCACCCTAGGGCTTCCTTCACATCTGCAGGTAAGTGTAATACACAGTGGATTTACGTCCCAGTGAGGGCAATGCTCACTTACATCTACTCCTTCATGAATAAGACAAACATGAATCAAACAGATTTTTGATGCTTCCCTACGAGCAACTAGCCTCCTAGCAACTGCAGCCACAGTGTAAATGTCTAAGTTCTGAAAAGTAAAAGTGAAAAGCAAGTCTCTTTTACCAAATGGAACAAGAACGAGTGAATATCCAGCACCCTCTGCCTCAAACCACAGTTATCTAAGACGGACTGTAAGGCTAAACATTAAAGCTAAAAAAATCAAACCAACCAACCAACCAACCATAAAGCTCCTGGAAGAAAACAGCGTTCTTTTACCTCAGTGGCCGGCAAAGCTTCCCTGGGCCACAAAATAAATAAAATAAATAAATAAATAAATAAATAAATAAATAAATAAATAAATAAATAAAATATCATATACAAAGATGCTTGAGGTCTTATCAGAATTGAAACTTTAAGGTCACTGAGGGGTGGTTGCCAGCAAATGGTGGTGTGGGGGTAGTGGGTGGTGGTGGAGGAAGTAAACCTGACACATATAAAGGTTGTGTTGGGGGGAGGGGTGTATGAAAAGAAACGTTCTGGAACTGATAAAGTAGCAACCACATGAATATGGCAGTTAAAGTGAGTGCTGTGAAGACAGCTCAGAGGTGCATCATGGACTGAGAACATGCAAGGCTCTGAGCCTCAGCACTGCAACACACAATCCAGAAACAGAGCAAACCGACCCAAAACATGTATTTGACAAGAATTTATGCCTAAAACACAATAATAATCTTTAATAATAATAATTAAAAATAAAAGGGCAGTCCAATTAAAAAGCAGAAAACTATTTTGGATATATCATTAAGAATTACACATCATTAATTATTAATCACTTGAAAAGGTTTGAAGCACTACTCATTAAGAAAGAGAAGTTGAAGGCCTGAAGAGATGGCTCAGTGGTTAAGAGCATAACGCACTCTTGCAGAGAACACAAGTTCAGTTACCAACACATCTGGTAGTTTCCAACCATTTGAAGATCTAGCAGTAGGGGAAAATCAATACCTTTGTATGCCCCAACCTCCCACCCCAGTAGGCACATACACATAATTAAAAATAACAATAAAGCTTAAAAATATTGGAAGAAAACAAAACTGATATAGCACGAGGAACCACTACCCCTGCCAGACTCATTACAAGAACACGTGCAAGACTTACGCTGCCGGGGCAAGTGCACCTACGAGCGGAGGGCTGACGTGGCTCAGCCGCTAGGCAACAGTCAGGAGGGTTCTCAGGAAGCTTGGCACACCGAGCACAAGACCTGGCAAGTCTGCTTCTTAGATAGTTAACCAAGAGAAACAGAAACTGACGGGCCACAGAGAGACTACAAATTGATCTGTTTACAACAGATTTATTTGACACAGGATCTGTGTGTAAGCAAAGCTAGCTTGGAATTCATAAGTTACCCAGGATAGAACTCTTGATCCTCCTGCCTCAGCTTCAGATCACCAGGCTGGCTTTTAGATTCATAATTAAGTTTAAAAAGAACTTTGTAGGTCTATTTTTATTCTATATAAGTGTCTGCCTGCGTGTATTTATGTATATGGTGTGCCTGTTGCCACAGTGATAAGAAGAGGGATCTAGATCACCAGGAGATGGAGTTACAGCTCACTGTCACTCATGTGGGTGTTGGGAACTCCAAGATCCTCTGCAAGAGCAACAGACGCTCTTAACCACTGACCTATCTCTCCAACACCTTAGATTTATTCTTAATAGTCCTAAACTAGAAAAACAAATACAGATTCACTGGCAAACATACAAATCAGATGTGGTACAAACACTCCAAGGAGTACTACTCAGGACGAAAGAGGGAGGGGAATAGAGAGTGACAGAGAGATGGCTGACGAGTAGGGTGAAGGGAGCCTGAGATGTTTACAGTCTGGAACTGGAAACTGTGTTAACTTCCATTGCAGGAGGGCCTTTAAGCTCTTGAGATGGGCGGGGAGTATTCTGTGTATGTGACTGTACTATCTTTACAACAGGCAAACGAAACAAAGGATGGCCTGACTACAGGGGGAACACACTGAGTAACAAGGCCATGTTTGGGAAATGGAGTAGCCTCAGGAACTGGAAGAACTAGAAGGAACAGATCCTTATCAGACGCCTCCAGAAGGAACCCCACCAGTACCTCAACTTCTTTTTGAGACTCGTTTTTAGCCTTATGACCTCTCAAACTATAGGAGAATAAATCTGTGATCTAATTCAGTAATTTGTGGGTGAGAAGTGTTCTAAGGTTCCATTTGCTACAGTAGCAACATGAAATCAGTAACAACAGGCTATCAAATGCTATGTTGACTGAAAGAGTTAGATAAGCACACATCTACCCAGCAATAGATTGCACTTACTCAAACCCCTGAATTACTCAACATGGTTGAAAAGCAGTGTTACCTAAAGTTAGGGCACCAACTGGGAAGAACATAGGGGAAATTTCCGTAGCAACGCTGTGTGCTACATCTAGACAGGAGTTTGGGTAAGAAACGGATCCATTTGTCAAAACTCCTCAAATGACACAGTTAATCTGCATTATATGTAATTTTTTCTAGTTAATAAATTTGAGAGAGACAGACAGACAGACAGACAGAGACAGAGACAGACAGATAGACAGAGACAGACAGACAGGAGAGAGAGAGGGAGAGAGGGGGGGGGGAGAAGGAATATAGGCACTGACAAGTCATGGAACATGCATGGAAGTCAGAAAACCCGTAGACATTCATGAGGATCTTCTCCTTCGTTTGAGACAGGGTCTCTCTGGCTGCATATGCCAGGCTAACTGGCTCAGGAGCTTCTGTCAGCTCTGTTACAGTCTCTCACTTTGCCATCTCACTATTCCTTATATGTAAATTTTACCTCAGAAAAACAAAACAAACTATAAATAAATATGAAACTCAAGCTGATGCTGCAAATTTGGAGTAAAATGTACTATTATCTGGCAATTTACTTTGAATGAATAGACTAGATCATTTGAAATACAAACTGAGATGAACTGAGGACAGAGGGGTAAACTGTAATGTGGGAACCTCGGGACTACAAGGTGGGATTTTGGTCAGTGGACATTTTTTCTCACTCTTTCACTATGCTGGAAATTTTCAGAGTAGAATACTGAAGGTGGGTTAGGGAAGCACCTACCATTTCTTTCTTCGTGCGTCCATAAGTGAGGGTCAGCGTATACAATTTTATTATATCTTTGGCGAACTGTCTCCTGGTATTTCTTTAAAAAAGAAAGTTTAATTTATGAGAAAAAGTAAGTTCCATTATAAACCAGAAGTAGTAAGTGTGGAAACAGTTCAACAGACAGACACTGATGACAACAGGCGTCTGCTGGGCCAGAAAATGAACAGCTCCTGAGGGAAGCCCGAAACGTGTGACAAGCACGGCTGTGTCCTCAGGCGGTGTGCCCCTGGAGCCTGCCTGATGACAGACACATCGTGTCCCCGTCCATCTATGGACCTCCTGCACTTTAATCTTCATCAATCTGCCTGTCTTCCAACAGACATCTGTCGTCTATTCCTACTGCTTAGGGCAGCTCAGATCCAGCCAGTTACCCCGCGAGAGGGAAAGTGGTTAAAAGAATAGGACAAACAGCATGTCTTTAAATTTTCAAAATCAACCAAAAATCATTTTCTTTATAATTTCCTATTTAGCAATGAGAAAGAAATGAGTTAATCACGATACAACTAAAGCAAAACTGCTGAGTATGGTGTCAGACCTGGACCAGTCATCCGCGCTCTCTCAGGTTTTTATGACCTTGACCACGCCATTTGATCACTGCTTTTGATTTCCTGCTCTTGAACAATCCAGTAGGATGGCTCATGTCTAAAGTTTATAAGTTTATATAAGAAAAAGGAGTCATTCTAAAAGTAGTAGGCTGGAAATTAAAGAAGTTGAGGTCATCTGTGATCCGACAGGACCACTGCAGCAAGGTAGAAGAGGCAGCTGACTGGTATCTATAAGGGATTGACGCAGAAGTCAATGATCCAAACTGTGGGACCAAGTCTGGGCCTCTGTGTTGTTGGAATGACAAGTCACTGTTGACAGTGTGGTAACAGGATGGCTTTATATATTGTGATAACACTTGCTGGGCTGTGCTAATACTTCGTATCTTCTCCTATTCTCAAATACCCTACATATTAAGGCAAGCAACTGAACCAAGCTTGACCTTACACTCAGTTGGCAACAGAGCTCTGATTTAAAAGTGGGACGCTGTGGCTCTGGCACACTGAGGATCAGCAGTGTGATCAGGGCAGAGGTGGACCCCCACCGGCAAACAGAGCAGCACCCCCAGGCCTTACTTCCATTTCTTCCATCCGGAGCATCATGGTCTCTAGATCTGGGCTGTCCTTGCTGTCCCCCAATCTGGTTGAAGTTTCTGACCCCAAGATCTTGTCATGAGTCACAGCCCTGAGCTCATGAGCACTATCTTCCAAACAGTCATCCAGCTGACAAATGTTCCTGGATTCAAAATGGACATCTGAAGCCTACAAAAGAAAGGCAGAAATGGTGGGAAAGTGGAAAATTAAGGATTGTTGTTGTCATTAGAACCCCCAAAGCACAGTGATCAGCTGGCAGACCTCTCAGTCAGCAGGTAACAAAAGCACTAGCCAACACAACTCGTATTAGTCACTTAAATGATTGGGCAAACCATGCAGTCCACTGCTGCCAATGTAAGCAGCCATTTCATTCGTGCTGGTGGTTGGCAGAGCAGTCTTCTGCCATGTTTAGGGAATGTTCCTTAAAGCATCATGGCACTACCAAGTTCTTCTCTTTGCTGGAGGATCTTGGTATAATCCACGAGAGCTTTACTATTCTCTGTGTCCTTTAAATCCACAAAGTACCTTCTTTACAGTTTGCAAAGCATCTCTCCCTGCTTACTTGCTTTTCTCTTTCTCCCTCCACTTTTCTCTACATAGCCCTTGCCATCTCAGAACTCACTATGTAGACCAAGATGGCTACAAACGCATAGAGATCCACCTGCCTCTGCCTCCCAAGCACTGGGATTGAAGGCGTCTGTTACCACACCTGGCTATTTATCTCAGTCCTAATATAGGTCGGTATCTGATTTGTTTTGGGTTTTTTGTTTTGTTTTGTTTTGTTTTGTTTTGTTTTGTTTTGCAAAGAATGTCTTCTGGGTAAAGAATGAAACATTTCTGAGATTAAGGCCTGGTTTTGCCCTTCAACTTTAAACAAATTTTCTGGGCTTGTTGTCTCCTCCTCTTCTTCCTTTTCCTCCTCCTCCTCTTCCTCCTCCTGTACTTCCTTCTCTTCCTCTTCTTCCTCTTCCTTTTCCTCCTCCTCCTCCTTCAACACAAGAGGTTGGGACTCCAACACAAAGCAGCAGCACAAAAGAACGACAACAATGGAGCTACAGCTAAGACCCTGTTTAGTGGATCAGTTAGATACGTTCTTGATACGTTCTTGACGGTCTTGCTCCCAAGACCACTGGGCTAATAAAACTTTACTCCTGCTGCCTTCTAACTCCTTTATTCTCTGCCTGTTTCTTGCTTTGAGCAATTATAACGGCAAGCACCTCTTTTCCACCTTTAGAAGACTAAAGGAATGAGGCCTGCACCTCTACTCCAAAGGCCCTAAGGTCAGGTAGGTAGGGACAGTCCCTAAACAGTGAAAGCAAATCTCACTGAAGAGTGAGATGTTAGCCTGGGCAGCAACGAAAGAGGTTTTCCTTTCCTGTCTGCTGGCCAGATACAGTCATGTACTGGGTACTCAAAGCTTGCTTGCCTAACAAAAACATCAGGCCTTACACAGAGAGAGAATCAGGCCAGTAATGAGGCAAAGGAGGCTGGATGAGAGGAAAGGAGGGCAGATTCTCCTGCTGCAGGCATCAACAGTCCAGACCACAGTTTATCTACACTCTGTCCAGTGGCGGGGGGAGGGAGGCAGGAGGGGAGGGGGACATAAATGTACACCAACAGAAACCTGTGGCTCTAGAGACATCTGTGAGCTGATTGCATGGCTGATGCAGACCCAGAACTAAATGTACACTCTAAGAATTAACATGCTGCATAAGAAAAATAATTTCATTCTCCTTGAGTAGGATAATACAGTGTTTGCAAAGTAATCTGCATATCATTTTCCTCTGGCTGGAGACATTATCATGTGCTAAGAGCAGAATACCAACCACACACACCTGCACTGCAGGCTGGGCGGCTGTGGGTGCCGCTGCTCTGCTCCGTGATGGGAGATCCTTCAAATGACCATTCACTTCCACCGAAGAATTAACTCTCTAGTAAAGTGGACAAACGCACTCATAGATTACAAAAATTCACAATTCATTAATGAATTTTTTTTTCCCGGAGCTGGGGCCGAACCCAGGGCCTTGCGCTTGCTAGGCAAGCGCTCTACAACTGAGCTAAATCCCCAACCCCAAAAATTCACAATTCATATTAGAACAAATGAGCCGTGCTGCAGAATAACCTGTGTGGAACTATCAATCAGCTCTAGCTGCACGGTGCACTTTGCAACAATGTAAGCACTCAGTCCTCATGTACACACATGCCATGTGCTGTTCTTACTGCTCAGGAGACTTTTTAATCTCTCGACTTTATAAACACTGCTAGAGTAGTTACATGCTGTTATTGTGAGAGTCATCAACTTGCCTGTTGCAGATTCTACTCACTAGTCAGATGAGACTACACAACCACATCTCTAGGAACCTCTAAGGTTAGGGATCCTAAGCTATCCATAGACTCTGATAAGCTAACACTTCTCAGACTCAGAACGCCAGTCAGTCAGTTAAGGTCATGATACTCTTATGTGGCTTCATCTATAAACATGCAAACACGATGGCTCTATTTCCAGGGGACCCATCAAGTCTCACTATTGAATCCTACTGTTTAAGGAGCATGACATAAAATCCTAGTGTGCTTTGAGAAAGTCTTAGTTTATGCAGAAGTGCCCCAAATTGTAAAATAGCCAATCATTCTAAGCCATCAAGGTCACAGAGACCAGCATCCAGGGGATCACTAAGTGATTGCCATTGTTATCAATAGATCAATTTACAAAGAATGGAAACTGCACTCTAATATCCTTCCCCAACCTGTGCCTCCTCGCCCTCCACCCACGCAGAGGGTATGTGGAGAGTGGACGCTGTGTGATGGTCTGGAGGTGGAGAGGGCCGAGCAGTGAGACCAGGCTCTGTCTACAGGCTCATCTGTCTGTCCTTCAGCCTCCCACACCAGAAAGACACTTGGCCCTCTACAAAAGGGTCAGTGTGATCTAGGCAACAACTCTGCATTTCAGAACTGCCAAAGGCAAGCAAAGGAGATGAATCAATTACCTGGGCCTTGATCAAGAGGGGCTTCAACCGCTCCAGAACTGCCTCCTCCACCTTGTCAGCTAACTGGGTGGCAGAGACACTGTTTAGAAGTAAAATTGAAAATTCAAGTCTACAGCCAGTGTTCTACTCTGCATACTCACATGACCCCTCTAGGTAAGGGCAAACAGGGCAACAGACCCACAGTGCCCCCCCCACCTGCCATGGCCACACGCACCTCCTGGGGTCTTGTGAAAGGTAGACTGGGATTCAGTTGCTCTAAGTGAGACCAAAATCCCCATTCCCTCTCTCCCCAACCCTCTCCATGCTTACTGATCAGTGAGTAGCTCTAGCTACTTCTCTACCACTAGACCCGCCTGCCGCCATGCTGTCTGAGGACCCATCATGATGATAATACACTAAGCCTTTAAAACTGTAAGCAAGCCTCCAATTAAATGCTTTCTTTTATAAGAGTTGCATTGGCCATGGTGTCTCATCACAGCAATAGAACACTGACAAAGACAGAAACTAAAACATACAAGAACCATACAATCTGGCAAATTTACTCTGGGCACTTACTATAAAGACAAAAGACACATCACACAATACATGGGTGTTTATACAATCCTTACTCACAATAATGTCAAGCTAAAGACAACCACATAGTCCTCATTTGTTTACTAAGACGAGTGGTTAAACCATGAGATCCACCTCACAGCAGATGAATGGACAAATAATATGTGTAGTGACCAGAATGACTCTCTGTAGAGCTCTATTAGGAAAAAGGCCAATTCTAGGGCAGCTGAGATGGCTCAGCAGCTAAAGGCATTTGTTGCCAAGCCTGATGACCAAAGTCTAATCTCCATAGTTGAAAAGAGACTGGCTCCTGCAAGCTGGCCTCTGGATTAGCTGCCACACTTACCGAGTCAAAAGGTAGCTGGGGCAGCAGAGAAGTGTGTATGGCTACAAAAGGGCAACATGAGAGATGGTGGTGGTGATGGGTGGTGTTCCAGACTATTGCTAGCATTCCTTCTAGGCTCCGCCCAACAGTTACCTAGCAACAGGGGACTGTTTGGCCTCTCTTTGCCCTCTCTGACACTTTTCTCTTTCTGACCCTTTTCTCCCTCTCCCTACCCCTGCTCCATGTAGTCCCTCTTCTTTCTCTGTCTTCTCTTTGCCTCTCCTCCCTTGTCAACCCCCCCTCCCATTTCCCAAATTAACTTCATTCTATACTAGACCCATCGTCCATACCTTGCAGTGGGAGGAGGGATGCGTCAGCATGGGCCTGCTGAGGCACCCCCTCCCTCTGCACCATCCCTGGTTTTACAGAACAAATTTCACCGTCAGCTAGTCCATGTACCCTCACTGTGTCACTTTCTACACTCTGGCTATAGTCAACCGTTTGTTAAGACATTATACTAGGTAGCTGAGAAATGAGTACCCAATTTTTTTCTGTACTATTACAACTCTGTGTGAATGTATAATTAAATACTAATAAACAGTTTAATTTTAAAAAATTTTTTCACTAAAAATAATTTCTAAACTAGAATTCTATAATAAGACTAACAATGGGTATACAAAATTAGCAAATATAAGCACAGAACAAACATTTTTAGATTTGAAATCTCTGGAAAAAAGATTCCTGTCCCTCCCATTCATCATCATCATCATCATCATCATCATCATCATCATCATCATTTTATTATATTATTTTCTGACATGGTCAAGCTACTGTAAAATGAGCTGGCCTCATGGCAATCTTCCTGCCTCAGTCTTTAAGTGCTGGCATGACAGGTATATACCATCACGGCTGGTAGAACGGTTCCTGCAAGGGGTGAAGATCCATTCTGCCTTCAGGGAGATGGCTGTGGTGGTCTGAATGAAGATAGTTTAGGTAGAACTGTTGTTTGGGAAGGATTGGGGGTGTGGCCTTGTCAGAGGAGGTGTGTCTCTGGGGGACACTGGGCTGTAAGGACTCAAAGACATTCCCATTGTGTCCCCTCCCTCACTCTGCCTCCTACTTGTGGAACAAAATAGGAGCTCTTAGCCATTTCTTCATGGTGCTGTCATGTCTAGTTTTCTGGCACTGCAAGCTTTCTTTCATAAGCTGCCTTGGTCATGGTGTTATATTACTAGGAATAGTAATAGGAAATAACTGAGACTGAGATAGCCTGAGAACACACTCGCAGGGCATCCACAGAGTGCGCTTCAGTAAGTGTGTCCCTTTAACACTCCGAGAAATGGGAAACCTGCCTGCCATAAGGGAGATAGGAACTCGAGATGTGCACACTGATACCAGAGTCTACAAGTCATCTGGGCCACGTGATAAGAAATGTGCCTATCATATATATCTACATGCATTGCCCACAAGATGAGATGGAGAGTCACCAAAAAACAGGCTTTACACTTCAGTAATCGACATCTTCATCACTACATTCAAAACCCTATAGATAAAACAACAACCTAACACTAGATAACACTAACAACCAAATTGCCCCCACCTCATACACACATATACACAAACCCTACAGTCAGTCAGTGTGGATGAGAACTGTGAAATAAAGATATAAAATTGCAATTTTAAAAAAGAAGCTAAGTTAGACCATGCTTCATCAAAACAAGAAAACAAACAGAAAAAGGACACGGCAGCAAAGAAATCCATTGAGCAAAGCTAGCCTGGATGCTTGTCTTGTCTTCCCTGATGCTAAGGAGGTGGCCTGGCCATCTGGGACCTACCCCAACAGGCTGCCCAGTTGGAGCTGAGAAAGCAGAGCAGGGCCAGGCAGCCCCCCTCCTGATAAGGCGCCCAGTGTTCACTGGGCCTAATTCACCCAGCCTGAGGTGGTGAGTTTGCTGTGACTCATCATGTCCTTGCTCTAGGACTCCTGGTGAGGAACTCTTGAGTACTCTGATGAAAGCTTAAAGTCAGGTTATGATCCACGTTCTAAAACCTAGAGTCCTGGGTCTAGCTAACACCAGCAAAACTGACTGTCTCATACGCAGCTAAATTTGTACTTCTTTTTCAAAATTAAGGCTGTTGGCAGAAATATATGCATCAGTAGGAGATCTGTAAACAAAGGCAGTGAGAAGATGGAGTCAGGACCCAGGGCAGTGGGTACCTCTGGGAAAGGTACCTCTACAGCAGTGTCACTGGCTTGGGAGGCGATGCACAGGTGTTCATTTATAATATCCTGAGTCACACATTTAGTGTTTTCTATGTGTATGCCACATTTTTTTCTAGAAAAAGCACACATAAAAAATAAATGAGATACAAAAAGACAAGTAGATAGGTGTCAGAGACAGTAGTCAACCTTCTAATAGCTAGAGATGACCAAGGCAGATTCCCTCCAGCAGCAGTGGCCATGCCAGCTCAGAGACATGGATACCCACGCTAGCCACTTACTTCCTGGAAACACCAGAAAAGTCTGGATGTATCAGCTATGTGTATGGGGTATCCTTCAAACCCTAAGATTCAGTGATTGCTTGAGTGAAATCTTAACCCCAGTCGCCTTTGCCCGACAGAAGGACCTACCCCTGTAAGTGGAGCTGGAAGCTGATATGAATGATGGTGAGATGGACAGGAGCTTCAGACAGTGCATGTTCATCTTACTACAGGGCAAATGGCCATCAGAGATAGACAAAAGCTACTTACTGTGGCAGTGGCATCATACCCACTACATCTTAAGCAATATTTCTCTTTTTAATGAAGATGCTATGTTGATTAAAGAGAACCTCCAATTTTTTTAGATTTATTTATTTATTTCATGTATATGAGTACACTGTTGCTACCTTCAGACACACCAGAAGAAGACATCGGATGCCCATTACAGATGGTTGTGAGCCACCATGTGGTTGCTGGGACTTGAACTCAAGACCTCTGAAAGAGCAGTCAGTGCTCTTAACCACTGAGCCATCTCTCCAGCCCTTAAGCATATTTCTTTATTGCTTGATTTCTTTATTGTGTGACTCAGGATACTATAAATGAACACCTGTGCATCGCCTCCCAAACCAGTGACACTGCTGTAGAGGCTAAATCACCTTTCCCAGAGGTACCCACTGCCCTGGGTCCTGACTCCATCTTCTCATCATTACCTTTGTTTACAACATCTACTGATGTTTGGTAGTAGTGTTCTCAGGTTACGAATAGAGAAAAGCACCTCATCTGAAACCTTATCTGCATTCAGGCTAAGGTGAAACAAGAGTGTTCACATGCTCATCATTCAATTCACACACCATGCACTTCCATATGCTCTCTGCCCTCAGGAAGACTGGCATCCACCTAGCGCAATGCCTTGGGATGCAAGGCAGCAAACAAGAAACAAATACACAACACCCCCAGATCATACATGTTCTTGGAATTCTCCTTCACACTCCATACACACCTAGGAAGTCATGCCGTAGTGCACATGGAAACATGCAAACGCCCATTCATTTGATTACTCACTCTTAGAGTCCAAACTATATGGATCAACTAAATCCATAGAGGGACACACACCCTAACCCTCCCCGGTAGCAGACATATACCTTAGTTTTTGAAGTCTGGCCATCTCTTCAGCTTTTAGTTCATCCAACTCTTTGGTTCTTCTAGAAGTCTCAGCCTCAAGCCAATCGAGCCTAAAGGGCAGTAAAGTCACATCAACTCTCCTCAAAACCAAGTCAGGATATCCTTGGCTTCTATCTCTGCTCTGCTGAAGACTGGCTTCGAAGTCTTAAGGAGGCAGAAAGCCAGTAAGCACAGGAGTGTGACTGATGTCAACAGCCATGACTCACTGCTCACCTCAGGAACAAACACTTACCTCTGCTTTTGCTTTCTTTCCAATTCTTTGGCTTCCAATTCTTCTAGTTCCTTCAGTCTTTTGGAAGACTCAGCATCTGGCCAAGAAAGCCTGACAGACAATACAAGCAGTAAAGGTAACCATGCCTCAAGGCCACCGGCTGTCATTACCACAGAAACAGAGCAGAAAAGTGAGTCCCTCCCCCCATCCCAGCACCAATCCTGGCTCTATTAAAGGACTCAAAAGTAATAAATGTATCCTCTGTGTACCCATGAAAGCTCCCACATGTTCCTATAATGGATATTTATGCACAAAAGTACTTCAAGTTAGTACATGCACAAGAAGCTGCCACAAGAAAGGCACCCACCACTGATCTCAGGACATGTTACTTGCTTAGACAAAGAAACAGAGCCAAGTGTAGGTGTTAATAAAGCCAAATAAAAACAAAAGAGGGCATTAACTGTAAACAATTTTATTGTATGTGCCTGTCAAAGGGCTTTGATTCCTATGGCTGTGGCTATGTGAACATTACCTAATGGCCCACTCCTTCCTAAGGGCTGAAGATGGAGCTGCGCCATACTCCTGAGCTTGCCCAGCCCTAATACCCACTTTTATTTTTGCTTTCCCATAATGCTAGGGTAATTTCAGCCAAACAAATGCAGAGCAAGCTGTTTTCACTGCTGCTGTCCTTGGGAACGCTCTCATTATACTCCTCACATTTATTCCTGCCTGTGCAAGTCCAGGTTTAATGTCGACCTCCCTGTGCAAAGCTTCATTCTCTGCAGCAAGAGGAAACGCTGTTCTGAACCTGCCCGGACCTCAGGGTGTATACCACATTCTATCTTCAGTCACAGCTAATTACATGTATCTCCCACTGGCTGCAAATAAGAACTGGGATTATGGTCTTATTTGCTCTCTTTAAAAAGCACATAAAGCATGCAACTGTGCTATACACAAATTGGCAAATGGCATACACAGAGGGTTTTGAATGAATGAAATAAGACAGAACAAAAGTATGGCAGGCCTGTTGTAACATAGAGAGTGTAAAAGGGAAGTCCAGCAATATAACTTTAAATAACCATCTTTAGACACTGGGAAGACAAGAGGGCTCCGCTTCAGAGTCTGTATAACCAGAGCCTTAATTCTGAAAATGCTAATACAGACCTGGCTGCTTCCTGCTCGGCAGCACCTCCCAGTTGACTTTCCCTGTGGGTAGTCTCTTGCTGTAGGGACTGCACCTTTGCAGCATCTCTGGGGTTGTACTTCCCCCTCAGCCAGGCAGCACTGCACGGAATGGAAAAGCACGCCTTTTGTAGTCATTCACCCACCCCCGGTGACTCATCCTAAAAGAACCATGTAATGCTGACCTACAGCTCAGAGCCTGGCGCCTGCATAGAAAAATGAACGTGAGGATCCTCCAGCTCTCCTGCCCAATGATGAAGGGAGAAGATCCCTTTGCTTTCAGAAGCAGTCACTATTTCAATTAAAATTAAAAACAAAAGTCACAGAATGAAGGACGTACTTCGACAAAACCTGTTTTAAATATATAAATATGAGTCACTAGTAATATCCCAGGTCACATTCCTCTAAGTGTCTGTGTTAGGTCTCACACAGCACTCTGATCCAGGAAGTCTTATCTGCCCCACAACTCCACCCACCAGACATAGGTCTAGATCAGTAGTTCTCAACCTTTCTAATGTAGCAACCCTTTAATACAGTTCCTTGTGCTGTGGTGACCCCAATTATAAAGTTATTTCATTACTACTTCATAACTAATTTTTCTGTTATGAATCATAATGTAAATATCTGTTATGTAAGATATTGGATATGTGATTCCTGAGTAAGGGTCATTTGACCCCAAAGGGGTCATGACCCACAGGTTGAGAAACTGTAGTCTGGCAGCTATTGTGCATGTGGTTAGCAGTACTCAGCTTGTGTCTCAGTATTGATATGCATAAAGCAAAGAAATCAGAACAAAGTCATGAGCTAAAAAACAAAAACAAAAACAAAAACAAAACATAGGAAAAAACCCACAGTTGGATCAGAAGACCCAGCTTTGGTCACACAAGCCTCTCTGAACAGTGCTTGTTCTCCGTCCCTCGAGGCTGAAGGATGACAGCACCACAGACTTGCACCATGCACACCTGCAGGGGCCTCCCTAGAACCAGGGTGCTCAGCTGTCCACTCACAGCAGCAAGGCGGCCCTTCCAGCTAGTCAGCCCCTTCTTCTGTTCTCACTTGCTGTCTGTGTTTCCTCCTTTGCCTGCTGGACTTTCTAGTTCTTTCCTGGTGCTTTTAAAGACTCCCAAATCTTGGCAAACAAGCTCCCTTTTATCTTTAGCCACCCTGATTCAAACCGGTCCCTGCTCCCCTGAAGACACAACCTTCTCTCTAGCCCTGTGGGATAGACAGCAGCTCTATACTGTTCTTATGCTGTGAGTGTGGGTAACAAGGCAGGAATATTAGCACTACAAAGATCGGGTCCTTCAGGTGGGGCAAAATCAGGCAAATATGGATGAGCTCAGAGTTCACCACTTTCTTGTCTTGGAATTAAAATTATTTAAAAATATTTATTCATTCAGCAAAGATTAAGTGAATGCCTATTATGTGTGGGCACTAGACATTAAGACATAAGAGAGATACGATGCCCAGCCTCGGGTAAGCACAATCTGTTTGCAGAGCAGACAACACAGTGTATAATCCTTTCTACACTGGCATATGTCCACTGGAAACTTCTAGACAAACTTCTGGACAAACACCTCATGTGCTACTCACCCAAATAAGAATTTCTGCCCGAGGGGGACAATGAAGCCTACTAGTTCATCTGCTCTAACATGAAGAAAATAAAGTCATATAAACCCAGGGTCCTTGAATGTTTGCATACCATTTAGGAGAGGCTGGTGGAGATGTGGGGTTTGGAGGTATCCAAGGAGCCCTATGGTCTTTCACAGGTTGTCGGTTCATTTTTAGTCTAGATGACACTGTTGTCTGCTGCAATCTGCTTTTGCTGTAAGGTTGGTTTGGTCGATTTCTTTCAGATATGTGGAGTCCCTGTAAGAAATAAACATGCATTACAAAGCCAGACAAGTACCAAAGACACTAGCTTCAACCTCTGACTCACTGCAGCTCCAAGTGCCTCGTTGCTATTCATACATTCATTCCAAAAGCGACTGAAAACACTCTGAGGGAAATGTGAGAAGCACATCAATCACACTGAAGTAAACCTGGGCAAGGGTGGACCTGAAATCCTTGACTTTTCCACATTCATATATAAAATATTTATTATCTTTTTCCTTAATTAAATCTTCCCTTCTAAAAGTCCATGTTTGTTTACAGGTAAATTAAAAAAATATTCTTGCCTAAAATACTTAACTTTTCTAATCACAATGCATCCCACAATTTCAAATACCCACTGTGCATGAGGCTGAGAAGGACAACCAAGCAGACCGCTCTCTTACAGGCTCAGTCCTGACTTCCCAATGACCTCATTACAAGTTTACTTGGGAAGGAATAAAGATGTGATCCCAATCCATGACCTGTCAGTTACTGGCTGTGCTGATTAGTGCTTTGTGGTCTTGACACAAACTAGAGTCCTCTGCAAAAAGAAACTTCAACGAGAAAGGAAGTAGCTACACAGACTGGCTTCTAGGCAAGTCTGGGGCATCTTCTTGGTTAGTGAGTGATGGGAAAGAAGCCAGCTCACTGTGAGCAGTGCCACTCCTAGGCAGGTGGTTCTAGTAGGGTGAGCAAGTCAGTAAGAAGGATTCTTCCACGGTCTCCTGCTTCAGTTCCTGCCTCGAACTCCTACCCTGGCTTCCCTTCATGACCAAAAATACTCTTTCTTCCAGTTTGGTGGGTTTTTCCCAGAATAATAGAAAGGAAAATAAGACACTAGTATAATGGAATTCCCTTTCCCAAGGCCATGTGGCAATGCCCAGTGCTACAGAAGCCTCCAGAAGGCACTACTGAGAGGCAGTCACTGCAGTGAGTACACTTGGACCAGAGGTGCTCATCTCCCCATTCCCAATGTAGGACTATAAGGAAGTTTTACTGTTGTTGATATTTTAATTTTTTAATTAAATGGGTTTTTTGTCTGTACTACTTGTATGCCTGGTGCCCATGGAGGCTAAAAGAAGACACCAGATATCCTGGAATTGGAGTTACAGATGGTTGTGAGCCACTATGTGAGTGCTAGGAATCAAACCCCAGGCCTCGGAAGAGCAGTCAGTGATAAACTACTGAGCAATCTCTTCAGCCTCATAAGGAAGTTTTAGATAGAAGCTTAAAATATAAGGTAGTTTCAGATCACAAGCTCTAACTACCCAGCTAGTTTCTAAAGCCATATTAAAAAGCACTCACCTAAAGTGGCCCTTCAATATTCAGTGGCCATAATAGATCAGTATTTATCCTTAGTAGAAACATAATCTTTTAAAAAAATTTTTTTATGTGTTTTAGCTGCATGAACGTCTATGCACCACATGTGCCTGTAGAGGCCAGAGTGGGCACTGCACCCCCTAGAACTCGAGATAGCCGTGAGCCACCATGTGGATGCTGGGAGCCTAATCTCGATCTTCTAGAAGGGTACTAAGTACCCTTAAAACCACTGAGCCACCATCAGTCCCAGGAACAACATATCCCACTAACCACTCAGAACAGAACCTTAAATCCTCTCAACTCTTACCCTTTCCAATCCTGACTGTTAAGACAAACTTCCTAATTAAGATCATAGTATTAAGTGAGTTAGGATCTTACTGACCCAGGAAAGGACGTCCATGTGCCCAGAGACCAATGTGGTCCTACCCTTACTAGCCGGTAAGACCTTGGACAATATCAGATGAATATAAACGGGCCCCAAGAAAGGAGACTTCTTACCTGCTGTGATCTAGCTGACTCTGAAGTATCTTTCTTCCTAAGTGGCATATGCCCTGTCACGGTCTTCTTTCTTACGGCTTGTGGTTTTACTGGGGTTAATGTTTCATCTTTGAAGTCTGTACCGTGGTCCAATATATGGGAAGCTTCTTGTGGAGGAATACCTGTGTCTAACGCATCCAGTTCACGCTCCAGCCTCTGAAGCTCATCAGGCTGACCAACATCTACACACAGATTTCACAGGAGAAAGTCCACTTAAGCCACACAGCGGAAATGACTTACAAGCACATAAGATCTAAACTCCAGCCTGGCACTGTGAAAAGCATGGAGCTCTGTTGCCACACCCGCAGGTGTAATTACCAATGTCCAAGCACCATGACCAACCCCCTCAACATCAGGTCCACATTTACTGACTTTCCAGTTCTTGCCTGTGGTCTTATTCTGTAATATCTTTGTTCCTATCCAGGTTGGCCTCTCTAGATTTCTTGGCTTTAAGATACTTCCCTCACTGGTGCCCTGCTGATCTTAGTCACATGTCCACTGGGTTGCCAAACTGTCTGTGCTGGCTAGATTTATGTCAACTTGACACAAACAAGAGTCATCTGAAATGAGAGAACCTCAATTGAAAAACAATGCCTCCATAAAATCCAGCTGTAGGGCATTTTTTTATTTAGCGATTAAGGGAGAAGCCCCAGCCCATTGTGGGCGGTGCCATCCCTGTGCTGGTGGTTCTAGGTTTTATAAGTAGGCTAAGCAAAAGCCAGTAAGCAGCACTCTTCCATGGCCTCTGCATCAGCTCCAGACTCCAGGTTCCTGCCCTGTGAGCTCCCCCCTCCCCCAGCCCCTGCTTATTTAAATGATGAACTGTTCTATGGAACAGTGAACAAAATAAAACTCTTCTTCCCCAAGTTGCTTGTCCTCATGGTATTTCATCACAGCAATAATAACCCTCACTGTCTTTCTAAAATGGAAACACTGCAGTCAGAGACGGCTCAGTGGTCAAAGGCACTCTATGCTCTTGCACAGGACCTTGGATTGGTTCGCAGCCTCACACAATGGCTCAAAACCATACATAATTTCAGTTCCAGGGTTTCTGATGCCTTCTTCTCAACTCTGTGGGAACTGCATGTACAGGAGCAGAGCATACTTGTAGGCAGAACACTTGTCCACACATGCGTGCACCACATATATCCCTAGTACTCATGGGTCTCCTGGAACTGGAGTCATAGATAGCTATGAGCTACCACATGGGTACTGCAAACCAAACCCAGATCCTATAAAAGAGTGCTCTTAACCAGTGAGCCATCTCTCCTCATATTAAAAATGTGTTTGTTTTTCTAGGTAGAGTTTCTCTGTGTGGCCCTGGCTATCCTGGAACTCAGAGATCCATTTGCCTCTGCCTCTGGAGTGCTGGGATTAAAGGTGTGTGCCACCATGCCCAGCTCTGAAAACTTGTGTCAGCATGTGGGAGGCTCTGGGTTCCAGTCCTAGAACCACAAAAGATCACAAGCATACAAATACACAAAAACAAAAGCTCTAAGAAAATGAGGAAGAAATCTAATGAAAAACTCAAAACTCATAGGAATTTCAGAGAAAGCAGTGCAAAGCTTTTATTTTGTTTTTGCAGTGCTGGGACTATATTCCTGGCCATTGAAAGGACACGGAAGAAACTCTGAATCAAGTTTCCTTTACAGACTGAACATTGTATCTATGTTAGTTCCCCACAAGTGATCTGCAATTTCAAATGCATATCAAATTAAAAGTGTGTATAGATTGATTTAGCTGGGTATCATGGCACACACCTTTATTTCCAGCACTCAGTCCGTCAAACTCAGAAAGTCTCAGGTCAGTAAGGGTTCAACAAACAAACAAAAAAGGAAACAAACAAAATTTAAATAAATTAATCATAAAATTCTTATGAAGGGGCCAGACAGGTGGCTCAGAAGTTAAGAGCACTTGTTTTTTTTAGAAGACCCTGGTTAGTTTCCCAGCACCCACAAAATGGCTTACAGCAATCTATTAACTACAGTTTCAGGTAATCTAATCCCCTCTTCTGACCTCTGAGGGCACCACACATGCATGTGGTACACATATGCGCATGCAGGCAAAACACTCACACGTAAAATAATAAATCTAATTTTAAAAATTCATATGAAGAGTAAAATATTAAAAATTAGTCCAACAAATTTGAGAAGCAACAACAATATGGGAAATAAAGTGGAGGCAGGTGTCTTTCTTGCCCAGAGACAGGAATCTTAGTAAGGCAGTGTGGACTGACTCAGGGACCAATGGCATAGGATGGGAACCACAGACCGGCAGATATAGAATGAGGTCTACTATTGTCCACACAGAGAAATCAAAGTGGAATCACATTGAACAGGGCTTAGCTCACAAACAGCATGAAGTCCTTCAGAGCTTTAAGAAGAAACAACAGGACAATACTATCATGTCATCAAGACAGAAAAGACTGTCTTAAGCTCAAATATGATGCAACTTACTAGAGTTTACACTAAACTATAGCTTTTGATTAAAAAAAAATCACCATAACAAATCAGCCAAATCTGGAAGGAGATACCTGAAATATGTACAAATCTATATAAGAAATAAGCGATTCAACAGAGAAATGAGTGAAGTATTCTACAAATTAGGCAGAAAAACAAGTAGTCCATAAAAGCATGAAAAAATGATAAACAGCCAGGTGGTGGCACACGCCTTTGATCCCAGCACTTGAGAAGCAGAGACAGGTGGATCTCTATGAGTTCAAGGTCAGCCTGGTCCACAGTCCACAGAATGAGTTGTAGGATAGCCAAAACTATATAGAAGAAACCCTGACTCAAAAAAAAAAAAAAAAAAGAAAGAAAAAAAAAGATAGATGATAAACTTGAGGAAAACTACGCCATAAGCTCAGACTTATAACTATTAGAATGGGGAAATGTGAAGCATGACACAAACATAAACAAGGAAGGAGAAAACTCAGACACCAGTAGTGTGGGAGTGAAGTAGTGAATTCCCCTGAAGAGTGGCTCCATCAATGCCCTCGAAGGCTGATTCTCAGTACAGCAGCCGAGTCACAGGCATGCTTGGCCAGGGAACTTGTTCATGTAAACAGAGGGGTCAGCTTTGACGTCACTCTGTCACTGTTTATAAAAGCAGAACCAGCCAGCATAGTGGCACAGTGAAATCTTTGTGTATTCTGATACTCAGGAGGTGCAAGAGAGGATTGCTCAATCCCAGGGGTTCTGGCCATTCGGCCAACATAGTGAGACCTTGTGCCACACACAGAGACTGATGACCGACGACTGGGGACAGCCCGTGTCCATTAATGTGTATGAAGAGATGAAAATCATTTATGGTTTACTTATAGAAAGAAGACCCACATGAGAGTTAAAAAGTTAGGATCCTCTGATCTGAGAGTGCAGATCAGAGACGCTCAGCATTTCTAGTGTGTGAGGCCCTGGGTTTGAACCCTAGCACTAGAAAAATTCAACTTCACCTATTAATATGAATAAGTCTTACTAATTTAAAAAATAATCATACTACAGGCTGATATATACTATATGTGGTCACATGTGTGGAGCAATGTGTTATAGACACACATGAGCAGCTCAGACATAAAACAGAACAGGCTCATAATGGAAACCTCTAGAAAGGGAAGGAAGAAAATGGAATGGAGAGGAAGTATTCAAGGGACTTTAACAGTACTTGTCACATTTTTTAAAAAAAAAATTCCAGAGTAAAATGCTTTAAACTGCATGGTAGATACATGGTATTGATTATTTTCATCCCCTCTGTTCACTGAACCACACGTGACTGGAAAAGAGAATCACTGAAGGATTCCTAATGATGCTCTGCTGTACTCACAGATCGGTATGTAATCCAGTAGCCATCAGAGAGACTTCACCCAGCAACTGATGGAAACAGATGCAGGGATTCACACTAGGCACACAGAGCTTAGGGAATCCTGCAGAAGAGGGGAAGGAGCCAGAGGGGTCAAGGACACCACAAGAAAACTCACAGGCTCAACAAACCTGGGCTCATAGGGGCCCACAGAGACTGAAACGATAATCAGAGAGCCTGCATGGGACTGACCTAGGCCCTCTGCGTATGTCACAGTTCTGTAGCTTGATCTTTTTTTGGGGACCCCTAACAGTGGAAGCAGGGGCTGTCTCTGACTCTTTTGCCTGCTTTTGGGACCCTTTTCCTCATACTGGGGTGCCTCACCAGCCTTAATTTAAGGGGAGATGGCTAGTCTTACTGTAATTTGCTATGCAATGCTTAGTTGATACCCATGAGAGGCCTGCCTTTCTCTGAAGGTAAATGGAGGAAGGTAAATTTGGGTAGGGGGGCAGAGGGGAGGACTGGGAGGAGAGAGGGGAGGGATGGGACACTGCTGTTGATATTAAAAAATATGTTTGTGTGTGTGTGTGTGTGTGTGTGTGTGTGTGTGTGTGTGTGTGTGTGTGTAAAGGAAGGCTTTATTGAGATTCTTCCTTAGCAAAAGTAAGTCAGGACCCTGATTCCCCCATACCATTGTTCTCCTTAGATGTTCTCAAAGCTCAGTCAGCTTCACAGCAAGTATTTGAAAGCAGAACAGAAGAATGCCAGGACTAACTCCTGTTACTCAATCTATAGCTTAGTAACTCCCAAGATTACATCTATTGAAGCAACGCTGGCTGCTAGGTCCTGACACCTTTTCAGTTGTGAATGGCATCAATCAGACAGCAAATGCAGTGCAAATCCACAGAAAGCTGAGTCTGAGGACACTGCTGCCAGCAGAGAGGCAGCCACAAGCCATCCTCACACAGTACACTAATGCAATCAGTAGTCAGAGGCCTCTAAGAAATGCACTGGCCAACAATTACTCAAATCACAAGGAAGCTCACCCAATTAGGCTCAATCATAAATCCCAAATGAGACAGAGACACTTTCCCTCCCTTGGGACGCCCCATAATATTTCCGAGGTACTGGGTAGGGAGCAGGAACTTCAGGAAATAGGAATGAAGAATTAGGAACAGGGAGAGTGCTATCTAAAATAGAAAAAAAAATGTGACCTGGACAATAATAAGAACAAGAAAAACAAAGCTAAAGATCGCCACATTGCTCCCCAGACGCAAGGGCATGGCACGTGAGAACCAGCTACCTAGAGCCAAGTTTCACTTCAGAGTCATGGTGATAGTGTGCCTCATGTTTGGTACAATACGCTTTTTGCTTTTTAATAGAATTCACATCCATGTGCATCCCGATCAAGCTGCCTCCCACAGCAGGTAGAACAGGATTACTAAAATTCCTCTGGTGAGGAAACAAATGAAGCATTTGTTCAAGGTCACAAGGAGGGCGAGTAAGAGCCCAGGCTCCTGCACTCTGCCTCACAAGGAGCCCGAGTGAGAGTCAAGCCTCTACTTTTTGCACATGCCCCACCCTCGAGGAAGGGCAGCACATAGATAGGGCTTGCATGATAACCAATCCTGCCTGTGTGACAGAAGCTCCATGGTAACCTCTTAACTATGGGCTTCTGAGAGCTTTTGGGTTGCTGTTTACATGGACGTTCTTGGAGGTGGTGTGCCCCTTCCCATATTCCTGGCCTTAGATACCGCCCGTCTGGCTATTCCCGTGTGTCCCCTGTGGTACCTCTGTACCTCTGTATATGTACACTGGGTGAACTCCCACCGAGCCTAGATGTAGAATGGCAAGTGACACCTTAAGGTCTGTAACTGGTGTCTCAAGTGGGGCTGTCTTCTGGGACTGAACCTTCCGTCTGTGGGCAAGACCCTACTCACCTGTCAGGACTGAGCGGAGCTATAGAACCCCTCTCCCCACCTCAGTGAACTACCCCTCCTGTCATCACTCAGGGCTCCACAGAGGCTACAGGTAAAACGCTAAGCTGTTCAGGGTTCACAGAAGAGCAGCAGATGGACAAATAGATAATAGATGTCTCTAATAGATATGAGACACTCATGCAAGTTTCTGACCACAAGAGAGGAGAAATGACATAAAGAATGTTGACATAGTAAGTTGCAGTGAGGGGAAAGCCCTCAAAGATTGGCAACTGAAAAACACAAAATAAGGTCAAAGAAAATTCAACACATTGTTACTCTCAGTAAATCTAAGGTTAAATACAGACTCTGCAACAGGGTTCAAAAAAACCAACGATATCTGAGAAGAGTGGCACCTTCTATCCTAGCACTCAGGAAGCAAGGCAGGCATATCTGTGAGTTCAAGACCAGCCTGGTCTGTCCAGTGAGACTCTGTCTGGTAAGGGAGGGGAGTTAACTTCTGTCCTGCAGACAGCTCAGAAGTTAAGAACATGTGCCCACCTCAGCACCCAGGCCAGGCCATTCACAACTGCCTGTTCTGCGGAACCACTGCCCACTTCTGCTCTCTATGGACACTGCATACATATAATTAAAAACAAAACTAAAATATTTTTAAGAATTAAGTACATACAGGAAGCCAGGTGAAAGGGAGGAGAACAAAGACATTTCCGGGTGCAGTTGTGCTAGTCTAATGCAGGCAGTTCATAAAGTGCAAGACGTTCTCTTTTCTGGTATTAGCTCAGCAGTGGGTTGACACTTTGTACACTTCTCTATCTGTATCTTCTACCTCATTAAAAAATGAATATTAGGCCAATAAGATGGCTGAGAGGATAAGAAGAGCACACCATGCACTGACAACCTGAGTCCACTCCATGGAACCCTTGGTGAATGGGGAGAACTGATTCCTCAAGGTTGTCCTCTGACCTCCACACATATCCTATCACCCCCACCCTCTCCCTCTTCTCCAGTTATAATTATAAATAATGCAGAACTGTTTTTAGAAAGTAAAATTAGTTTACTGGTTTTACCCATAATGTTTATAGATTATCTCATCTACTGGAAATTGTCAAAAAGATCAAGCAACAAACCCTTGATTATATCAGTTTATAACACACATCACTATTCATTAGGAATTTTAAATATTAAACATTTCAAATGTTGCAATTGGTTAACAGATGTATCCCTTAGTAGAATATAGTGGTTCATACCTATAAACCTAGCACCGGGAAGTCTAAGACACGAGGTTTGCAAAGTTCTAGGTCAGCCTCAGTTTTATAGGCTGGCCTGGGCTACCACGCAACATAGGCAGGATAGCCTATGTTGTTTTTAGAAAGTAAAAACAGGGGTTGGGGATTTAGCTCAGTGGTAGAGTGCTTGCCTAGCAAGTGCAAGGCCCTGGGTTCGGTTCCCAGCTCTGAAAAAAAGGAAAAAAAAAAAAAAAAAAGAAAGTAAAAACAACTTCAGAGCTTGGGGGATGCCTTCCAGTTGGCTGTGTTGCTCAAAGGCACTGTGTTTGCCTGGATGTGCAAAGTTGGACTTCTAGCTCTAAGAAAGAAAGGTTCTCTGGTTTCAGAAATCTTCAACTGTGCAGGCCCAATGAAACAGTGTCATAATAAAAGACTTCAAGATACTGCCAGATATGAGGCTAATGCACAAACCAAACAATTTCTGTTTAAGTACCAATAACCAGTTTCATAATTAATAAAAATTTCATTCACAACAGCAATAAAATCTATAAGACAGAAAACTAGAAATTTACATAGCAAGAAACTTATAAAATCCTATGTAGAAAGCTCTGACCCTGGACTGAGGTACAGAAAAGAAGCCTGGGTCTGCACTCATCAGGATGGCCATCTCCTCCCCGTGAGCTGGCACAGGCGGCTGCCAGCATGCCCACACTCAACAGGCTCACTCCACATTCCTCAGAGTGAGCAATGGCAAGTAAATCTTAAAAAATAACAAAGAAAAATTAGTTGTCTTGTCAAATAGTAAAATATGAGTTAGACTAATGGATTTGCCTACATAATTAAGTTTCTATACCAGAAATACCATAAACAAATTCCAAAGATAAGTGACTACATGTAAGTCAAAAAGGAAAAAGAAAGAGTACTAGCTACACTCCCCACAGCACTTTTATATTCCTAAGTAAAAAAGACATGGAACTCAACAAGGAGCGGGATAAAGGATACACAAGAGGAATCTGTGCAGAAGCAGTAAGTGCAGGTAAGGAAGCCATGAACAGACTCAGTAAGCAACAGTGAGATGCCGTTTCCCACCGAGAGGCTGGAAACACTCAGATCTTATTACATAAAACACTGCTCATCAAAACAGAAGCATACACATACTTTTAAAGGGGTAAACTGGCAAAATCTGCTCAAATGTGCATACCCCACATCCTGACAATTCCATCCCCTAGGATGAGGATCCAGAAATGCACAAACGTCAAGTGCACATGTGTGTATCCACACACCAGTACAATGCAGTCTGCTTAGCACTATGATGGAGCGAGGAGGACTTGACTTGCTGATGGACTTCTATAGATGCATGCTCCAGCCTCCAGTCCTAGGACAAATGCTAGTTGCTACTTCCCAATCCTAGAGGCAAGTAGCTCTCCTGGACAGGGCCACCAATCAGGACGTCCCAGTGTGATGCAGTAACTGTTGTAATTTCCCTGAGTAAAACACCACACAGTAACACTTTGAGATTCATACCTGCCAGAAGTCTCTTTGCCACAGAAGGTCGACTGGTTTCCTGTGGAAATGTCTCCTTTGTGACCAAGGGTCTCCTTTCACTCTTGGGCAGTACAGTTGGCCATCTCTCTAAGATCTTTTGGCTACCAATGGGAAATCTGCTCCGAATTTCTGTGAAACATTTCTTTGCCTTTTTAGGTGACAACTTCTTTTCCAGGAGAGACTCCAAAGCCTGTCGCAAAGCAGTAATTATTCTCTTAGTTTATCCCACTAGAGTATGACTTTAGTCACAACACTGAAAAAATTACACTTTCCAAAAAGACACGTCATTAAATGGCTACCTCTAATGGTTAACACGATGTTCCCATTAGTTTAAAAATGATATTATTTACAACAGGGATTGATTAATAAAAGTAATTTCCACAAGTTCTTTTACATGTTTAGTTTGCTAAGATCATTTTTAAGAGGCACCTAACTTTAAAATTCAGAATCACTACTTTGGAAACTAAGCACAGTCTTCAGATTACAGCTGTATGTGCTACATGTTAATTCTCATTTCAACAAAACGTCATGAACTCAAGTTGTGTTTTGTGTGGGTAGATACATTAGACTGAACATACATTTTCATAAGCTAATGGAACCTTGTGGGTCCAGTGGCTCTTTGCCCATGGCAATAATGGCAGGAGGTCTATGTCCCCCCTCTGAGTAACACCCACTCACTCATTACTAGGCAGTACTGGTCAGTATGAATTAAAGACGACTGAGCAGTCAGAGAGACTGAGTTCAGAGGAGTGTATGGAAACAAGATAGTAAGTTGGGAAAGGAATCACAGAGTGTTTAATCTCCTACATTACTGAATACATTCAAAACTAGGGGATATCTACATTATGCTTAAGATGCAATGTTAATGGTGCTCTTGCTCAGAATATGGGGTAACCTCTTGAGATCCTTTCTAGGATTCAGAAGATAGTTCTCCTAATTGAAATGATTTTGTCCAGTAATGTTTCTTACAGGTAAGTTGAAAGAGCATGTATGACATTATCTGATACACTGTCAAAGGTTCTGAGATCCCCACTTGACACACTCCTGAGAGTGAGCTCTGTCTACATGGATGTAACCAAAGCTAATAAGAGACATTTGTTAAACAACAGGACTGCAAAGCAGAGCAGGCTTTAAGAACAACTAGAGCTAGTTCCTAGTAGTCAGCTGTCTTTCTGTCTAGAATTCTCTCTACCATGGACTCCTCCTCCAGGGCCAACAGCTTATTAATACAGGATTATCTTTTCCTATTTATGGATGAAAGTGTATGAGAGAAGTAATACTGGCATAAGTGGCTAATTAGTTTCAGCTCTCAAGAGATCTCTCTGCCCCTGGCTTTAAAAACAGCAACAATGCAAATTAAATTAGTAGTAACAAATGTATTTCTAAGTCAGGGTACTGAGCAAGGATAAAAGGCTACATTGTATTGCAGTGCTCTGCAAACCCTGGAAGTTATAAAGCCAAAGCTCATTGTTAATGCTGTCTCTGTAACCAATGAGAGCTAAGGCCTTTGTCCATTCCTGATTAGTACAGCCACTCGTGAAATACCAGATGTTTCCAGTCATCCCAAGATCTGAGATTCTTGCTTGCATGATCCCAAGTGTTTCTTTTCTAGAACCTATCTAGATCAAATACTGATAATTAAGCACTAATCTGAGAATTCCTTGCCATTTCCTTTCTTTTCTGTAATAAAATCAGAGTCTAAAAACAATAAAAATGCAAACTTACATTCTCTGCCAAGCATCAAGTTATCACGCCAGGCAGTAGTTTTGCCTTATTGTCTCCCTGACTAGAACTAGAGAGAGTCTGAGTTATTTCCCTGCTTGGAAGCAACATCCTTTAAATAAAAACTGGAGTCCATTTCCTACCTCGATTTGCTGCAAGATGTCTATGACCACGTCTGGCACAGAAGGATCGACATCCAGCTTGGCAGAGCACAGTGACAGCTGACGAATAAGGCTGCCCAGTTCCCTGCACCGAGCAGGAACTGGGTGCTCCCCTCGGTCAGTAAACTGAGTGATAAACACTTGCAAGGCCCGGATGGCTGCTCGATGAGCGGCTGCCAGCCTAGACATTGCCCATGACTGGCAACAAACAAGAAGCAAGGGGTTACTTCAAGTTCTGACTTCCCAATACCACAGCACCCTTTAAGAATATCTGGAGTCTATCTGCCACACAAAGTGCTTCCTGTTGTCAAATCTTTTTCATAGAGAAGAAAATTACAAGACCTCAAGTTCTCTAGAAACAGATTCTTTTCTTTCCCGTTGTCTGTATACCAGAAATGGCCATACAGTGACCTGTCTATATCAGGAGTGACCACATAGTGACCTGTTTCAGACCCTCCCTAACAGATATACAGAAACAATGACTAAACAGTGTAAATGCACTCTATTAAAAACCATTCATTAGAATCATAACATACCTTCTTAGTATGTTTAATTTTTCGTGGACTTAATTTATCCAATTCTTCCTGAATTTCTTTTACCTGTTTTGTGAAAAGGGGGAAACGAAACTTTTATGCCTGTCCATTGATCTTTCTTATAGAAAAACAGACCCCGTTTTATCCAAACATAACCCTTACTAACTCAAGTCACTTAAAAATGAGAAAAAGCTTCTTCTCATTCAGTCACCATACCTCCCTAACACCAACTGATTTCTGCTTCAAAATGGTTAATAGAGCTATCCCCAGGTCCCCAGTTTAAGAACTGACCATGAAGACCAATGGAAGGACCAGCTTGCGTCTTATGAGCCACACTAAAGACTTTTGCATTCTACTAGGTGTACTAGCACATGTTTTTGATCCCAGCAACAGGGAGACATAGACAGCGGTTATCTGAATTCCAGGCTAGCCAGGGCTACATGGTAAGACCCTTTCTCTCTCTCTCTCTCTCTCTCTCTCTCTCTCTCTCTCTCTCTCACACACACACACACACACACACACACACACACACACACACACACACACACACCTTTCTGTCAAAAGAATGTGAATTACTAGTCCATAAGTTTAGGAAATTAACCCTGAAGATTCATTAGCATTTATGCAGGACCCTTGTGTTCGTCTTTCTGTGACAGAAGGAAAGCTGCAAGTCCCTAAGAAATCCACATGCAGGCCACTCCCCTGGCTCTGCCATACCTGCTGCTGAAGAACATAGAGCATGCGGGCACTGCGCACGGCTTGCTCCTGTCTCCTGACGCGGATTCGATGCTCTTCATCGGGATCCAAAGCCTCTTCTAGTCTATCTGAAAGTATTTCCCCACATTAGGTTAAAAACAACTCATAGGAACTTTAAATACTTAATAGAGTAATAGCTGATGTGTCTTACTAAGGAAACGAAGAGGCTGCCTTAGCAGACTTAAGAAAACAAACCCCTCTGGACAGCAAACTTCACTGTCTCAAAATCCTTTTATATTAAGCCAAAATCTATAATGCTTCCCCTATTTTTCAAAAAAAAAAAAAAAAAAAGAAAGAAAGAAAGAAAGAGAAGAAAAGAAAAAAAGAAAAAAGAAAAAAGATCTTTACTGGACTATTTCCCTGTTAAGTGAGATTATTTTTACTGAATTATTTATCCTGAATCCAAATGAGAAATTCTTTCTCTAGAACATTAAGATGAAGTGCTAAAGTTATTTGAATGTCTAAGTGTCAAGCTGCATGTCAAGAAACACACTCTTGTGCACACTGGCTCTCCATAGTTTTGTAAGGATCAACTCAGTCCATTTCTGGAATACTGGCCAGGTAGATAGAGCCAATCTATCTATTTCTTCTTAGACTATTGTTTCCAGATGTATTCACACATTTATAAAACTCTTAACAAACCAGTTGGATACAAGCAATACTTTGCTTGTGTAAATAGACATTCTGAGTTTGACTTTCTCATTAATTGTTACACATGAGAGAGGAGGATGAAGTGCAGCTCCACAGTACAACACTTGTCAAGTGTGCATGGGTTTAAGTCCCAGCACCAGACAGAAAATGAGTCAGACAAGAACAATAAGGCAACGAGGCTGCTAAGGCAGGCAAAGCCTTGAAGCCAGAAGCTGCACCTACAGGTAAAAGTCATATATGGGAGTCTCTAGGCCAAATTGGTGCCACCTCTACTTGAGTTACATAGTGGAGAGAAAATCCAAGCTCGAATACCTGTAAGAACAGAAGCAGGAACTGGTTTTGGCAGGAGTGTTTAACTCTTCACCTGGAAGGTAGTCTAATGCACCAGCTGGGCTGGGAAGCACTGGCTTCTGAATGCAGAACTGAAACTGTATTCACATCTTTTCAGTCATTTGTCCCTGTTAGAGCATTGTTATTACAGTCACCAACTACTGGTGACCCACTGAAATACTTACCCAGGTCAGCCTTGCCTCCACAGAGCTTCTAAACCTCTAAAGGTCCTGGTCTTAGGCCAGATCACCAGAGCGAGAGCCCTGGGAGCTTTGTTCCCTGGAGCTTGGCTTCTACCTAAAGCATCTGGTGGGGTCATGCTACACACCAATACTAAGGGATAATGAGAAACAAACCACAGCACTTCTGGGATGTTCTGTGTAGACGTTCTGAATCACCCATGATGCTCAAGCATTACAGGACTGCTCACTGCTCATTAGGAAGACTGGAGGAGACATTTTCTGGCTTTGTGTGGAAGCTGGTTCCTCAGAGCTGGGAGATGAACCTGTACCCATCCTTAGTGCATCTCTTTTTTCAGTCTTATCCAGCCGTATCCTCAGTATGTCAACTAGCAGGTACATTAGAAGGCATTTACATTTTTCTCTAACATGCATATATGTTCATATTTGAATTAAATTTAAATGCAAAATATAATTTTAGACGGTGTGCCATCCTATCCCAATAGCACCTTTTGTTACACAACTTTTCATGCCCTACTATCTAAGAGCTGGGCTTGATGGTCCACTTGTTGGCTATAGTAACCCTACTCACCATTCCTGAATCTATTACTTCCCAAGGAAATGCTAAGACCCTAACATTACTAACTACTATGAAAAGGGTATATGATTATTATACTTCTTCCCTTCTACCCTATGGTCATATATGACATGGGTTTACCTACAATACACATATTTTTTTAAACAAATTAAAAACAATTTTGCCAGAAGCAAATATGATAGGATGCTTTGCATGTAGGTGTTAGATGTGTGGTCAGGCAATCCACACACAGGAGGTGGGCAGAACAAACTCATCAAAGAAAGGAGACCTATGTCAGACTCCTCGTCCAACTCTTTTGTAGTGCTTGCTAAGCTCTACTGAGCCAGCTAGCTCACAGAAGGCAGCAGAACTCAGTTGGTGTGTGCACTGGGGAGGGGGCCCAAATGAATGAATGCATTTTAATTATCCCAGGCCATAGCATCTCATCAAATGAAGGACTGAGTTTTTCTCACCTTTTTTAGTTAGCCCTTCTATCTTATGAATACAACTGCTCAATTCCTTTTGGAGTCGCTGAACTTCTAGCAAGCCTTTCTGTTCCCACAGGTTTCTGTGCTCCTCTATCCTGGGTTGTGGCTGAGGTCCTGGATCGTGGGTAGGTGGTGAATTTGGCATAGGAAGATCAGCTCGTCCCCGATGAGATGTGTACACATACACCTTGGCACCTGAGCTGGAAATGCTCACTTTGGACGGCTGGTGGCTGCAATGACAGACATCCTGACTCTTTGAGTCCTTCCTTTCCACCTTGGTGTGCATACATTTGTGAGAGCTTTGGGGCTGACTTCTGAGATGATCTTTCACATGTTCTTCAAATTGTCTTCGTTTTACATCTCTTTTGGCTAGGTGGACAGCATAGCTAAGCCTCTCTTCTGATATGACAGAAAACGAGACAGAACTGCTTAATTCATTTCCAGCTCCAAAATCCAAGTCTTTACCATGATGTAATTCATTGTATGAGTGTTTCAGTTTTTCAATTTTAATTCCATGTGGGCAAGAGTACCGGACTGCCAGGTTGCTGGGATCTGTAGGAACATTCCTATTAAACTGCAGCTGGTTCTTTAAGAAATAAAGAAAAGTGAGCTCACATTAGAAAAATAACATAGTGCAAAGCACGCACGCGCGCGCGCACACGTACACACACACACACACACACACACACTCCAGTGACCAATATTTTACCCAGAAGATTATTTGTATAAAGAGATATTTTTCTGGTATACCCATAGAACTACAAGTATACACGACATACAAGGTTCCCTACTAAACCATCTAGTCCTGCAGTAACAGCTTCCACCTGATAACAGAATACTGCATCTTCCTCTAAAGGCTATTTATAAAGCTTCACACAACAACCAGCAAGTTCTTCAATTCCCAATTCCAGATCTGCCCTGGGCCAGAATGTCAGGGTCGAGAAGGACACACAAACCCTGGATTAGAGCCCCACAGGCATACACAACACAGGAGAGCTTCACCAGTAGATGATTTCCCCAGGTCTTCCCAGGGTTTTCACCTGGTCATTAGACAGTTCTCTTACCCTGTGCCCACATGAGCACTTTGCTCGGAACAGTCCACTCACCCAGGCTTGCCCAGACGTAAGTGCTTACCAGAGGTCATCATAGCAGATAGCCTTATGATACTCTACACTTACACATAAGCATGCTTCTACATTCCTCTTGGATTTTAAGACTACTTTCACTGATGCATTTTCTAATCTTCAAAAGTCAGCCGTTCAGGCTGAGCTCCAATTGTATTGGACAGATAGGATTATTCTCATTTTTCCACTAACAGGGACATTGTTAGTACAGGTGTGTATTTAGGATTTTGTTTTGTTTTTCTGCTTTTACATTATTTTCTTAGGTTAAGTAATATGTTCTAGGAGTATCAAGTAAAGAGAAAAATAATTTTATAACTTTATAACTTAAAAGAGCCCACCTACTAGGGAAAGTAAAAGAGTCCACATCATGGAATTCAGTGGACCCAATTTCAGGACCTTCACTGGGAGATCTCCCTAACACTCACAATACTGTGTTCAAATAATCACATGTATATGCTAGAACCTGAGGAACTTTTTGGGAGGAGGTGGGTAATGCAGGAGTAGGGAAAACTCCACTAAGCAGAAAACCCCTAAGAAGCACCTGAAAGCCCACAAACTAAACGGCAACAACAAACAGCAACTGCATCTATCCCTTACTCGGGGAAAGCTTTTTCTCTAAGCATAATTCAGCACCCCAAGATTGCTATGCACACGGGGACAGGCAAACCAATGAATTCCTCTTTAGTGTGAGCATAGGAAAAGTCTCTTTAAACTATGATTCAAATTCATGCTTAATAAAAGGATCTCTGATGTGAGGGAAAGTGAAATGATACATGAGCAGTAAATTTGACTACAATAAAATAAATTTCTTAGATGGGCAGTGGTGCCACGCACCCTTAATCTTAGCACTGGGGAGGCAGAGCAGGCAGATCTCTGAGTTTAAGGCCCTCCTGGTCTACAGAACAAGTTCCAAGACAGGCAGGACTACACAGAGAAACCCTGTCTTGAAAAATGAATGAATGAATGAATGAATGAATGAATGAATGAAATTTCTTTGAAAATTTTCTCCCTGATTAAGAACCAACAAATACATACACACACACACACACACACACACACACACACACACACACACACACACACACAGAGTGTCACTGACACACTGAATAAGTCAGGTAGTGGTGGCGCACACCTTTAATCCCCGGCAGGTGATTCTCTGAGTTCAAGGCCAGCCTGGCTACAGAGTGAGTTTCAGGACAGCCAGGGCTACGCAGAGAAACCCTGTCTTGGAAAAACAAAAAGAAAAAAAAAAAAAAGAAAAACCACTACTAAAACAAAAACAAAACCCCTAAACCAAAAAACAAACAAAAAGTCCCAATAAGCAAAGACTAAAGATAGTATTATTTGCAAGTGTGTGTGTGTGTGTGTGTGTGTGCATGTGTGTGTGTGCATGTGTGTGTATGTGTGTGTGTCTGAGTGTGTGTCTGAGTGTCTGTGTGTGTGTGTATATGTGTGTGTGTCTGTCTGTGTGTCTGAGTGTCTGTGTGTGTATATGTGTGTGTGTCTGTCTGTGTGTCTGAGTGTCTGTGTGTGTGTGTATATGTGTGTGTGTATATGTGTGTGTGTCTGTGTGTATGTGTGTGTGTGTGCGCGCGCGTGTGAGCGCGCATGTGTGTCTGTGTGTGTGTACAGGCTCACAACCACCTGTAACACCAGTTCCAGGGGATTCTAAGCTCTCACCTTAAAACACACCTACACTCGTGCACACATCCATACACAAATCTACACACACATAATTAAAACAATTTTTAAATCTTTAAAAAATGTTCAACCTTATGAAAAAGAGTGAAATTCCATGAGACACTATATGCTTTTGGTAAGGCTACAGGGAAACATGCTATCATAGAGTAATGCACATAAATTCACACAGGCACACACACACACACATCTGGAAAAAACATAGGAAATGGAAAAGACAGAAGAGATGAAGAAAAACGCAGGGAAGAGGGAGAAAGGAAAGGCAGGACAGGGAGAGGGAGAGAGGGAGGGAGAGAATATGAATGTGTAATGGCATGGGCCCACACCTTTCTGAGGGTAACTTTGCAACATTCATCTTCTTCTGACCCAGACGTGTAGTCTCACTTCTGCGAAACTATGCAGATGCACTCCCAACATATAAAGGTGTACGTGCTAATTCTTAGAAAACACGGTGGGAAGAAGTAGCTATAATATCAAGAAAAGAAGGCGCTATAACAGTGCATACATGCATCCGGTCCTTAGGGCATAAAGAAAATGGCAAAGAAAACTGGGAGTCAATGAGGTCAGATGATGGAAAGAACAGAAGGACAAGCAGGCAGCAGCACTCCTGAATGCATCTGTTTGTACAGGTCTGGAACCATGAGAATGCTTCACATACACAAGGGAGAGAGAGGGATAAGATCACAGAAAACTCTAGAAAGAAATATCAACAGAAAATAGTGAAACAAAACCAACCACACTAAAAAATGAGAGTGGACAAACATTTTAACCTGTAACTTTTTTTTTTTTTTTTCCGGAGCTGGGGACCGAACCCAGGGCCTTGCGCTTCCTAGGTAAGCGCTCTACCACTGAGCTAAATCCCCAGCCCTTAACCTGTAACTTTTGAAAAACATTTTAACCTGTAACTTTTGAACACAGCATTTGAATGACCACCGTTAGACACACATAGCATTTTTTATTCTTACCTGAAGACTGAGCAATTACATAGCTATGTGTGGATAAGGGGTACCAGGCTTCACACACTAGCCTAGAGAGGTCCATGCCCTCTTCTGGTCTCTACAAGTATCCTTGCACACACATGTACATATACAACTCAGACAGAGATACACACGTATGTTTCTTTCAGTTATTTTCTTAAGTATGAAAATGATACAACTAGGTAAGAAAGTTCATTTGTAAAGTGTTCTGAAATATTTAAAATGAAAGCGGCACTGTTTGTAGCTTCCTTTGCTTATACACAAACCTTAGAGACGGATGGTTGAGCAGACAAAAAACAGGGCAAATTATTAACAACTGCTAAATCTAGAAAATGGCTTCAAAATGTTGAATGTCATTTTACTATTCAACTTTTCTTCGTGTTTAAAATGTTTTGTAATAAATATCTGAAGGAAAACAGTAAAACCACCTGAGGCTGAAGATTCCTGGGGTCGGTCATTCCATCCAGTTGGAGACTGGATGCTAGATGGACACATGTGGAAGCTGGCTGGCTTGGTCCCATCACGTCCAATGATGAAGCACATGCGTGACTGCCTAATCATCAGGCAAATCTCCCTTAAATGAAACAGGTATCAAATTAAGCAGCGCAACTATCTTCAAATAACATTAAAAACCCATACTCCTGTGCATATATAGCAGCATTCCAGAGTGAACTCACAGTAACCTCACAGAGGTCTATTCCTTGCATTTATAAAAGCAACCACTTTTGAAATTCTCATTTTCAAAAGAATAGGGAGCCACTATTTTAATGATGATCCTTGGGCCATTTTCATTTTAAATCCTAAGGCTGTATAGTAAGCTCTATTGTGACAAACTATTGTTTTTATGACCAGATAGTTTCATGGACATGTGAATAAATCCTAACTACTGGTCAAAAGAGCAGAATGTATTCATTCCAGAATGTTAAGTAGCTCAGATAAAATTCCAAGGGATTCGAACTAAAGCTGGGGTTTTAACTAGCTGCATGGGCTCTCTAGATGTTTAGCTCCGCCATCTTTCCCACCCTGTGCACATTCACAATGAGACCACATTCAGGCTACTGAAGAATCTAGGATGTGCTAAGGAGCTCCGCCCCCATCCTTCTCTCTGTTCTGAAGACCTTTTAATACACTTGAATGGCTCTGCCACTTGAGGTTAACCATGCTGTCACACATAGCTATTTACCTATTTCATGGTCTGTATCTCAGCTTCCCAGCTAGACACGGCTCCTTGAGAATTGAGGGCCTTGTCTTACTCTTTTATTTCCCACAATCAGTATTTTGAACACAGAAAACAATTTAATGCAACATGGTTGCACTGAGCAATTTTCTGAGAAATTGTGAGTTTCAAATACACTGGAAAATTTGTTCTCTCAAAGAATTCTAGAGTAAATCAATTGGGAAGTTCAAGATTAAGAGAAAAAAAAAACCTACTTAAAATTTTTAAAAATAATTCGAACTTTACAGACTAGATCATCTTAAAGGCAGGTGCATTTGCAGGAACATAGACAGCTGTACAAGATTGCTTGTTCTTAAGACTACAGAGACATGATCCGAGAAGCAGATGGGAGAACACTAGTAAGGCAATGCCAACGGGCCTGCCAGCACCACGGGGCTGGAGCTGAAGCCACAGAATGAGCTGCAGAGTCGGGGTTGCACACCTCGAGTTAACAATCACACACACACATTCACATGCAAGTCCAAGGACACCCGCCCCATACCATTCCCTTGTAAAAAGTCCTGGGATAGCCCTCTCCTTGTAATGCATTCCCCATCTTCCCAAAAGCCTCCCAATCTGTTACCCTACACAGCCTGTGACATTTGCCACCAAGTATCTCTCCAGGAGTCATGAGGTCCCTATACACCAGTTCCTTCATCTATATCAAGACAAACTGTTCCCCAACCTCTTCCCTCCCAAGAACCCCAGGACATCTCCAACTCTTTTCTATATACCTACTAGAAGGTGCCCCTCAATCCACCCTCCCCCATCTCTCCCAAATCATTCACTGTCCCTCTAGCTTCAGGAATCCCTCCCACAGCTCTCTCCCCATTCTCCTGCAGATCATCTCTGAAATGGCCAAGGCCTACTTCCTCCCCTGAAAGTGCCGGCACAGTTGTTCTCATTGCAGATACTCTGGGAATATTCTCATAGGTTGTTTCCTCCACTGTAGACCTTGGACCACCCCACATCCTGGCACCAAGCTCACCAGCGTAAGGCACTTCCACAGCCTGGCTCCTCCCTACAAATCCCAGGCTCCTTCTACTCACTGTTTCTTCCCCTGATGCCATTACTCCCTCAGTAGACAGTCTCTTAACCAGTGTCAGGTCAGAGACACCTTCGTTTGCCTCCTCTGCAGAGGGCCCAGTCACCCACACTGCCGCAGGTACGTGTCTGACCATGGGAACCCCAACACCTGCAAGCATCCCCTGATGCGAAGCCTCCCTCACTGCCTCAGGAACTGTTCCACTGTGTCTCCACCACAAATTAATACCTTTGGAGCCTGCTTCCCTCTCAAGTTTAGGGACACTAGCAGCAGTGGGTACCTCGGTCATTTGTCTTCTTTGCCATGTCCCCGAGCTTTCTCCACAGCCTCTATCCATCACCCTGTGAGGCCCAAGGAGCCCAGAGACTGTGGACTCTCCCACAGTTGTGGGAATTCTAGCAGCCACAGGCATCACAGCAGATGGCCTTCTTTGTAAACCCTCAGAGAGTGTCTCATCCCCCATGGACTCAGGGAGCCCCACAGTCATTGATACCTTTGTAGGTGGCCTGCCTCCTGAGTCTGAGGCTCTCCTACAGCTATGCTCCCATACAGAACTAGATGCCCTGAGAGCCACACCCACACCAGCTGAGGATACGCCTGTAGCCACAGGTACACCTACAGTTTGTCTCCTTCCTGATAAGCCTGAGAAACTTCTGGAGTCTGCCTCTATCTTCAGAGAACCATGTATTTCAGGAGCCAGGGGAACCCCAATAGATGGCTTCTTTCCCCATGAGCATGGGAGAGCCCCAGATTTGGTATCCTCTACCACAGATGAGTACTCCTCAGGAGCCATGGGCCTCCTGCAGGCAACATGAGTTCTTCCCTGCAGGTTCACACCATCTGTAGAGCTGCTTTCCTGACACACCCACAAGGCAGCAGGTACACCCAGAGCTGAGGGTCCACCTTCTGTGGCACACCTATGCTTTGGTACAACTGCTTCAATCAGTCCCACAGCCCGCCTCCTCCCACATGGACATGAGAGAGCTCCCCATCTGAAATCCTGATCCACAGCCCTAGGTATCCCTAAAGCTACAGGCTCCTGAGCCTCCTGTTCCCTTGTGGCCTGCCTCCTTTCCCTTAGGCTTAGATGATTCCCACTGTAAGTCTCCTCCATAACTGGCCCTGGTAATGGCTCAGCCAGAGGAGCTCCCTGAGCCTGCTGCCTCTCCCACAGACCTGAAACATCATAGCTGGTTTCTTCCTCCCTATCTCCTGATATCACCACAGGCTGCAAAGCTGGCACATGTCCTGTTCCTGACAGTCCTGGAGCACTTGCATCATCTGCCTCCTTCCCTAAAGACCTGGGTGCCCCCATTGCCTGGTCCACACCCCACAGGCCCTGGGCACCTCGAGAACCTATCTCTTGCTCCTCACAGGCAGACAGTTCTGCAGCCTGTGCAGCTCCCCATGACCCTGGGTCACCTCCACATCTAGGTTCCTCTTCTCTAGCACAAAGCACTCCTACAGGCTGTCCCATGGTCCTTAAGCTGGGAATACCCCTAGAACCTATATCGTCCACCTCTTGTCTCCTTTGCCACACACCTGGGCCCCCATGGGAGGTAGTTTCATCTTCCATAGCCCTGGGTAGTACGAACAAGGCATCAGGGCCCCCTTCGATTTGCTCCCTTTGCCATAACATATGCCCATATTCAGCTTCTGCCAGAGCCCCAGAAACCTGCACTGACTGCCCTTCCTCACACAGACACGAAGTACCCCCACATTCCCTCACGTCTCCAGCTCTGGGCCATCCTATGGCTTCAGGCACCTCGTCAGTTTGCCTTTTTTGCCAAGAGCCAGAGGCAGCACAGCCTAACTTCTCTACTATCTGAGGTCCACCCACAGCAGGGGTCTTCCCAGCTTGTCCCTGCCTACAAAAGATAGAGACTCTCTCACAACCTGCCCCTATTCCCCTAGCTGTGGGCAGTCCTGAGGTCCGGGGGAATGTCTTAGTATGTCCTCTCACCCATGGTCCTGTAACACCATCTCGGCTGGTCTCTACCCAGGAAGCTCGCCCAGGAATACCCTTCTCGACTGGCCCCTCTCCCGCAGGAACAGGATGAAGTTCCACTCTGCTTCCTTCCCAGCATCCTGAAGCTACCCTCATAGCCTGCACCTTCAACCACAGTTCCAGGATGCTCTCATGGCCAAGTGTTCCTGGACGACCTTTTCTCTCACAGCTCGGTGAGCTCCTATTGTCTAGCTCCTCCTTCCCAGATACAGTCACCCACACAGACCCAGCAGGCCCAACCACCTCGGGCTCGCCCACAGTCCCATTCACCCACACTGTCCTAGGGTCCACTGCTGCCTCAATCGAGCCTGCAGTCCCAGATGTCCCAACGGCCTTTTTCACCCCCGGGGATACTGCAGGCTCCACAGTCCTCTGTAAAGGCCGCCGACCATTCTGCACCCTCCCTATGTTTGCACAGAGCATCCGCCGCACTGAAGACCTCACCCGGCGCCTTACTCCATAGCCTCGGGACATCCCTGCACCCCACCTCCTCGCCCACGGAGGCGGAACACCCCGCCGCAACCTGCCGGCCCTCACGCAACGAGCCGGCATCTTCGCTGCCAGAGTACACCCACGTAGCCCGGTCAAGAGCCCCGTACAGGACTCGCAGCTCCTGGACAATTCCTTTCCCCAATGCAACCTGTCTTTGCACCTGTTCCCCTAGACAGCGTGCCCCTCACATGCACTCACAACACTCGGATTCTGTCCTCTCTGCCTTTCTGCCTCCCAGCTCTCTCCAAACCCCCGCCCAATCCCGGACGCCGCCCCCAGCCTCGGCCCCCCTAAAGTCTGACAAATGGAAAGGTAACAGAAGGGGCGGAGCTGCAAGGCAAGCCCAGGCGAGGTCTCTCTCACTGTCTCTCTGCCAAATGCAGCTTCCCAGAATTCCCCCAGCTCTGACCCGAGCCCACCTGGTTTGGGCGAGGCGCGGCCACCGAGACCGTAAGGCCATCTCAAGCTAGGCCTCGCTTCCGGCCTCTCGCCCAGTCGCCATGGCAACAGGCGCGCGGCTGTTTGGGAGCAGTTGAGCTTCCTGAGCCATTTGAGGATCAAGGTGTTGTACCGCGACCGGTTTTGCGGTCATTGTCCATAAAGCCAGGGTAGGGACTAGACCAGGTCAGGCGTCTAGATGTCTGAAGGAAACTGGCGCCAAAAAGAAACTCCAGCAGACCAAAAAGACGGCCCTAGAGAGTTATGGCCATCTGAGGCTCCCGTAGCACAGCACCGCCCACCCGGAAACTTGACCACGCCTTACTTGGGCCCCGCCTTGAGGCGGCAGGACCCTAAGGCACCTCCTGCATTCCTCTCTGGACTGTTGTACTCATGGCCACCTTCGAGGAGGTGAGCGTGCTGGGCTTCGAAGAGTTCGACAAGGCAGTGAAGGAGCATCAGGGCAAGACCATTTTCGCCTACTTCAGTGGTTCTAAGGATACTGAAGGGAAGAGCTGGTGTCCGGACTGCGTGGAAGGTGAGACTGGGACTAGAGGTTGCTTCACCACAGAAGTGGTGGGAAGAGGTCCCCTTACTGAAGTCAGAAAGTGGGATGAGATGAGGATTTTGGTTCTGCAGATCCACGGAAGCGTCTGAGCTGTACCCTGTCTCTAGTTAGGTCCTTACTAGCTCCACCCAAGGATGACCCTCATTTTTATCATGGACTCAGATCTTGGAACCTGGTTCTTTAAATTCTCAGTTCCCCAAACGATTAGTGTCTCATAAGAAAGACCAGACTCACGAGCTAATCTTCCCGTTAGCAATATGTATGCTGATTGTCTGCGTGTGTCTTAAAGACAATCAGGACTAGGACTTAAGTGATTCATGAGCCCAAAGGACACCGACTTTAACAACCTATCTTACAACGGGTTAAAGTCTAAGACTGGAGAGAGGGGAGGGCTTGGGCTATCGCAGTTATCGCAGTTGTTGTATAATTACTTTTTAACTTTTTTAAAAAGCTGAGCCAATCATTCGAGAGGGGCTGAAGCATGTCACTGAAGACTGTGTGTTCATCTACTGCCAAGTAGGAGACAAACCTTAGTAAGTGACCAATCATCTATACCGTAGCTCCAGACAAGAACTAGATTATTAAAAAGTTGGCTAGAAAGGACCTCAGATAATTGGTCAGGCTCTGTGTTTTAGGTATTGTCTAATAAGCCAAACAATTGGAATTATTGAATTCATATTTACCGTTTATGTTCAGCCACATATCATCATCAATGAATTTGGTCTAGAATAAGTTCAGAACTCAATTGACTTTACATATATGTTTTATCTTAGCCACACTTTAAATTTTGCAGAAAGTGACACATAAGTTACAGTTCTCAAAATGCTAAAATGTTAACAAAAGTAATGGTTGCTAATATATATAGGCCAACTGTTGAGTAAACTGTAATAAACCAAGTAGTATTTTTCATTATCTTTTTCCTTTTGGAACAGCTGGAAAGACCCAAATAATGACTTCAGACAAAAACTGAAAATCACTGCAGTGCCTACACTACTTAAATATGGAACAGTAAGTATCTACTTTTTTTTTTTTTTTAAAGATTTATTTATTATATATAAGTACACACTGTAGCTATCTTCAGATACACCAGAAGAGGGCATCGGATCTCTTTACAGATGGTTGTGAGCCACCATGTGGTTGCTGGGAATTGAACTCATAACCTCTGGAAGAGCAGTCGGGTGCTCTTAACCGCTGAGCCATCTCTCCAGCCCAAGTATCTACTTTTATGCTGTAGCTATAATGCAGTTAAAACTCAAGTTGCTTTAAAGTCAAGTTTGAGTTCCAACAATTTGTTGTTACATTGTTGTTTAGAGTGCATCAAAAACACACAAGTTGGTGTCCATCCTCTGCTAATCCGGTGAACTATTAATAATGCAGATATTAGAATCTGAGGTGTTTTAAAGTGTGGAGGGAAAGAGATGGCACTGGGCATGCTATCTCTTGTTTCCAGCCTATGGGGCTTCCTGGTGTGGAAATTTAAGGCCTTTCGGGCCAAGTGTTTTAATGATTCATCTTGAGACAAGTATCCTAACTATTTAATAAAACTTGTTATAACTAGCTGATAGTTTCTGATGGCATAATTTCTGTGTTCAAAATTTGTCATTCAAAGTAGAATTCATTCCACCCCTAGTAATATTCATAGCAGCAGTGAAAACTTAACCATTCTTTTTACAGCCTCAAAAACTTGTGGAGTCTGAGTGCCGCCAATCCAACCTCGTAGAGATGATCTTCTCTGAAGATTAAGATTTGATGACCTTGCCAGACTGTGGTGGCGCATGCCTTTAGTCCCAGCACTCGGGAGGCAGAGGTAGAGACAGAGCAGCTGGATCTCTTTGAGTTTGAGGCCAGCCTGGTCTACAAATTGAGTTCCTGGACAGCAGGGGCAGCACAGCAAAACCCTGTCTGGAAAAAAACCAAAAAGCCTAATGATTGCAATTTTATATTGTCTGTCTGGTTCCTTTAAAAGAAGCCACATAATTTCTTTGATGAGTAAATGAGTAAATCAGTGTATGTCTAAACAATAAAGAATTAAAATATAAACCTCTAACTAGTTTTTAACACATGGCTATCTAAAAGATTTGAGTAAAATGGGTCTTCAGTATGGTAGTAGTAGCTCAAAGGAAATATTGAAGATAAAATTAACTTATTAACTTCCAAATCTGTAGCAATTGGTATTTATTACCTTAAATTCTGTGTATTTGCAAAACCCTTTCCTGTCTTTGAAATGGAGACCTTCATTAAACCATTTAGGAGGAGAGTCATAGAATTCATATGCTTAATTCAGGCAATTTTGTTTCCCAAATGTCTAAAATGTGATTCTCTTGGTGTGAAACAGGCTAGTCACAGGCAAAGCACTATCTAAATGTCAATTTCTTCTAACAAAAATTGTGTCAGGCATAGACACACACCTGTAATCTTATTACTTTAGATAATAAGGCAAGAGGATCACAAGTTTGAGGCAAGGGGTACACTACTGAACCAGGCCTTGTCACAAATGAAAAGCCCAACTATTGCTCTACAAGAATGTGGACTGAAGAGGTGGTTCAGTGCTTAACAGCATTGGCTGTTCTTCCAAAGGACGTGGGTTCAATTCCCAGCACCCACATTGCACCTCATAAGATGTCCATAACTACAGTTCCAGGTGATTGAACACTCCATCTGGCCTCTGAGAGAACCAGGAGTGCAAGTGGTACACAGACATACATGTAGGCCAAAGCTTCATACATTAAAAAAAAAAAAAAAAAAGCCACACCTAGTAGCCACCTTGAAGCCCAGTACTCAAGAAATTGAAGTGGAAGAATCACAAGTTTCAAGGCAATCTGGGTTACAAAGTGAGAGCCTGTCTCAACAGAGTACTGGTTAACAGTTCTTGCCACCCTTGGAGAGGATCCAGGTTTGGTTCCCAGCATCACAACTATCTTCAGCTGTATTCCAGGAGATCTGATGTCCTCTCCTACTGTCCTTCAGGACTAGATACAAGGGGAACATTCATAAAAGCAATTAACAGTTACATAAGCATTTGTTTGAAATAGATTAAAAGAGAATTCAGAGTGTTTTAAGACAGTATCTACTTGTGGTACTTACCAAATAAATGCTAACTAAGGTGTTTGAGGCTCATCTTTAAGGACAAGAGTCCTTTTAGTCATTAACTGCCAGTCTTTCCCTGCCACCACCAGGTGAGCTCTCTTACAAAATAGGGAACAATTGACTATATACTCTCCTGCAGAAAGAAGGATCATAGAGCTCCCTGCCTCCAGTTCCCTCTCCTGAAAACAGGAGGGGTGTGTGACTTGACTACATCTGGAATGAACTACAATCCAGAAATGGAGGGCACGCTTTTAATCCAGATCTTGAGGTACAGTGACCATGAAAAACTTAGGCCCAGGTAAGGTAATAATCTCAGGAGACTGAGGCAAGCAGATCTCTGAGTTCAAAGGGACCCAGCCTGGGACAGAGCAAGTTCCAAATCCAGGTGTAGTGGTTCACACCTTTAGTCTGGGCCATACCTTCTGCTGGAGGCTTATTTAAGGTTGAGGGAAGGAGGAAGATTCACTCTTCTTGCCAGCTTGCACTTACTTGCCAGCACATCTGTTGGAACCTACTTCTTCAGGATTCTAGCCTATCCAGAAGACCAGCTGAAATAACCAGCCTTGTGGGACTGCATTCACAGCTGTCCATTGTTGGGTTAGCTGGACTGCAAACTGTAATGACTTTTAAGTCATTACAATAAATTCCCTTTATAGAGACATTCCATAAGTCCTGTGACTTCTACAGAACCCTAATACAGAGTGGATCAACTGATCTCAGTAAGGTTCCTAATGATATGGCCCAGGGTACCACTGGATGTCACCCCCATGTTCTTAAACTGTTCAAAAACACCAAACATTTCCATTCTTATTCACTTGGATCTGTTAAATGCAACTGAAACATACACATCCCCACAGAAATCAAAGTAGAGCAATCCTGGTTTAATAGAAATCAACTATTAACAAAAAGTTTTGCCAACCAAAAATAACACTAATAGTTCTGAGTACTACAATAAAGGGGGCAGCAGTCTTTCTCTCTGTACTGTACAATAGCAGTGCATTATATACATGTCCTAGAGCCTGCTGTTGCCAGCTCTTCATTTTCCTGCTGTGGTATTCTGCTGCTGCTGCTCTGCTAGGGCTTGCTGAAGACGCATCCGCTTCCTCGAATAGTGCTGCCAGTGCAGAATCTGCTGTTCGTCAATGAACTTCGCACACTGAGCATTCACCAGCTCCTTTCGAAAGTGTTCATATTGGAGCAGTTCTAACATATGCAAACACTGAGGGTACCTGGGTTTAAGTTCATAAGTCAATTATCAACATAATTTAAGGCATCCCAAGTTCTAAATCAGATACTCCCCTAAAAATGATCTCAAGCCCACCATTTCTACTACTATGGTACCTTTGGTAAAATCACTCCTACCATGTTATTCAGAACATTATGCAAGATATAGTGGAGTTATTTCACAACTTCTCTCGAATTTAAACATCTATAGCTGTTACCTCCAAGAGGACACAGATGAACAGAATAAGGAACAAGCCTACAAACGGCTTAGAGCTACAAGGAGGTGTATTTGATCAGAGTATATAAGAAGAGCTCCCTTACCTCTGGCTATCAATGGAGTAAGCTGCCTCTAATAGTAGAGGGACCTATGATCATAGGGAGCCTCCAACAGAGCGGAGACAATCATCTTTCAACAGCTGGGCTGGAGAGACTGAGCTTGAAGGTGGCTAAAAGTTTGCTAACATGTAACATGTTATACTTTTCTTTCTTTTTTTTTTTTCTTTTTTTTTTTTTTTCTCGGAGCTGGGGACCCAACCCAGGGCCTTGTGCTTCCTAGGCAAGCGCTCTACCACTGAGCTAAATCCCCAACCCCATACTTTTCTAATAGTAATTTCAAGCCTATCATTTGGATTCCTAGAGGAATCTAGAATTGCATCATGAAGAGCAAATCTATAGGCAGCCCAGGAATCAAGTCAGAAAAATGACTACGATTAAAAAAAAAAAAAAAAGGTTTGAAATGTTTTCCTCTAATTTTTAAAATAGGGTCTCTCTGTGTGGCCCTGAATGGCCTGAAGCTTGCAACATAATCAGGCTGGCCTCAAATTCACGGAGATCTGCCTGACTCTGCCTCTTGAGAGCTGGGATTAAAGGGACACCAAGCTACTTCTGGGGTTTTTGTTGTTGTCCCCTCCTTTGGGGAGTGTCTAGACAGGGTTTACCTGGGTAGAGTGGCTGTCCTGGAAGCAGCTCTGGCCTTGAACTCACACATGCGCCCGCCTCTGCCTCCCAAATGTTGGGATTAAAGCCAGCTTGGCTTTCTTTTCTCTTTTTAAGTCAAAGCAGAGTTTGATGTGATATTGTTGTGTCTGTTCTTTTACAGTGAGTTAATACGCACAGTGATTGAAACAAAGGACACCACAAAGAAAGGCAGGACCTCTAAGACTCTCAGGAAACAGTTCTTCCTACCGTCACAGGTTATGGGTTGTTAGGCCTCAAAACCCCAGAAAGACAGGGGCAGTGCTAAGTGACATGGTTAGACACGACCAAATTACATTAGAACTGTAGTCTACAACAGTTCACTGGATCTTAGCCTGCACGAACAGTATGCTCTGACTTACACTGCCAAGAGAGTAAGCTGGCTCCCACGTAGACAGTTCTTTGGTTTTGTTTGAAGGGAGTGAGGTAAGAATGGTAGCAGAAATAAATGAAATTCCTGTCATAATCAACCCAAGTTAGAGATAACAGCGTCTTACATCAACTAAAAGCAGAAAGATCCCAAATGCTGTTTTCCATTCTGACACCGAGAAAACTGCTAAATAATAGCACTTAGTATTTATAATAAAGTACACACAGCTTTGGGATTTTAAAAATTAAACTTACTTTAGATATTTGGCATATTCTGGTTCTTTCCAGTAAAGCAAGTACTTAAGATAATTAACAAAAGCTTTGTCTTTGAAGTAACCTCTTTGGGCGAGAACTGAAAGACACAAAGAAACAATCTGTATGTCAACCACTGCTGGGCTGCTGATCTGTAATCTCTTAAGTAAAGTAGCTCTTCTTAACATCCCTACCGACAAAACACAAGGGATTAAAAAACACAAGCCCTTGTTTGCTCAGTTGATACTTACAGACCAGCACAAGTAAAACCCCAAACACATCGAAGTAAATAAATACTATTACAAATTGCATCTCTTCTCAGAAATCATTAAGATCTAGTGAGCTACTTAAGTTAATGATGTACTTAACTTACAATTAAGGTAATTTGGGTTGGCTAAACATTGCACAAATTCCAACTCCAACTGAAACCGAAGTCGATTTCCAGCATCATCTAGGAGAAAAGACAGTAAAAAAAAAAAGAGAAAGAAGGAAGGAACGATCACCCAAAATAAAAGTCACAATACAAACATTGATTTGTAGAAACAAAAATAAAACGCAGGTCAAACAGCTCAGCAAGTAAAGGTGCTTGCTGCAAAGTCTGATGACCTGAGTTCGATTCCTGGAACCTACAGGGTTGTAGGAAGACAACCGATTTCTGCAAGTTGTCCTCTAACCTTGGCATGCACCGCCGCTCACCCCCATAAACACACACACACATGCACACTCATGAATGAACTCAAATATCAAAGTGTGGAAGAAACTTCCTTAGAAATTTAGTTTAATTCACTACTTAGTGAGCCCTGTTTCCAAAACAAAAATAGTAATAAAAAAATCCTTTAAAGTTCGTTGAGGAAAAAATATGTAGAACCTGTACGCCACTGTGGAAGGACGTGAGCGGAGATTATCGGATAGTCTGCAATAGCTGTACGGTTCCCTATGTTGTTATAACCACAACTAATTACGTTAAGCAAAAACAAAGTGCTACACAAAAACGAAGCAGGAATGATTAAACAATGGAGAGAAGACGGTGATATGCATTAGAATACACAGGTTACCGACATTTCAGGCAAGTTTGGAGAAGTTCCAAAGAGCAGACAGTGGAAGGTCTCAGTCCTTTCTATGCGCCCCGGCCCGCCCCGCGAGTCAGGGTTGGAGTAGGGGTTTGAGCAACACAGGAGCAAAGTTGGTCCTACAGGCCATATTCTGGGGGGCAACACCGCCTTCTCCTCCGCCGGTCCCAACTCTAAGGATGAGGAGTTGAGCCCGGAAGACGGCGCAGGGGAAGGGAAACGGGAGAGGATTTTGGGGCGAAGGACCATTCCCGTGCAAAACACAGCGCACCTGTCTCCATAGCGACGGCCGCGGCCATAGCAAGCAGAAAGGCGCAAACACTACCAACCCGACCCAACCGCAGCCCGGATTGGTGAAGGAGAATCCGGAAGTCACGGGTCCTACTTCCGGTCGCGGGGCAGAGTGGGACACGAGGGCGGGGACAACTTCACTTTGGGGAAGAGTGGCCCCGCCCATCTGTGCGGACCGGGCCGACTGCGCGCGCAGATATCGAGCGGGGCGTGCCGGAGGGCTTCTCTGATTTCAGGTCTGAGTCCTGCTGCCTACTCTGATGTAATACACCTCTCTGACGTCACCTTCCCCCGGGTGGCGTGACGCAGAGCATGATCCTTGGGCTTCTTTGTTCCTCCTGACCAAAGTGTACGGGCAGGATGGCCTCGCCCCTTAGGAGCAAGTCCTCCGTCCCGCGAGTGGAAAGCACCCGCCACAAGGAGACATCGACTGTCCGCATGGAGACGTCGTCCCACCGCGAGGAAACGTCATCCCACCGCGTGGAGACGTCCTCCCGGCAGGTTCTAACGTCTTCCCGGCAAGTGGAGACCTCCCAGCGCCACCGAGAGGGACCCTCCCTCACCCCCTCCGCGAAGCGACTCCCTCAATTCCTCGAGGTGTCCTCCCAGCACGTGGAAACCTCCTCGCAGTGCATGGAAACGTCCTCCCGCCACGTCAGGGCGTCGTCATCCCTGCGGGTGGAGACTACTGTGCACCGCGTAGAGAGCCCAGCCAGGCGAGACAAGCAAGCCACTCGGCAGAGTGCCAGAATGACTCGATGAAGTGCCATGGTCCTTAGCCAGGACTGAGGAATTGCCAGCCAGCTTCCAGGAGAGCCAAGTATCTTTGGTTTCATGGAAACAGCCCATAAAACAGTGTAAGAAGCAGGCTGTGGTTTCTGGGCACTGTTAACATGTATTGACATTGCAGCACCTTAGTCCATCCTGCTGTTGACCCAGCGTACTATTAACCTGAAGCCAGCACAGAAAGGTTTCCGATTTGTAGTACTGTGTAAACCCAGACGATGGACAAAGAGATTCTTTGAGTCTCTACACCAGGTAAGTTTTATAGTCTTAGGTCCCTCTAGAATGTGTTGACGACTTGAAATCTGCGAAGAGGGGCCAGATTTGTCATGTTTCTTGACTACTGGCCTGATCATATACCTGCTTGAAACCTACAGAGCAAGGCATCATCTTTCACAAATTGTTAATTACCCTTTAATAATATTTATATTTCATAATAAGTTTTCTCGTGTTAAGTTGTTATACACAGTATTCCATCTACACTTTAAAAAATAGGTCAGGAGCTATTAGAAAAATAAGGGCAGGGCAATTGAGAAAAAAAAATACTAATCTTGGGAGGGAACGTGAAGAAGCAGCCATGACACTTGGTCTGGGGCGTGAGATTGGCAGAGGATGGTTACTGAGTACCTACAGCATGCTTGGTACCAGTCAGAACTTGTCGGCTATAGCAGTGGAAAAGACTAAGATCTTCTCAAGTGAAGAGAAAGTAAGACGATGTTCTGTTGTATTCCTGTGAAAGATAAGGTATCTATCTTGTGGTAGCGAGTAGGGCGCTCTTTCGAGAACATGGTCAGGGAAAGCCTTGCTGATGACACTTGGTCTGAGATTGTGTGGGTTAGCAGCAAGCCATATCAGGATCTAGAGGGAAGTACATTTTACACAGTACATTTTTAAAAAAAAAAATTGGAGATGTTTATGGAAGAGAAAAAGCAGTGTATGAGATTGTGGTATAATGGGGGGGGGGTGGAGAATATGCCAATTCATATAGAGTCTTGGAAATCCCAGTGGAGAGTTTGAATTTTATTCTGAGACCATCAAAAAAATTTGATGCAAGGGAGCAAAGTGCATGGTGCAGTTCGGAGTTTAGAACTATCTCTCCGTCGTTGTCGCATGGGTACCCAAGCTGGGAATGATTTTGTCTCCGGAAACGTGTGTGTTTGGGGTGGCACGGAGGGGGCTACTGCTAGCCTCAAGTGCCTAGAAGCCAGGGATGCTGCTAACATTTTATGCTGCCCAAGTCAGCACCCTGTCCCTCCTCCAACAAAGAATCGCTGTGCTGAGAAAGCCAGTAGTGGTAAAGTTGAGAAACATCGAGGGTTCTAGCAACCTCGCTGGAAGGTGGTGCACTGAGCAAACCCCTCATGTCTGCACAGCGGAGTTGTGGAAAGCCTGAAAAACAGTCATGGAAGTGTGTGGAGAGCATCTTCTGGTGAGGAGCAGAGCAAGCGTTCTCAGGGGAAGAGGCTGTGTTGCTCTGTAAGGAACCCTCTAACCCTCTTCAGTAATGTATGTGCTATTTGCACCAGAACCGAAGGCTGCACATGACCCTGAATCAGCAGGACTCTGCATGATTTAGAGCTCTTACTTCTTCCAGGCTTGTTTACTTTCAGTCCCAGGGAATGCACCAGGCTGGACCCCCAGAATGGGGGCACAGGTCAGAAGAAATGTCATAACTATTGTAGACGAGGCTACCTCTCATAAACTGCCATTAACAAAGGGTTAGCTAATAACAAAGAATTGTTAGTCTTTTCCAGCTTACTGATTCTTTTCAATATGGCCAACTGTACCTTAAATAACAAATAAAAACATGAACAAAGCAGTTGCTTCTCTTTAATAGTCTTCCTTATTATCTTCTTATTACAAAAGCGGTATGTGTCTAATGTAACAAAATAAATCAAAGATTTTAACATTTAATACAATGTCATATTTCCTTTCCGTTTCTAGCCTGGAAGTAATGCCAGAAATGTGTTCGTTCTTCCAGACTTTTCTCCATTGACGACTGCCTCTGTTTCCTCCTTTAGTAGTATGTGGATGATCGGCTGACTGTGACTCTGAAAAAGTCAAGCACGTGCTTCTGGATCATTGATGCTTCAGGAAGGATGCAGGATCCCGGTAGATTCCCTGTGGTCCTTGTCTCATAAAAGAGATTTTTATCTAGGTTTCTTCATCCATGTTTCCCGTATTCATGTTTCAAAGCTGGGGTGGGGGTGTGTGTGAGTGTGTGTCAGTCAAAAAACTTAACTTGATGAAATACACATTTGCCATAAATCTATATTATACATTCCACAGCTTCAAAATGACAGTGTGCGTCAATGAGGTAATTGTTAAGGTACCCGTTGCACTGTAAATGTGTGTTACTGTTAGCCATGATGTGTGTCTTCCTCACTGTTCCCTGTAAGAAATAGTGCTGCTATACCTGGCATGTGTTATATGACGTTAAAGACAATATGTGCAACAGTAATGAGTGAAGAGCAATGTTCTCCGTTTGCAGTCGAGAAAGCCTCTAATGGCACAGCCTACTAATCGGATTTATTATGCTCGGTGATAGTTGTGTCTTGCCTTCAGCTGTGCCAGCCAGGTTAGTTTGAAAAACTAAATAAATGCAAATTCTTGTAAAAAAGTCACTTCTCATTCTCATAATCTTTTTTAAAAATATATTACCTGGGAGGGGTGTACAATATTTTATGCCTAAAATGAGTGGCTGGGTGCGGTGATGCACATCTGAAATTCCAGGACTAGGAGAGGCTGATGCAGGAGGATTGCCATGAATTTAAGGCCAGCCAGGACTATATAAAAAGTACCAAAATAGTCAAAGCTACATAGCAAGATCCTCTCTCAGAAACATGAAACAAAGCGCAAAAAAAAAAAAAAAAAAAGGGCCAGGCCAGTAAGATGGCTCCGAGTGTAACGGCCCGCCACCAAGACTGACAACCTGAGTTTGATTTCAGGGTGACAGTGTCTGCTACCAGGGACTCACATGGTAGAAGAAGAGAACAGACTCTCAAAAGTTGTCCTCTGACCACCATACATATGTCCCTCTGATACTTTATATGGATAATTAACATATATTATAAATGTATCAAACTGTAGTTTACATAAAATATGTAATTTACATACATATAAAATGTATTATATAATTTTAAATATAGTAAGTCAATATATAGTATATTCATGTATATTTAATTTTAAAGATTTTTTTTTAAGGTTTGCATCAACAGGATCCTCTTTCCCCAGACTACACAGGCCATGGGAAGAAACAGAAATCTAATTAACGAGGTGTTTTTCTCACATCTTTGGGGGAACCAAAATTCCTGTTCCCCCACTCTTTCTATTGCTCTCATCCTAAAATAGCTAATGCCTGTATTCTAGGGCCTGTTTGTCTGAATAGACCTTCCCTCTGTTTCCCCTGCCTGAGCCCTTACCACCCACTGTAATCAATACTTAGAATTGCATGGCTGTGAAAAAACAAAAACAGAAAGCCTGTTCTAGAGCGGCAGAAATAAGTAGCAGTTTGTCTCTCCTCAGTAAGTCATGCAGTACATCATCCAGTAGTGTCATCAGATCCATCTATTGACTGCTTTACCACCTGTATACATCATTCTGTCTGTGCACTTGCTTTCCACCTCACGGTTACAAGATCCTTGCGTGTCTGTAGGCTCCTGCCTGCATTCCTCTAGATGGAAGGCACAACAGAAGGAACAGGGCAGTCGTTCTTCCTACCAGTGTTTTCCCATGTTAGCTGGAAAGAGAAACCTTAACCAGGGACTTGTAAGTGTATCTCTTTGACCCAAGCTGGATCATACATGCTATCTTTAGCTGCAAGGGAGGCTGGGAAAACAGGTATTTAGTTTTCTGGCCTAAGTGGCAGTAGAAGAAATGGAAAAGGCTGGGCAAACAGGTATTTAGTTTTCTGGCCTAAGTGGCAGTAGAAGAAATGGAAAAGGCTGGGCACTGATCCTCAGTGAGCCAACCTGATGTTTTCTTCCAGTTGCTTCCAAGCACGATAGTGTCTTTCAGGTTATCTTCAGTGGTCCTCCAGGTTCTTGGCAGTCACTTTGCTTCTTTGCCTGTGGCATCGCATAAGCCAATCTTGATGGTCATCGCTCGGAGTCTTACTTCTCACTGATGCTGTGGAATAGAACATGTCTGGTTAGGAGCTCTGCTTTCCCTCTTTGAGGCATTTAGGACGTTGCTCGCTCTCTTCTGATCTGCAACACTGACAGCATCGCTACTCCAGCCTTGCCTTTGTCCTCCACACGAAGGTGTCCATGGCCCCTGTCCAGGTGCGTGCTCTGTATCATTGGTGGAGCACTTTACAGTATTCCCTGGTGTACTTTACTTCCCTTATATATTTGGCGATACTACGCTCTTTGAAACTGACTTTATGGTCATCATAAAATTTGGGGGCCATTATTCCTGCAGATGTTTTTCCTGCCTCTCTATGGGGATAAATCATGGATCTAATAAGCTATGTGAGGCTGCTGCTCTTCTGTTTTTCCTCTCCATATTTCACTGGGTACATTGTATTGCTTTTGCCTTCATGTATGTTTATACTAATCTTTTTTTATACAATCTACAGCCTGTCATAAATGACATCCAGTATGGTTTTTGAGGGTTTTTTTTTATTTCACTTAAAACTTTTTTAGTTCTCATAGTTCAATTTGGATCTTTTAAAAGTTTTATTTATTTATTTATTTATTTATTTATTTATTTATTTATTTATTGTATGTGAGTACATATATTCAGACACACCAGAAGAGGGCATTGGATCCCATTACAGATGGTTGTGAGCCACCATGTGGTTGCTGGGAATTGAACTCAACAATCAGTGTTCTTAACCCTGAGCTATCTCTCCAGCCCAATTCGGATCTTTTAAAATATCCTCCACACATAAACAAATTCCTCCATGAATTCCTTCTATATTTTCTCAGCATGTTCAGCCTGCCCTGTCATTACTTTTAACATATATAATTTTGTTTTTATAGTGATTTTGTTTATTTTTGTTTAATCCTGTCATCTGTATAATCTCTGGCACAACTGATTTTTCTTCTCACCATGAGTTGTATTTTGTGGCTACCTTTCATGCCTGGTTGTTGATATTTGTATGCCAGGCATAGTAAATTTTAACTTTTTTGCAGGTTGTGTAGTTTTCTTATTTTTATAATTACTGAACTTTGGACTAGTAACTTACAAGTCATTTGCAAGCAGTTTGTGCTTTGTATCTACTTTAAGCCCTTCTATAAGTCCAGATTAATTTTAGATGTATGGTTAATGTTCTCTGAGAAAAACCTTTGTGTGTCTTCTCTGGATATCCCCAAGTTAGGAGACAAGCTAGGGGAGCAAGCCTTGTTCTGTCCTCTGCCCTTGAGTAGGTTCCTTAACACGTGACGCAGTGATCAGTACTCTGCTGGATGCTTAGTGGGCACCGTGCAGGCTCTAGAGTTCTCTTTCTATGCGGCTTTCTTGTTTTCAGTGTGAGGCCCTGTGGTTCAGCTCCTCCTCCTTAACTCAGGGTGGCTCTGCCACAGTTCCCCCTGCCCCAGTGCTGCAGACTGAAACCTGGCTTTGGGCAGTCACACAGCTCATGTTCCTTTCATTTTAGAACAAACGAGAGAGAAGCCTGTACTTCCACTCTGCCTTAAATCTCCTTATTATTTAATATAGATTTTGTTGGAGGCAAACCTTACCGTTTTATTTCTAGGAAGCAGAACAGGCAGGCAGGAGTGTGAGCGAATCTTTATAGTAGTTATCACCGTCTCTGCAATGGGCACAATTACTATACTGACCTGCTCTCTCTTTCATTTTTAAGACAGAGCCACACTCTAGCCCAGGCTAGCCTTGATCTCTTGTTCCTTCTGTCTCTACTATCTGAGTGCTAGGATTACTTATATATACCTCGTTAAGTCTCTTCGAGGAGATAGTAATTTTCTTTTTTTTTCTGTGAGAAATAGTTAAATAGAAAGAGATTAGGAGGGTACGTGAGCTTAAATATAAATGCTAACTATCAATACTATTAGGTGTTCCTTGGCTGCAAACCTCTGCAAGTTTCTGCTTTGCTACCTGTGGCTCTATTTTACCACCAGGGAGCGCTGTGGGGCACATTCTCTCTAGAGGGCCAGAGTAGCTTTATCCTGCCTACTGTCTTCACGGTGCCTCCTGTGCTTCCTATGAGCACAAGCACCAGCCACACTTCACCCTGACTGCTGCAGCTCCCTTCCTTTAGTAGCTGCATACACTTGGCAGTTTTTTATTTGAGTAACTTATTTTGTTAACCTAGCCTCAGAACACCGGCACCAGCCAGCCATACGTTCTCAGACGTCTGCAGTTTATACTCTGCCGGCTTCCTCTCAGCTTTAGTCATCCCAGCCTCTGCTCTTCCCGTCTGCTACTGAGTGTCACTGTCACACAGGTCCCCTCCCTCCCTTTCCTTCTAGATTGCCTGTTCATGGCCTTTGCTTATTTTTCTTTTCATTTTTTTTTACTGATTTGTTTACAAACACTAAATATTTTAAGCTCAGATTTTATTTGCTTTATGTACATATTCTTATTTTAAAAAAATAAAGGCATATCTGTGTGTGTGTGTGTGTGTGTGTGTGTGTGTGTGTGTGTGTGTGTGTAACCATGTGTATACAGATTCCTATGGAAGCCAGAAGAGAGAGTAGCATTCCCAGGAGCTGGAGTTTGAGGTTGTTGTGAACTGTTTGATGTGAGTGCTGGGAACCAAACTCTGGTCCTGTGTAAGAGCATCATTCAACCCGTTCACCCATTGGGCCATCTCTCCAGCCCCTACATGCATATTCTCAAGGTTCAGGGGTCACTTTTCTCTTTGAAATTTTTCAAGATTTTTCTATTTTATTTTATTATGAGTACACTGTAGCTGTCTTCAGACACAGCAGAAGATGGCATTGGATCCTGTTACAGATGGCCATTAGCCATGTGTGGTTGCTAGGATTTGAACTCGGGGCTTCTGGAAGAGCAGTCAGAGCCCTTCCATCTCTCCAGTCCAGCTTCTTAAATATCAAAAGACAGTTTCTCATGTCCCACTGTATGCCCTTCTCTTGTTTGAGTTCCTCTGGTTTCATTTCATGATTGGCAGCAGTGTTTCTGTCTTCATAAACTTATCTCCCAGTCAAAACTATCAAAGGCTGGAGAAATCAATTTAGTGACTCACTATTATTTTTTAAAAAACAAGGGATCTGGAGAGATGACTCAAACTTACTGCTCTCACAGAGGACCCTGATTCAGTTCCAAGTACTGAGTACATGCAGACCTCTCAGGAACTTGTAACTCGGGCACTATGGGATCTCTCACCCTTTTCCTGCTCCCTTAGGCACCAGCACACATGTACACACACACACACACACACGCAACTCCAACCTCCACACATACACTATGGCATAAGTGCCACTCCATGGAGTTGTCATATATACATACAGTAATAATAGGAAATACAATTTTTAAACACATCATAGTGCTTCGGGCATGGAGGGGAAGAATGAGGAATGGAAGCTGAATCTGGACAATCTAGGTACAGCCCAGAGCCAGAGTTTTTGCTATAGCATTGCAGCAAGGGAACTGGTGGCTTCTACTAAGGCCATCTAACAAGAGTCTAGAAATAGGACAGCTGACAGGAAATGGACAGTGACAACATTATTAACCTAAAGAACATAAAGAAAAACATCCAATCTAGTTAAGGACTGATAGACTTGTTTTACTGGTAAGGTAATCAATTCCTAAAAAGAAGTCTGTGGTTTGTATTTACACAACATCCCTGCCCACATCCATATATGGACAACATAAGGTCATATACTAAGGAAATGTGTTTCAGAGCATATGTGTTTCAAAGAGGTATGAAAACCACTGTCCTCCCCCTCGCTCTCTCCCTCCGTTTTGAGACAGAGGTCTCACTGTATAGACCAGGCTGATCAGCCTGCCTCTGCCTCCTGAGTGCTTACATTAATGGTGTTGATCCCTGAGTTCATTAGACAGCAAATGGCTACCATGCCTGGCCACCAATCTGTTTAAGGATTCAGGAATTCTTTAGAGCTGAGATCTGTTCAAGGTCCAAGAATTGCCTGGGTGCTTACACCTGCTGTTGTCTGGAGAGAACCTGTCCTTTGCAGGCACTTGGTGAGATTCCTCACAGATTCATCTGCATATCTCTAAGACTGAGAAATCTCTTCACCCCAGCTCTGCTCTGTGCCTCCTAAGATTTCATTTACACAAAGGTCCTGGTGCAAAAATAAACACGCCAAATTCACTAGGCTACTCGAATCCCTTTGTTCTGCTAGGAAACAGCTAAAAATCCCTGGCCAGGCACACTGCAGCGTGGGTCATCTGCAGGGCACTATCCCCGTTCATCAGCAGAGTTGACAGTGGAAACTCACATATTTAGTGGCAATGGCCTATCTCTATTGTCCTTTGAAAGAGCCAGGAGAGGCTTAAAGCTTCTAAATATGTATGCTCCTAGGCTATGAGCTTCCTGACCCCCCAAGCTGCTTTATTCATTAGTTCAGACAGGTTGGAATCCTGGGGCCTCTGAATTTGCCAAGAACCTACAAAAATAGTCAAGGCCTGAAAAGCTCATTGGCTTCAAAACACAAAATAAAATCGAAAGTAATAAGTTCCGATTTGAATCAGTTCCATTATGTATCACCCATCAAGTCAGGACCTTCGAAAAAGACGGTGCATGGGACCTTTCAGTGGGTCTACACTGTGTAACACTCTGTGCCCCGGGGAGAGCCTAGAGACAGGCCCTCTCTACAAAATCCTAAGAGTGACCCAGCATAGCATTTGGTGAGAGCCGTTCACACCTTTATCCCCTTTGAGACATTTGGGAAGTTCTGTAGGTAAATGAAGCCACCTACAGGTGGCCCACCTCCCCAACTGCATTTGAACAAAATTCCTAGATCTCCAGATGTGGCATGAAACACAGGGTGTGTTTAGAAAGAAGGGAAGCACATTTTTTGTACCATTTTGGTAATTTTTTATTTTTAGTTTTCTCTAAAGAGAGAGAAACATGTATCTCAAGTGTTATGATTTCGCCAACGTGGCTATGTAGCCCAGAGCGGGCATCTCAAAGGTTTAAAGCTCATTGATTTAAAGGAATGACAATCCCGTTGCATGAATAGCTGGCCTTGGGTGTGACTAAAAGCCTGGAGTGGCCTGGTATACACCAAAGTTAGGAAGCTCATTCAGAACTCATTGGTAGGCTGAATCCAGGTTTTCAGATTCCGATAAGCATTCAGGATTAATGTCAGATTAATGGGTCATAACTAGCATTTTCTTGTTCGTGAGGTAAAATAGAAAAAAATACATCACAGAGTTCTCACTGAAAATTTAAACTGTCTTATGAAATGTTTGTGTAGAGCCACAGGGTAGAATACATCTCTACTGAGAGTCACTGTGACAAATAGTGTAGAAGAGAGAATCTCGAGGCTGAGAACTGGCTCATTGTCAGCTTACTTGGTGCCATACAGGCAATGGACAGCAGAGGGCGGTCAATCCCCACACAGTAGCAAAGGTTGCACTTCAGAACAACTGAAACAGAGAGAGTGCCACGCAGGCTGGAAGCCTGCTGGCCTTCAGAAGTGGCTGCTCCTGAATGAGACACCGTGACACTCTGTGGCCATGGCACTACAGCTACTCACCACTCCTAAAGAATCGGATCTTAACTCTAGATTTTTCCAGCCCCCTTTGAGATGCTTCGTGTATCTTCTTGTCAGACAAGGCCCTGTGATGGACACTCGGGCCACAGTGTTCACCTTGTAAAGTCACAGCATCACCAGATTTGCTCATACAGACTCAAAAGACTCTCTTGACCACCCTAGTTCTGAGGGGACATTTTGACACTCCCAGAAGCTTGGCTACTGAGCACGGCATTCGCTCTACCGCAGGTACTATTGAAAGCACCCAGACCTTTCTCGGGTCTGGATAAGGTAGGTCAAGGAGACTAGGGGTCAAGAGGTTGAATTGCCTTACCCAGCATTCCTGACCAGGAAGAAGCAATGCCAGAATCCAGACATGGTCAGGCTCTCTGGCCTGGTGCTCTTAAACACCAGCTATTGCTGCACATGGAACACCTAGTCCTCCACACTACACTCAGGAGAAGCCTTGGAAACCATCAGCAGAGCACAGCCAATCCTCAACAGGAAGACCAGATTGGTGCTTTGTTCTGCTTCAAGAGCCAGAATCAGAGAGTGAGTGAGCATCTGGGGAGATGGACACACAAAACACTTCCTAAGGTGTCCTTACTATCCCGTCTCCACCGGAACTCCTGTTCTCTCTACAACAGTTAGCTACAACAAGCAGCTCTCACGGAGCACGGCTGCCTCACATGGCTTACTGGAGGGCAGTGACAAACTTGTTTACCATGTATCCCCAAGCCTGTAAAGGTTCCCAGCACCCAGCAGCTACACTATGAGCTTCTACAGAATGAACAGATGAGTGTGTGGATGGATGGATGGATGGATGGATGGATGGATGGATGGATGGATGGATGGACAAACAAACGAACGAACAAACGAACAAACTGCCAAGATGAATTCAGAATCCTAGGAGTTTGGACACAGAGACTGATGTTGGACTCTGCTCCAGCCAGAGCCAGATTGACTGGCCCTGAGCCAAGGCCACTGGTGGGTTCAAGGGCAAAAACCAAGGAAGGCTCAGATAGACTTACACTTGTCATGGGCCTCCTGTGGTCCTTATATGAGATAGACAGCCTGTCCTCCAGGCCCTGCTCCAGTTCCGTCTCCCCTGGGAGTCTGCCCCAGCCCTCTGCCCCAAAGTCTACCTCTTGGTATTTTCCCTCCCCACCAGTGCCACCTTTGTGACAGCCCCTCTGTGCCTGCTCCATAGTTTGTTCCTTGTTAGCTCCTGTCCCTTCCACAGCATTGTAAGCAGCAGAAGCAGGGGCTACCATAAAGCCTCTTTGTGTTCAGTAGGACAACCCTGGACCAAATGAACAAGGTTGGCTTGTGTGGACCTGGACATGGTTACTGACTATTCCTGGCCTCTGTGTGGTGGGACATCCCCTGGCAGGAAAAAAAAAGACACCAAGAGTACAGCATCCCCTGAGCTTGATTAGTGTCCATTTGGAAGGCATTGGACAAAGAGGCCATTGTCTGTTGACTCGCTCATTCACATATGACACAGCCTTGTCCCTGTGCCTGCTCGTTCACCCAGTGTATTGAATTCTCCCTGACTGCCAGCTTCCGTGGTGGGCACCAGGGGCACGGAGAAGCCCCAGAGCTGATGACTCAGGTGCCATCAGATTGTGCCTAATGTTGAGTCAGAGCAGGCCAAGAGACGTGACCCCAGGATCCCTCCTCTTTGATCCTCAGTCTGTAAGCTGCATTCACCTCCATGATGCGCCAGCTAGGAATCCAGACACCAGCCAGCTTCGACAGACAGACCGCTGTGCTTGCAAACAGCAAGATGCCTCAGAATCCGGAAACCACCTTATCCCTTTTCTTAGATGAAGCCCCGCCTCCCCCATCCTTTATCTTTTCTGGTTTGGGCCTTTCCAGATGTGACTCACAGAGACCCTCTCCAAATCCCTAGGGTCACCACAGGAGCCGGGTCAGGAGGGCAGGCTCTGCTGACGCAGTACCCCACCCACTCCAGCCTGAGGTCTGTGGATTAGGCTTCGAGATCACCTAGGGAAGCTCCAGACAGGGAGTGGCAGGGTAGGCTGAGTATGGCAAGGGTGGGACCACTGGTCGACCAGATGAGCAGCCAGAATACAGGACCTCAGCAGGGTGGGGCCACTTGGAGTTTCCAGGCAGCGGTTTTCTGTAGTTATTAATTTTAATGTACAGGTGTTCTTATTTTCACATAAGAAATCTGATAATTGATCAATTAGTTATTATAGTACCTATTTTTTTTTCAAAAAATAGTTGTACAGGTGTGACAGCTCAGACCGAGACCTGGGGAGGTTGAGGCAGGAAGATTCCAAGCTCAAGGACAGCCTGGGCTACAGAGTGAAGCCCTGTCTCAAAACAAAACGATTTACAGCACTGTATATTAGCACCCTGGGTGCAGCAGATAGCCTTGGCTAGTCATCTCTATGTACAAAACATTTATTGTCCTGTTGAATTATTTCCTTGAAACACATTCCCAGGAGTGGAATTAGCATGGAAAAAAAAAAGGTATGAGCAACTTAATAGCCCTGGAACCCTGTCACCCAGTCTCTTCCCTAAAGGGCTGTGCTAATTCACACTTGAGCTGGCGGTGTGTTTAGGCTGGTTTTACCATATAAGTAGCATGCACTGTTATAACTTTGCTAATGTTCGCTAATTTAGTGGGTGTAAAACGGTACAGCGAGGTTCCTCTAATTTGCCCGATTATAGTGGGAGTGAGCATGCCTGTAGGTGCTAATGTAAGAATCTCTGTGATGGGCTCCCTCCCCACAGCCTCTCGGCTACTGTTCTGGTCTGTATTTCCGCACCACTGTCAGCCTCTGTCTGTCTTTACACTCTTTCTCAAGCCTTCCCGTCTCCATCTCTCAGCTCCTTCTCTGGATTCTAACCAGTCAGAGATATGGCCCCTTCACCAAGGTCCAGGTAAGCCCTGCTTAGCTGAAAGCTAATCTCAGGGCACAATGCTTTACCCTAAGTAACTACCCCTCTAAAGTCCAATGGTGCCCATCTTTCTACCTGGGCCTAAACAAGGAACCTTTTCATTTGCCCAGGTACCTTCACCTGAGTTAAACTTTTAGGTTAAAGTCAGTGGCACTAAGGTCTAAGAAGTAGCTAGGAGTGGCCAGACTGTCCTTTAGTGACCCTCTCCAGTGAGGTGTCCCAAGTGCCACACCTAAGGCAACTGGCCAACTGGGGTTTCATGTCCCGGCAGTTGGAAATATGTGGTAAAAGAGAGAGAGAGAGAGAGAGAGAGAGAGAGAGAGAGAGAGAGAGAGAGAGAGGCGATGAGTAGGTCCCTCAGAATTCATGTGTGGGCAACAGGGTGCCTGGCATAGAAACAACAGTAGCTTTGCCCACCAGCCCCTCATCTACAGTTAGAGAAAGAACTCAGCCTTCAAGCAGGAAACCCACTTAGCCTCAGTCAGACAGAGGCCATTAGTATGTCCTATGGAACAGCATGGCCAGGGCTCTTGCCACTTCCAATCTTCTAATGGCACCAGGAAGATTTAAGACAGGCATCAAGACAGCTGATATTGACGGAAGTGTGCTCAGAGGCACATGGTGAAAACATATGGAGGGCAAATGGCTGTTCCGTGGCAGCACACCTGGCCCTGGCAGCACACCTGGCCCTGGCAGCACACCTGGCACTGGACGCTAGTGCACAGAAGCAGATGAGTTTGGAAAGTTCAAGCATCTGCAGCCCTCCTAGACCATTAGTAGTCCAGAGCACTAGAACCACAGACACAGAACTCAACACTAAACCAAACTCCCTCACTTTAACTTCTAGCAGCTTAGAAAAAGTTACCCAGGAAGCATATGCCTATTTCTACAATGTTTGCAAAATATCAAAAACTATATAGAAAATATCAACTCTTTGTCCACTCATCCAAGGTTCTTTTTGGCTTTTCTGGTTCTCTCTCACTTCTGTCCACGCTCCTCACCAATACTGTCTAACATGGGCAATTCCCTGTCTGCTTCCGTACTTTAGGTTACAAGCACCTGAACTCATAAAGGGAAACGTCCTTTATGAATACATGAATACTTTCAATGACTGCATAACAGCCTTTTGAAGAGACACACCCTGAATTATTTACATCAATAATTACATTATTAAGTATGAGAGCACAGTATGGCCAACATTATCATAAGCCATGATTTCATCCACAGTTTGACTTTTCTCTTAGTTTGGTGTCCCACTCATGATATATATATATATCTGTGTGTGTGTGTGTGTGTGTGTGTGTGTGTGTGCTGTAAGACTGCATATTTCAACACCAGCAATGGCAAGAAATGTCTATTATTTGGAAGTCAATAAATCAATTGCCCTCTTTTTAAAAAAAAGAATTTTATTTGTGTGTGTGTGTGTGTGTGTGTGTGTGTGTGTGTGTGTGTGTGTGTGTGTGTGTGTTTTGGCTATTTGTGTGAGGGAGCTGGTGACTGTGAATGATGGAGGCAAGTCTTCGAGCCCTCTCAAGCTGAATTTACAAATGGTTGTGATCCCCCCCCCATGTGGGTGCTGGGAAGCAAAACCAGGTAGATCCTCTGCAAGAGAAGTCATCCTAGCCCCTGAGCCTTCTCTCCAGCCAAGCAAAGGTGTGGCTGGGGGATTCCTAAGGGACATGTAGCAGAAGGCCCTAGGAGCAGAGCATCTCCTCCTGACTTTGAAGCTTCTGGTCTGCAGTGAGAGATGCTGGTATGTCCTCTAGGCAGAAAGGTAAATGAAACACTGGAGTTAAATAACCTGTCCAGAGCCACACCATACACAAGAAGCAGCCAGTGTCTGTTCCCACGGCCCTCACCTCACCTTCCACTTCTGCGCTCTATCTGTGGGAGGTCAAAGAGGAACTTGGATCTGAGCCTCCCTATACCCAGAGGGGCGCCATTAATAGAATTTTAAATATCAAGGCCAAGTTTCACAACGATGCTTCTGTAGGCTGACTCAAGGAAGACGAGAGATGCCAAGGCCAGTTGGGGAAGAGAAATCACATATGGAGAGTGTGATCAACTGACAGGACTGCTGTAGATGCGTATGCATGTGTGGTTGTGGGCAGAGGGCAGTGAGGAACATTAAGGGTATGGGGAGGCCTCCCACAGAGCACTCTTCATCGGGAAAGGGCCATTTTTATCTGCTACACGTCAGGCAAAACCTTCGCCAGCTGCCAAAGACTTCACCTCAAATCTAGAAAATAAGAGAGAGGACGGTATGGATTACGTTATATTTAAAACAAGCCCACACAATGCCTGTAATTTTTTATTCTGACTCCATAATTACAGCCTGAGACCAGCCAGATCACAGTTATCCCCACACCGACCTGCTGTTGGGACACATGGAATTAGAGGGTTTGTTGCCCTTTGAGAGGCTATTTTGGATGCCCTGCACTGGCAGGTAACAGGCCTTTCACAAGGCTGATCTTGTTGGAGCCCCTCCCAGGCAGCCTGCTCGAAAGGCCAAGTCAGCAGCAGTTTCTCAGAACACTACTGAAGGTGGGAAGGAGCTGGGATGCTGTGGTGTTGCCCAAGGCCAGCTCTGGGCCTCAGGTCTGTGTGCCCTGGAGCATCAAGATAAGCCTGAGAGCAAACCTGGGTCAGGCCCATCTTAGAGCCTCTGCCCTCTGGAAAGTTCCAGAATGCTGCTCATCTGGACTCACACAGTTGGATAGACCAATGCTCGGCTGTTGGCATGGATGCTATAGGCAAGCTCATGTTGTCCAGAGGGACCAAGTTCAGAAAAGAAGAGAGGAAAGAAAGAAGGGGGAAAGGGAAGCATGGGAGGAAGGAGAGAGGGAAGAAAATCAAAAGAGTACAAAACAGCTAGGTACATGGATGGCCTCCTTCGCCAACCATGCCTGGACCAATTAAGACTCCCTCCCAGTAGACCTGCCAGAGTATACCACCTCTTAGCCCCATAATAAGACCTCAACAGAGCCAAGGTAGGATTGGGCCCTCCTGGATCATCAGTGGAGGTTGGAGTAGTCCTCTCAGACTGGGTCCAGCCTCTTGGCAGCCCTTTGGGAGATGGCACCCTCTATCCAAAGACACAGAACATGGCTCGAAGGCACAGTGCACAGCCTTCTCGTTTGCTTACATCATTCACCAGGCCAACACAACTGTATCAGGGTCAACGCAACTTCCATTTAGACATGAGGACATGAAGCTCAAAGAAGTAAAGCATGCCACAAAATGCCACCTGTCTTATAAGTTAAGGAGATAGATCTAGAACCCAACTGTCAGAACACCACAGGCCACACAAAACTGTCCTGAAACCTCCCGCCTGATCCAGCAGCCACTTGTCTACTCCCATGTTCTTGCTAACTTCTTGGGCCTGAGGAAGCCTAGTTCAGGACCTTGGGTTGGATATCAGAGGTAAGTAATAAGATAAATCTCAGAAGAGTTTTTGAACTTTGGACTTCTAACATTATTGAGACTGTCATAGTGTATGGGATTTTTGAAGTTGGCCTAAATGTTTAAGCATTATGTTATGGCAATTTATGGCACCATATACTCAGGTGTTTGAAAAGACCTAAGTGGGCCACGGAGTATAATATAGTAGTTTAAATATGTATGGCCAAAGGAATGGCATTATTTGAAGGTATGGCCTTGCAGTATGTAAGTCACTGTGGATGTGGGCTTTAAGACCTTCTCCTTCTGACTGGAAGCCAGTCTTTTCTTAGTAGCCTACAGATGATATGTAGAACTCTCATCTTTTCTTGCATCATGCCTTCCTGGACACTGCCATGTCCCCACTGTGATGATAATGGACTGGACCTCTGAACCTATAAGCCAACCCCAATTAAATGTTGTCCCTATAAGAGTTGGCTTGGCCATGGTGTCTTTTGACAGCAGTAAAACCCTAACTAAGTAAGACACCTTTATTTGTATGATAAGTATGATTTGTCCTGGAGCACTGCTCCCAAGCACCAATCAAGCCAGATTCTATAGATCCTTGTTCTCTGACCCTACATAGACTATTGTCTCTCTCTTCCCTCCTTAATACACCTTGCATATACTCTTATTTTTGCTCTAACGGTAGGAATGACTATCTTCTTCTAGATTTCTCAAGACATGGCCTCTTATTAGCCCCTACATGGCCAACAGGCAGGTACTCCCAATTGTCTCTTATAAGAAAAGAGAGAGAGAGAGAGAGAGAGAGAGAGAGAGAGAGAGAGAGAGAGAGTCTGAAAACCATTTGCCTTCAAAACTTTGCTCACAGTCCTGAAGTGTGAAGTGAAGGAAATTTCTGGTTCCTTTAGAGACTCGGTTGTGTCGTGTAAGGTCTTTCTGGAAGCTGTCTTGTGAGAGGATGTTTTGCGGAAGCAGGCATGTGAGAGGATGTTTTGCTGAGAACAAACACATGGTATTTTTCGAGAAGCTGTCTTGTGGAAGAGCACGTGATGTTTTGCTAGAGTGAACACTTGAGACGGAGCATGGTGTTTAGAAGGAATGTTAGTATAACCCCACAGAGAATGAGAGGGTGCTCTTGCATTTGTTCACCTTGCAATGCTTTGCTGGTCTTCCCTGATCTTTACTTGTCATGGCTTCGTAGAGAGAAATGTGCCAGAGAACTTCTTGTGGTATTCTAGCTGCTTCTCCCCCACTTCCTTGGACTTGAGCCAATTCAGTGGAGCAATTCAGAGGTTTCTTCTGGATCTAGCCGCTGTTCCTGATTCCTGTTTGGTATTTTGTACTGCACTGCTGATATCCTGATAACAAAGATGGGAATTGCTCCAAAGAACTACTTCTAAACAGGTCCACAAAAACCATTTTCTACTAACCTTACCTCTGGTAGGTGGGCTAGAAGGGATGTTGAAGTGTTTAAGAACCCTTATTAAAGTAGGTTTTGAAAACTCTAAGCCTACAGAGTCCATTCTACGAAGCCCTCTTTGTAGCTCATATGAAGCTAATCTCAACCTTCAGGCTTATCCTCCAGGGCAGGAGGAGAATGTCATTACTTTCTGTGACCTCCTGCCTCAGCTCAGATCTGGCATGGAGCAAGGTCAGTAAAAGTAGAATTGCATTGCTATTTACAGTTACACACACACACACACACACACACACACACACGCCTATAGACTCAGAGATTAAGGGCACCCAACCTGAACCAGCTAGCTGGGCAGAAACCACAAGAAGCTGGCATGGGAGGACTGTTTGCTAGCTAAGAATGGGAGCACTAAAATAAATCCTAACTTTAAAAAAGAAACACACCCCACAGGTATTTTATTTATATAACGTTTATGCCTCATTTTTAGGTCACAGCCTCCTCAAGGTGGGCCCTGCCCTCCCACAGGCCCCTTCTACACCCCACCCAATAATCATGGCTCTACCTGCCCTCTCTCCCCTCCTGTTTGCCCTGAAGGGTTTCCCTCGATTGCAGGGTGTAAGCTTCCAGACAGCCCAGGGGCCTGTCTCAGACCTGGCCCCAGACTACTTCCCTCTCTCCTTTTCTCCTTCCCTGACCCAGGAGTTAGTCAGGACCAAATCAGAGCCAGACTTAGGGTTCTTGGACAAAAGTTATGACAGGCAAGATCATCAGTCTGTGAGGGCAACTGCCCCCTGGTTGCCCCAATGCTGGGCAGGTTGACTATTGGATACATGGAGGAGCTAGGTCCTGCCAAGCCAGAGGACCCCATTCTACAGTTCAAACAGCAGTGGGTGGTTTGGGGTTAGAATGTGAGAAGGACTGTTGAACCCAGGCCTTGTCCTAGGCCTCTCTTCACGATCATTGCCAACAGTTACAAGACTCACTATCCCCGAGTCCTGAGCTCAACTCTTCCATGGCCCAAGGAGTGTCACCTGCTGAAAGGGCCAGTTAGTCTCACTGTAAAGCTGGGAGATTCAGAGTGAGCCCCTCTGTGAAACCCAACAGCCAAAAAGACACAGCTTAGAGGGCTGTAGCTCTGTCCTGATGCTTCCTGTCTGTCCTCAAAATCACTTTGTGCACTAAAACCCAAGTTTCAGGTGGTGTTACCCTGACTTTGTGAGCCACCAGATGAGCCAGCCCCTCAGCAAAGGAGCCAGTGGCTCAGGAAAACAAACAAAACACTGACAAAGGAACCAAAGGATCAAGAGCCCCTTTGTCACCTGCCCTTAACCCCACACACACCACTCTCCATCCACAACCTTGTCATTATGAGGCCCTCTCTGGTGCACAGAAACCAACACGCCTCTGGCAGGATTCTTGCTCCTAGCAGAGTATCAGGTGCCTGAGGAAACTTCCCTGATGTGCTTGGAAGAGACCAGCACAAGGCCGAGGTTGGGCACTGGGCCTTTCTGTCACAACACTCAGACAGGCCTCCAACAGACCATAGCTGTGGTTTCCCACCACAGGGACAGTAAATCAAGAAGCCTTGTAGCCATCATTGTGAAGTGGCCAACCGCCAGACACTGCCGCAGCCCAGCAGTTGGCTGGAGCCTGGTCTCAGCTGCCCTGCAGGCTACAGGCCTGGACAGCCAAGCCTCGGAAACCCAGCTCCCTTCTAAGAGAAGCACCATGTGTCCAGGGCAGAGGCTGTTGCCCTGTACAACTGGCCTGAGTCTAGTGACCTGAGGATAGTATAGGGGCTCAGCTCACAAACCTGGCCTTGGGAAGACATTGCCAACAGCACTGTGTGTTCAGTGCTTGTGACAGTAGGTCACAGCTCCAAGCCTTTGTAGGGTGCACTGGATACTGTCAATATCACCTTACATCTGTTGGAATGGGTCTAAGACTCATCACAGACCCAGCAAGGACCACCCTGGAGAGTAGTAGCCAAGAAAGAGCTCTCAGAGCTTTGGGAAAGTTGTGTCCGAGTGCAGAGAGGCTGGCACAAGCTGTCTTTCCAGGATCCTGGGCATCTTATTTCATGCTAGACTGGACAGGCCCATCTGGAAAGGGTTCTTCTGCTGAGCCTTCCTCTCAGTTTGCCAGAGCAAGGTCTCTCTTCCAAGACTCTCTTAGACTACCTGCTGAAGACTTGGAGGGCATGATGGACCATCCACCATTCAGGGAGTCTCTCTTGTTTCTTTTTTTTTTTTTTTAAGATTTATTTATTTTTATATGAGTACAGTATAGCTATCCACAGACACACCAGAAGAGGGCATCAGATCCCATTACAGATGGTTGTGAGCCACCATGTGGTTGCTGGGATTTGAACTCAGGACCTCTGGAAGAGCAATCAGTGCTCTTAACCGCTGAGCCATCTCTCCAGCCCGTCTCTCTTGTTTCTACTGGTGTGCTGTGCACTAAAGGTCAGCTGGCCCTTGAACTTCCAGCTGAGGGTGGCTGGGATTTCTAACGCAAACAACCACAGCTTGCTTCTAACCTGAATCTGAGGACTGAACTGATCCATTAAGCTTGCCCAGAAAGGACCCCTAACCATCACTCTTGGCGCCTGCAAATGATTTTTAATTAAAAAACAAAAACAGTTACGTACATGAGGCACTGAAGCAGAATGTGAATACAGGAGGAAATGGTATCTTTTCCCAGAAGGCAACATTGTATCACTTTCCACCCGATGATGTACAAATCAATCCTGTTACATCCAGCCAGCCAGAATTTATTGTGGAACTACCGTGTGTCAGGCATACCGTGTTCTAGGCATAGGATGATCCGCAGGTGAACATACACTCACAGGCTTCACATTCTTAGAGATGGGAGAGAGACAGAGACAAAATATGGAAGGAAATAGGTAAATTACAGAGCAAGTTAGAAGGAAGAGGCACCATGGAGAAAAGCCAAGGACGGCAGGAAGAGTGCCAGGTGGGCGGGGAGGGAGGGTGTGATGCGAAGCAATTTAAGAAGTTTTTATAAGAAAAGATTTGAGGCAGAGAAGGAACAACCAGAAGCCAGTGTAACTAGATGTGAGGGAGTCCACTGCTCTCAGTCACAATGGATTCTGCCCTCCTGGGGACATCTGGCAATGCCTGGAGACATTTTCATTGTCACAGCAGGAGGAGGAATTGCTATTGGCACGCAGCAAATAAAATCCACCAGCTTCCAGCAACAGCAGCCCTGTACAGCACAGTTACCCCATCCAAATTGTCCATAGAGCTGAGGTCAAGGCTCCCTGGGGTGAGAGGGGGCAGAGGAATAGGAGACAGAGCCGGAGAGGTAGATGCTGGCCAGAGAAGCAGAGTTGTTTTGGAACCAGAGAAGCTGATTCAGAAATTCTTATGGAAAAATGTGAGACAGGTTTTAGACAAAAAGGAGAAGAAGGAATAAACCAGAGTAGGCTTCAGAGAGTCTTCTACAAAATCACACAGCATGGCTAATTTCTTCCACATAGAAAGAGTTCTAACAAATGAGAAGCAATCTCTCCCCTTTGCATCTCTCTTGTATTTTTGAGACAGGGTCTCTCTAAGTAGCCCTGACTGTCCTGTAGCTTGATATGCCAACCAATGTGGCCTCAAACTCACAGAGATCCTCCTGCCTCTGTCCCACAAGTGCTGGGATTAAAGGTGTGCACCACCAACACTTGGCTCTAGACAGAACTCTTTTAAAAGCCTTCCTAAAAACCATGAGCAAGAAACAGAAATCTTACCGAGATTAAGAAAGAGAAATAATAAGTCTATAGACACAAGGAAATGTCCAACATTATTCACAACTTAAAGAAACATAACAAAGAGATACACAGCTGTTATATCTGAGTGGTAGAGCTTAGCATTCTTCAGGCCCCAGCATTACATAAATGAATGAATGAACAAATGAATGAACAAATGAATGCCATGAAGTAGCCTTTTTCAAAGATAAAGGAGCAAGGGTTGGATATGATTCCACACAGAGTTGCTCAGGTGTGTGTGAGAGAGGCCCAGACACAGACACGCATGGACAGGACCTCTTAGAAGGCAAATTGCTTCTTGTTGATATCTCAGAATCAAATACACATCCTTCAAGCCAGCATGCCATTCATTCAAGGAACGTACCCTTCTTACTTATGTGCACAAATTTAGTGCACAGATTACACACAGCTTTCTCTTGGATAGCACCAACCATACATGAAAAGTACCCTACATGCCCGCCAACAGGGGATGTGTTCACTCTGCTGCACGGTTACAGCGAGAGGTGAGCAGCTGTTTAAAGGATGGAGACTCATTCTCAGGCACTCCAAAAGAATGAAAGTATATGCCCACAATAACAAAGTATCCAGAGACTTTCATAACCGGTTTATTCATAATAGCCCCAAACTGGAAACACCCAAATGTCCCCCAACAGAATGAACAGATTATAGCAAATTCACGATGGAATACTACATGATAAAGGCAGAAATGAGCAGATATTCACAGCATCGGCGATACATGTCCAAAGTATTTTGTTAAGAAAAGAAATCAGACCTAAGAGTAGGAACTATAATGATGCTATTTCTGTGAAGTTCAGTGGGCAGAAACCAATCCAAGAAGACAAACCAGGACCTGCCTTCCCATAGGAGGCACAGATTGCTGAAAGAGATGGGGAAATCTATTGAGGGGAAGGTGATGGAATCAGAGTGTGGCTTACAAGGTAGGTAGATGCCTTTGTCAAAGTCACTGGACTGCACACACTTCAGATTGTGTCATCTACAAAATTTGACGTTGTCTTTATATATATAAAGTGTGTGGCTGCTGGAACTGAGTCCAGGTTCTCTAGAAAAACATCCAGTGCTATTAACTACTGAGCCATCACTCCATCCCTTTTGATTTTTATCTTAATTCGAACTTAAAATTAACTACTGAATGAAAAAGAATTTATCCAAGCTTAATATGTCTTGAACTAGAATAACCCCCAAATAAATGATTTCATGTGTGGCGGAAGGAAGGAGACACAGCAGATTATACATGTCATAGGCTTCTATCTGCCACAGGAGGCAAGTCTTTCTTTTTACATAACCTTGTGTATATGCAGTGCTTCTACAAGGCTGTGTGAGCGGGGATTGGCAGTGACCTTTGGCGAGGAAATGCAGGGGATTCAATGTCTGAAGTGGGAGAAACATTAAGATAGTTCTGCGACCTGCTGGGCATATTAATCCATTGTTGCTATAAAGCCTGATTTAAGGTCTTGATTGGATAACAGGGCGTTCTGGGTTGACTTCCAAGCTCTATCTTTGAGATCAGGAAGGTGTAGGTAGCCTGAAGTTCTATGTTGGAAATGGCATTTGGACAGACAGATCATGATTTTTCCAAGCTCCCAGGCCCTACCTGGCTCTGTAATCTCCAGTGGAACTTAACTGAAAATCTGGTTGCAAAGATTTCAGGCTGATTAGACACCTCCAGTCACAGAATGGAAGGGCTTCCTCCTGTGATGTGAGGTGATTCATCTGTGTAAAAGGCTTTGAATGTGAAGAAGCTAAAACCCCTCCTGGTAGGCAGAGAGAGAAGGCTTTTAAGATGCTGTGGGGCTGGGAAGAGATTGCTGGGAAGAAGAGGTTCTGCTTTAGGGTAGGGAAGCTAAATATAATTTCTCGCCAGACAATTCAGTCATCACCTTTTATTTCTATGGATAAGAATATAGCCAAGAGTATCTATCCATTTCACAGGTGACTCTGTTAATGAATTGGTGTCCTGCCTAGAGTCTGGAGCCAAAGCTTTCCTATTGCAAGCAGTGGGTTTTGAGAGATGTGACTTCATCTGTCCCAGGCAGATTCCCCAAAGAAACTGAGAGTTCAGAGGGAACAGAAAAGACACCCATTGCCTGCCCTTAGAGACTCATAATTTAGGGATCCTTGGGCCAAGGTCTTTGGAATGAGAGATCTTTATGGACTCCTAAGTCCCTGGCAAGTGCATTCAGAAGACAGTAATGATCAGAATTTTGTGTTGGGCTAATTGTGACCCAAAATGTCTAGTTCACATGGCAAGAGGAGGGACCTGGATACAAAATGTTGAAGGCAAATATAGGTGTTGCCCAAAGATGGCCTTTGGCAACTAGCTGAACCTCAGGTGGAAACTGCTCTCAGCTGATTCACAGGGACAGAGAGGCATTTTGAGGAGGAGTTCTAGATGGCAGAAGGAGAGGGGTGGTCACCTAAGATGAGGATCTCCAACTGTAGGAAGGGCCCTGACCCTGTCTAACCTGGCCCTTCCACAGTGGAACTGAGGTCCAGAGTGCAGACTTGCTCCATGTCACATGCGGGGCTGTGTTTACGGTGGATGCTATAACCTCGGAGGTCCAGTGGGCCCCTCAGAGAAAGCCTGGCCCTTAGAAAATGGAGGAAGGACTGAAGATCCTTGATAAACAAGCCACCTGCTCTCTTGCAATCTCCTAATGTTTCCCTGCTGCACTCCGTGGAGACAGAGCCACCAAGTGGCCTGGAGAGGTGACACCAGACACTGCTGCTTACCCAGCAGCTCCCCCTGCCTTGCCCTTCCTGCTGGGATTTAGAATTTTTCATTTGTTTAGTGAATGGAAATCCCTTGATCAGGAAACACAAGCCAACTCCTGATCTATGGTATTACAAATGAAACCCACCTCCTCTGTCAGTGTCTGGCCAAAGGAAGCGTGTGTACCCTGGTTCTACCCAGTGAGGCATAAAGGGGGAGCCCCCACATGGTTTCTCAGAAAGCTTGTATCTTCCCTAACAAAATAGAAAGATGTACTTTGGCACCATCAGAACCCCCAACTCCTGCACCCTCCCGTCATTCCTGGAAGGAAGTGACTCATGGCTGCAGTGGGAGAGTAAAAGCACAGCTCCCCTGGGGCCCAGGCCTTTGTCCGCTTAAGCGAGCGACTGGATGGTCTTCCCTCCACACTCCCGTCAAGTAGGGCACTGCACTGTCCACTTAGTTTTCAGCCATTTACAACCCAAAGCCTTCCACACGAACAGGAGCCGTGTGTGTTGGTGCACCTCTACCCAGCTACAAGAGCTGTCACTCAGACAGCCTTTAGGCATCCTTTTCCACTATGGGTCCTGCTCTCCGGAAGCCTCTTTCCAGACCTCAGCTGGGTGGTGTCTAGTAGTAGAGTCCTCCACCCACCCTACCAAACCCTTTCCTTCCCCCAGTCATTCTACTTCTCCTTCAGAGCTCACTTGAGTTGCTCTGCTGCCCCAGCTGGCTCACTGAATCAAGCATGCGTCTATTCTATATAGACCAGTCCTTGAGTTGTTGGCCATACTCATGGTGACCGCTCTGGCTCAGTCACCGTGCTGCCTCTAGAACCCAAGAGCCGTCAGGGGTTGTCAGTCATAATAGGGCTGTGGAGGCCAGCGTGTTAGGTAAGGAGAGGCTGTCAATGAGATATGGGAGACAGGAGTTCACTATTTCCATCACACTTTCCTCGGGAAGAGTCTGAGGGGAAGGACCAGTTCTGACTGCTTCAGCACTGTCCTGAGTCCATCTCAGAGGGCACAGCAAGGAAGGGCTCATGTTTAGAGATCTTCCCTGGGTAAGAGATCTTACTTTAGGGTAAGCTGGCTCTCAGCCAAATAAGGCCAAAGCCCTTCATGGGTAGAAGAAGGAGAAAAGTAGAGGCCTGTCTTTATGGGACCCAAAACTGCCACTAGCTGGACCTAGAATTCACCCCCTGGATACTCGGAGTGTTGTTTTTCTTCAGGGATGAGTGAGGATCCTAACACTGGCTGTCTCTCTGGGGAGCCACAAATACAGAATATGATAACTGGTAAATTCCCTTGGTCCAGGAAGGCCAGGCACCCAGGAGGTGGACAGAGAGCAACTGTTTATTCATCTGCCTCCCTCTGTCTCCTTCACAAGGCACGAAATCACAGACCAGTCAGCACACTGGAACTTTCCATAGCAGACAGAGTATTTGACAAGAGCAAGCCTTCGACAGTATGGTCAGGAGCCATCCCTCCCAAGGAGCCAGACACATACTTGGTCTTTGATGGGGACTCCTTGGGTCCTCATACTGTCTTCTGCCTGGAAAAATAAAATGACATCCACGGATCTTATCTCCCCACTCATGCTTCTTTTCAGAGCAAATTAAGCAAGGAAGAGAGCATCCCTGAAGGACAAGGGAGAGCTTCCTCTTCTGTCTCCCTTTCATGTGAGTGGTCCCATGGGTTCCCATGGACACTCTACCTAGTCAGCTTACTCTGGCAGGGTCTGTCCGCTCAGACACCAGCAAGCATCGCTCATCTCAACCATGCCCGGTTGCTACCAGGCTTGCCCACAGTGCACAGACAGCAAGGAAAAGGCCTTCTGGAGGAGCTCAAGAGTCCAACAGGACCAACTGTGGTGGCCCAGCCCTTATAAACGAGCTGCTGAATCTGCTCTGGATCCAGCCAAAGGAAGGAAGGCTTAGGTATCCCACTTTAACTCCATCCCCTAAAGAGACACCATTGTCCATCCCTGATGTATGACCCAGCTGCTCCAGGCTGGCAGGATGAGCATCCCCAGAACAATCAAACAGGGACTTTCTGGGGAGCCTCAGCCAGGAGCATCTAGGAGTTGATGAAGTCTCACTGGGGAGCTGGGAAGGGGCCTCAAACTGTTAACTAATAAGAGATAAGGCAAGTAGGGAACAGGTCAGCCAAGGGTGAGCAGGAAGGCCTCAATGTTAGCACCTCAGGTTGCCCAGTGGTTGGAGATGGCACCATGTAGAGTCAAAGTCTTCAGGGGGCCGTGATTTCCACTCTAACTCTGGCAGTGGAAAGTGTTCAAGATCAGAGTTCTGTCCTGGAGAGGAAGTTCCTTCGTGGTGATAGAGATGGTGATCTGGGAACATCCAGAAGAGGCACAGGGGCTGTCTCCTGGTCATCTGATCCCCATGTGGAGACCGTGGGAACAGGCATGTGAGAACCAGAGCCCAGCATGGAGTCAGAAGTCTTTCAAAGCCACGTGGTACAGGACTTGAGCCCCAGTCCCTCTGTTTCCTGCCCAGGTGAGATGGAAGGGTCCTAGGGAAGATGGGCCTCACGACCTCTCAAAGGTTCCTTTCCCTTCTGAGCCTATCTTCCCATCGCCCGTTGCCATCTCTGAACCTGAGCCTGGAGGAAGAGGTGGCTAGTTGGTTAGATCTTCTTGGGGTGTTGACATCATTGGGTCACACTGGGGTATGAGCACCAGTGCTCTGTGCAAGGTGTGCCAGAAGGTTCGCAGTCCTCGAAAGGGTTGGGGGACAAGCCTGTGCTCTTGTGGTTCTCCTAAGTGTTAATATGTGTCAAATTTGCCCAGTCAGGGAATTTATCCAAGTTAAACACAGCCCGTCCCCAGGTGTTGACTGACAGAAACACAGATGCAATTCCAAGGATGTTCATTACCAATCCTGTTTTTACCTAGGGAAATAAAAACAGGATGAGTCAGCAACTCAGGTCTTGCCTGGCCTTGTGTTCCTGCACTCTGGGCTCCTCTCATCTCCGGACAAAGCAAATCAAGTGTCACTGTTGTTAAAGAAGGAGCCAGCACAAGTAGGCGCTCTACACCCATTACGATGTTGGAAAGTGATGTCAGAGAGCTGGTGTAAGACATCAGCCACTTCTCGTGACCCTCCCATAGCCCTTTCTGCCACCCACTTTGTATGCCTTCCTGACACTCGTGAGCCATTACTCCAACACGCCAGCATGGACTTTTTGGCTGGGGCTCAGAATCAAATCTGCAGCGTGTGGTTTCTGGGAACCATGTACATTATGAAAACTTGCAGAAGGAGCCCCCCAGAGTGCCCTGGTGGAGGCTCTGAGATCATTAATAATTGACTGGTTAAGGTAAGGACCAGTCTGACTCCCTACCTTATCTTCTTAGCTCCTCCCCAACCCAGAGCCCAGAGCTGTCCTTCCCCCATCCGAGGTGAGGAAGCCAAACCTGGCTTGAAAAGCTATGCCTCTGATTGTGTTTGCTGCCAAGGCATCACTGGCTCCCAAGAAAACAGATTTCCCATTATGCGTCCCCTCTTCAGACACCCTACAAGCCTCTCTGACTACTGTGCTCCTCCTGGATGTCCTCAAGGTTCTCGCTTGTTATGATTCTGCTACCGAGTGAGGGCCCCACTCCATCCCTTCCAAGTGTTCAACCAGAACTGTCCTGGGACCTACGAAGGTTTCTCCAGATAGGGGTTCCTAGCATCTTCATAGGAACAGACGCCATATGAAATATGAGATCATTTCAATAAACAAGACGAGAAATGCACCATAAACAAAAATGGCAGCTACAGGCTTAGGTGTCCTGTGGTGCTCTCAGATCCCATGATGTCCTCTGTCATTCTCCCCTTGGGTGTGTGCAGATGTGCTCGCTCATGCTTGCACGTCTGTGGCCCAGGACTGGTGCTGTCTTCCTCTATACTTATCTGCCTTTAAATACTTTTCAGATTTATTTTACATGTAAGAGTGTTTTGCCTCGCATGTGTGTATGTGTACAATGTTTGTGCCTGGTCCCTGAAGAGTTAGGGATGGGTGTAAGCCACAGGGTGGGTGTTGGGAATGGAACCCGGAGGGGTTGGGGATTTAGCTCAGTGGTAGAGCGCTTGCCTAGGAAGCGCAAGGCCCTGGGTTCGGTCCCCAGCTCTGAAAAAAAGAACCAAAAAAAAAAAAAAAAAGCTTGGGAATGGAACCCGGGTCTCCCTGTAAGAAGAGGGGTGCTCTTATCCACTGGAGCCATCTCTCCAGCCCTCTGCTTAAGTTTTCTGAGACAGAGTCTCCCCTTACACCTGAAGACCACTGATTCTGCTTTACCTACTGGCCAAGGAGCCCAAGAGCCTTCTGTGTTCGCCACAACCATGCCTGGCTTTTAGTGAGAGTGCAGAGAACACCAACTCAGGGCATCGTGCTTGCACAGCAAGCTCTTTACCAACTGAGCCATTGCCCCAGCCCCATATGACATCCTTTTAAAACTCACACATCATTCATAAATGGGACATCCCTTATACCAATAGCATCGTCATCTAATAGGTGAAAATAAAAGGGGCTGTTACCATGTCAATAACTTTGAGGTGTCCGTAGGCAAACACGATGGCGTTAGGTGGGGTGGCCACAGGCAACATGAAGGCAAGTGACGCACTCAAGGTGCAGGGAATCATGACATACAGTGGATGGATGCCGATGGAACGAGCCTGGAGAGACACACAACATTGAGACTCATAGTACAGAACACACAGAGTCTCCCGGGCCATACTTCAGCACCGTTCCCTAAGGCCTGGGTTACAGTCCAACCTTCACATCTGTATCTGGCTGGTTCCTTTGAACTTTGTACTTCTCTACGTGTTAACTTCTAACCACAGAAGGCTGAGCTCAGAGGCTACCTCCCCTGGAGGACTTTTTGGCTTCAATTCAGTTTTCGGGAGAGTGGGGGGCACTTACTGTGAGGCAGAAGCCGTAGTGGAAGTCTAGATTACACTGAATCTTAAGATGTAGTGTGAGCCATCTGCCCGCTGTGTCTCAGACAGAGGCAGCCTCCTCTACCTACAAACACTTCCATTGGGGCCCTTTGTATTGGGAGCCTGGCGTCCACCACGTTCATTCTACCTATTAAAATTCTGCTACAGCTACAGCACAGAGTTGGTATTCATTGTGTATTTGGTGGGGAAATAATCTAAATAGCTATCCAAGAACCGGGGCCCCTGGAAGAGCAGCCAGCGCTCCTAATGGCTGAGCTGTCTTCCCAGTCCCATAGCACAGCTTACTTTCAAAGGAGCCAGCTACCTCCTTGGACGAAAGCTTGTATTTGCCTCGCTGGTGCTATTTTTGCTCATAGGGTTCACAGGAGATGACGAAGCCAGACCTTTGCTCAGGAGAGGAGCATCCCCATCCTTGCTCCCTCTCCTCCTCCTTCTCCTCCTCCACCTGTCTTCTTCCTCTCCCCTTTCTCCTCTCCAGTCCTCCTCCTTCTCCTCCTCCTCTTCCTCATCTTTCTCCTCTTCTACATTTCCCTTCTCCACTTCCTTAACCCTGAGCAGGCTGCTTAGGGAAGGAGATTTTCTATTTTAAACACTTCTATCGTCCCTGGGTGTGGGGTGGGGTGAGACCTAGATGCCCTATGCTGCTTGGATGGAAATTTACCAACTGCAGCACGAGGCTTAGATCTTTTGCAAGTCTGTCTCAGACTAATCATAGCCTTTTCCTATTCCTCTCCGCGGCAGACTTCAGAGGCTTCCTCCTTCAGGTTCTCTGTGGCCCATGTGTGTTTTAGGATTCTCATCACACTTCTGGGAGGGGGCTCAGGTCCTCTGGCTCTCCCTGAACCTCCTGAGGTCAGTACTACTTTTGATGGGTGAGAGAGGAACATGAAAGAACAGATGGCAGCTGATTGCCCTACAAGGTTTGCTTCCTCCTCAGTTCCCAACTCACAACTGAACTTGCCCATGGAACACTGGAGTCAACATTTGACAGCCTTTACCTCACTGCCTCCATTTCCTGTCTCAGATCCCAGCGGCCCCTCTCTTCCCTGGGAAATCTTCAGACATGGCCTTTCCCGACCCTGCCAGAAAGACCTATCCAGTCCTCCCATTCTCAAGTCCCCACGTCCCCTGGGCTTCTTTCTATAGTCTCAATCGGTGATATATGCCCTCCTCCCACCATCCTAAAAAATATCCCAGGTAGTTAGGTTAATATAATAGTTGTGTAGTTGTTGCTCTGTGTGAGTGTGTAGTGGTATTTGTAGTACTAGTGAATGAACCCAGGCCTGGCCTTGCACATGTCAGATAGGCGCTTAGTCTTTTTTATTTTTATTTTTGAGACAGAGTCTCACTATCTTGACCTCGCCCTGTTGATCATATAGACCTTGCAACCATATTGCTTCCATCTGGCCTGATGATGCAATAAAGTTTAAGCACCTGGTCCACACCTGATGCTTTGGGAAATGATGGGGAAATACAAAGAAGAGTCAGCCAAGCAGTGAGGGAGAGCCTCAGAACCAGGGCCATCAAGTGTAAAAAAGTCTACATCAGAGCCAGAGCCATAACCCAGTCTTCAAGCCTGGTGAGGCTCCGGATCCTAATTTTACTGCTTCTCTAGAGACTCAGGAAGTGGCCATGGGTTCACAACTTCCCACAAAATGTTCTTCCCTTCCCCAGAAGAGTTACTTACCATGGAGGCAAAGATAGGCAGGAACAGGGTAGTAGTGGCCACGTTACTCGTGCACTCTGTGGTCATTGCAACAATACAGGACAAGATCAAGGTAATAATAGCAGGTCTCACTGAGCTCAAGGGCTCCATCTGTCTCGCCATCCACTCAGAGAGCCCTGAAGTCTAGGAAACAGAGACCATCATGTCAGGGCTCCTGGCTTACAGTTCCTCCAGGGTCCAGGGAGCTCAGCTCACTCCATTTCCAACTCTCTTTCTTGCACATAGGTAATAATCTAATCTATCCCTATAATTTTCCTTCTTCCCTTCCAGCTTCCTCCGTGCCCTTCCTCCTCTTCCTCCTCTTCCTCCCCCCTCTTCCTCCTCCTCTTCCTCCTCCTCAATCTTTTGACTCCTACAACTTTGCTGTGGCTCCGCTGATCTATTAACTAGATTCAAACATCAGAAGTCATCTGGAACTGTCTGGTTAAATGTCCCTGTGAGCACATCGGGCTCAATGTGCCCCAATCTAGAATCTGCTTCTTTTTCTGGGATCCACAGCTACTGGGAGTCATCCTAAAGTGTTTCTGTCCTGCTCACTTCTGGTACCTAGTCAGTCACAAGTCAACCCTAGATGGCTCTTCCACCTTCTCCCCCTTAGTTGCCCACATTCTTAAGGCTTAGAGGAATGATCTGGGCCAGAAATTGAGGATTTGGTCTTGGAGCTCTGAGATAGGAGGACAAGAGCAGAAAGTGGACAGACAAGTTGCCAAGGGTAGAGCCTTGGAAATGAGCATATTTGTGGGAGAACTGAAGAAGAACCAGCAGAGGAGGTTAAGCAGGGACCACAGAAGAAGGAAGTGGGGAGAAAGAGGTATCCTGGAGGCATCAAGTGTCCAGGAGAGGACGGACAAGTTCAGAGGAGTCAGATATAGACTACAGAGAGCCCACTGGTTCTTCTCTCCCCTTGCTGGCCTCAAACCACCACTCAAGATGATAGGATAGCTTCTTTCAAGTATGCATCTGGCCAAGTCATTCCTGGCTGCTTCCCTTTGCCTTCCGATTCAAGACCATGCATGCTATCCTTAAAGCAGACCTTAGAATGCTGGCTTCTGCCAGCTTCTCCAACCTCTTTGATCTTATCTCACTTCTTCCCAAAAGGCTCTTGTAGACACACCCTGGTCTCTAGACTGTGAGGTCTTCAGAAACAGATGCCATGACTGGATGTCTTCTGTAACCTCTGGGCCTGGCCTATCACACACTAGAATGTTCGGCGAGTAAAAGGAAATGCTACATGAGGAAGCAAATGGGTGGGTACATGAATGATAAAAAGAGGGATAACTAGACTGGTGAATTTGTTCATCTGAAATATGTATTAAATTATATAAATAAATGGTCTGTACATTAGGTTGGGGATATGGTTCAGTGGTATAGTGTTTTATGTGAGCTTGAACCCCAGCGCTAAAGAAATAGCATGCATATATTCACGGTGCACCAGGCTTTGTCCAAGATGCCGGGGAAACCGTCAACAATGCAGACCAAGTCTGTCTGTTACATCACCTTCCTGGATGCATGGACTCATTAAGCTGGATGCATTGGGTGAATGCAGACAAAGATAGAATGGATACCTAGGAAGGAAGGAGGAACTAAGAAGAAAACAGAAAGGAGAAAGGAAAGAAAGAAGGTGAACAAGAGGGATGGGAGGCATGGAAGGGAAGGAAGAGGGGGGGAAGAGAATGAAAAAGAAAGAGCTAGAGGGAGCCAGAGGGAGGGTCTGAGGGAGACGGATGATGACAGACAGCAGCCCCAAACTCACTCAGCCTCTTTGACTGAGGAGAGAGTCGAACTGCATTTTCTCTTAAAAACCAATCTTCTCTGATGCTGCTAAGTTCTTAACTAGAGAAAAGTTTTGAAATTCTGAAACCATGTCCACGAGAAGTTCAGCAAATAGAGGATCCAAAGGACATGGTGAGAATATTCATAAGGACTCAGAAGAGTCCTTCATGATGAATGCCTGGGATTCATCAAGGCTGCGGCATCCTCAGCCATGCTTACCCCAGCAGGATACACTATTCCCGATGATAGCACAGAGTCCCCTGCTTAAAGGATGTGCAGCTCTGTGGTGGAGACGCACACTCAGGGATTGAATGGGACTGGGGGAGTGGATGGCAACATTTGCCACCTCTTAGTAGAATCCCAGGGCTACCTAGAGCCGGACAAGTACCTCACATCCTTTGGCCATAGCAAATCCTCCCCCCAGGAGCAGCACAATGCCCCAGGGCACTTTCTCTTGGGTGACTTTCCAATTCAGCAGTGGCGGGGGGTAGAAGGGAGTTTTCCTTTCTGTGAAGAAAAAGCACACACATGTACATGTGTGCATACACACATGAGGAAGTAAGAGACATAGTCAGGAAAGATAAGCCAATAAAGATGGTGAGGTACCATGCACACCTGCATATGAGCTAAAATTTTCAACAATCGCTATACCCTGGAAGATTTGGGTATATGCTTGCCTGAGGGAGGGCAGAGTAAGTCAAAACCACCTTTTCAGAAAAGCTATTTGGTCATCCATTTTAAAAACTATTTAGATGTTTTAGGGCATTCTTTTACCATGACAATGACATTTAGCCTAAAGAAATACCTTTGAAGAAAAAGCTATATCAAGAATCTTTAACTTATAATCATGAAAAGCTCAGGGAAAAGATTAGGGAGAAAAGGTACTTCTTACCAGGCCTGACCACCTAAGTTCAATCCCTGAGACACCACCACCCCCCAGACCCTTCCACCCCGGTGGTGGAAGAAGAGAAACAACCCCCAAGAGCTGCTCTCTGACCACCACACCTGCACTATGACTCCTAGAGACACACTCAAGATGGGGGAGGGTTTGGCTTAAAATTATTTTAAAGAAAAATTCAAAATTCTCCATAGCAGGGTGGATATAGGACCCCTGTATGATAAAGTATCAGAGGTCAATTTGGCGGCTGTAGTGTAATGGGAATGTTTATAGTGAAACCCAGAGCCAAAATTAAAAGCTAGACGATAAGAAGCAGGGTTCCGGCTGTGTGTGCTTGCATGACAACTTTATAGTATGAATGCATAACACAAAGACAGAAAAGGGAGAGAAAATATTGACAGCACTTTGAAGAACTGGAAACACCTCTACCTGTTGTGATGTATAAATGATATTTTAAATCTTTAAACACAAGAAGAGACTCTACACCATCTAGGGGATAACACAAGTATCTTAACAAATCTCAGTTTCCCTGGGCTTTGTAATGTGGCCAGTCCTGTTCAGTAGGATAGAATTCTCGGCCCCCTAGACCCATGGGGCCATTCCATAGGGGCCCTTTGCTCTCAGGCCCCCAATTATGATGGCCATAAAGTCGTGAGAGAAACCTTACCTTCCTCAGTCTGGCGGCTGAAATTGAACTTGGGCTTTTGTGAGGGTACGATGAAAAGCAAAATGGCCACAAAGATGGCCACTGTGGCGTCCGTGACATGCCTGGTAGGGAAGCACGCATAGGAACTCAGTGATAATCATAGGACAAATTGGCCCCAACCCACAGTTCCGTGTCTAAATGCTCCTTCAGGAGGAAATGGGCTCTGTGGGGTATGAAAACCAGACGCCCCAAAGGCTGGTAGGCTGAGTCTTGACTATAACCAATACCCTGAAATTCTTGGCTCCAACTTTGGGTGAACTCTCCCACCCTCACACCCCCACCCTGAACCTGAGCCCCCCTCCCCCCATCAGCCTACACTGCTCCATGGGTGAACATCATGATTTCTCAACCATGAGATTTAGATTTCTGGGTTCAGGTGACCTCACTTTGGTGCTAAACTAAGTAACCAAGATGAAGTAGCCAGTTGCAGAAGTTACCTCCTCACCCACATCTTCTGCCTTTCCTAGGAGAGTCATTCCTCAGCATTTCTTGTAGGTCTCCCTAACAGAGCCAGGAGAGAGTCCACATACACCACCACCCCCTCACTAGGTTTCTAAGAAATCAGCATGCATCTCGGATAGATCCTTAAGAAAGGAAGAAGGCAAAAACCAGGACTCGGAGGAGCCTACTCTCAACCCAATAAACATTCTTGGTTCAGCTCTCTGGGGGACATGAGAGAGCCACAGAAACAAATGCCCTCATAGTTTCATCATGAAGACTGATAGAAAGCAAGTGTTCCCCCAAAGCCCACAGAACGGAATGTCCCTCTAAAGCCTAACTCCAGAACACAGGGCCCAAGTTGTACCTTCCTCTTGCTGCCTGCTGCTGCCAACAGTGACATTTAGACAGCACAATTCCAAACTAAGGTTTTCCCCTGCATCAACTTACTTGGTATTTCCCTCGATCCAGGCGATGGACAGCCAGCCAGGCATGAAGCCGGGGTCTCGGGAGAACCACAGGATGATGAGCAGGCCGAAGCAAAAGAGCACGTTGCATTCAGCATAGCTCAAGGGCCCCAGCTTCCTGTACTCCTCATACAGCACCTTGGAGGCAATCTTCTCCGTGTCCTTCTTCTTCCTCCCACAGCAGATGCAAGTTTTTTTTAAACTAGACCACGTAACGATAAGGGCAAGACAGATGGAATGACTCATGGGGGGTGAACATGGGGGTGGGATTGGGGGCAGGGGGCTTCTGGGATAGAGCCTGAGAGACTCACGGCAGAATGCTGTGGCCAGATACACCGCCCGCCCAGATTGCTCTGGGGCCTGAGTGGGTCCCACTCTCCCTCTTTCCTCTCCTGATTTCCATCTGCTTCCCTCTCTCCCTCCCAGATCATCTGACAGAGAGACTTTTGAGAGGTTGAGGCTGAGGGCCTAGAGCACTTCCAGAGCTGGGGGTGAGGTGGTACAAAAGGGGTGAGCCACCATTTCAGACGGGTCACAGGGACAGCAGTAGGAGAGGTTAAAAGGCCGAGAGGTATCGCAGAGTAGGGCATGTGGTTGGGAGGGTAGAACGTGCTAATTGCATGCATCGGCAGAGTTGACAGAGCCATGAGCAAAAGAAAGACTGACTGTGCTCCAGGGTCCCCAGGGAGAAGGCTATGGGACATTCTAGAGTTTTTTTTTTTTTCCTTTTCTTTTTTCCGGAGCTGGGGACCGAACTCAGGGCCTTGCGCTTGCTAGGCAAGCACTCTACCACTGAGCTAAATCCCCAACCCCTCTAGAGCTTTGATGATCCGGACTCATAAGATCTACCCATGATTCCCAAGCTTTCTCATCACAGCCTGGGGCTGCCTTCCACAGTGCTGGAATCTTACTCCCATCACTAGTGGTTCAGGAGGGTAGAAGGAGAAAGGAGAGATCCCTGACAGAACTGGCTGGTCAGGGGCTGAATTCCCAGAACCCAAAGGTGTAAGGTTAAGGGCTCAGGAGACTTAGAGTAGGCAGTGTCTACGGCTGGGACAGGAAAGAAGCCAGCCTACGCTCTACCTTGGGATGGTCCCTTCATGGTTTCACTGGAAGATAGGCCTGCCAGAATGGCTTACATGGCCTCCCTCAGGTGGTGTGGGCTTGAAGTAGTGGGAATGAGGGGGATTTATGGGGGAAGGTGACTGGGTAACTGGGGTTACTAATGAATACAACGCAGGCCTCAGTGCAGAAAATATGTCACATGTCTGTCCTACCTCTGTTGGCCTCAAAGCCGTGGAGGAAGGAGAGCTCTCCCCTCCAGAACTCTTTTGGGGCCCAACATAAAAGTCACAGGCGGGCTGTGCTGATCAAATGGGTTGGTTGCCACAGCCATGCTGAATGTGAACCACCTTTGAGGGCAGTATGGCAACATCAGTCCCAGTGGCATGGCTGCCTCCCAAGGACACCGGTACATCAGAACTTGGCCTCCTGGCATATTTCAGGATCAAGGAAGTAGGCCTCAGGGAGGATCTTATGTCTACAGTCAGCTGAGTCCTCCATGCTAAACTGAGAACGGCCTTCCTCATAAGACACTCCATTAGAGATGGCTCTGCTGTCATGAGTGGGGACCTCTCTGCCATCCCTGGCTCCAGAGTCTATGCTCTTCTAAGCACAGACCTTCCAGTACCTGCCATCTTAGAGACTTCAGACCTGTTCTGAGGACTTCTGATTTCCAGGTGAGGGGTGGCCTTGGTATTTTTAGCTGCCTGGCCTGGAACAGGCAGTGAGAAGCCTGGGCCTAGGCAGAGCTGGTAAAAAATGTTCCCGATAGCACGGACTCTGGGGTTAAGTGTGATAATCAGTCTTCTGATGCCGGCCACCATGGTGGTGACACCAAACCCCCTGACCCTTGTTCAATTTTACTAAGCAAATTCTCCTCTGGGTTCATTTTATCTGGTGGCCCATGAGACAGGCAAGTGGATCCTGTGGATGTCCTAGAGTTCCATTAGGGACCACAGCATCCTGCCAAAGAATGGTCTTCATTATGATATTATGGTGCATCACAGTGAACTGGGTATGTTGCAAAGCCAGAGAGGGGGGGGGAGAGGAGAGAGAGAGAGAGAGAGAGAGAGAGAGAGAGAGAGAGAGAGAGAGAGAGAGAGAGAGAGAGAGAGAGGAGAGAGAGAGAGAGGAGGAGAGAGAGAGGAGAGAGAGAGGAGAGAGAGAGGAGAGAGAGAGGAGAGAGAGAGAGAGAGGAGAGAGAGAGAGAGAGAGGAGAGAGAGAGAGAGAGAGGAGAGAGAGAGAGGAGAGAGAGGAGAGAGAGAGGAGAGAGAGAGAGAGAGGGGAGAGAGAGAGAGAGAGAGAGAGAGAGAGAGAGAGAGAGAGATCTGGGTCCACAAGTACTAGAAGAACTCTCAGAAGGAACACCTGTCCTGTTGTCAGCTGAGCCTGGTCAGGATGCTCGAGTGTAAGGCAGTTATAATATGCCACATCATACTTAGTGGTGCGGGTGAAATTCTGTCACTACCCACAAACTCAAGCAAAACAGGTTTTCTGCCATGACTTCGATACTGCTACAAGTGAGAATCTTAAGAATGCTCAGGACACAGAGAACAGAGGTTCCTCCTGCGGCGAGGAAACGTGATTCTTGGTTTTTATCCCACCTGGTCCAAGAGGCCAGAGATTCGTGGGGAGATCACCAGGTTCTGTATGTCCTGGGGTGTGTTCCTATTTCTGCTGAGCCACTCTCTACCTTGCAGATCTGAGATGGAAACTAGGCTACCTGTGAGCCACACTGCACTTGGTGTCTGAGTCACACTGTCATACCAAGGAGGACTGGGGTAGAGGAAAGCCACGCCGCCCCACTTCCTGCAGCCAGAAGTCCCAACATGTCCATGGTAAATGCTGTTCAGAATCCCCATGGTCCACGAGAACAGTGGAAGCTGTGCAGAGATGAGTGAACCATATCTGGGGCTGTCAGATAAGCTTTCACGTCCCTTGTGTCCCTGTCACCTGCTAACTGGGAGGCTGATGGTGTCCTAATTGTCATATTGCCCAACCAGCTCCATCTGCATATGTGACCTTAGGGATTTAGGGACATCCAAGGCCATAGAGAATCCTCCTAACACCAGGATAGCAACCCTTGGCATGTGCCCTGGGGCTGACTGACTGGACTCCACTTCCATACTGTACAATGTGTCACAAGCCATTTAACCTCTCTAGCTGTTTTATCTGTACATTGGCAACAACTATACCAGCCCTTACTTCACAGGGTGTCATGAAGATTAGCTCATAAATGTATAGTGCTTAAAATAGTGTCTCCTGCCCTTTTCTTCTCTTTTGGTTGTGCTGCTGACAGAATCCAGAGCCTTGGAATATGAAAGCCTATGCTGTATGGGCCAAACTCTGGGGTTTTTTCGTGTGTGTGTGTGTGTGTGTGTGTGTGTGTGTGTGTGTGTGTGTCCAAGTACAAGTATGGAGGACAGAGGACAAGTTGTAGGATCAGCTGTCTTTCACCATGTGGGTATTGGGGGATCAGGTAGGAAGTGTCTTTACCTGCTGACTCCCTGTACCATCGCTGGCCCTATATTTTTTGAGACAGGGCGCAAGCTAGTCTGGAACCCTCCATTCTCCTATCCTTCCTACCTTAAGTTCCCGAAGGGCTGGGATTATAGGCTTGTACCACCACACGGGATAACCACTGTAATCTCTACTGCCTCCTGAGGTGACACATATGTCAGCCTGCAGGGGGTTCCAGGGACCATCTGCAGGTCAGCCCACCGGGTGGGTATGAGTCAACAGCAGGACTTCAGTCCTGGTGCATGTCCAAGAAGCTGAGTAAAGAGAGCTCCTGCCAATGCTTCCCACTGCAGTGGCGGGAATGGGGGTGGGGTTCTAGAGGTAGGGAGCTCGAGGGTGTCTGGACACCGAGAGGGTGGCTGGCTGGTGGGGAGCACTAGTAAGGGCTGTTGTAATTGCTTTGAATAGATGAAGCGATTTTCTAAACTGTAGTATAATTTCATAAAAATAGTTCCTCTTTCAGAAGAAAATGATTTTTTTTAAAAAAATGCCCCGCTTCCCCCCATGAAGTCACAGGCTCCTAGACCTTTTGCCCTCTCTACCAAGTCTCTTCCCTTGGGTCACAGATACCCATCCTTTGCTCTGGTGGTTCCTACCAACAGCCTTCCCTCCCAGCATGGCGTAGTCACCTTTGTGTCACGGGTAAATTTATGTCTTTTAAAACAACAGCTTAGCCAGGTGGTGGTGGTGGTGCGCACCTTTAGCTCCAGCACTCAGGAGGCAGAGGCAGGTGGATCTCTGAGTTTGGGGCCATCGTGATCTACAGATTAAGTTCCAGGACAGCCAGGGCTACAAAGAGGAGCCCTGTCTTAAAAAGCAAAAGCAAAACAAACAAACAAAAACCCCAAATGAACAAACAAATAAACCAAAACTATTTGTCAGCCCCACATCATAGTTTCTGTCCAAAGTCTGGCCACCTCAAAGGTGATTCTGGGTGAGCTTGACAGTGTGCTGGGAATAGGAAGGTAAACTTTCCAGACCTGGCACGTTGCAGGGAACTCCACGGGATCTCGGTGAAGGCCTGAACTTAAGACTAACTCAGAATGTACCAAGTGGATCACCGTGACCTGGTCTACTGGGCCCACGTGACTAAGTGGCAATGCTCCCAGTCATGTTAGCTTGGCCCTTGGGGACAGGCTACTCTTCAGTTGCCTTGAACTACATAGATGGCACACTTGCTTTTTCTCTCTGAGACAGGAGACAGGTAGGAATCAGAGGGCCTGGTTCACAGCCAAGGGACGCCGTTGGGGCACAAGGACAGGTGTCAAAGCATAGAGATACGATACACCCAGTGGCAGCTCAGAGGAGTGCCATTATTCTATGGTGAAAGAGGGCAGGGAAAGCTGGGAACGAGCCGTCGACCCTTGAGCAAGCCTCCAGTGCTGGGGAGGTGAGCAGGTGGAAGGTAGGAAGTCTCCATCTAGGCCGGAACAATACACCCAAAGATACAGGAAGCCTCCAGCCATGGTGAGACTGGAGTGCAAGCCAGCAGCAGGTCAGGCTGGAGAAACAGAGTCTGCTGCAAGAACTCTGTAGACCAGCCCAGGGCCAAGGGCGTGCGTGGTGCAGGGGTCTGAGAGCATGAGATGCTAGCTTAAGAGCAGCCCACACTTACTTGGGTCTCATGTAAAAACACAGGAGCCACAGCCAGGCCATCACCAGCATCAAAAGCATGTTTGGGAGGGCAAATGCAAACCAAGATGCAAAGTTCATGACGTCTTTACTGTCAGGAAACAATCTGAAAGGAGGAGAAAGGTCGGTCTGTACCTCCACTGCCATGCTGAGCTGTGGGGTGCAGGCGAGGCAGGTGAACTCTGGCATGGGTCTGACTGCAGGCCACAGAAACCTGGGGTCCAGACGCCACGGTCCATTATTGTTCAGGACCCCAGAACCTGGCCTTGGCAAGAGATAAGACTTAAGAGTGGACGGCTAGGGGCATTTCTGTGAATAGAGACCCTGATGAATGTCTCATGAGAGTCCAGCCAAGGCCTCTGGAAAAGTACGCCTTTGCCACACATGCACGTGATCTGGATGGCAGCATAAGGGAGTGCAGGGATGCCTCTGAGAGCTCACTTTGTGTGTTTCCGCGGGCGACTTCCCTGAGGACATCTCCCAGAGTGGGACTGGGAGTGGTCTCAGGGCCTCGCTTTCCTTCCTAAGCTGTCTTTTAGCCCTATCTAGCATCAAGTCCCACCCAGGACATCTCCCACTCAGCCTAGGCAAGTCCCCTTGTGCAGTAGAACTTAAGGGGAAGCTCTAAGGTTGGGGCCACAGAAAATGAGTCGAGGATCAATGACCCTAGTTATTGAATCTCGGGTTTCTGGCCTGTTGAGTTCGCTGTTACTCTGTCTGCCACTCTGTCCTTTATGACTCCCAGCCCCAGTGCCAGCTGCCCTCCCCACCGCTCTTGTCTACACAAAAGAGGCACCACCTCCTTTTTGTTCCTTACCATGATAATTTGCACATGCTTCAATCAACATGTGTATTTACTAGGCTGCCTAAAACTCCCTGTATCTGGCACCCTTAGCAGACCATGAAAAGCCTATGGTGGGGCCTAGACTTCCCTCTCTCCTCCATCACCTTCCAAACCCACCCAGCACAAGGCAGAGCTCAGCCACGGGATCCTCACAGCCTCAGTCCCCTTTCAGTCAACACTGGAGACTTCTAGGCTCTGCTTATAGTGCACTTGAGGCCTCCAATGAGTGGGGCTATGTGAAGGAGACTGCACAGCAATTAGTGGCCCAGCCGCACCTGTCTGTGCCATCCATCGACCCTGAAGATCACAGGATCATGGCCATTATCAGCCAATGTCAGTGAGCTGGTAGGGGCTCTTTTAGAAATGCCTGTTTTCTGTGAATTCAACCCACTGCCGTTTGCCTGTGACTCCGTCGCCATTTCCTATGGTATTAGCTCAGAGTCCAGTCCACACTCCCTGCCTGAGCTAGAAGCCCTGAGCCACCGAAAGAATTTGGACTTACCCCATGACAGAAAGTCATCTTGTCCATGAGCTCTAGTACATCAGGTCTCTATTCCCAGGGGAGACTCTAAGTGGGTGTAGGTATGCTGGGACATGGAGACTATGAGTTCATCCCCCCACCCTACTAGACTGATGTCTCCAGGCCAAGACAGGAAGAAAAGAGAGCTGGGTAAGCGCCTCCTAGCCCTAGAAACCCATGGTGATGTCTCCTGAAGGCACAGCCATGACTCACTCCTGCATCTGGCCCAGGAGCACCACGTTGGGTCCCGTCCCGGTCAAGGTGGCTGTACCCCCGATGCTGGCTGCGTAGCACACACATAGGTTCATAGCCTTGTACATATTCTTTGTTTCTTCATCCTCCTGCTTCTGCACACTGGGGTCTTCAAATACCACCTGGCTTCCTGTGGTGGACACGGGGCTGTTAGCTATGTCAGTCCTGAGAATTAGCTATGTCACCCAACCATTCAAAGCTCTCTACACTGCTACCAATGTGAGACCAGGCACCCACCTTGCTAGGTCCATGTATTCCTCAGCTGCAGCCCCAAATCACAGTCACCTCCCATCTAACTTCCCACGACCCCTTCTCTTGGCTTCCCTGGGGAATCTTCAATATCCTTGCCAAGCCCAGACACTTAAGGCATATGTACCCATTTCCTCACTGTTTTTCTCAGGCCTTGCCTCCAAGGGTGTCTCAGTCTACCTCAGATGGCTCTCCTCCTAGAGAGGTCCTCCCTCTCTGAGCTGCTGTGCTGTCCAGCCTCCCTAAGGCTTATCCTGAAGCAGGTGCTTTGGGTAAGGGTACCCACTTAGGTCATCCTACTAGGCTCCACAAGAGTCAGTGGTCAGTGTGTGCCTGGTCATTTCCATGTTGCCCAGACTTCACCCAGGATCTAGAAACCAGGCACAGGTCCCAAGGTCCTCCCAAGCAGACTCCTGGGGAAGAATAGGCAGAGGGAGAAGCTGAACCTATCCTGCATCTTCTGGGTCCTGAGCTTAGTAGGAAGCAGGCTCCAAGACCTGTAGGAATGGAGCAAGGACGACTGGCTCAAGGAATGCCAAGAAGGCAGTCCTGAAGAAAATAAGCGTAGTAAGGATGAGAAGCATCCAGAAGGTGCTCAAAGATGGCTAAATGAATTATTAAATGAATACTCAATGCTTTCTATCATGAGACCAGTTATAATCTCTGGCTAATGTTCTAAGCTTGAGTAAAGAATCTGCTTTATGTAATAACTAATACTAATACTAACAAAACTATTTCATTATATTTTCCTTCTATGCATATTTAAGGAATGGCATGGGGAGAGTGGGAGAGAGGAGGAAGCCATAGCATCTGGCAACAGTAGAGAAGGCCATGGCTGCAAAATCTAAGCCAGGGTGCACCTGGCAATTCGCTGGCCTTGTTCTTGTCCAACAGTTCCATTGTCCTCTGGCTGGCATCCACCGCTACATTTGTGGCTACCATTTGCTCCAGCATGGCCTCCACAATGGGTATCATCATGGCCGTGGTGGCAGTATTGCTGATCCACATGGACAGGAAGGCTGTGACGAACATGAAGCCCAGCATCAGCCTGCAGAGGAGGGGCAGAGAGGAAATCCAGAGTCCCTCGTGCCCTACTGGCCACATCCCAGGGCCATAGCTAAGGGCTGAAGCCACCCCTCTTGTCAAGTCAAGACCAGGTATTCTAACATGCTGTAGTAGTTTAATCATCTTCTTTCTTTCCCTTCTTCCCTTTCCCCCACCCTCTGTATGACAGTTAATTTTCATTGTCAATGTATCAAGACAACTTTGACTGTGGCTGTGAAGGGCAAGTCATGAGATCATAAGGATTCTGGCATAACAGAATAACCCCCTCAATAAATTTATAATATGATCACATTATTGGGAGGCAGTAAAACAAAGGAAGTAAAGCCTATGACCTAGCCAGCTGTGGGATTGGGGCCCTGTTAATGGTCCCAGAGTTCCATCTTTTAGAGAAATCTTTAAGTCCAATCTGAAAGTGGTTAGTTACTCCCATAACATTTGTGTCACAACTACACCAAAAGTCATATGGTGGATAGCAGAAGAATTGGAGGGTGGGATGGGGGGGGGGGTGAGGTGGAGTAGATTTTAAAAAACCCACATTATATGCATATATGAAGTTCTCATACAATAAAAGAGGTGGGGTCTAGTTGAAGGAAGTGTGTCATTGGGGGTGCATCATGCACCACTGACTCTTGACGCCTCTCTTACTTCCTGTCTGGTGTAAGTGAATTTCTGCTACCACATACTTCTGCCACCATGATATTCTGCTCAGGTATATAAGACCAATCAACCACGGACTGGCCACCACCCAAAGCTAGCTGAAACAAATCCTTTTTCCTCTAAGTTGTTCCTTTTAGGGTTGTGGTCAGAGACATAAAAAGCAGTAACTGTATAGATTCCCTGATACCCCCTCTTCTTGCAAACATTGCTGATGTCTGTACTGCTGGGTCAGCAAGAGGCCTCAAACTGAACTGTGGATCTAGGAAACTCCCATTTAGCAGGGAAGTCTGACTAAGCAAGACCCAGGGTGTGGCAGGGCAGCCCCACATATAGGTAGTTTAGCTTTTCCACCTAGACCTAGAAGATCACCACTGTCCTATATAGAGTCTCTCCTCTCCTAAATCCCAAAGACTTAAGTAGAACCATTCTGTCCTACCTAGAGGTCAGCCTACCACCTCCTCCTTGGATGTCCTGATCTGTCACCCTCCACTCCCTTGGTCTGGGGTCCCCTGGAGAGCCATGTAGCCAAAGAAAGAAGGTGTGCTTACCGTGAAGGCTTGGTCCCCACAAAGAGTAGCATTCTCAGAGCAATCCTCTTATGAAGTTCCCAACGTTCCACAGCCGTGGCCACAATGAGACTGCCCAGGAACAGCATGTTGGTGTCCGTCATGTATTGGACACATACCTGGAGGGTCGCAGGGGTGCCCCATCAGAGAAGTCCTCAATCACATATGGGTCCATAGCTGCTACCCAAGTCCTTTAGATAGCTACTCAAGCAAGACACTGGTTTCAAAGGCAGCTTGGAGTGACCTGTCTCCAGACTTGTCCTTGAAGGATCCACTTCTAGACTTCTGTAGCTATCCCTAGGCCTTGAAAGCTGAGAGGGACTCAGAGAACAGGAAAGTACATGGGAGGACCAGGAAGTCACCAGTCCCTGCTTGGTTTACTCACCTGCTTGGAGTCCAGAACCTTCAAAAGTGGGAAGAGTAAGACAGGCAGGAGGGAGGTGATAGCCACTGGGATGACATCTGTGCACCAGTAGATGGCCATGAGGATTATAACATAGGCACACCTGGCAAACTGAAGAGACAGTTCTGAGGTTCTGAGGGCTTGACTTCTGCATACCCACTTCACAACAGGGCAGCTGCCTCTGTGGTGGGGAAGGCTATGTCCTGCTCCTGGGCAGTGTGGCTTTCCAAGGCTCAGGACAGCCCAGAAGAGCCAGGTTGTCCCCAAGTCCAACCTTCCTTCTTTGCTTCTGCATGGCCCTAGCACCGCAATAAACACACAAATGTTCTCAAAGAAAACTGCACACTGTCAACATCCCAGGACACCTCCCTGTTGACTAAAGAAGTGTTTCCCAATCCTGTGCACTGACATCTGGGGCGGAGACCGATCCTTGTTGTGGGGACTGTTCTCTAAACAACCGGATGTTTAGTTTCGTCCTTGTCATCCACCCAATGGATGTCAGTGGCGTTTTCTCTAGAGAAGACTGAGGGAACTCAGGGACTGTCACCTGAAAAGATAGCGCCCTGAAATACTGATTATTTTGAAGGTAGAAGATAACAGTTGTGGAAGAAGAGGTTCTACTCTGAGGCTGTGCGTCAGCTTCAAGTCAGGTCCTACCAAAAAGAAACCATAGTCTCTCCTTTCTTCTCTGATTCCTCATCGACTAAACTCAAAAGGCATCAAGGAAGACTGAGGTCTGAACTGGGCTCGGTGGCACATGCCTGTAATTCCAGCATCTAGAGGCTGAAGTCGGAGGATATCTGCAAATCTGATGTCAGCTTGGCCTATATAGTGAGCTGTGGGACATCTTAGACTACAAAGTAAGACCATTGAGACAATAACAAACTACTAATCATGCGACAACCAAAAATGCAAAGATCATCAACATACCTTAGAGACAATTGTCAAATGCCACTGCCCTCCACTTTAGGCACCATTTCATTGTCTATTCTGCAAGACCCAGTGGACTTTGTCCCTGGCCACTGTTTCAACCTCACTAGATTACCCTAAAAACCATTTCGTATTCCCCTAAAGCATGCCTACAGTCCCACAGTTCCCCACCCCTTTGGAATGGGGTATGTGAGCTTTGGAGTCCCTATGGCTTGTGGGGAGGGACCCATTTCCTGTGACTAAGGAACCTGTAGATCCTGCCCACCAACCCATTTATTAGTCTGTGGCCAGAGAGCAAAGGTGAGCTTGCTCTTTATCTCCTATAAGATGAATACTGGTTAAAAGCCATTAAGATGTGCTCTGGGGATGGGTAGCAGAGGGGATCCTTAAGGCATGGGTAATAAGGAGATATGCTATAGGAAAATTTTAAGTAATAAGGCTAAAAGTCAGTCTGTGTCTACCATCATGTTATAGCAATTCTAAACATTGCCATTAATGAGTCTCTCCCGCTCCCAATCTTAGTTCCTCTTTGGGCTCTTTTCCCATCCTTATCTGTAAACTGATGAGTTCGGAGGGACCATACAGAATGTGTGACACTCAGAAACTCCGTAATAACCTTTATCCTCAGAACTCAGGCAGTAGATATCCTAGAACCCCCTGGAAGAGGATGGGCCACTAGGCTAACTGACTCCTCATTTCCACCCGCTAGCGGGAAGCCCAGGAGATGTCTCAGCCCTGATGAATCAACCAGCATACTGGACCCTCCCTAATACAAACTCCCACAATGTCCACGGAGAGTGAAGAGTGGGAATTGGATGCTGGGGAAGTCTGGGGAGGGGACTGGAGAGAGCTCAGTCGGGAAAGTCTTACCCTGTAAACCTGGGGACCTGCACTTGATCCCTAGAACAAAGGAAAACACCGGGTTCTGTGGCACACACTTGTCCCAGCACTAAAGATGTGGAGACAGGCCAGCCCAGCCTGTGTGGCCAGATCCAGGCCCCTGAGAGAACCTGTCTCAACAAACAGCTGGATTGGCAGCTGAGGAAACAATTTCTGGTGCTGATCTCTAATTTCCAAATGCACAAGCTCACACACGCTCACACTTGCACACACACAAATAATACACTAATGTCTAGGGAGGAAGTAGCAACCTGGGAGAAGAGGATGGTGTCTAAGTAAATTTACTGCACTTCCCTGGAACTGAGAAGGTGTCTGAAAAGCAGCTGGGAGCTGCGATGGACGTAGGCACTGTGGTTCAAAGGCCCACCCTCAGCATATAGAGGTGATCAGAAGGCTCACCTATGCACAGTGTAATCAGCCAGCGCTGAGGGTTCATCTAAGGGCACTTGCACATTGGTCTGCAAGGAGCACATTCCAAGCCACATGTCCTTAGATGGCATCTTTATGGTCAACCAAGGCAGAGTGATGTGGGTATGACATCATTAAATGATATAATCTGATAGAGCCACAACTGGAAATGTAGACCAGTGTTGAGTAAAATGCCCTTCTATGGTCCATTACATGCTACGTAATGAAAATGCAGTAAGCAAGACTCTCCCCTGTCCCTCTGCACCCCGTGTGTGTGTGTGTGGGGGGGGGTATTTGGAGAACTGTCCATTAAAACATTAATAATAAGGCAGTGAGGGTACCTTATTTCACTCGATACTTTAGACTTGTGAAAATAAGAATCTCTCACAAGATTAACAAGATACATGATTAAAGGTGTCGCTGGCTTTATTAAAATGAGTTTTAGAAACAGGAGAGGACTCCGAAAAGGTAGGAAAGTAGACCAGAGGGGAGGCCAGGAAGCAAGCAAGGTGGAAGAGAAGAAGAAAGCCTGAAGAGGGACCAGGGACCACAGAGAAGCCATCATCTGGTGGGGACGGTGACGCTCAGGCTGCCCCTGGGGACCGGCTGGCTCTTTCTGTCCTTGAGTGTTCTGTATCTCTGGGTTTTTCTTGTCCAAGGAAGGTGGCATGGTGGGTGGGAACAGGGTGCTCTTGGTGGTGAGCAGAGGGAGAAAATAGGGAGCCAAGGACCCAGGCTCCCATCCACAGAAACACTGCTTTTTGGAAGAGCCTATGGCCTCCCAGTGTGTGTGTGTGTGTGTGTGTGTGTGTGTGTGTGTGTGTGTGTGTGTGTGTGTGTCGTGTAATGAAGTAGGATCCTGGTTATACTGTCCTCTACCAGAAAGGTCAACCAAGCAACTATAATTATTCCAGGGAACATCACTAACCCACCAGCAGAGCTAAAATCACAGCTTTCTAACCTGGACGCCTCCCACAGACAGGAATGGTCCCAGGTCTCTGGATGCTTGCTAACGGAGTGACAACGGAACGGTTATCACAGCTGATCTGCTCTCCTTGGCCCATGTGGGGCCTCTGCTCAGTATGTTTCCTTCCCTCATCCCAGAAGCCAGAATGATCCCCTTTTATTCCCAGAATCCAATCACCCCATTGTACCCATCAAAGCACCCAGGCCCAGAGAGCAAAGGTCTTGCTGAAAGGCACAATGTGAAGTGAACAGAAGTCCACCAGAGGACATCCCTCTCCTCTCAAAACCTTCCCTGAAGAGTGCCACTGTTTCTCAAACCTGCCTGTGGAGGGGAAGCAGGGTCCAAGCAAGGTTTCCTGTCTGGGCTGAGAGTGAAAGGGCTAAAAGAGGGAGTGGAGGAAGGAGCAGCCAGCAGCCACAAAAGGCTTCAAAGAGCTCTGGCCTCGCCAAACTGGCTGCACACAGCCTAACAGAGCCAGGCCAGGGCTCCCGCCCTCCTCTGCTCTGCAGCCAAGGCCATTCATTCTCTCCCTTCCTCCCAGGAGCACCAGGAGGCCAGGGAATGGGACACCGCTTCCCTGCAACCCAGTGCCATGCCACCCAAGGCGTGAGCTCTGAGAACATGTCCTGCCTCCTGCCACTGCCCCAGCAGCGGGTGGGCAGTATCCGACCTGTCTTTCAGGCTGCAGCAGGAGAGTGACTTCCTTGGTTTCAGAGCTAGAACGAAAATATAGATCATGGATGGAGAAACTGGGCTTCAAAAATCAAGGCCAGATTATGGCAAAGGCAGGATCCACATAGGTGACACTCTGTTCTTGTGGTTCCCTGGTTGAACTACAGCTAGGAAATGTCTCTTCCCTGGAGAAGAGGCACAGAGGGAAAGCTCAACTCTCAGAGTCCCTACTGGCTCGAGCATTATCTTTGAGCTGGACTAGCGTTGGTTGTGCACTCTGGGGGGAGATTCTGATCAGAGGCTAAGCCTGTCGAGGGGTCTGTGTGGTTCAGATCTGTCTTAACGTCCAGGTTTCCGTGTTTGCCCGGACGGCTCTTGAGCCCTGAAATTGGTGCGCTCTAGGATGTGTTCACCTTAGGGTCTCCACGTCCCTCAGATTCTTTGCAGGGCACCTCCTATCTGGTGCCTGGAGCATCTGAGCACGCGCCCCAGGGGAGCTTGTCCCCACGGAGAAATCCGTGCGTTCCAGCTCAGCACATTCCCGGGTTCCATGCCCGTTATTGCACTGAGCACCCGGGTTCCGCCAGGCTGCCCAGACACGCAACTGACCTTGTCAGGTACCAGAATGATGAGTGGAAGCAGCAGGATCGGGGCGAAGAACAAAATCACGAAGGACTTGAACTTGGTCACATAAGTCTTCGCCGAAGCCATCGCGTGAAAGGGAGACAGACTGGAGGGAGAAAAGATTGTGAGGCAGCTAGAAGCTTCACGAGCTTAAAAGGGGGCCGCGCGGTCCCACCGGATTGGGGGCGGCTACAACTCCGCCCCCCATGGCCGGGCTTCCCTGCGGTCCTGGGGCGGAGCCACCCCTCGGGGTCTGTGGGGTGCGTCTGTCCCAGGACTCTGCCACCCGGCGGCAGAGGGAGGCGTTTGCAGATTCCAGTGCTTGGCACCAGCCCTCTGTGAAGACTGAACCCTGGCACCTCACCGCTCGCCAAGTCCGTTGACGCTGCTCTGGTCGTCAGTACTAAGCGGGGTGTGTGGGTCATTTTGACAGTTTAAGCGTGAGGATCCTTTGTGTACTCTCACCTGCTCTCTCCTGGGCTCCGGAGTGTCCCAGATGAAAAACTCCACCAGCCTGTAGGTTTCTCAGGCTTCTCTCCCCAAAGCGCTCGCCTTCTCATCCCGATCCAAGAGGGGTGTCTCTTAAAGGCGATGGCCAAGCTCTGTGCCACCGCCGTGCTCTCACCTCCAAGATCTGCTGGCTTCCCCCTAGCGTTAGCCTGACTCTGGACATAGAACCCATTTCCCTCCTCGTGCCCTCTCCCACCCAGCGCACCCTAGGCGCTCTACAGGGACCGCTAGGGAAAGCAGTCACTGTCCTCGCAGTCCGAACGACTTTCACCCTCCAGCGGATGCGCTTGCGCAACCGGCCTTCTTCGCTCCTGGCGCTAGTAGCTGCTGCCGCTCACGTGCAGACAACCTCGCTAGTGCTATTTTACGGAGGGAGACGGGCCCTAGAGAAGAGGGGGCATGATCCTACTAACAGTGGGAGAGGCATTCGTCCCTTCATTGATCCTCCCCTTAATAGAGCTGTGTTTAGTACCTGCTGTGCTAAGTCCTGTTGGGACACCAAGACAAGAGAGTGTGAAGACATTAGCACCTCGGTAACTCCTCTCTTCTGCCTGCCTCTCATTCTCCCTTGGGGTGTCTTATCCGTGGGTCACAGACTACTTCTTAGAGATTACTTGATATATGGCAGAGTCCAGATTCCTGAATAGTCAGCTCTCACCACTGATCAAGATGCTACCTAGTTGCCAACATGATTAGCGAGTTTGGGGCTAGGATGGCTGCTTCTGTTCTAAACATGGAAACCATCGGTGCACTCTGAAGTATAACAGAGACCAACTATTAGCAGGCATTTACGCTGTGTTAGGTGTTGCATGCAATCTAGAGGCAAACAATAGGTTATAGCAATTGCTACGAATTAGAATTATACGAGGCTAACCTCTCCTCCCACTTATCCACCCCCAGCCCTGCCACCACAACCAGGAAAGAAGTACTGAATGTACTTCTTCTCAACCTGTGGATGTCAGAGCCCTAAAACAGAACACACATTTGTATCAAGATCTTGACTCTGTTCCTGTGACCTGTCTGTCACCTTTTCCTCAAGTCTGCAACTGCCTTCTTTAGGCCCTCTCTATTTTTGTTTTGTTTGTATCTGTGTGGCCCTGGGCCCATCCCTTCCCCCAGAGCAATTAACACGAGTTCTTGATGTGGTTTCTTTGTTCCAAGACTTTATGTGTATGAGTATTTTGCTTGTGTGTATTTGTGTGTGCCATCTGCATGCCTGGTAAGCCCAGAGTCAGAAGGGGATGTCAGAGTCACTGGAACTGGAGTGATAGACAGTTGGGAACCACCATGTGGGCTCTAGGAACTGAACCCGGGTCCTCTGCAAGAACAGCGAGTGCTGCTGTTAACCACTGAGCCAGTTCTCCAGCCGCTTGGAGTTTTATTTAACCATGGTCTCATTTATCACTGTGTGCCCGCTCGACACCCTTCACTAGTCCTTATTCATGACGTTCGCTCAAAGCTTTCTGTCTGGGGTATAGAGCCCAAGTCAACCATTCCGCTGTAATTCAAGTGCTTTAAAGGGTACAAGGGGTGCTCTGCAGCTAAGTGCCTGAATCCATACTCAGTCCCTGTGCAGCCTTGGTGCTGTGTCTGAGGTTTCCATTCTGGATTCTTCTCAGACGTAGAATCATACCAGCCTTGATTCCCAATAGCCATTTTAAGCCCCCGAGTCAATGTTCTGAGTGTTTAACGTAATTCTGTGGCTTGCAGTCAGCAATGGATGACATTTGGTCTCACAATAATGCACACTGTGGTGTCCTTGGGCAAAAGATCCTCCAGGTGTGCAGAAGGCTTCACAGAGGAGGCAGCATTTGAGTGGGGACTTCAAGGCAAAAAACTTGTCAGACAGCAGGGTGAGCTAGTCAAAACCATCAGAGTGTTCTCTCAAACATGGACGTCAGATGTATAGATGTATAGATGTATGCAGGTGTACATGTATTTACACAGAAGGGGTCGTGAGACAAGGAAGATCCCGGGAGAGAAGGAGCGGTGCCAGAGGGGGAAGGAGAGTAATGGTGCATAAAGGTAGACAGGAGGACTGCCTGGGGAAGGAAGGGAACCCACAGAGAAGGCAATGGGAGAAGGACAAACGGAAACAGATGGTGCCCATGCATGAAGTCGCCATATTGAAACCCGTTTCTCTGAATGCCAACCCAAACAATCAGTCAAAAATAAACTTCAAAAAGCAGTTTTTCCAAGATAATTCAGTGAAAACTAGTGTCGCAACCACAAAACACAAATTAATAAAGAATTTATGCCAGAAGACAACCACGCCTAGCTTTTACATGGGCGCTGTGGACCAAACTCGGGTACTCACGCTCAAGCAGTGAATACTTCACTGAGCCATCTCCCAGCACCCCGTACTCCACCTTGCAAAGAACCTTTTTTAAAATCCAAATATTCAAGCAAAATAGAAAGTAGTCGAGAATAGAGATAATTTTAGAAGATGGTAGATTTTGTAGAAATCTATCCGAATCAGTACAAGTTCAATCTTAAAACTATTATTAAAAGCCCACTGTTTACACAAGAGCGTTAGACTAGAGTGTCATCAGTACTAGAGAGAAAGCAAGGGATTTCTATCGGATTTCAAGAATGGCAAAATAGAACTGGTGCCCACATTAACTATTAGAAATGAATAGACAATAGAAAGACAGGAATATATATGTAAAGAACCCGTACTTTCATGGAAATAACAGAAGATTGCAGGGATAGCCTATGCCTCCATAGCTGCTGGATTTACTAGCTTTTTAGCAATACAGACATTTGTTTCTTCACAAAAGATAGTAAACACACACAGGAAAACTTGACCATGCTTTCTAATAAGGTGACCTCTGAGGTTTTTTTCTTCATGAGTCCTAAGTATTTCTAGAAAGTGACCATGGACTTCATCCACGAGGGCACCTTTATTTACCAAAAGGATGCCCCATCTTCCATCTGCTCCACAAATCTGCTCATCACATTGCGTCTGAACAAGAGCAGAATTTTTAAAATGGGTTTTCATGACAACTTATAAAGCACACTCATTACCTTGCAGCTCTGTAATCTCGGTGGCGGTGGTATGAGTGCTTCAGTCACCTTGCCTCCGGGTGTGCTCTGTACTTGGTGTCTTTTTAAAGATTTTACATTTATTTTAGCTATATGTACTTGTGTGCTGGTATGCGTGAGTGTGTGCTCATGTGCCCAAGGAGGCCAAAAGAACTGACAGCCCCCCCCCCCGGAATTTGGACAACAAATTATTGTGAGGCGCCCAAAGAGGATGGGAACTGAATTGGGGGTCTCTGAAGAGTAGCAAGCATTCTTAACTGCCGAGCCATCTCTCCAGCTACTCACTCTCAACTTAAAAGGAAAAAAAAGCTCTCAAAATATGAATTCAGACATTAAAATGCATTTCTTGGAACTCACAAATTGTTAATTAAAATAATACTCAGGATGCACATGAAATTGTTTGGGGATCTAGGTTGATAATGGTTATACGGTGTGGTCATTTTTGCACCCCTACAGAATCATTTCATACCATTTTAATCTTAAAGACTAAGGTATCAAAAGTCTACTTTTAGAATTAAGCTTTTAGAATTAAGTTCTTCACCAGTTTGGCCTCAGCTTCAAAGTGTAGCTTTCACTCTGTGGTCCAAACAACATCAACGTTAAGTTTTTGAAATGTACCAGTCAAGGGGGTGAGTTTCTAACAAACAGGGATGTGAAGAAAACAGGGACAAGAATGCTCTCACACAGAGTAAGGCAGCAGATGCACTTCTCCAAAGGCCATCTCCAGACTAGAAACTCACCCAACAAAAGCTTTTGGCTCCACAAAATACCAAATACAAGCAAATCAAACAGAGACCTCCATCTCACTAACAAAATCGATGGCTTATAAAACCGTCTGCTGAGCAGAAGTGTCAAAGGGTGAAACTGCCTCTAAAACTCTACCCACCGATCTTACATGGTGGGGGCTGGGGGGGAGCTGAGAGTCTTAACAGAGTTAAGAAAGCATAATGATTCCACAAGGCAATCAAAGTCTATTCTGAGAAACCTTACACATTAACATCACTGCTGGAGGGCTCTTGATACTTGACTTCAGACTGTATCACAGAGCCATAGAAACAAAAATGGCAAGGCAGTGACATAAAAGCCAACATATGTATGGATCAATGGAATGTTCTAGCAGCTACAGTTACTTGATTCTTGATAAACTTACCAATAGTATTCCTTGGAGAAAAGGCAGACTCTTCCACAAGTGGTGTTGGGAAAAGTATTAAGCTGTAGAAGAAGGAAACTAGATATGCCCCCTCTCTGTGTATAATAAGGAGGTAAAAATGGACCAAAGTCCTGAAGACATGGAACTTTGAAACTACTAGACCAGTGGTTCTCAACCTGTAGGTCTTGACCCCTCCAGCAAACCTCTATCTCCAACAGTAGCAAATTTACAATTATGAAGTAGCTATGAACACCATTTTATGGCTGGGGTTACCACAGTGTAAGGAACTTATTAAAGGGCCACAGCATTAGGAAGCCCTGAGTGTGCTACTGACCCCAGGATAGCCCCATGGGAAGTTAGCAAAGGACCCACACACACCCAGGGATCAGGTTCAGAGAAATGACAAAGCCTTCCTGTGGGGTCCAAGTGTGAGCAGTGATGGTGTGTGTAGAAAATGTCCACCACGGCTCTCTGTCCCCAGATGTTTATGACCTGAAATCTTTCCCCCTGATGGCTGCTCCTACCCAGATTAGCTAAACCTGTCTCCTTGATCCAGACATACACCACTGATGCTGCTTCCTTGTTTATGTCTATGTAATAGCCCTGCCCCCTCATCCAGCTTAAAGCCAATGACCTTCCCTCTCTCTTCAAATTTACATCATAAATACACTGAACTTCCAGAGTGTTGGGGCTTCTCCAACACAGAACCCAGTCTACCTGGTCTCAGCTTTTCTATGTGTCCATGTGACTGTCTTTTCTCCATTCTCTCACAGCCCCAGAAATAACTGTGCCTGGAGCCCTGCATGATTTAGCAGAGGAAAACAGAAGGCAGGCATTCTAAGACATAGACATGGGCAAAGACTTTCCAAGGAGGACTCCAACCGCTCAGGAAACTACAGCAAGTGTTGACCAGTGGGACTGCATGAAATCAAACAGTTTCTGCACTGCACAAGGAACTCTCAGCCAATCTCTGGCTCTCTTTGCCCTTGCTTCTGGGAATGTAAAACATTACAGATATGCTAAAATCAAGTTGGTAAGTTTCTTAGCCAGTTAAACATACATTTACCATGAGCCCAGGTCTTCTTCTCTTGGGTACTTATCCTCAAGAGAAGCAAACCTGCATCCCCACACAGACCTCTGGAGGAATGTTCTTGGCGGCTTATTTATAGCGGTCCCAAAGTAGAAGCAGCCCGCAGGTCCCTGTCAGGGGCGTGGGTGGATACATAGGCATATCCACACAGGACTCCCCAGCCATGAAGGGCACACATGTGCATGAACTGAAACACCACTAAGAGCACTGAGCTGAATGAAAAGGCCATCTCAGAAGGTCACATATGGTGTCCTTCCATTTATAGAATGTGCCACAAGTGACAAAATTAAAGAGAAGCAAAACAGACCAGTGTTTGCCAGGGGTGAGGTTTGAAGGAGAATATTACTGGTGGTGCTTTTTTTTTTCTTGAAAGACAACTAGACAGTGACTCTGTGGTAACCAATCAGGATTGTGGCCTGATTGTGGTGACCAACACCCAAATCTATATGTGTGATGGAATTCTGAAACATCACACATGTGCATACACACACACACACACACACACACACACACACACACACACACACACAGACATACTCGCCAACTGCATATGTAAAAACCATCACATCTAAGCATGACCCTTAGTTGAGTTGGTAATATTTTATCAATGTCAATTTTTTCTTTATTTTTAAATCAACTGATGCACAAAAACATGAAAAGCGTCATATAGACTTCTGGCGTATCATATAAGGTTTCAATGCATACATACATTGTAAACAAGGTTACTTTTTAATATAATATTAATTTGTCCAAATATCTGTTGCTACACTTTGATCAAATGCATGCCTATGATCTTTACATTATGATGTTTAAATACGGCTGCATATGTTTTTAAAAGCTTTATTTCATCTAAATGGGGGACCAAAAAGAGTTCTACTAAAACTTGACATACATTTAAAAATCTATATAAAATACTTTCTATAATAAGATTAATGCATTGGTCGACCTTCTTGATAAACTATTGCCAAAACTCCACTCATTGCCCCTCCATTTTTTTAGGATATCCATTTTATAGTATTTTGTCAAACCAACCAAAGCATGCTAAGACTATGCTTCGCAAAAGCAGTGTGAATAGCTCCAACAGGCAGAACAGCGAATACTTTCCCAAGGCAGGTGTTTTCTAATATTTTCCAGAGAGAGAGAGAGAGAGAGAGAGAGAGAGAGAGAGAGAGAGCGCTCAATTGAGTTGCCAAGTGATGCAACAAGGAAATAAATAAACAAACCTCTGTTTATTAAATCATATAAACATTATATGATTTGGGTTGTATAACTTGGGGAAGGCTCATAGATTTAAGAGATGCTACTTTAAAAAAAAAATATCTTCCATTCCTGTGTTTTCACTTCATGGAACTATTTCTCCAAGAGCTCATTCACCCTGTGGCACAGGGCTGGGACAAGTTCAGAGACCTGCTTTCAGTTTGTGACAGGGAGCCACTCAGGGACCTGGCAGAGATGCCCCCAGTCCAGCTGGACTCCCGGCCCAAGTCAAGGTTACTCTTTTATATAATAATAATTTGTTCAAATATGTGCTGCTACACATTTATGATCTTTACATTTTGATAGCGCAGAGCAAGGAAAATGTTCAAACTTAGGTCGTTACTGTCACAAGAAGCTTGAAAACAATATTCCAATTATACACATATTTTGCTAATGGGAAGGTGTGATTTTAATAAATATTTAATAAAGATTTAATAAAGATTTTAATAAAGCATGTTAATGGGGCTATTGTTTGTTTGTTGGAGTTTTAAGTATCAAATTCAAGCCCTCATGCTCAGCTTTGAGATGCCCTCCCATCCACTAGAAGTTTTATGAGTTAAGTAGAATGGAAATACAAAGTAATGAGAAAAAGATTAAATTATCACACTCTTTAGAGTCCTGTGGATACATTTTAAAAAGTAAAAGATCCAATTTACATTCACTTTTTAAATTAAAAATGTTTTAGATTGCAGGCTGGATGTGGCCATACACACCGTTCATCCCAGCACTCGTGGGGGTGTGGGGGCAAAGGCAAGCAGATATCTGTGAGTTTGAGGTCAGTCAGATCTACATAGAAAATTCCAGGCCAGCTGAGGCTACATAGTGAGACCCTTGTCTCAAAAAATTGTTTTCAAATTGCATTAATTATTTACTTCGAGAGAGAGAGAGAGAGAGAGAGAGAGAGAGAGAGAGAGAGAGAGAGAGTGAGTTTGGCTGTCAGAGGACAACTTGCAAGGAGTTAGTTCTCTCCTCTCATCATATAGGTCCTGAGGATTGAACTCGGGTTGTTAAACTGAGCCATGGCTCTTTTAAGCCATCATTTCTCTGGCTCTTTTAAGTTTAACAGTTGAATAAAAACCTTAAAAAAAATCCTATCTGTATTAGTCAGGATTGTGTTTGAGCCGATAGGATCTAGACTATAAACAATTTATTAAATAAGTCCATGTTAGAATAACAGCTGTGTCATACCCTAGAGGCAAAACCTGGTACCCGTGAGGCTGGTACCTCAGCAGTTAGAATGCTCCACACCGAAGTGGCTGACTACCCGGTAGTTGCTTGGCTGACCAGGCCAAGTGACTATAGTGTAGCACTGAAACCTTGGAAGGGTCCCGATCCCTAGACACCAGTCCTTAGTCCATGAAGAAAGCCTAGCCGTGCTGATTCTGATACCAGGGAAGAAGTCAGCAGTAGCTACGGGAAAACCAGCCCAGAAGCAAGGGTGAACACGGACTGGGCAGAGCAAAAGGTCTTGCCTCTGCCACACCCCGCCCCACCTGAACCTCTACCGGAAGGTGCTGCCCACACTTGCGCTGGGCATCAATCAAGGCAATCAGGACCGTTCCGCTAAGGCTCTCTACCCAACTGATTCTAAGTTGTGGCAAGCTGACATTAAAACCAAGCATCACCACACCCTACTGGAATGCAGTGTGCTGTTTCCTCGTGTGTACATTTCATCACAGTGAAACATCTATCTCCTCGATCGTTTCTTTCTGGTAAAAACTTCTGAGACTCTTCTGGCTTCAGAATATACGCTGCGCAGATGGAGACACCATCTGTGCAGCCGCCCACCAGGAGGTGCTAACCGTGCTTTCACACCAAGCATGGCTTCATCTGTCCTCAGCTTTACAGGTAAAGATGTACAGTAGTAGGACAAGACAGTCACTGCAACGTTAATCTAAACCAGAGAAGGTTGTTGACTTTAATCTATAAATGTCAACTTCATGTACGCAAACTAATACTTGAACTAAAAAAATAGTAGAAAAAAACATTTTAAATGCTGTTGCCAGAACAAACAACGACGACAAAAACAAACAAACAAACAAAACACTGAAGAGACAAATATTTTTCCAAAATTATCTTTGACCATATATAAAAAGGCCAAAGGTCCTGCAAGGGACCTCTCAAACCCACACATAGGAGACATACAAAAGAAAGTTGGCTGAAGCCAGGAGGGCCCCGTGCCTGTAAGACTTAGATAGGTGTGCCCCAGGCCTAAAAGACTTGCAGAAATGTGCCAGGCTTATAAGAGATCTGATCCCCTCTTCTGGTTCCCTCGGACACTACACCCATGTGCTACACAGACATTCGTGCTGACAAAACATCCACACACATAAGTAAATTAATTTTAAAAATATAACCAATGTCCCATTTACTATAATTTTGCTATTTCCAGAACCATCTTTCCTCCAGCCTTTTGTTTTCCCTAAAAGGGAGGCAGGGGGAGAGAGAGAAGGAGGTTGAAGCAATAGGGTTGAGGTATGGCACAGGGAAACAAGCCGTCAATCCCAGCACTGCAGAACCTGGGGCAAAAGTTTCGGGCCAGCCTGATTACACAGAAGAATAAAATAGGCTGGGCAGGATGCTGCACCTGTAATCCTAGCATTTGAGAGACAGAGGCAAGATCATCAGGAGTTCAAAGGTCAGCCTCAGTTACAGAGCAAGTTTGAGATCAGCCTATTTTAACAAACAAACAAGCAATAGGAGCAATGCAGGGAACAAGTTTCTTTTTATCACCATGTACATGATGCTCACATCTTAGTCAAAATGAGGGCTTTTATTTCTTTTCCAAATCCATGTTGAGTACTGAAGCCACATTCCTTTGGGCTGAGTGAGGTTTCAAATCCCCCCTTCTGTTCTAACATCAAGTTCTCTTTGCCGAGTGGGAGGGGATTCGCTAACGTTGCAGTAAGTGGGACATTAGTTATTCTCTTTCTACGTGGAATTTTTTTAACTATGTTATGCCTTGAATCGCATTCATCCTTTCAAGAGTAAAATGAATACTGCCCCTTAAACAGATACGTGTTTCTCTTTTCCAAATGTACAGGTTAACAGACAGAAATTATTAATCCCACCAGGCAAGAATAAGACCATTGCCACAATTTTTGAGTCAAATTTGAAGTAAGCATTATTAAGTACTGGCCAGGGCAATGGACACTGGCCCAGTCCATACCTGGATTCCCAGAGAATAGCTGAAAATTATATTAGTCTAAGGCAAACCCTACAAGGCTATGTATGTATTTCACACCTTCATCCAATTGGGGACAAGCATGTACCCTGACTACTTCCTGCCTATACACACCACCCCTCCCTTCATGTAATCAAGCACATCCTGTGCAGTTGGGGCAAGCAACCTTGTTTACAGAAGTGAAAACAAGTGGCTGGGTATCTTACATGAACAACAGCCCCCAGCGATCCAGGCAGTTACCTGTCCTTGGGCAAGCGGGGCTTACAGGTTAGAGGCATTTCTGTCTCATAGATCCCTTAAGCACAGTAATTAAAACTTAAAGCATTACTTTGTCCCTCACAAAACGAAAATGTCTAGCTTCCTGGAGGATGCCTTTCCACCTGTGAGCTCTGCACATTTCACAGAACGTTGCACGTCACTGATGAAGATGCTAAAGAAGTGCATATTCTTCCTCTCTTCAGAGAAATACACTGACGTGTACTGGAGCGCACCCCTGTTTGCCTTTTCATTGTCTGCCTTGTGTGTTGTGGTGATAACTTTTGAATGATAACTGCTCCCCAGAGTCTCAGGCATTTGAACACTTGGTCCCCGATTGGAGGTGATGGTTGGGTATGTTTAGTGTGGCATTGCTGGAATAAATGCTGGGGGTGGGCTACTTTCTAGTTATCTATCTATCTATCTCTCCCTCTCTGCTTCATGTTTGTAGTCATAATGTGAGCCTTTCAGCCATCTGCTCCAGCTGCCTTGTCTGTTGCTTGCTGCCTGCTAACAAGCTTCCCTGCTGTCTTAGTCAGGGTTCTCTAGAGTCAAGAACTTATGGGTGGTCTCTATATAGTAAGAGAATCGGTTGGTGACTTACAGTCTGGAGTCCAACTCCCCAACAATGGTCAGCAGCAGCTGCGAATGGAAATCCGAGGATCTAGCAGTTGCTCAGTCCCACAAGGCAAGCAGTCGAAGAGTCTTCCTTCTTCCAATGTCCTTACGTAGGTCTCCAACAGAAGGTGTGGCCCAGATTAAAGGTGTGTACTGGGCCACACCTTCTGCTGGAGACCTGGGACTTGCTTTGTCCCAGATAACCTTGAACTCACAGGTCTCCTTGCCTGGGATTCATAGCCACAATGCCTCAAGGTCTCCAAGCTAAGATCCAGGTCAGAAATTTGTATCTCCCAGCCTCAAGATAAGGATCAAAGATGGATCCAATTCTGGATCGTAGTTCATTCCAGATATAGTCAAGTGACAACCAGGAATAGCCACTACACCTGCCCTGACAGGTACTTAACCCTCTAGAACCATAAGCCCAAACAAACTTCTATAACTTTCTGGAGTTTTATCACAGCACCAGAAAAGGAACAGCAATACCCACTCCCTGGTACCAACTTCTGTCTTGGCGAGTTCTATAGCTGCGAAGAGACATCTTAACCACAGCAACTCTTACTAAAAAGAAAGCATTTCATTGGGGCTTGCACTTTGAGAGGTTTAGTCCATTATCATCACTATTGGAAACTTGGCAGCGTGCAGACAGCTGAGAGTTCTACATCTTGATCCGAGGGCAGCAGGAAAAGAGACTCCAACAAGGCTTCACCTCCCAATCCTTTGAAATAGTGTCATTCTCTGGTGACCAAGTATTCAAATCTATGAGCCTTGGGGAGCCATTCTCATGCAAACCGCCACACAGAGATGCTGATGTTAATTGGTCAAATACTTTAAATCAGTTCCTTAAGAATTTTCACAAAGCTAAAGGAACTGGAGTAGGCAGGAGCGACAGCTCAGCAAGCAGAGAGAGAGAGAGGAAGGTTCTCTCTCGTTTTCACTTTTATTTTAGTTAGGGGACACTTTCTCAGTTTTATCTTCCAAGATAACTGAGAGTAACTTCTTGATCTTTGGGTGTTTGTTTTCCCAACAACACTGTTTTCTTGTTTCAGAAAACATCTTTTTGAAAAGCAAAAAATCAACTCCTTCGAGGCAACCAAGACTATGTGCAGACGATGAAAGCAGAGACACAGGCATACACATCATTAAAAGTTAAATAACTAAAAATCCTTGAATTTATTACTGTCGGTTGCTTAAAACCATTTATTCATTTTTCTGTGCGTGTCTATGTTTGTGTATTAATATCCATGCACACACATGTTGCAGCATGCATGGGGAGGTCAGGGGGCAGCTTTCAGGAGTCAGTTGTCGGGCTGTTATGGGTGTGCCCTGGAGCCCAGACTAGACCTGGCTGTCCATTTCCAACAGGAAGGACGGACATGAAATGTATATTTAAAATGTTTTAAATTGCAGATATTGTACATTTGAATTAAAGAAGCAACTAAACTAAAAAAAAAAAAAAAACAAACAAACAAAAAAAAAAAACAGGAGTCAGTTGTCGCCTTCTAGTGTGGCATCAGGGAATCAGGCTTGTATGGCAAACGTCTTTAAGAGTTGAGCCACCTCACCAGCCCTAGACTTTGGTCATGACTGAAAAGCGTGGAAAATCTAAATCCTAGTTCACAGGAGAATGGACAAACTGCTTGGTGCACAGCTATATAAATGTGTGCCTTTTAAAAAGCATTTTAAGATTAAGAGAATATTGTTTATGTGTCTTTTGCCTGCATGCACGCCTGTGCCCCACCTGCATGCAGTGCAGTGCCCTCGGGGACCAGAGGAGGGTGCGGTGCCCCAGGAACTGGAGTTATAGATGGCTGTTAGCCATCATGTGGGTGCTGGGAATCGAATCCAGATCCTCTGCAAGCTATGCTTTCAGCCTTTCACTGGGCCTTCTCTCCAGTCCCTAAATGGATATCTAAAAGAAATTAAAATGAATAAGATAGAGCTCTCAGTCCAAATGGGGACAAATATCAAAAAATTAAAGCCAAAGGAGGCCAACTGTAGAGATGCAGATATTTTTATTTCATTTGTAAAAAGGTTGAACCGTATGCAACCTTTTGTGAGTCAATGGGCTCACACATACATAATATTCTAGGCCATAGAGAAGCAATAAAACACTCCAAACTCCAGAGGGTAATTGTATATGGGGAGGCAGGGATGCTGAAACTTACTTATAGATAGATAGATAGATAGATAGATAGATAGATAGATAGATAGATAGATAGATAGGGCTTTTATTTCTAGTATTTGTTACAGGTAGATAGATATTCTTTATATTTTTCATAATGATATTTTTACTTATGTGTTGAGAAGAATAGGTCAAAACCAACATTGATAGAAACAGCATGTTTTATCTAAAATAGAAAGGAACCCAAAATGTCAAGTCTCTGCTTGGGTAAATTAAAAAACATAAGGATAAAGGAGAATGCATCAGAACCTAGCTACCACTGACAAGCTGTCAGTAAACACGCTAGTTTTGCTTAATTTTAACCAAAAATGACAGTGGCCTGTACATGACTATACAAGGAAAAAATAAACAAGAAGAAATTGCAACAGAAAGAGAATTGTGCAAGCAGGAGGCAGGATTTCCTAGTTAGATGAAAATTACTTCCCTTATCATGATTACAAAAGGATGATCTTGGACTCATTAGGAAATTGACAGATACAGTACACACCGTCTCCCGGAGGATGGCGGAGGTGGCTCTGGAGGCATGGGGGGGGGGGGGGAGCAGCATGAAGAGTTTAGGATTGCACATCTATCTGAGAATTCTGGGATTGTTCTTTCTGTCCACCCAGATACTGCTGAGGTAAATAGGCCAGCGTTGCGTGCATTGCCTCACTTGCTGTTCCCATCAGCATCCTTACGTGCAATGTCCCAGGAATGGCAGATGGTGGTCTCCCCTGGCTGGTCAGGGCAGTCACCCAGGCAGCCCACTCTCCAGGCCACTTGAGTTACAGTGGTCTATAGCCAGACCACCCTGACCATGCTCGATCTTGTCTGATCTTGGAAGCTGAGCAAGGTTGGACCTGGTCAGTACCTGGATGGAGTTGAGATGGCCCCAGGAAGGACCCAGAGGTTCTTCAATGCCACAAAGCAGGTTACTATAATACAGCAAATGGCTCTCCCCGTAACCCACCTCTTCTATTCTCCTCCAGAGGCAAGCACTTGCAACAGGGATTTCCAGGATTTATTTACCTACATGTTTCAAAACAAAATAAACTGTGGTTTTGCAACTTCTCAAGTTTAGAAATTATTTGCTGACTTCCTCTCAGAAAAGACAAGTGTTTGCCCCTTGCAATTCTTCCCTTCACCTGCCCTGACTTGATATATCATATCAGCATTTTCTTTAACTTGTTGCCCACATTATTAGAACAGTGACCGGTTAAGCCAAGCACTGTAAGGTTGAGTATTTTGCCAGCCTTTTACATTTTCCCTCAGGGCCAGCGCCTGTATTCTACTCACTGAGCTTTCTAAAGTGCTTAGTGCTTCTTTCTACTCTCCCTGAATCTCAAACAGCCTCTTATTATTGTCCCCACATGGTCTAAAACAAGATAATCTATGGATGTCTTTTTGGAAGCAAAAGTAAAGAAGCCCTTGAACCACCTGTTCTGCTCCTGTCTGAACCGCTTGTCCTCTAGACCTACTTGCACAACTGGTGTCCGGGACTTCTCTTGGCCCACAACCCAAAATTCCCTCTGCCTCCCGCTGGGGATTTTCTATTTCCTGGTCCTGTGCCATAATCCTTCTTGGTTTATCTGCTCATCTAATTGGGAGGTAACCAGCAGTGGCTTCCCAGGCAAGTTTGTGAGGTGTGAATGCCCTGTCTCAGTTTGGGTAGCCTATAGGATGCTAAATGGAGACTCAGTACCCAAGACTCTCAACTTATTGGGACTTTGGCCCACAGTTTCAGGGACTTCAATTCATGGTCAGTTGGCTCTGCTGCTTTTGGGTGTATGACAAGATAGATCGTCATGACAGGAAGCATGAGGCGGGGCAAAGCTGCTCAGCATAGAGTAGCCAAGAAGCAAAAACAGAGAAAGGAAGAGCCAGGGCCTCAGTAGGCCCTTCAAGAGCGTGCTCCCCCGGCAAACAGCTTCTCTTTCTCCCATTAGACCCCAACTCCTACCGGTCCCATCACTCCTCCATGTCAGATGAGGACCATGCCTTCATCCACAAGCCTTTGAGGGACATTTGAGATCCAAACATAGCATGTCATCTGCATTTTTCAAAGAGCCCACTCTTTTATTTTGCTCTAGCATCATTCAATCAGGACTGCTGCTAAGTCCTGATTTTTCATCCAGGAAGCTTTGAGGACATTTAAAAAAAATTGGTTTGGAGTAATTAGTGCCTTAATGCTGGACTTTGGATTTTTTTTGGGGGGGGGGGGGGAGCTGGGGACTGAACCCAGGGCCTTGCGCTTGCTAGGCAAGTGCTCTACTGCTGAGCTAAATCCCCAACCCCTGGACTTTGGATTTTTTTTTTTTTTTTTTTTTGGTTCTTTTTTTCGGAGCTGGGGACCAAACCCAGGGCCTTGCGCTTCCTAGGTGGACTTTGGATTTTGTTCAGGCCATGCTGAGCTCTGCGGGCCCACTCAATGTGCAGCTCTTTTAGTTCTAAGAAATTATTTTGAACAACAGTGTGTTTTCACTCCAATTTCAGTCCCGTTGTAATCTTATAGGACCGGTATTTTATTAAGTACAACCAATCCACAGCTGACTAAATGTCACTGTACAATGTATGCCCGTGTTTGAAAACCGTATTTACAGGATTTTTGTGAGATAGGATCTCACTGTGTAGACCAGGTTGGCCTTGAACTCACAGACATCTTTCTTCCTCATCTTCCTCTGCCTCCTGAGCGCTTGGGATAAAAAAACATGTGCCACCATGCTTAGCCATATTTCGTCATATTTTCTCAGTTACACTCAAGGCTAGGGACTGATCCCAGAGCCTAGTACATGCTAGGTAAGCCCCACACCACTGACCTATACCCTAACCCCCTTTGTCACTTTTATTCACCTAGCTAACCACAGTCTGCTTCTGCCTGTTAAAAGAGCAAACACAAAGAAGCCACAACCATCCTCTATTCTCTTGGTTCTGTTACACCTTTTATTAATTCTGGGCACATGTTGTCTTTATTGGAGCCAGGTTTCTCTTAGTCTCAAAGATTCAAAGACTTAGGTCAACTAACTTAAGTCCTTCCAAAATGCCTGGAGCTATGGGTGCTTCCTCAAGAACAGGCACACACTGACGTGATGGGACATTTTGCACACATATCCCAGGAGCATCTAGACTCCTAAAGTACCCCCAGAGTCCTAGTAACAATCCAAATAAATAAGGAAGCACAGGAGCCTGAAAAGGCTGAAGTTTATCAAGCTCTTAATTAATCGTGCTGTGAGGATTGAAGTACAGATCCAGTGGCAGCCAAGATGGCCTCAGTAAAGGAGCTCTGAAAGCATCTCCTGGGCTGAGGACGCAGCTCTGTGTTAGAGCACTCCATCAATGACCAGTGTGTGCAAGGCCCTGAACAAAAATGAACAGACAAGGGGTTGGGGATTTAGCTCAGCGGTAGAGCGCTTGCCTAGCAAGCGCAAGGCCCTGGGTTCGGTCCCCAGCTCCGGAAAAAAAGAAAAAAACAAACAAACAAACAAAAAAATGAACAGACAGACGAGTACATAATCAAAACAAAGCAAAAACCTTACAGGGAGAAGTAGAAGGGGCTTCCCAATGACCCAATGACCCAATGACCCAATGACCCAATGAAGGGTCCTTGACATTGGGTTGGAATTGCAGATTGCCTGGGATGGATAGAAACAGATGACAATGTGTTTTAACTAGGAAAAGGACTGAGAATGTGCAAAAGGCCCACACCCCACAGAAGGGGATGGAAAAGCACTGGGTGCCTGCACCTTCTGTCTAGCCCATGGGGCTAATGACCACGTTCCTCTCCTTCTTGCCAACTGTGCAAGAACTGCCGGAACATTCTCTGACTTCAAGAACCTGCCAGGTTCTGAAGCCTGCCCCAAACACAATCACAGATATCCCCAGGCTTGGATTCTACTGAGAGACTAGTCATTTGATGCAATTGCATGTGGTTTGAAAAACAAACTCCCACTCAAAGGCGCTGGACTCGGGGAGACAGCAATCTCTATGGTCTCCCAGAACACGGGCCTGCTCTGACCACACGGCCCTTCCACACAGCCGACAGGAGCGTGCGCGATCCCAACATGTAATTTTTGTCTGGGAAGTGGAGCTCCTCTGTCCTTACATGATTTTCCTTAGCCTAGCGATTCCTTGAAAGGATTAGGCCTCAACAAGACTCCCCTCAAGGCCAGCTACAGTAATGTCCTTTAAATGTGCTCTCCTACCCTTTATGGTCTCAGACAGCTTTCACACAAAATCTCTCTATTGTCAAATCGATGTGTCAAGGTATATATTATTATTCCTTCACAGCAACTCTGAGTTCTGGATCCCAGGGAAGGGTGCCACATAACAGCCTGTCCAAATCACATCTCAGGGGTTGGTTCCCTGTGCAAACCTTCACAAGCCCCCTCCCTTCCCCTGACCCACAGCTCTGACACAAAGCGACCGCAGGGAACTCCAGATGACTGCCAAGCTGTTAAGTGGGTAGCCACAGTGTCCTAGGAAGGAATTGTAAGTCTGCAACAGAGTGACTTTATAGCATTTTTTATGGGACTGGATTGGAGAGGGTCGGAGACTGACCAGAGACGATGGCAGAACAACACAGTCGTACAAGACCCCCCAGCCAGACTTCAAGCTGCAGCGGGCAGGAATGAGTACGGGGTTTTGTGCTGACCATATTATGCCTGCATCCACACTCTAGCTAAAAATAGTAATGGCTCAGAAGCAGGCATGGTGGGCAGAAAGAAGTTTTGTTTTATCTGTAACATTCCCTGTTCTTAAAAAAGAACTTGTAGTCATGCATACTTTCATAATTATAAGTTTTCTTTTAAAAAAAATCAAAAGAAAATGGCTTTTGTTGCCGCTTTGAGAAACCGTGTGTTCCAGGGTGCTGTATGGGTGGAGGAGATTCCTAGCATACTATTTAATTATCTCAAACACACAGCCATCCACAGCCATTCAGGTCAGCCAACATGTGACTGCCACTACTGCAAACCACAGTATGTCACTCACTGCCTTCCAGGACCAAGGCACATGGGTCCCTTCAGGAGTGCAGGTGACAGAGCTGTAAGGGCCTGGCCTTCAGTCGGCTTCCTGTCGCTGTGATAAAATACCTGAGGCTAACGGTTAAGCAGCAAAGGTTCATCTGGCTCAGGTTTTCAGGGGCTGCAGCCCCCTGAAATAGTCACTTGGTACCTTTGCTTGGGGACAAATTAAGATGAGCCAGACTGAAAGTACAAAGATAAAAAGAAGTGGGTCCCATCGGAGAGACAGCAGAGGACTTGCTCTTGAAACCCAGTTTGGGTTTGGTAGGGAAGGGAAGGATGGAGTTGGAGAAAGGCACTGCACAAGAAGTCTTGAAGGAAATGCGAGGTTACAGGTGGAAAGCAATCAGAAACAAACAACAACAAAGGCTGAACACTCCGTTCCCACTGCCCTTCCCATCCCTGTCAGACCCAGTCCTCAGGCACGTCCCTCTTAGCCTGCCTCTGACTCTCCCATCCCCAGCCTCCCGGCAGCATTCTGACAGGTCACAGTTCAGAGGAGGTCAACAGTTGTTGTTGTTGTTGTTGTTGTTGTTGTTGTTGTTGTTCTTGTTCTTGTTCTTGTTGTTCTTGTTGTTGTTCTTGTTCTTGTTCTTGTTCTTGGTAGTCACAGACATCTGGAGAAAGACAAGAGTGGACAGCAAAGGTCACAGAACTAAGCAACTTGTCCCGATGAGGAAGCGGCTCAAGATACCAGTCTTTGGCCTTTCTGAATTCTGACCCAATTTCCTTGGTAAAATAAAGGTGAAATCCTAGGCTCTGGTGGTCCCAACAAGCTATGCTCAGCCACTGTCCCAATAGTCCAGCTAAGCACGATAGGCAGTAAAGAGCAGAGGAAGACAGTTTGCTCAGTGCGTCAACACTGGGAAGAATAATTCACGAAGGGGCCCGGTGGCCTTGTCCTGGTGATAGTGACATAAGGCTTAGTCGCAAACGAGAGCAGGGCATACATAACTAAACGTAAGGAGACTGTGGAGGTGTGGTCATGTCTCTGTCACCATCTTTGTCTCTGCTCCAGTCTCTCCTGCACGGTGGCCCAATGAGTTATCAAAACTACACAACATCTCTTCCTGGAAAGCAAGTTCTTCCTCCTGCTGGCACCAGCATCTTCTCTGCCTTTCTCTTCCCCCAGCCTGGGGTTCCTGAGGAATTTTTAATTCTTTGTGGTCCACTGTTAATAGTCTAATAGCCAAAGGAAGGAGTTGAGGCGAGGGTTTCTACCTTGACAGTGGGATACGGGATGCCTCCTGGAATGCTGCTCAGGGAAAACAGAACACAGGCTAAGAAAGTGGGGGTGTCCCAGGCTGGAGAGATGGCTCAGTGGTTAAGAGCACTGACTGCCCTTCCAGGGGTCCTGAATTCAATTCCCAGAAACCACATGGTGGTTGAAATCTATAATGGGATCTGATGCCCTCTTCTGGTGTGTCTGAAGACACACAATGTACTCATATTAATAAAATAAATAAATCTTTTTAAAAAAAGAAAAGAAAAAAGAAAGGGGGTCCCAGCCAGTGTTTTCCTGGGTGAGAAACAGTGGGGGCTTGAGATAGATGCTGTGGTTCTCAAACTCTGGTGTACCCAGACTACACTGGGGACCACAAGGAGTTAAGAATGGGAGACTTGAGGCTCCAGAGGGTGGGGTGGTCTGCTGGGGTGAGTGTGGAGGGCTGGGGACATTCTCTTGAAGACAGGAAGGAGAAGTATGGAATGAGGAACAGTCAGAGAGTGGAACAGAAGGGGGATAACAACTAAACTGTAAAAAAAATTAAAGAATAATAATTTTAAAGGAAGAAAAAAGAAAATTAGTAACACACACTCACACAAAGCGGCGTTCGAGGCCCCTGCTGAGCCCAGGACGAGTGAGGAGATTTCGGTACAGCTCTTTACAAGGAAGACACCCCGCCCCCTGGTGATCCTTGATGAAGGAGACAGTCCTTGCTTGTCCAAACTTCTTTATTCATGGTGGATGTGAACACATATGTCTTACTCAGGGTGAACCAGGGATTAAAATCGTTTTCAGGGAGAGACACCTATCTAGATACTGCATTAGTATAGGTTTTCATGCTATATGACATGGTTCTCTTAGTGGGGTTTCATGGTCACGTGCTGCAGGACAAGTACAGCCTAGCCAGGAGCTGGTTCTAACAACCGTTCTCAGTTAGGCAATTTACTGGGGTTTTAAACCCACTTCACTCTTACCAGTTCTTCTGTCTGGTGGCATGGTCCACCTGCCCCACAAAGGAACACAAGTGTCTCTCTTTAGAAAATCCTCTCTCCTGCCAAGATCACTCCCTGCTGTTCCCATACCATACCCAACAACTGTCCAACAGGATCACCTGAGTCAGATCAACCCAGTTTCAATCCCAATTCTAATACTTGCTGGCTTAGGCCCGTGACCTTGAGAAGCGTGACCTCTCTGGGTCTCCCTTTCCATTATTGCAATGTGTGGGGTGATCTTTTCACTATAGCTGCTGCACAGATTAAAATGAGGGCAATGCCGGTGAGATGTCCTGTATAATGCCGGGGACACAAAGCCACTGAGGCAGTCCTTCCCTAAAATCCTAGCACTGGTCATTATTATTCCACACACTTGGTACTTGAGTTGTGGAGTCTGCCTGGAGACGAGGGCCCAGTGTGGGCTGTTCTATCCTGTTCTCTTTCTCCCGCTCCATGTGTAGACTCCACAATAATTCTCAGAGTCAGCTCACCATGCCTCCAGATGGCAGTGTGAAGCCCTCTGTTAGTGCCACGGTTTCTGTCTCCTGGGAAAATTCTAAGAAGTGGTCAATGCAAAAAACACAGCTCTCGGAGCCAAACATAAGTGCCCATAACCCAGGAGTACAGATTCGGGTTGCCTGGGACAATATGTTCCAGTGCGGAAACAATCACACGAGAGCTTGTCTGTTTCAGAACAAAGCAGGTCATAAATCAAGGTATTAACCAAATACACCAAGTGGGACCACAGGTGAGTTACAACAAAGTGGGGGAGCCTCTTTGATAGGCCTCATGTGCTACCTGACAACAATCTTAGCTTTTGAACTGGTGGAATCTAGTCTGCTAAGAATATATTTTAAAGGTTTTTACCTGCTAGTCAAAAGGATATGAGGTCAGATGTAGGGGCGGGTAATGAGCAGCTATTGAAGGGACTAATAATAGCCCAAGGCAACTGGACCCTAGATGGGCAACATTCTTTCTACAGTCACAAATACCTTTCCAGTCACTGGGTCTCATAAAATCTCTAACACAGGCGTAGGGCCCACCCACCCCCACCCACCCCATGACACACATACCAAGAAACAAAACAAAACAACAACAACAAAAACCCTTCTGTTTACAGACCTGAGGATGAGGGTGAGGAATACACATCAGAGTAGGTTCTTCAAGCTGATGGGGGGGGGGGCGGACACGGGACACCAGGAGGGTAGGGGGTGGGGAGTGAGAGGAGGAAGATGCTGGTGATGAATAGCTCCCATATTCAATGGCTTCCAGCCCTGCTGACCACCCCCTTGCCTTTTCCCAGGCACTGCCCTGGACCAGCTCAAAGTCTGTTTATCTGATGCTGTACAGAGCTTACCCGCTGGAAGACCAGCATTCAGACTGGGGGTTTGCTTCATCCCAGTGCCTCCGTGCTCGACTCCTGAGTCCAGCTGCTCTCCTACCCAAACGACTTTGTCCAGAAGCACTGCAGGGGCTCCCAGAACACCTTCATGCTGACACTGGCTCTCCTCTTCACAGCAACACAACTCAGTCACCTGTGTTTCAAACCGAGTGACAATTGAAGTCATCTGCACCTAAGGACAAGAGAACATCTTGAGAAAGAGGTTTTTACAGGATTTTGTAAATATCAAAATGTGTTTAACAGTATCGGATGGCGGAGGTCAATAACTCAATGGACTCCTCACACAATCAAGAGACACAGCAGAAGACTGAAGTAAGAGACTGCACCCAGGGGAAGCTCTTTTCGCTGTGAAGGGAAGCATCTCCAGAGAGATCCCCTACAGATTCAAAAGCTTCCAGCAGGTTTAAATTTCACCGACTGGAGCATTCTTGTTACCAGTCACACTCAGGTTCATAAATTCTGCCGGATTAACCTGGTAGAATTTAGAATCACATTGAAACAAATCTCTGGGCATGTCCAGATTAAGTTGAAGTGGGAAGACCCATGCTAAATGTGAGAGTACCTTCTGGGGTGGGGGACGGGCGGGGTGGACTGTACAGAATTTTTAAAAATGAAAGCCTGTCAAGGGCAAGTGTTTGATTTGTCACTCTCTGATCTCTGCTTCCTGACTGTGGATACAATGTGTGACCTGCTGAGCAGACACCTCCTGCAGCTGCCTCCATACTGCCCCACCATGGACTGTATCCCTGAAACTGTGAGCCAAACTAAAGCATCCTCCCTGGAGTTCTTTTGTCAGATATTTTGTTGCAACAGTGAAACAAACAACTTATTGTAGTACAACCAATTAAAGCTTATCTCGGACTAGTTTAAAAATAAATGACATTTGGACTACAGTTATTTTATTAAGCTTTGACAATTACTGGGGGGGGGTCACCCCTAATCTACTTTTTTTTTTTCTCAGAGCTGGGGACCGAACCCAGGGCCTTACGCTTGCTAGGCAAGCGCTCTACCACTGAGCTAAATCCCCAACCCCTAATCTACTTTTCTAACTGCTGGCCTGGCTACCACCCCAGTGGTGTACCCCAAATACTTGCTGTTTCTCCTAGCCACATGCTCATGGCACCTTCTCTCTCCCTCTCTCCTGTTTTCGTTCTCTCTCTCTCTCTCTCTCTCTCTCTCTCTCTCTCTCTCTCTCCACTTCCCACCCCACTCAACCACATAACTCAAAAACCCGCCTACCTCTAATCCCTCCAGTAATTGGCTATAGCCATTTTTATTTAACCATTAGTTTTAAGGAACAAGATTTACATGACAAAAGCTGGTAAAAGCAAGAATTCACTTGTAGGCCTAGACCTTCAGGTACAGAATTTAGCATTACACTACATAGCCACAGAGTAAACCTCAACAACTGATACACAGTTTCCTTCAAGGAGCTAGACATGATGGTGTATACTTGTTAATCTCCACACTCCGGAGGTAGGAGTAAAAGGATCAGGAGTTCAAGGTTACCCTCAAACTGAGAACATGTTAATGTTAGCATGATCTACAAGAGACTCTGACTGAAAAAATAATTAACAGAAATCAATAGACAAATCTGGGTTTATTTATAGTTTGGCCAATGAGAACTGATTAATCTAGCCCTTCTCCATGTCTAAGGTCATCTTATAATTTACAGAAAGCCATGAGAGAAAAGGCTAAAACAGATGCAAATTTAAGTACAATACTGGCTAATTGTTTTTTTCCTGGGAGGAAGGGAACATGGATTCCCACCATTCTCCATTCCAAAGACAGGTTTTTATTAAATTTGAGCCAAGAAAAATGGAATCTTAAAGATGCCTCTATTTTTAAAAAAGAAAGTAGCCTGGATGTTTCCTGGGATGGGAACTCACTACCCAGAGTCTTTGTCCCTAGGTCCCTTCCTTTAATAGATTTACGTTGGACCTTTCCCATCTTTCTTTGGTGGTCAGCTTCAAGTTCAAGACTCCTGTTTGCCTGTTAAGCACACTCATTCCATAAGTGGGGGTGGGGGGTGGCAGTCTCGTGGCTGGAAGGAGGGTCACAGTGTCTATAACATCTTTCAGCACAGGACCACAGTGAGTCCTGAAGCCTAGGCCAGGCTGGGTTGTTCTGTTCAGGCCCCTTTGGCTGCCATTTATCATTAACTCCTGTTACAATTTGTATAAGTACTGAACAAAATAATGTATACTATATGGTAGGTTGACAGACCTCTGGACTCCATTAAACCTTAAGGCTGGGGCTAAGATAGCACCCCGGACCTGTTGGGGACATCTTGCCTGATGTAAGCAGCGTCTGGGTCTGTATAAGGTTGCCCACTTTTATGTAGCTCACCTGTTTGATGACCACGCCTGCTTTCTCTGGGACTACGACAGGTTTGCGCAATTTGTTCTGAATAGGACCACATAGAACCAGACACCTTTCCTTGGTGTAACATATACCTGTAAAGCATGCCTGTAACTTAAGTGAGGAAGGTTTCCTTTGGTTCCCAGTTTGAAGGGGAGGGTAGTTATCTTGTCGTTCTGACTGGATTTGGAGTCACTAAGAAGACGGGCCTCGGGATTTGTTTCCAGAGAGGTTTGACTGAGGCAGAAAGAGCAACCAGGAATGGGGGCAGCAGCATCCCACGCGGTAAGGTGGTAAGGTGAATTGATAAGAAAGTGAGTGAGCACCAGCACTTGTCTTCCTCCTGACTCAGACTCAGTGTGACCAAGGCCTCATGCTCCCACCACCACGCCTTCCCGACCATGATGAACTGCATCCTCCAACTGTCAGCCACGTCATCCTTTTCAAAGTTGAGACTATTTTGCCACAAGGAGGCAAAGGGACACTAATCTGTCATGGTGGGGAGGCGTGGCCGTGGGCAGGCAACAGCTGTTTGTTAGCTGGTCCAGAGAATAGAAAGTAATCAGACCTGAAGCAGGGCTAACCTATGAACCCCCAAGACATGTCCCTCCTTAACCTGTTTCCTCCAGCAAGGCCCTACTCCCTGAAAGGTTCACAAGCTCCTAAAACAGCACGGTCATCTAGGGGACAATATCCAGACAGAGGAGACTTCACATTCAAATGGTAACATGTATCCTTGGAGGGCCATGTTATTGGGGAACAAGGTGTTTATACTTCTGGGACTCAGTCATTCAAATTGGCTCAGAACAAACTAATTCTTCTTTCAGGATTGTCAATAGGAAAGTATTGTGATTTTCTTTATTTTTTTCGTTTAGCCATGTTAAGGATTGAACCTAGGGCCTTGTATAGGCTAAGCAAGTGCTGTTCTAACAACATCTTGGCCAGCCCTAACAGTTTACTTATAGATAAAGAGAGTATGTTCTATGACCATAGAGCTGTGGTGTAAGTTCTCAAGCCAGTAACATAGCTGTCTAGTGTGATTATCAAATATAGTGCACGATATTCAAAACGTGTGTGTGTGTGTGTGTGTGTGTGTGTGTGTGTGTGTTTGTGAAGATCAAAGAACAACTCGAGGGATTTGGTTCCCTCTTTCCACCATCCTCGGGGATTGAACTCAGGCTGGCAGGTTTAAGTGCCTTTATCCGCTACACCAGCCCTGTAGGAAATGCATGCTACATTTTTTGTTTCTTAATTTTTATTCGGCATTTTAATATATGTGTGTAATGCAACTTGATCATGTTCCCACACCCCTCTGCTTACTTGCAACCTGCATTCATGCCAAGGGCACACAAGTGCAAGTGACTTAACTGTGTGCGACACCACTGGGTGACAGGACTTCTGCCGTTCTTCACATGTAACCTTATGTGGCTACTGTGTATGCAGTAGCTGTAACAGTTCTACTGTTGACAGAAACGCCATTATTTAGTGCATGGTTATATCTGTAAATGTATCAGTTGTCACTGAGATATACTCTGTGATGTGTGTGTGTGTGTGTGTGTGTGTGTGTGTGTGTGTGTGTGTGTGTTAGGTACCAACCCCAAAGCCTTATACATGATAGGCAAGTGTCAGACCAATATCTATACTCCAAAACCCCTTGGTCATTTTCGTTCATCTAATGATGCCCTGCTTCTTCCTGTCAGGAAAAAAGATGATGAACACAGGAAACCAGCATTGTTCTGTGTCCATTGACTCCCATGATGCACTGTGAGGAAACCAGCATTGCTCTGTGTCCACTGACTCCCATGATGCACTGTGAGGAAACCAGCATTGCTCTGTGTCCACTGATGCATTGAGATGATTTTGGACATGGGCTGCCTTTAACAGAATTTGTTTTCTTTGAACCTCAAAGACTCAAAGACACGAGGTCAGCTAGTCTTGTTGGGCAACTGCCTAGGGCTGTGGTGCCTCCTTGGGACAGCAGCACATTGCTGGGACACAGCAGCAATTTTGCATGCTGTTTCCAGGAGCACCTGGACCTTGCAGTCACCTAGGAGCCCCAGTGTAACCCAGTCAGCCAGGAGACAGCTTCCAGAAGGCTGAGACGACTCAAGCTCCCAGTTATCTTGTCTAGATTTGAGCGCAGCTCCTCCAGCATGGTGGCTGGGGCAAAAGAGTCACAGCTTGGGCCACGTTGCCTGGGCATTTGTGCAGGTGATTCAGGCCCTTGGTGACTCTGTTTTACCAGCCGTGGATGGGATAGCAAAACCTCTTGATGGTGCCTGTCACCCTGGGCTTACATTATTGTTTGCCATCATTTTTTGTTTGATTGGTTGGTTGGTGGTTGGTTTCCCAGCAGAGGACAAGTCCAGGAGACACAGAGTTATCCCTGGCTACTCCCCAAAGACTTGCCCCAAATCCTGTAGCCTGAGCACCCAGCACCCAGCACCTCCTGCTCAGTTCCTCACAGACTTTATTTTCAAAGTCACCACAAACTGGAACCACACGGGGTACAGGGCATGTAGGAGCTGCTTCTCCAGGAAACAAACTCAAGCTTAGCATCCAAGGAGAGACCAGACAGAAGCAGAGTGGAAGGGTCACAGGTTGAGAAGGGGGCGGGACCCAGATGGAGGCAAAGCCAGTTAGAGGGCGGAGGGAGGGAGGGCGGAGGGAGGGAGGGGCTGTTGTGCTACCCAGAGGAAACCTGACAGCTAACTCCCACCCTGGAGGTCGCAGTCACAGTAGCACAGAGGCAGCACAGGACTAGTGGCACAGCAGAAGACTAGCCCATGCTGCAGAATGGCCTTCTGGGAGTATCTAGCTACAGAGATCTGGGAACCGCCCTGGGCTGAGAATTCTAGAAGTCTCCTCCTCCCTGCTGTGAGTCTGGGCTGGGGAAACACTTTCGGTTTTGTTTTGTGTGCAAAGAAACAGAAACTCCACCGAAGTACTCTGAGGAGCAGACCATGGAGGACGACTTCCAAGTGTGCAGGAACTGGTAAGAAGGCATCTTCTCCAGGGCTGGCCAGAGAGAGGGGCAGAGCAGAGCAAACAAATTCTGAAGTGAGGAAGATGAAGTACAATACCAGAGGATGAGCCAAAGGGGACTGGACGCTCTGGTGTAAGGAGGCTCCAGATCTCTAGGTAGAGTGCTCAGTGGGGCCTCGATATCACTGTCCCCCTTTAGCACGGGTGTTTCAGGCTGGCTGGTCAGCCATGAAGTATGGAGGGACTAGTCCCTAGCAGAGTGTTTATTCCTGTCAGAGCTTAGGTCCCTAGTGTGGGGCCCCAGCAGCATGGTCTTCCCACCCATCTGTGAGAGGAACCTTGAGAGATATTCCAGGGTTATTCCTGTCCCCTGACAGACAAAGGAGCTGGAGGAAGAGCACGAGGGACTGAGCGGGAGGCAGTGACCACACCTCCAAGTAAAGAGAGCTGGTTTCTCAGCAGACCCCACCGGTTGCCATAACTGGGGTAAAACTCCCCCAGAGACCTTTGTTCCACCTTTCAGAATCTCTGGACTATGGATTATGGAGGCAGGCAGGCAGAACAGAGAAGGCAAACAGAGTAAGGGATGTCATTCTGTGCAGCCATGGGGACAGCTGGATCAGGCTAACAGCAGTGAGGCCATGAGCCAGATCCTGTGGCCCTGGGGGCACCTCCCCTGAACAACTGGTCCTTTAGGGATACAGCCTGTGTTTCCTTTCTCCTGAGCTGCCATCAGCATGGGCCAGTGGAATGGGCGGGCAGTATTCCTGGTGATGCGAGTGTCACAGGAGGACACCCTGCCCTGCAGGTGGGAAACGCCACTGGGTCTCAGCAGCTCTGGGTGGCTGCAGGGGAGCCCACGGACAGGAGACAGCTAGGTAGATGGACTTTTGCTCTTGAGAGTTGGGAAACCCTTGTCCCTGAACTGTGGGCAGGGCAGGGCTGCAGGGCCGACTCTACTTATTTATTCTCATGACGGCCTGTCTGGGAGATAACCAGAAAAGAATAAAACTTTACCTCCCCATCCCCTCTCTGTGGGGGGATGCTGGGGAGGGAGTGGTCCTGGGCACTGAGCCTAGGGCATCGCACAGGACCACCAAGCACTCCGAGTTGCTTTTTTCCCAGCTCCATTTTTCCTCTTCCTTTTGACCCGGGGTACCACTAAGTTGTCCAGGCTGCTCTTGAACTCACTCTATAGATTAGGGAGGCCGTAAACCAGCCATCTTCCTCTCTCAGTCTCAACAGCACCTGTGCCTACAGCCCTGGCTAACTCGTACATGTTTGAAGTGCACACCTTGGCACATAGTACTTATCTGGGAAACCATCCTACAAGCGAGGAAGTGGAATCTATCATCACTCTTAAAAGTTGCCTGTTGCCCTGGTAACGTCCTCCTCCTGCTCTCCTGGGCAGGGTGGTGCTTTGCAGACTGTCCTTGCGCTTAGGATAGTGAGTGTTCCTGATTCACCAGCACTGGCAAGGCAGGAGCGCATCATCAGCATCACTTCTTCCTGCGCCCCAGACCTGGAAAAAGCCTACCCTAGGTATGCAGCAAGGCCTCATGCTCTAGACTAAGATGCTGCGCCTTTCTTTCTCCCCTTTCCCCCACTTCATCCTGAAGCAAAAGAAGTGTGGCCTCTAGCCACTTCACTCTCCATGAGGCCCACTGCCTGCGTTTCCTGGTCCTTTGCCCGGAATGTGAGGAGCCCATCCCAGAGTCAAAGATGAAGGAGCATGTGGAAGCTGTGCACCAGCAGGTGAGCAGGTGGGCAGGTAGGCAGGTGGGCAGGTGGGCAGATGAGCAGGTGGGCAGGTGAGCAGGTGGGCAGGTGAGCAGGTGGGCAGGTGGGCAGGTGGGCAGGTCGGCAGGTAGGCAGGTGGGCAGGTGGGCAGGTGAGCAGGTGGGCAGGTGGGCAGGTGGGCAGATGAGAAGGTGGGCAGGTGGGCAGGTGGGCAGGTGGCACAAAGGCCAAGGGAGTGTGTCAGCAACTGGAGTCCAGCCTTCCTAGCCCCTCCATGTTTGTTTGGCCTCCATTTTAGAAGCGAAAAGGGTTTTTGTTCTTGTTATATGCCACCCTAAGGATGTCCTCAGTTCCTCCCTTTCTACTTGCTACTGCGGGACTATGGGTCCAGCAGAACAAGGAATCCATTTCAACAAAGGTTAACTGTTCTTCAGAGACTTGTAAGGAGGAAGCAGGAGGGCCCAGCTCAGTCTTCTTGCCTAGCTTTTTGAGTCAGTCGCTCATGGCTTTATCTTTCTGAGAATCAAGTTCGGGCAACCATTTAGATTCAGGCTGATCCAGCAAACAGTTCTTGAGCCCTAGGCTAGGCGCTAGAGGAAAACTCGAGCAGCCACTCTGGGTCTCTGCCCTCTAGGATCTCATGGACCCAAGTGTGGAGCACAGCAAGGCAGCTGATGTAAGGAGGGGCCAGGGGCTGGGCTTGAACCCACGTCCCTCTGTACTTGTGTTTGTGTCCTACTTAAGGTTACTGCTTTGATGTAACCTCCGGGAAAGCAACTTGGGGAGGAAAAGGTTTATTTGGCTTACACTCCTATATCACTGTTCATCCTCAAAGGATGTCAAAACAGGAACTCAAAGAGAGCAGGAACCTAGAGGCAGAAGCCGATGCAGAGGCCATGGAGGGATGCTACTTATTGGCTTGCTCCCCCCATGACTTGCTCAGCCTGCTTTTCTTCACAGAACCCAGGACAACCAGCCCAGGGATGGGATGGGCCCTCCCCCATCAATCACTATGTAAGGAATTATCTTTCTCTCTCTCTCTCTTTTTTTTTTTTTTTTTTTTTTTTTTTGAGCTGGGGACCGAACCCAGGGCCTTGCGCTTGCTAGGCAAGCGCTCTACCACTGAGCTAAATCCCCAACCCCAGGAATTATCTTACAGCCAGATCTTAGAGGTGTTTTCTCAGTTGAGGTTTCCTCCTTTCAGATAACTCTGGCTTCAGTCAAGTTGACATAAAACTAGCCAGCACGGATGGAGTAGGCTGGACTATGTCAGCAGCATGTGCAAGCCCTCCCTTGTTGAAGTAGGAGTGAATTCTCCTCTATGGGCAAACAGGATAACAGGGGAGAAAAAGAAGAGGCAGTCATAAATATTCCCACCACCACCACTTCCTCCCCACCTGAGTGGCCAGGAGAATGATGAGAATCATCCCACTCCAAGGATGCAGATTATGCATACATACATACATACATTATTTGCATGCATACATACACACATACTTGCATACATACGTACACACTTGCATGCATACATACATACACACTTGCATGCATGCATATATACATACATGCTTGACAGGAGAATTCCACCATCCATGAGTTAGTAGTTAGTTTTTGTTAACTGGACACCGGCTGTGGTCACCTGGGAAGAGGGAATCTCAGGTGAACAATTCCATCAGATTGCCCTGAGGGTGTGTCTACAGGCAATTTCCTGATTAATGGCTGATGTAAGAAATCCCAGCCCACTGAGCCAGGTGGTCCTGGGTTGTAAAGAAAGCAAGCCAAACAAGCCAGTAGGCAACATTCCCATAGTCTCTGCTTCAATTCCTGCTTCTGGGTTCCTTCCTTGGGTTCCTGTCCTGGCTTCCCTCAATGATAGATGTGGTGTTGAAGTATAAAATGAAGTAAATCCTTTTCTCCCCAAGTTGCTTTTGGTCATGATGTTTATCACAGCAACAGAAGCAAAGTGGAACAGTGAGTCTAAGGAGTTCATAACCCCAAGGGCTCTCTCCACCTCTGACCCTTGCCAGTACTTTGATTGGCTTCAGTTCCCTAGGAGGTTGGGCCTATGTTCTCCATCTTCCCACAGACCAAGGAAAGCCAACAGGACCCTGCCGAGTGCAAGTTCTGTGAGCTGGCTGTGCAACTCAGCAAGCTGGACGTCCATGAGTACCACTGTGGCAGCCGGACAGAGCATTGTCCACACTGCAACCAGCGCGTTATACTCCGGGTACTGGCACAGCACAAAGACCTGTGTCTGAGTGCAAAGGGCAAGCCTAAGGAAGGTGAGCAACAGGGAGAAGCTGGAGAGGGAGGGAGCAGCTCCCAGGGCCAGACAGTCTCCTGGGCAGGATGCAAGAAGTAAAACCCTTGACAGGATAGAAGAGTGTCCAATCTGTGTTTCCACCAAACTGGAGTAGCCTTCTTGTGTGTCTGTAGTAGCCTTTCATGACTTAATCAGGCAAAAGAAGAGGCCGGGGTGGGGGTGTAGAACACACTGAAGAGGGAGAGAAAGCCACGGGGAATCCCAAACACGCAGGGTTTTCTTTGCATTCCATAAGACACAACACTAGCCTGGTAAGACACACCTGAATCACCCTGTAGATGAAAATGTACAGAGAGATCAGGAAACAAACAAGACTGGACACTCCAGCTTCCAGCACTGAGCTAGATCCTAGGCTATTGAATGTTTTTATCATTCTGTGATTAATAATAAAAACAGATAAGCAGAAATAGCTAGAGGAAGGAAGGGTTTACTGTGGCTCATGGTTTGAGGACATAATAGCCTTGATGTGTTGGGGAAGACATGACCACAGGAGCATGAGGCACTCCTCACTGTCCCCCTGAACCCACAGCCAGGAAGCAGAGAGGACAAGCGTGGGGCTGGGCTAAGAAACCTGCACCTAGCACCCGACTTCTTCCAATGAGGCTCTACCTCATAAGGGTGCCACAACTTTCCGAAATATCATTAGTAACTAAAGTCCAGGTGTTCAAACACATGAGCTCACAAGGAGGGCAGGGTGTCATTCAAACCACAGCAATTAGCAATGGCCAGATGGGAGGCTGCTACTACAAGACTAGGTTTGAATATCAGCTTTCTAGTATCACTCATTCTCCTCCTTCTCATTCTCTCTCTCCCTCTCTCCCTCTGTCTCCCTCTCCTTCATTCCCTCCCTTACCCCTCCCCTTCCTCCTCCTTCTCCCCTCCCACCCCCCATCTCTATCTCCAGTCCCAGTATCAGGAATTTGAACCTAGAGCCTCACACATGCTCTACCACTGAACTCTGTGTAGTCTGTTGACCCAATTCCATGACCTCTTTATAGGAGAGTTTGCCAAGAGCACAGATGTCAATGTGACACATCTTTCGTTGATTTCATTCCTTGTTTTGATAGTGTGATAACATTGCAGAGAAACTCTGAAACCCCTTAGTTAGTCCCACCAGGTCAACGCTCTACCCAAGGTCAAAATTGACTGGTGGAAAGGCAGAAGTAGGAGATTCAGGGACTCTTCCTTCGTTGCGTAATGCCTGGGCTCCCACACAACCAACAGTCTGCAACACAAGTTCATTGACAGCTTCAATACAACACAACTTTAACACCACGATATCACAGCCAACACCTGGCTGAATCACAGAGCTGGGAACCAGTAGAGTAGCTCAATTAGGCAGGCTGGGCAGCTATATGCAGCCTCTTTCAATTGATTAAACAAGTTGTTGCCCGGGAAGATGTCTCTTCATCTGGGTCATCTTCTGCCCTGCGTATCACTGTAATATAAATGGCCGTCCAGTAAGCCTTTCCTGTGTGGCTAAGGCAGCTGTCAGTATAGCAAACCCACAACCAGGCTAGCCTAGGGATGGTTAATGCTCATGAGTACAGGCCATGGGAGAAACCAGGGGAAAGATGGGCTAGCCATTGTCAACAGCAGTCATTTGTGGTGTGTCTTTGTTTACTCAGGGAAGAGAGCTGTATCACCTGGAAGAAAAACCCGTTGTGATATTTGCAAACAAATGATTCCAGAACATAAGTATGCCTCCCACATGGTGAGTAGCAATTACCCACTTTCTACCTGTGCCAGGAGCCAGTTCATTTTCCAAAGAACAAGGTGTGACAGCAGGTTCTGGATACATTTTCCAAAGCACGGTTATCAAAGGTTCTGATGTTTATTATCTTATTTTGTTTTGCTTTGCTTCCTTCCAAGGTTTCCTTTGGGCAGATTTCCATAGTTGGTTTTCATTTCTGCCTAGCCCATCAAGGAGTAGCTCTGACAACTCTCCATGACCCTGGTCACCTCTGACCATCACCAACCTTCAGGCCTGGACATAGCAATATGGTCCTCATCAGGGCCTGCCCTCTCTGCCCGTATTTGGGCTGTGACCTCCCACATGAGACTAAAAGGGCTTTCCCCATCTTTCTATAATGCTGCTCACAGCCTACTGAGTATCAAGGGGAACTCTAAAGATGGCAGATGATGTAGCTGGTTGGTTTTACTTGAGTGATGCATCCATAGTCTTAAATGCCTTTTAGTACACTGGCGAGCCAAGCTGCTCTCTTGTCTTATGAGCCTTCTCCTCCTGAGAAACATCCCACAGCTTCTCTCCCAGAAACTTCTTGATGCCTCCCATCCACTACCCACCCTGCCCTGCCCCAGGACAGAGGGCTGTTTACCTTGCTAAACAATTTAGCTGTTAGAAAACAAAAGCATAGACTATCTCAGCACTGGGGAGGCAGAGGCAGGCAGATCCCTGAATTTGAGGCCAGGCAGGGTTACATAGTAAGACACTGTCAAAAAAGAAAAAAAAAAAAAGAAAAGAAAAGAAAAGGAAAAAAAAAAACCCACTATGGAACAGCAGAACTAAGGGACCGCAGAGGTGACCTAGCTTTTTGACATTAAGGCACTTGAAACATGCTATTCCTGGCAGTGTGGTGTAGGGGAGGGGGCTTTTCCTGGCTTCTCTCTCTTTTTTTTTTTTTTTCTTTTTTCGGAGCTGGGGACCAAACCCAGGGCCTTGCGCTTTCTGGGCAAGCGCTCTACCGCTGAGCTAAATCCCCAACCCTCTTTCCCTCTCTCTCTCTTTTTTTTTTTTTTTTTTTTTTACAACTAGGATTTTCCTCTTGACCAAGCCCCTAGTACAGGATTAGCACGCACGTCTTCCAGTGCATTTGCAATGTGGTAAGAGAAGACCACAGGCTGAGAACATAACATTCTCACTGCTCTGCGGCCTCAAACCCAAGTTCAGGCTCTTGGCATTAGGAGCCTAGGGAGGCCTTGCTGCTGCCTCGAGCAGCAGAATGCAGAGGAGCAAGCTAGCAGCTGGCTAGGCTGCTTGAAGCCTCTTTTATAATCCCATAAAGTGTGCAAGGAAAGGAGAGGTCACGACCAACACAGCCCCTATTAGCACATGTAATATTTGGATTTTATTTTTAGGGGACAAAGAGAGAAAAGGTTTCTCTATATAGCCCTGGTTATCCTGGAACTTGCTATGTAAACCATGCTGGTCATGAATTCCCAAATATCCACCTGCCTCTGCCTCCCAAGCACTGGGATTAAAGGCTTGTACAGTCATGCTTTATTTATTTTCAAATTTATTTTTATTTTTGTGTGTGCCTACTTGTCTGTATATGCAACCCATGCGTGCAGTGTCTGTGGAGGTTAGAAGAAAGTATCATATTCCCTAGAACTGGACTTACAGGCTGTTGTGAGCTGCCTGGCACGAGTGCTAAAAACCGACCAGACCTGGCAGCAAGTCCTCTAAAGCCTGAGCCATCTCTCCTGTCCCCAAAACCTGGATTTTTAGAGGGATATTATCCAAATGTTCATCCGTAGAACCCGAGTCGTGTCTCTTCTAGCAAGGTTAGCTGTAAAACCGAATGTCTGCCTTATATTATCCAGGATTTTTAAAAATTAATTTACTCCATGTTCACTGAGAAGTCTTGTAAGGATAGGTTCTTTCTACTGTTTTGAGTTCCGGGGTTCAAATTCAGGTCTTCAGGCTTAACAGCAAGCACTTTTACACACAGAACCATCTTGTAGCCTTTATCCATCACTACTAAGTGTTTATAGAGGGAAGCCTTTCAGGTTAGCTCAGCTGTATCATCCAACTATTACGGCTGAAGTAATTGCCCGTTTGACTTCATGCATTGTCCACGTTTGCAGAAACAGTGTTCGGCCCCGAGAACGGTGACGTATCTTCGCGATGGAAGGACAGTAGTCCTTCCCTCAACCCTTCCACTTATGAACACTGGAAATCAAACATCCACAGTGAGCAAAGATGTCCGTCCAAAGACAAAAAATAGAAACAGTTCAACAAAGCGAGAGACAAAGGACCAAAGTGGCGCTGTGGATCTGCCCTTGAAGTCCAGGCTCCAGCAAAGGACTGCTCTTCCTAAAGGAGAGGAGACAGCCTATGACATTCTCCGGAAGTGTCGTCAGTGCCGAATCTTACTTCCCTTGCCCATTCTAAATGAGCACCAGGTACCTGGTTCTTCCCGCCCTCCTAACTGCCTCCCCTCCTGGCTGGGAACCTGCTGCACTCCAACCTTGGGGTAGGGGACTTCCCAGTGCTGTGGCTGGCCAGCTTCTTCCCTGCTTCCTCCTGCTTCTCTGTGTCCTTGCATTCTCTCACCGGGTGACCTTTGAAGGCAGAACTGGCTCTCTTTTCTCTGTGTCTGCATCTATATCGGGCCCTACACCTGGCAATACTACAAGGCTACAGAGTGAATGGTGGAAGCCTAGGGCTGTCAGTGCACTCCTCCAGGTGGAGAAAATGCAGAAGGCCCTGGCTGCAGGTGTGAAGGTGGTTGGTGGCTTGTGTCTATCGTACACAGAGCTGGCCTTCTCATCCTGAGTTTTCCATCCAAGGCAATCTTCTTTTGCTGTGGGGTTTTCTTTGTTTCATTAGTTGCTTAGGTTTTCTTTGTTTGGGTTTGATTTTTTCTGTTTGGTTTGGTTTTGGGGTTTTTGTTTTTATTTTTTCCAAAACAGGGTTGCTCTGTGTATCCCTGGCTGTCCTGGAACTCTGCTTTATATACTGGGCTGGCATTGAACTTAGAGAGCTCCACCTGCCTCTGCCTCCCCAGTACTAGGATTAAAGACATTCACTACCACTGCTCTGCCAAATGTTTGCTCCAAATTATTGGGGTTTTTAAAAAAGACATTTGGAGAGGAAAGGGTTTATTTCACCTTACTGCTTGGGGAAGTCAGGACAGGAACCTGGTGGCAGGGACAGGATGCAGAGGTCATCAGGAGGAATGCTGCTTACTGGCGTGCTCCCTCCTCATGGCTTGCTCTGCCTGCTGTCTGCTGGTGCCCATGACCACCAGCCCACCAGTGGTACTGCCCACAACTCCTCACAGCAGTTATCAATCCAAAACAATGCCACAGGGATTTGCTACAGGTCGATGTGACATTTGTCTCATCTGAGGTCCCTCTTCCCAGATGACCATAGCTTGTGTTGAGTTAACCAAAAAAAAAAAAAAAAAAAAAAACAAAAAAAAAAACTAATCTGCACACTCAGGTGTAGTGGTGAATGCCTGTAATTCGAGCACTCAGGAAAGGTGAAGGAGGTGGGGCTAAAGGGATGACTAAGCGGTTAAAGAGCTTGCTGTGCAAACCTGAGGATATGAGTTCAAATCTGCAGATACCATGCAGACGCCAGGCACAATGACTCATTCTGGAAACCTCAGTGTGCTAGGGGAACGGAGACAGGTGGGCTCCCAGGGACTCACTGACCAGCCAGTCTAAACAAAATGGTGAGTTTAAGATCAGCAAGAGACCCTATCCCAAACAAGGCAGAGACACATCAGGAAAAAAGATACCACGATGGCAATCTCTGGCCTTTACGTGTGGGAGCATGGACCTTCACACACATATTTGCCACCACACAAATTTTTAAAAAGGAAGTCTGAGACAGGAGAACTCTGAATTTGAGGACAGTCTAGGCTACATAGTGAGTTCAAGGGCAGCTAACTTAGGGAGACCCTGTGTCAAAAATTGAATGAACAAAGAAATGGGGAAAGAGTGATGTACACGAGCTAATTCTAGTCCCCTTCTACTCCAGTTCTCCGTCATGTCACTGTGAAAGCCATTTCAGCAGCCCGTGGGTGTCCTTTTAAAGCTTTGTCTTCTCGACATGAACCCTGTCAGCAAACGCAGGGCTGAACTGTCCGTGTTACCTGAGCACATTCGTCACTCTGCTGGTGGCCTTTTTAAAAAAGAGGTGCAGTCCTTCAAACCAGGGTTTGAACCTATATCTTTTTTTCTAATTTATGTATGCATTTATGTCTTATAAACATGAACTAATTTCATCCTCGGTGGGGGTGCTTCCACACTTCTCTCCGTCCTTGTTAGACTTAGCAAGTAGAAATTCAACATGCCGGATCAAATTTGAATTTCAAAGAAATGGAGACCATTTTTTTTTTTAAATCTAAGTGTGTCTGCAGAAGTCCACCATTATGGTCTATTTTCAGTATGAAAATGCGCTTCAGTGTGAAAGTATATTTAGAGCTCATTACTGAACCCCAGGTAGGCAGGAGGCACTCTGCCTTTGTCTTCTCTGGCTTGCAGCTGGCATGCATCTGCCTGGGTGCCTCTTAGTTTATATCAGGGTTGAAACATCGCACACCTGAGCCCCTGCACTAGGATAGAGGAGGCTCTCAAACCACCACCCCCACAACAACAACAACACCACCACCTGGGGAACCTATGGGAAAAGGCAGGCAGAAGTTTTTCACACCTGAGAACTATAAAAACCACTTGTACCAAATGGGAGCGCTGACCATTTGTGCCTTTTCTTCAGCGACTGTACAAGGTTGTCAACCACCTCAACTGCTTGCTTGTTTCACTACTCAGAATCTCTTATTATGAAGGGAGGGTCGTTGACTCTCTCACAGTGATTCTTTGGGTCGCTGGGGTTGAAAGTCAATGGGTCATCTGTATTTCACCCGTGAGCCCTGATATACCCATATACAAACACGAACATTTGGGCGTGTGGATATGCACATTCCTCCCTCCCTCGGTTCTGTGAACTTGGCACTAACCAAGTAAACTACATGGCTGTCTTATTGCAGTGGCCACACAGAAGACGTACATGTGTTTCTCCCCGTTCACCCGTGATGCCCACCTCCCTTAGGCACTACCCCAAGTCTCCAGTCACCCTCCCTGCTCTGTGTCTTCTATGCAGTCCCATCTCAGTCTCAATCACAGGGCACCACCACCCCATGTTTCAGAACAAGGAACAGCAACACCCAGAGGTGGTGGTTCAGAAACCAGCAGCACTGGAGGGATGTGGCCATGTGGTAAAGCACTGGTGTAGCATTCCAAACAGCCCTGGCTTTGACAGCCCCTGTTGGTGGGGAAGACCAGGGTCAGAAAGCCAGGAAATAGCTTACTAACTTGCCTCCCACTTGAAGCTTTTTAACATCTATTTTCATTTCTTTAGGAGAAGTGCCTGAGGTTAGCTCAACAAAAGAAACTCGTGAGGAGGGCCAGCTGGATTCTGAAGAGCACCAGTTCACAGTAGCTCCCCAGTTCACACTGGCTTCCCAGCTTCCTTTCCTAGGGGTCACAACTTGGTTTTGTTTACCAGTCTCTGTAACCGAATTTTTCCCCTTTAATTTCTAACTGTTTCATACGTGGTTACAATGTATTCTAATCATACTTACCCCCATTGCCTTCTGCCACTCCCCCAACCCACTCCTATGAACCCTATCTTCCCAACAGTTCCCTGCTTTCATATCTCGAGTCCATGTTTGTTGGTGCTTGTGTGTGCGTGCACACATGCTAGCACACACATGCTTATCCAGGTCTTGTGCCGGTAACCACAGCTGATGTGTGCCCCTGTTTGCAACAGCCATGGCCAGGCTAAATCCAGAAGAGGGCATCTGACAGCACTCCACCCTGCCCCTAATCCTTTGGTTCTGGGTCCCATCTTCCTCAAAGTCCCCATGGAGGGATGTCTCATCTTGGGCTCAGGGCAGGGTACTCAACTGTCACTTTTGGCACTATCAGACCAGATGGGTTAGGAATATGAAGCCTGGAGGGACAGATATAGCAGGAGAAAGGAAAGAAGGAGGGAGGGAGGGAGGGAGGGAGGGAAAATGGAAAGGAAAGGAAAGAAAAGAGAAGGGAGAGGGAAGGGAGAGGAAAGGGAGGGGGAAGGGAGAGGGAAGGGAGAGGGAAGGGAAGGGTAAAACAGGGAGAATTAAAGTTCCCAGAAAAAGGCTGATTGCTAGAAGGGCAATGGTTGTGGGGAGGTTAGCATGGGGCAGGTCCGTCTTGAGCTATCTTAGCCTCTTAAAAGGCTGCTAATTGTCCACATCTGTGTGTGACCTAACATCCTGTGACTCCTAGGTAAAGTTTTGGAACATATGAGCAGATCCTAACTGCTAAGAAGGTCATCACATACATATATGTCTGGGGCCTATAGCAAAGTCTCCCTGCTTTGCTGTAACTGCCTACCTGTCGTATCACCAGAATTTGTAAAATGACCTTTGTTCTGTTGTTATAAAAACTTCACAGAAATTGCTACCAAGGTCAGAACACGGATATCTGAAGCTGTATTTTTGGACCATGGTCTCTGATTTGGCTCGAAAATAAACTCTCTTCATCTGCTTTGAGCTGTGTTTTTCACGTCGGTGACAGGGAGGGTGACAAGGTAAAGCGGAATAGCTGGGGAGGGGGCGTGCAGGTGAGGTTTAGCAGTAAAGTAGGGAATAAGTGGCTGGGGCAGCTTATCTGGGGACAGACACAATACTCAACTTCTAGCCCTGGGCTTCAGCACAAAGGTTACCCACCAGGGTAGGGATGGGCCAAGGGTCAGGTGTGCACCACCTTCTGAAAGCTGGGGAAGGAGACTGACCTTAGAATTTGTTAGCTTCAAGTCATGTCACCCATCCTCGGGGTGCGGTGTTGCCTCATCTGAGGAAAGGAGTGTGGAAGCCCATGGCTAGCGTGGGGGTGGGAGGAGTCCTCACGTGGGCTTTGGAACGGAGGCTCAAAGCTCCCCGAGATCAAAACTGGAGGAAACCGACTTGAACACAGTGTTGGGTTCAGACCTCTCTGCTATTATGCACAGAGGAATGGGTGAGGACCGCCAGGCACAACTCCCTCCAGCCTCCTGCCTCCACCTGCGTGCTTTCCTGGTGGGTCTGTGCAGCGCCCTCTTCCTTCACCTTCAGTGGCAAAGATCTGGCAACTCCTGGTCTGGGACTCAGCGACCAGCGGGCACTAGCTGAGCTAGTGGGTGGCTGCGCGTCACAATAGCTGCGGCGGCCTTGGCCTAGGCAAGCGCAGGGGACCTCCCCTGTTGCTCTCAGAGTCGGCGTGGGAGCAGCAGCGCGGGCGGAGGGGCAGGCGCGCTCGGCGTCCCTGCAGCCCGGAGCCGGGCGCAGCGAGCCGGTAACGGGTGGCCTGAGGCACCCACGCACCCGGAGGGCAGTGGTGGCCCCGCGCAGCCGCTAGGCCCGCGTGGGAGGGGCGCGCCGCCCTGGTGACAGGACAGCCTTAAGTTTCCCTCGCTGGTTGGCAGCTGTGTCATATTATGGTGGACCAAGCCCAGGTTTGGGATTACTAGCATGGGTTCGGATCCCACACCCTATACACTTAGAACACCAGAACACCGTCTCACTAGCAAACTCCATGAAGTTCCCAACAACCCTCTAGATTCTCTTTTTGCAAAATGGGCGTGTTCTCATCTTTATAAGGAAAATGCAGAAGTACCTTGGCCCCAGCTTACTAATGACAACTTGCTCTTACACAGCATTTTCTATCTCCAAGGTGTATTCCCTGGATCGGCTCATTTAAATTTCCCAAAATTAGGAGAAAGGAATTACTATTCTATTGTCAGACTAGACACTGAGGCACAATTAAGATCAAGTGGCAATTGACAGGCCATTAAGTTCCAGGGCTTCCTGTCAATAAAAGTGCTATTCTCATTTATTTGGAGGATCCTTGTAAAAAACACAAAAGCAATTTTTAAAATAAACCCTCATACTCAGGGGAGGAAGGCTATGGAGGTGTAAGGACATGAGTTCGAATCCTGGGACCTATACAAAGTTGTAGCTGTAATCCTGGCTATCCTACAAGAGAGGAATTGTAAACAGAAGAGAGCTTAGAAGCTCTCGCATTATCTAATGACAAACAAGCTCCTGTCTCAAACAAGGTAGAACTACACCACACACACACACACACACACGCACTGTTCTGAGAAGCACCAGAGCACAGTTTATGCAGTGATAGGGATTAAACCCTAAGCTTGGGGTTCGTTGGACAAGCAGTCTATTACCAAGCTATACCCCAGCTCTTGATTTGGCTTTTTAAATTGTTTTTCATTTTTCCATATTAACTTCTTACATCTCGATCCATGCTATCCCTTGTAGAGGCTCATAATCTTGGACAATTCGTTTACATATAATCAAAGGGTGTTTTTTTTTGGTGGGGGGAGGGTGGGCTTGGTTTGTCAAACAGAATTTACAGGTTCAAGATGTGCTAGCACTTAATAGGCCATCGGTGTGAGCACATCACATGATTTCACACTTCTGGGCTTTGCACATGCTGTCCCCTCTGCCCGTAATATAATCAGCTTCTCCTCTGTCACTAGGCCAGTCTGGTCTGCCCTGCAGATCCTGCTCCTCCTTCAAAACTTAACTCAGACATCACCTCCTCTGAGAAGCCCTAGACATTTTCTCCTGACATGGAAATCAGTCATTTATTTGTGCATCGTGAACATGCCTGGACCTCCTCGCTTTTCTCACTAAGCTAACACTCCTTGGGTATTTTGTTGGAGACAGGATCTTGCCACACAGTCCAGGATGACGGGGACTCACTATATAGCCTAAGCTGGTTTTGAGCTTGCATTCATCCTGTCTGTGCCTTAAATTACCTAAATATGCTACCACAGGCTGCTTCTACTGTGCTGAAATTGGGTACTGGTCTGTGACCCTAGATGAACTATGCCATCTTCATGGTGTGGGGTGTGGCCTGGGTTCACCAAGGAACAGCTCACATCTGGCCAAGTGCCTGATACAGCACAGTAAAAGCAGGGGAAGTTTGTTCAGTTGAGTTTGATTTCTACCTGGCAGGTGACGAGTCTTCCTTTTCAACCCCTCACAGAGAACACGTGATTGCGTTCTTTCCCCATTTTGGGAAGCCCTGCTCACCATACCACTACGCTGTACATCTGGGTCCTTTGATGGATGAAGACAGTGAAGTGACGCAGCCCCAAGATCAGAGCTGCTGGGCCACTCTGCCGGATGTGTGCCTACGACGTGTTTTCTGGTGGCTGGGAGACAGGGACAGGTCCAGAGCTGCCCTGGTCTGCAGAAAATGGAACCAGATCATGTACTCAGCTGACCTCTGGCGATACAGGACCATCACGTTCAGCGGAAGGCCGTCCAGGGTACACGCATCTGAATTTGAGTCAGCACTCTGGTACGTTAAGAAATTTGGCCGATACCTGGAACACTTGGAAATCAAGTTCCTGAACCCTTACAATGCGGTCTTGACCAAGAAGTTCCAGGTCACCATGCGAGGCCTCCTGTCGTGCCTGGGCAAGAGTAACAACCGCCTGCGGTCACTGTCCATCCAGCATTTAGAACTGGATCGTCTGGTCTGGAGAAACAGCATTAGGGGTTCGCTCATCAAGAGCCTGAGTTTTTTCTTAAAGAAAATGGGCAAACACCTGGACCATCTCAGCCTAAAAGGAGCCCGGCTGACAGTGGAGCAAGGCTGCCACATCCTCAACTCCCTGAGCTACATGCGGAATGAGAACGTGGCCTCAGAGCTCAACATTGAAGACTTCTTCAGCCATCATCTGGCTGTCTATGGCAGCTCCCAGTTCAACAAGGCCATGGCCACATTCCACAACTTGACATTCCTAACACTCAACTACAACTGTATCTCTGATGAGTTGCTCGAGACCTTGAGCGAGAACAACGCCGGTACCCTCCGGACCATGAACATCAAGTGCCATGTTCATGACCCTCACGGTCAGGTAGTCTGGGGTATGTCCTGGGCCAAGCTGGCCAGGCAGGCCAGCAACCTGAAGGTGAACTTCTTCTTTGAGAGGGTGATGAAATATGAACGCCTGGCCCGGATCTTGCTTCAGGAGATTCCAGTCAGGAGCATCAGCCTGAGAAGCTGCTATTTCAGTGACCCAGACTGGTCCATGAGACCCACTCTGACAGACCTCCTGCCCACCTTCCGGAACACTCTGCAGGTGAGTGGCAAGTCTGGCCTGCAGGAGCTTGTGAGGAGCTCTTGCTCACAGGAAAGCCTACTGCCTGTTCTGGGCTAGGCTTTACGTACTCCCTTAATTCTTTGTCAAAGTTCTAGATGTTACTAAGTATATTCTCAAGCCTCCCACACACACTCAAGACTACAGCAGATGAGAAAACCATGGCACACTGACTGGCTGTCAACCAAGAAAAGCTCCCTTATCCTTAGTGTAGAGCTGTGACACTTGAGCCAGGAGACGCCTTGCTGGGGCAGACAGCTCCTTACCTTCCCATTGGCTCACAGCAGTACGCAGGCGCAGGCGGCCCTGTGGTTCCTGTAGTCAGTACTAAGCACGGAATGGGCTGTCCCCAGCGCCTTGGTCACCCCTGGGCTGTCCCAGCACCTCGGTGCCCCACCCCACCCCCTCTCACCCCTCTGTGCTTTTCTAGAAGTTAACCTTCGAGTTCAACAATAACCATGAGTCTCTAGATGAGCAGCTGCACCTCCTCATCCTGGCCTGTCGGAAGCTGTTTTACTTCAAAATCTGGGCTTTCCTGGACGTTAAGTTTGTGGAGCGGATCCTGAAGAGCCAGGAGGAGGGGCAGTGCTCCCTGCGCACACTGAAGGTGAGGACCCTCGGCTGCTTGCATGGGTTGAAGCGGGGACTTGGCACTTTTGCCCTGATGCCCATTGGAAACTGGGACAGAGGCAGATATGAGACAGGCACTGCCCCTGAATCTGTCCATGGGAGATGATCCGTCCCACACACAGGATCTGGAAGTCTCTTTTGCTCTGTCTTCTCTGGGTTCTACATCCATGAATCTAGCTAACCATACATCTTTACTGAGGATGTAGAGGGTTTTTGGGGGGTTTTGTTTTGTTTTTTGTTATTCCCTAAACATAATGTCTGAATTATAGTTGGCATTATAAGCAACCCAGAGATAATCTGCAGGCACTGTTCTATTTTACATAAGGGACTCAAACATCCATGCATGCATCCTGGTATCCAAAGGGGGCCCTGGCATCAATCCCTTGTGGATACCAAGGGAAATATGCTTGGGGTTTTTCTGATTTTGCCACTAATTTTGTGTGTATAGATGCATTTGGATAGTTGTCAGATCCTAAGTTATGTAGTCACAGTGTGTGTGTGTGTGTGTGTGTGTGTGTGTGTGTGTGTGTGTTTCTTTATTGTCACAGGTGAGAATTTATACAAACCGCTATGAAACAAATGAAGAGGACAGGACCCTACGGGAAATTTACAGGAAATACAGAAAGCTGATCGATTCAGAACTTAACTATTTTGTCATCGCCTACCCCATGATGTAAAGCGTGCTCTCCGGAGGAAGACATCTAGATGCACTTTGAACCTGAATTACATTTGGGGCTCCCATGCCCGAATCCCTTTTCCTTCTCTCTCCTTTAGCCAGTTCCACACCATCACGACCAGAATTGCGAAGGCTGGACTGTTGGTGATGGCCAGGCCCCAAGCATCTTTAAAGTGCTATCTTTACCAACAATCTCTGTTGGCTCTCTTTGTCATTTCAGGTGTAGGTTTTTTTTGGTGGTGGTGGTTTGGGTTGGGTTTGGGTTTTGTTTTGTTTTGTTTGTTTGTTTGTTTAATTTGGGCACTCCCACTCAGCTACAGCGCAAACTCAAAGTAAGTTTGCCAAGGGCAAAGTCTGCTTACCTGGACAGGTGTGACCAGTCAATGAGCAAACCTTCTACCAACCAACTTTACCCATTTAGAAATGCTTTGTACTGAGGTGGTGGTAGCACACACCTTTAATCCCAGCACATTGGAGGCAGAGGCAGGGGCAGGGGCAGGGGCAGGGGCAGGGGCAGGGGCAGGGGCAGGGGCAGGGGCAGGGGCAGGGGCAGGGGCAGGTAGATCTCTGAGTTCAAGGTCAGCCTGGTCTACGGAGCAAGTTCCAGGAAAGCCAGGGCTATACGGAGAAACCCTGTCTTGGAAAACAAAATAAAGACACAAAAAAGTTTTGTATCCTGGCTGACCTTCATGTCAGAGCCTCCTGATCTTGAGGTTGCCTGGGTCTGATCACACACAATCAGAACTCACCACTATTTCTTTGAATGAGCAGGGCCATTCCCATTCTCAGAAGGAGCCACTCAGGGATAGAACTGCCCATAGAGGGAACTCAGGTGCTGGGTTATCAGCCCCATGAAAGACTCCTACCCCAGCCTGGTCAGCACCTCCTTTAAGTTTTCTGTTCAGGTGTCACTCGTTCATTCTGCTGTGACACTCAGCCCTCAGATTTGAGGACAGATTAGAGGTGGCCATTTTATACTCATGTTTATAAAGAATCTGTAAGGTAGTATGACCTAATGCTATGTGGAGGGGCAGGGAACCCTCAAAACTCTATATTTAGAATTATATCTATTATATAAAACACATCTAAAGACCAACTTAAGGCAAGTAGGAGATGTAACAAAAGTTGACTGGGGGTAGAATTTTGTGGGTATTCTTTCTTTTTTATGTTTCCTTTATTTTTTCTACTTCTCTACTGTGACCAAGTCACTTTTTAGTAACTGAGAACACAATCTAGTATGTATGTCTCTGATCATGAGTGACCACTGGGTCCGAGGCTGGATTACCATGGGTGTTTCTCCTGGTCCTTTGATATTTTTTAAAGCTTCTTCATTTTTTAAGATTGACCGTAAAGTGTTAACTACCGTTAGGGCATTATCAAACAAAGCATTTGATAATTCTCCTTCCTCTCCCTTCCCTATTCACTGTCCCCTTGTAAGTCCCTCCAGCCTCCTTTCTTTAAGATCATGTATCCTTTGGTCCCAACCCCTTATCCCAGTGGTGTATGATCCTCCCTTAGCAGTCTTAAGTCTCTCTTCGTCTCCTTCCTAGTACCTTGTCTGCCCACTTTTACCCTCATTTGCATACACTCATGTATACATTGCAAGCATAGGAGAGCATGTGGCTCCAATCCTGAGTTTGAATCACCTTGGTTAATGTTAGACTTTCCAGATTCATTTCCTGCAAATTTCATAGCTTTAGTGTTCATTATAGCTATTTTTATGTCAACCTGACAAAAGCTAGAGTCATCAGAGAGGAAGGAGCCTCAGTTGAGGAAATGCCTCCACAAGATCTGGCTGTAAGGCATGTTCTTAATTAGTGACTGATGGGGGAGACCCCAGCCCATTGTGTGTGGGTTCATCCTGGGCTGGTGGTCCTGGGTTCTACAAGAAAGCAAGTAAGCAGCACCCTCCATGGCCTCCGCATCAGTTTCTGCCTCCAGGTTCCTGCCCTGATTGAGTTCCTGCCCTGACTTCCTTCCATGATGAATTGTATGGAACTGCGAGCTGAATAAACCCTTTCCTCCATGAGTTGTTTTTAGACATGGTGTTTTCTCACAGCTATAGTAACCCTAACTAAGACAGCCACGTTTTCATTATCCGTTCGTCTGTTGGTGGGCAGAGAGACGGACTCCACTGCTCAGATGTCATGAGTAAGACCATCAATAAGCACTGAACATGCAACACTTCTGTGGAAGAATATGGAGTCTTTTGGACGAATGCCCAGAAGTGGTATAGCTGGGTCACCTTTCTGTTTTCGATTTTTTGAGAAACCTCTGCACTAATTTCCATTACAGCTGTCTTAGTTTGTATCCCTACCCCCATAGTTAATAAAGGTTCCACTTACCATATTCTTGCCAGCCTCATCAGATTTTTTGATGATAGCCACTCTGACTAGGATGAGGAGGTATCCCTCAGTAGTTTTAATTTGCATCTCCCTGATTGTTAGAGGTGCTGAACACTTTTTTAAAAAAAATTCTTGGCCATTTGCATTATTCTTTTGGAAACTCTTCATTTTGATTGGCCCGTTTGTCCATTCCTTTAAGACTTCTGTGCACGACGTTGCATTCTGCTTTCCTTTGCAGCAGCTATGGGTGGCTACGGTATGCAATTTCCTTATGGGGCAGTGCATTTGAGTCCCTGCTCCCCACTCCCCCATCTTCCTTCTGGTAAGACATACATATGCCTGTCAGACCTTTGCTGAAGTTCACAGCTAACTTTTTCCAAAGCACGACCTCTAGGACTATCCCTAGATGCTGACTGGTAGACACAGTTAATGTTTACCTGCCATTCAGAAAAATACCATCCTGGTGAAGGCAGAGGGGGTCCCACCTGTGGGGGCCCCTGGGTCTGTTGGAAAGGACACCTTATGGCATCATAATGTAATGACATTGGAATGGGTTGGGGAGCAAGCCAGTCCTGTGTGGCTCTGGGGTCAGAGAGGACCCTCAGCTAGAATCCTGACCACCTGGCAGATGGGCTGAATATTTGTCGTATGAGCCAGTTACTTTCCTCTCAAATACCAAACAAGCCAGTGGTCCACAACCTTCCTAATGCTGTGACCCTTTAATACAGTTCCTCATGTTAAGACGACCCCCAGCCATAAAATTATTCCATTGCTACTTCATAGCTATAATTTTACTAGTGTTATGAATCGTGTAAATATCTGATATGCAGGTGGTCTTAGGTGACCCCTGTGAAAGGGTCATTCAACCCTCAGAGGGGTCGCCTCCCACAGGTTGAGAAACACTGGTCTAAGCATAAATAATTTCAGAGTTACACAAAGTATGCAGGCGTGAGCATATTCCTATGAACATGGCTGGACAGTAGATGCTGTAACTCCAGCCTTGTTTCTGGGTTGTCCTGGTACCACATCTCATACCATGGCACCCCCCCCAAGACCTCCAGAGTCAGTAAGAGTGAAAATACATGTAATTTGGTGTGATTGTTAAAAATAATTCTCAGCTCATGGACCCCTTGGAAAAAATGGTCTCACCAGATCCCTCAACCACAAGGAGAGCTACTGCAAAAAAGGTTCCTGTTCCCCTGAAAATCGAAATAGAATCAAGATCAGGAGAACTCATGGGAAAATGCAGAGTCAGAGACATTCTCAAATGCATATGTTTGAAGTATCTTTTCTAACGACAATATTCGACTGCTAGTAGGCCGCATGCCCTGTGGTTCCCCCACTAACACACAAGTACCTAAAGTCATGCTACATAGAGTTAAGCTGAGATGCAAGCCACTCTCAGGCAAGCCAATGAAACAGAAGCAGGTTTTCTTTTGGGAAGACAATCAGGGCTGAGTTCCAGGCCCCTGAGGTCTGTACTCTCAATGTAGGCCACTGATTTATGTGATCCTGAGGAAGTTGCTTACCCCATTTAAGTCTTAAGTTTTTGGTATTTGTAACATGAGAGGAGCTGGGAGATACCATATTCCTAAGGTTCTTAGGATGCAAATCTTGGGACTCAGATCTGTGGTGCTGATCAGGGACATGAGTGGTCACATTGCCCCAATGCACATAGCCCTGGAAGCCAAATGACATCAGTATGAGATCTGGCCTGCCAACCATGTGTACCAACGTCTCAGATCAAACAAATATAACATGTGAGCCTGGCTTGGATTTTCAATGTACTCCCCTTTTCAATCAATGAGGAAATAGACTAATATAAAGAAAGGTGCCCTGCCCAGAGTCACCGGCTTGTTTGTGACTCAAGATCATAGTTTCCGTATTTAAAGCCCAGATCGATGTCTTCCAGGTAAACAATAAGATAGGAAGGATCCATCCCTGTCCCTTCCCCAACACTGCTCACTCATGATAGACAGACAACAGAATTCAGTTCCACCCATACCACAGCTCCAGAAAGGAGAGAATGACTTACCTAGGTCACTTAGAAAATGCTGAAAGGGTCAAACCTAGTCCACCCCCAGAGCTCTCCCACAACAATGCTCTCCCACAACAATGCTCTCCCACAACGATGCTCTCCCACAACAATGCTCTCCTGAGCAATACTCCCTCATTGCAATGCTCTCCCACACCAATGCTCTCCCACAACAATGCTCTTTAATAGCAATGTTCTCCCACACCCTGAAGATTTAAAAACCATTGTTCTGTCATTTAACTAATGAAGAGATCAATGGAAACTTCTGTGGTTTAACCTTGAAAGGCTGTGTAAGATATAAAACACTGTTGAGCAGTTGTTGGAATGGAGGTGGCTCAGCAGAAAGCATTGATTTTTTTCCCAGAGGACCTGGGTTCTATTCCCAGCACCTAAATTGCAGCTCTGCCCTATGGTTCTTACATGGTAACTCCAGTTCCAGGGGATCTGGTGCCATCTTCTGGCCTCCTGAAGTGCCAGGTACACATATGGTGCACAGACATGCATTCAAGCAAAACCTCCGCCTGCAGTTTTTTAAAAATGTTACGGTAAAACTGCAGCACAAGCGGTTCCAGTGCCTACCACTCTGCACTTCTTTCTCAGGCTCTCTCTGACCCACACAGTTGCTCTCTCACTAGTTCCGGCTCTATCAGGCCACAGGAACTAGTGCTAATTTTTCTCAGCGGCTCTCTGGAAGTCCAGCATGGGCTGGCCTATCACGGCTCCCTCCACAGACTCTGCTCACACTCCCAGCAAGCCAGTGAAGTCATGACTCAATAAACTGTACTTTATCAATCAGATTTATATGTTAAATTCTCAGTCTACGATACATTCTCACAATGAACTCACGACCAGTTGATAAGGATATAAACCGCCCACCCAGATAAGATAAATTTGCCTACAGAAATCCATCCCAGCTACCTTGGCAATTCAAGGCCACCCGGATCTGGGTTATCCTTCTCCATCGCCATCTTGATTCCCCTCTCCTTCCCCTTCTCTCCCACCTTACAAAAACTTTGTCCCCGCTTTATTTTTTTTAGTGTCCAACAATGGCCTTGACCTAACTTGTGCCAGCCCTCACCTGCATATAGACACCAAGCTACACAACATCGTTACTGCAAGGGCTGAAGACTGGGGGAGGGGAATTAGGGAAATTTATTGCATGAGCATCTGTGGTCTAAACCAGTAGAGAGAGTTTCACATGCCACAATGTACATTAAAGGCTTAACATTAAAACCCCATCCAGTGGTGCCTAGAGAACAGTGCTTCTCCCTATAGCCTGCCTCCCTAGCCTAATCTCTCTCTCCAGGTTATCCTGTCCCTCATATCTCTAGCTAATAGGGTCACAACGCAAACAGTCCATGCTTTTCTTCTCCAAAGTTTGCCATTAGAATGCTCTTAGCTTAGGCTGAGCGGTAAAGCGCTGGCTAGTTTGCACGCGATCCTGGGTTCCACCCCCAGCCTAGGAAACAACCAAATCGCTCACCCAGAAAAGCAGTGAACTGTTACCCCAGCACTCAAGAGGTTGGGACAGGAGGGCTTCACGAGTTCAAGGCCACACTGAGTTATACAGTGAGTTTCCAAAGACAAACACAACAAAAAGTTCTTAGTGCCAAGTCCAGTGGGCTTTTTCTCCAGCTGCATTTTATCCCTGGTGCTGGCAGCTGCAGGAACTTGCCCTAGAATCCAGTCCTTCCCCTGTGGCATCTGTAATTGCTCGACAGTCTCCGAGACCTTGGGTTTAAGCAGTGAAACTCCGGTCAAGCATTCTGAGTAAGAGCGAAGTTACAACTGTATCTTTATGTTTGCTGCTCTGTTACATTTTTTTCTTCTTTAGCTGACTCGTGACCAGCCACGTTTATGGAGTACAGAGTGATGACCCGGTCCAAGTGCTCCGTAGGTGACAGCCACATCAGGACACAGAGTACTGCCATGTCCTTATTTCACATTCTTCAGACAAATATCTGATCAGTTGCTGCCGACCACCAGCTCCTCACCATCTCACTTTAGCATAGAAGATCATGCAAGCCTTATCTACCTCATCTAACCATATTTCAGTTCCCACTCTCCAACCTCTATTTGCCTCCACCTCTCCCAGGCTCTCGCAATATCTATTATGCTCCTTTTTTCTTTAAGACCAACTTTTCCAGCTTTCATATTTAAATGAGAGTGTGCAATATTTATTTTTCTCTGACTGGCTTCTTTCATGCGGTGGTTTGAATGTGCTGGCCCATGAGAGGTGGCACTATTAGGAGGTGTGGCCTTGTTGGAGTAGGTGTGGCCTTGGTGAAGGAAGTACATCACTGTGGGGGTGGGTTTTAAGGTGTTATGATTAAGCTCCGCCCAGGACAGAGGAGTGGGTCTCCTTTTTGCCTTCTGAACAAGATGTAGAACTCTCAGCTCCTCCAGTGCCATGCCTGCCTGGGTACTGCCATGCTTCCCACCGTGATGATAACAATAGACTGAACCTCAGAAACCTGCAAGCCAGCCCCAATTAGGTGTTGTCCTTTATAAGAGTTGCCTTGGTCATGGTGTCTGTTCACAGCAATGGAAGCCCTAAGTAGGACATTCCACTTAACACAATATCCTCCATTTCCAACTATTTTTGCCAACAATTATGATGCCTTTAGAATGATGAACGTCACTGTTTCAGGGGGAAAGGTCACCAACTATAACAAAAAGAAGCAAGACTACATATATCATATGCAAATATACAGATATATGGAACACATCCATATGACATGACATATGCCCATCAAATTGCCTTCTGGATAATTATGTTTAGGCCCGTAGATGAGCGCCGCTGCTAGCTTTGGTCAGAGGAGCTCTGTGCAATAGCACTGAGGCTCAGAACTAGTCAAAGTGCTAAGAATGAATGACTACTGAAAGCTGAGCCCTAAATGAGGTATCTGTCTCTCCCCTCCAGGGCTCAGGAACACCACGGAAGAAGAACTGTAAAGAATGTAAGAGCCAAGGGTAGCGTGGGTCCTGTGGAACAGTCTGCTAGGCATGATGTGGCTATCGTGCTCTGAAACTCATAGCAGTTTTGATTATACAAGGCCTGCATGAGATGTGTACATTGTAACAGAAGTGCGGAGGAGCTCTTAGCCCCACACACCCTGAGGATCCATTTGCAGAGGATCCTTGGGGGAAAGAGTAGCATTTTCTTCAGTAGTTTAGCCACTACTAAATTTAAAATCCTGTCGTGCTTCTGTAAGTAACACTAATGAAGCTCGCTGAGTCACCAGAGGAGGAGAGGAGGGGATCGCTGGGAAGAGTCAGTGGGAATAGGAAGAGAGAGATGGGGTGAATGTGTTCAAAATACATTATCTAGGGACTGACAGGATTGCTCAGAGGGTAAAGGTGCTTACCACACAAGCCTGATAACCTGAGTTCATTCCCTTGAATCTATGAAAAAAAGGAAGAGGAAAACTGAGTCTATAAAGTTGTCCTGTCTATGTAGACATCTCTCACACACACCACATATCAAACATACACACATATACACATACACATATGCATACACATCACACACACACCACATATACACATATGCACATACATCACACATAGACCACATATCAAGCATACACACACACATATATATACATACACACATCACATATCAAACATTTGGAGCAGGAACACTGCCCGTTGACGTGGACGTTGATGTGCCTGAGCAGAGGAGGAGGAGCTGCTAGAACTGGAGCTTCGGGACAGGCTGGAGCTTCCTGAGTGGCTGAATGCAGAGGAGGAGCTACAGCCACTCCCTGAGCCCATGCCGGTGCTGGTGCTGGTGCTGGAGCCGAGTTAGAGGCTGAGCTGGACCTAGACCTGGTGCTGCTGCTTCCGCTTGAAGCACCACGTCTCTTCCAACTCTTACCTCTGCCACAACCCTTCTCACTTGACTCTTTAGTGGCCCTTTTATTTTTAGAGCGATCCTTGGACTTCTCCTCAGAGCGGTCCTTGATTTGGTAGGAGAAGGAACCCAAGTGCTGGACTTTTTATTCTCTTTGACTCCTAGCAAGCTCTTCTTTTTCACTCCTGATAAATCCATTCTCCCCCTCTTAGGTGTTCAAAGCATCAATGTCAGCCTCACTTATCTGAACTCTCACTTCTAACCTGAGTCTGAGAAACGATCCCTAATCGATTGTAATGTGTGCCAAAGATCAGCGTCTTCCGGGGCCGCCACCTGCTCCCCCTCTTCTCAGACCCTGACAGGGGAGCAACTCTGTCATCCATACGTTTAAACTCTTTAAACACATTATATACATCTATGAAAGGCAATAAAGAAACATATTGTTACATGTAACTAGTACACCTCAATAAAAAGGTTTAAAACCATCTAAGCTATAGCAGCTCCATTGTCACTGTCTGAGTGGTGCGAGCTCATCTTTGCTCTGAGTGTAGACCTGAGGAAAGCACTGGGCCATCATTAGCTTCCCATCAAGCAGCCTTAAGATGCAACTACAGGTGGATGGACAAACAACTCCCTCCCCTGGGCTTCAAGACTGTCAAGGAGAGTCTTCCTAATGTTTAATATTTTTTTTAAATGCATGCCAACATTTATGAAGGAATTTCAATTGAAAAATACTTTGGGGCCAGCGATGCTGATTTCAGGAGCTGATGGCCCTAGACCTAACCTGCCACCAAGAATCCATCAGCTGCAGGACCTCGGGCAGGCAGTCACGTTCCTATCGCAGTCTCCTCATTTGTGTGCTTAGAAAGCGCCTCATGAAGAGTAAGGCTGTAGATAGGCTCTCTCCACAGGAAATGAGCCTGCCTTCCCCCAACCCCCTTGATCTGCCCCAGGTCTCGGCTCACACACTCCTGCCCTGTGCCAGGCCTTGGGTTTCCCATCTGGACAGTAGGGGAAGTTGAACAAGACCCCTGGTGGCCTCTCTTACCAGACACTCTGCTTCCCTCCCAGGAAGTCTCCCTCCAAACTTGACAAACTTGGCTTCAGTGCTATTACCCTACAATCTTTAGCTTGTCAAATATTTCTGGGATAACTGGCATAGCTGGTTGGTTTTAGGATCCGCTCTTCACATCTGAGATGGGGTGATCAGAGTGGCCACACCACCAACTAAGGACGAAGGACTCGACCGTGCTCTAAGTACATAGGCTGGAGTCAGCTGCCTGCTGGTTTGCTTTGGGTCTCCCATTGGTACGTCTAAGCCTCTTCTAACTTTTCTCTATGGCTTCTGGAAGCTGCACGAGCCTTGTACAGTCAAAGTCAAGGCAGGGGAGAGGGTGTGGAGAGAAGTCTTTTCCAGAATCCCCAGCCAGCTTCTTCTGATGCCCCCTTGGTCAGAACTGAGTCTCATAGAGCCACTGCCTACATGAGAGAAAACACATTTGGTTCATGGATCAAGGGAAACCTGTAAGTGTACACAGCCGTCGGGCTTGTCAGCCAACAGTGGGATCTGTCTCCTTTATCTCAGCGCTCCGTGTGCAGCTGACCGTCCAGGGCAGGGGAGGTATTGCGCATGGTGGAGTGTGTGTGAGCCAAGCCGCAGTCAAGTGCAACAAGATTTGAGGTGATTAGAGAGCCAGCCAGCGCACAGAATGGCATTCGTAATTAATTCCCTTAACAGTTTCCTTCTGCATGGGAAAAGCTAAGTCACTGATTGTAAGCTCCTCCATACAAAAGGCCTGATCCTCACTCACCTGGGCCTGTGGTTACTCAACCCTTTCCACTCTTAAGGCAAATTCAAGCGTAGGGAGTTTAAGTCATCTCAGGAAACAGACTCGGCAGGATTAAGATATTAAAGCCTCAGGTCACTCCCCAGGATTAAGGTATTAAAGTCTCAGGTTGGAACTGGAAACTTTAAACTCAGACTCTAAATCTGAGACCTGAGTCACAAGGAGCCAATTACCAGCCATGCCACACTTTTTCCACATGGCATCACTCCTTGCTACGGAGTTCCGCTATGGTTATAAAGGGCCAACAGCCTGAGTTTGAATCCTATGTTGGTACCTTCCCAGGTCTCAGTTTTCCCACCTATAAAATGGGAATCACAGACTGCACTACCACACACAGCCAGCGTATCTCAGTGTCAGGTGTCATGTTTGCAACACTATACCCATAAGCCTATCATACACCCTACTTGGTTTAGATTTGAGATTATAAAATACTTCCTAAGGACCCCAAAACACCCAATTCTTCGATAGCCTAGTAACAGATTCAGCCCTTTCTAACCCTTTGACTATGTGTATGTTGTACCACTGTGTGGAATGTCCCCTCCATTTCCACCAAGTTACATCTGTTTATCAAGGTCACACTCAAGAGTGGCCTTACCCTCAGCCTGCTCCCTCCCCCCACCCCCCCCCCCCCCGGTCAGGCAGCCATGGCCTGTGACAACTCTTTGTGTCAGAGCCATGAAAATTCACTAGGAGTCGATGATGGGGGCAGTGGTCAGTGTGAGGGGACTGAGGGTCTCTCAGAACCCAGGGGCTTCAGAAAATTCCTGGAGCTGAGGACAAGGAGCTGTAGAGGTGGGGGTGTGGCCTGCTCTTTGTCACTTTCTTGGTACACTGGCTGTCACTTTTTCTCTCTCATTATTAGGTGGCTTTCTGTTTCCGGTTCACGTAACAGACAACAGCTGTCATCCACGCTCCAGAACCTCTATCCAAAAGAGCAGCCAGATGGAATGGAGGCTTTCTTTCCCAAGTCCAAATCCCTCAGCAGAGGGGCTTCTTGACCCAGCATTCATTAGCAGCCACTCCTTGGCCCAGTCAACTGTGGTGGGAAGAAAAGGGGAGAGAGGCTGGGGGCTGCTGGGTCGTGTGGAGGAGGAGGAAACTCCCAGCAGCAGGGAACAGAGCAAGAGGATACTGTTTCCATGGAACCTGCTTCAGATAAGCCGCAGTGGCCCACATAGTGTCTGATCTCAGCAGGGTCATTCACTGTGTTCCCTTCCACAGTCCTTGGGTGCTCCCCACCTCTCTGTGTTTCCGTTTCAAACTCCCGATTCCTAAAATACAGACGATGAACAGCTCAGCTCCAGGGAGGGCAGACTTGGCCACACAAATGTGGCTGAGCAGCCTTCTGTGTGCACTGCATGGTTCTCAGAGGAGAAACCTCTGGGAGCTGGAAAGTGACCTCAGAAGCAGTTGTCTGGAAACTTGGGGATCTGGGAGGGGGGAGATATGGGTTATGAAGCTTTCTTCCCCACTCCTCTCTAAACCTCTCCGTTTAAGAATAAACATTTAGGGGTTGGGGATTTAGCTCAGTGGTAGAGTGCTTACCTAGGAAGCGCAAGGCCCTGGGTTCGGTCCCCAGCTCCGAAAAAAAGAACCAAAAGAAAAAAAAAAAAAAAAGAATAAACATTTAGAACTGAGTGGTGGAGGCACGCACCTTTAATCCCAGCACTCTGGGGGCACAGACAGGTGAATCTCTGAGTTCAAAACCAGCCTAGTCTACAGAGCAAGTTCCAGGACAGCCAGGACTACACAGAGAAACCCTGCCTCAAAACAAAACAACAACAACAAAATAGATTCATGAAATGTTAAGGCCTGGTAACTGCTGCCTGTCTTCTTACGCTGTTACCACTGTTGCTAAGAGCATGCCTGAGGTGATCACATATTCTGTTATGTTCTGTGCTTTTGTGTTCTTGGAAACCAATCACATTATAGGTCAGTCAGAACTGCTCTGTACAGTTACCCACAATAAGCTTGGACTCAAACCAACCGCCCGGCTGCACCTCCTGCACCTGTGTATGAGCTGTTATGATTTTTGCTTTTCTAAACTGCCCCTGGGATGCACCCCAACATGAGAGACACCTGCACCAATATAAGAAGCCATTTGGAATAAGACTTCCGTTTTGAATTGGTGTCAAGTACAGTTTTAAGTTCCCGAGACCTCCCTGGGAATTGATGTCCTACTTGACAGAAAGAGTCATGTACACAGGTAACTGACATCCTGGATGGCCAGTGAAGACATGAATGTTAGACAAGGTGAGTCCCTGTCACAGCTGAACACCCCAATCAATGGGAACAGGGTACATGTACAACGAAGACGTATTCCTAAGGAACTCTCCATCCCTAAGCCCTGATTGGTGGAATAGCTTAGCACAGACAGATCTCCATTATAATGAGGTAACTAAAGGCCTGGAGGCTTAGCCAATGAACTTTCCTTCCTAGACACTCCTCCCTGCAAAGGCCCACCCTGAGAAGTGAGGTACAGTTTTACTCATCTACTTTCCACCATGACAACAAATGTCTATTTTATCATCAGGATCCGCCATGGGGAGCCACAGAGAAGGCCTTTGCCCACAGAGCCTAACCTCCCATAGAAGGCCTCCCTGTGTTTCCAGCCCTGGCCTCCACCAAACCAAGCCAGCAGCCTACCACAGTCAAACCAAAAACCCGACCTCTCCCCTCCCCGCAGAACCAGCCAGAGCTTCCTCCCTCTCCCCCTCAGCACAGGGCTAGATCCAGCCCCATGGGCCCCCACTTCCTTCTCAGCTCTTCCATGGCTTCCAGTGGCACCTGGATGCCCAAGAGCCTGAGAACCTGATGGCCCCAGCCTCTTTGCAGGCCCCAGAGGCCCCTGAGCCAGCTTCTGGGCAGTGTCATTCACAGCCATGCCCCAGACTGTGCTTCCCCACCCCGGGAGCAGTGTCCCAGGGCTGCCCTACAGCCCATCACCTGTTCAGCAATGGTGTGGAATAAGTGTGGCCAAACTTCCCAAGTCCTGCCTCCCCAAGCAGCCACGCCCTGGGGCAGAGCAGATGTGGGACCCCATAACCCTACACATCACAACCTTCCCTGAATGCAGGAGGTCCAGTCTTCAGTCAAGGGTAGCTATACTCCCCTGCTAGAAGCTTCAAACAAGCAATCAAACAGGTCTTCCAGATGTTGAGTCCTCAGCTCAGGTCTTTCTCTGGATGCTGGGGGGACACACAGCTCGGACCGCCGCTGCCTTTACATTGTTTTTAATTGACATTAAACTTTATGCTGTTTTCACCGTATTCACCTTCATGGTTGCTTCCTACCACACAGACAGCTCTAGTCGCCCCTTTCCAGTAGTAGCGCACAGTAAATGTGCTGTCTGTAAAGCGAAGGTGTCTGAAAACGTTTCATGGTTGGGTTAAAAGTCAAGGCCTTGGCGATGAATGGCTGTCGGTCTGAAAGGGTGAGTTTCAGCACAGCCAGGGTCACACAGAGGAGCACTGTCTTCAAAAACAACAACAAACAAAGAGTGAACATTTCTTCCTCACACTTTGGGACAATTTGAACTGCAAGGTAAAGGAACTGGTGGCATGGGAATGACGAGAGCCCATTTCGGATTCCTAGGGGATGTCTCGCTGGACAGCGAGAAGCAGCAGGCTCTTAAAGTCACTCTTAAAGTCACTAATCCCATGCAGGAAATGTCTGCCTCAGTGTTCAGCTCAATCTGTCACCTCCCAAAGTGCCCACTTCCTACCCCGTTCCACTCCTTGCTATGCTAACTGAACCATGAAAAGGTGAAACTTTAATACTGTCTTTCTTTTGTATTGGTTATGGACAAGTTCAATTTTAATCTACTTGGCAAAAGTTCAAGTTTAAATGACACCTGACTCAGATATAGGTGTCTGATATCAGACACCTGATAGCATCTATAACTTTCACCTACAAGTATTTGCCTCCACATGGTGTTCCTGTTTCCTTTCTAGATAGTGCCTCACTGTGGAGCCCAGGCTGGCCTTGGGCTCACTGTGTATCCCAGGCCTGCTGTGGACTCCTGAGCTTCCTCCCTCTACATCACAAGGTGTATCCCACTGCATCTGTTGAGAACAAGGCTCATGTTATCTTAAAAAGATGTCTGGTTTGAAAGGGTAAAAAGGGTTGTAATGCCAAATGTCCTTGCTCCAGGTGAGTGCCAGCAAGTATGGGACAAAGACAAATCTTCCCTCTTGAAATTGTGGTGTTCTTGGACTTCATATTTATGTATTGAGACATGGTCTCCGCCACAAGGGGAATAATGTTCCCTCCGCAGTGCCTGCCCAACCCTGCCTTGGACTGTCCTGGATTTTATATCTCTCTTTAAAGATAGAGAAACTGAGGCTCGGGGAGCTGTGAAGCCTGTTCTGGGTCCTCCACAGGCTGGCTGATGGATCTGCTCTGAGCTGTAACTAAGTGCACAGCCTGGCACAAAACAAATCCAGAGCCTGGGAATGAGTTTCCTAGAACATTGCTGGCCATTTCCCCTCCAGGTTGGAAAAGAAGATAGTTTTATGCTTCCGGACCAGAGCAGCAGAGCACCTGCAGACTGGGTCCTGGGGCAGGGGGTTCACACCTTACTCGGAGTGAGAAGGCACTCAGAAGGGTGGTGTTCACACCCTGAGTGATCGAGTCACAGAACACAAATAGGCAGTGGGGCTCCGAAAGGTTTTCCCATCTCGGCTTAGCCACTTGCGGACAGTGGAGAATAAACACCCAGGTCATATCCTGAGATGGCTTCAGCCCCCCCCCCCCCATGAAGTGCCCCAGATTTGGAGAGTGTCAGAGGCGGGAGGGGCTCTAGGCTCTCTACTCAATCCTCTCACGCTAAGAGTGGCCCTAAGAGGGAGAGACACAGTCCTGGCCGGGTCAGCACTAAAGTCCAGGTCTGCTGGTTTTCTGGTTGGTGCTGTGTGCTCACCACCTACTGTCCACTAGGTGTCAGGAGACCAAAAGTTAGCATGGAGAGCAGGGGCAGCGGCTGTGACTTAGTGCAAGCCGCTGTTCTACAGCCAGAGCTCTCCTGGGAAGAGCAATGGCGGCCACATGGGAAGTGGCTTAGTCAAACCTTTGAGGTGGTGTGTGACCATTGCAGTAGTGACGCAGCAACATGGAGCGTGGGGGCCACACGCAGCCGGGAGGAAAACAAGTGTTTTGAAAACTGAGACCAACTGAGACCACTGCTGTGCAGTTGGGATTGTGGCAACATGAGGGCTGCGTTCCCAATGGCTGGTAGTTATTGAGAATCTGCTTCCTTCTGAGACAGGCTGCGCACAGGCTGTCTCACTCCATCTACAGTAACGCTAGGCACCATTGGAGACTTCTGATGAGGGATGCCTGACTCCAGAACATACATGTATACATGCATGCGTGCATGTTTGTGTGAATTACAAGGATTCTCGTGGGTTGAACAAGAGCCCCACTACTGAGATACAAGTCCAGACCAAAAGCCTTTGAGGGGTGTGTGTGTGTGTGTGTGTGTGTGAGAGAGAGAGAGAGAGAGAGAGAGAGAGAGAGAGAGAGAGAGAGAACCCATGCAGGCATGTAGAGGTCATAGGTCAATATCAGAGTTCTTCCTCTATTGCTGCCCACCTTGTTTTGTTTTTTTTTTTTTTTTTTTTTTGGTTCTTTTTTTCGGAGCTGGGGACCGAACCCAGGGCCTTGCGCTTCCTAGATAAGCGCTCTACCACTGAGCTAAATCCCCAGCCCCTTGTTTTATTTTTTAAGATTCATTTATTTTATGTGTGTGGCTACACTGTCGCTGTCCTCAGGCACACCAGAAGAGGGCATCAGATCCCATTACAGATGGTTGTGAGCCACCATGTGGTTGCTGGGAATTGAACTCAGGACCTCTGGAAGAGCAGTCGGTGCTCTTAACCGCTGAGCCATCTCCCCACCCTCCCCCCGTTATTTTTTAGATAGAGTCTCTGTCTGGGTCTGAAGCTCACTGGTGTGGCTGGACCAGCTGTCCAGTGACACAACCTCCCTGACTCCAGCCCCTGACCTGGGATCATACACAGCCATGAATAGATTTTTCACATGGCTGTTTGGGATCCAAATTCAGGTCCTCATACCCACACTTTACCCACTGAGCTGTCTCCCCAACACCTAGTCTCTACAAAGAATTGTTTTTTTATTACAGGCACACACACCAGTTATGTGTTTGGGGCGGGGGGAGGGGCCATGGAACAAGGGTGGAAGTTGGAAGACAATTTGTGGGAGTCAGTTCTCTCCTCCCACTGTGAGGGTCCCAGGAATCGAACTCAGGTCTTTAAGCTTGGCCATAAGTGTCTTTACCCCCTGAGCCAGCTTGCCTGTCCTTTGACACCTTTACTCTTTTTTTTTTTTTTTTTTTTTTTTTTTTTTTTTTTGGTTCTTTTTTTCGGAGCTGGGGATCGAACCCAGGGCCTTGCGCTTCCTAGGTAAGCGCTCTACCACTGAGCTAAATCCCCAGCCCCGACACCTTTACTCTTAACCCATTAATAGATTCAAATCTGTAGCATGAATTTGAATCTGTAGCATGAATTAAATTTTTCTTTTTTATTACTGCTAATCTTTTTTGAAATGGAAAATATAGCAAAATAAAAACATGCAGTGACTATAGTCTAGACTCAAACACAAAACTGAGCTTCTCTTCAGGAAGAAAATATTTAAGAAGTAAAACTTCATTCCACCACATGGGGGCGCTGAAGGATGCAGGCTGGGTAGAGAACTGCCTGTCTAACCCAGCCCAGACTGCTCTCTCCTGACTGTCAATCAGAAACTGAAGCTCTTAGCTTAGAATCCTACAGCAAACCCAGGTGGCCACTGCTTTCAGGACCGTCCCCTTGCCTTTGGGCCAGGGACATTTCCTTTCTGACTTCACAATCACAGACACATGCAATTCTGCTTTCCACTGCTCCTCCCCATCCACTAGATTCAACTTTAAACAAGTAAAGTTTGTTTCCCCTTGGCCCTATCCTTTCTTCTCCTGACAACATTTTCTTTCGTCTAATTATGTGACACTTGCACGGACTTTCAATGAACTGCCAGGAGGTGTGGGGGGGGCATCTAAGCTCCCTAGGGCAAATGGATTGTGTCCCATTCCATGAGAAAGAAGGGCATCCCTTGGGCAACCCAGCCCCAGCATGCAAGTGGAATGGCTCTAATGGCTCCAACCCCTGGCCCCAAGACCTCTGTGATCCCGATGGCTGGTGCTGACACACAGCACTGAATTGTGAAATATCTACCTCGCCAACAACCATGGTACAACAGAACCTTGTCCCCAGGTCACAGACCCTAGCAGGCCTAAGATGTCCTGCCCAAAGTTCTGCACCCCTGAAATGAGAGCTCCGTGCTACTCTTGTCTGATGATACAGTTTAATAAGGATCTGAATGGCTCGTATCAGCAGATGGCCTCTGCGCGGATGCCCCCCTCCCAGGCCCCATGGTCGTCGCCGTCTCGAGGTGGGATGGACTTCCTCATCTCCATACACAGCACCTGGTCGATATAGATGGTGTTCTCCTTAACCTGGATCTCCTCCTGCAGGGCCAGCTGCCTGCGGAACAGAGCCTTCAACTGTATCTGAGCCTGGGCCAAGGTCTCCTCTAACCTGGGAGGAAGAGAGGAGCATGAGGGACAGTCGTGAGCTCTGCATGCTTTGGTCCAGGGGAGGGGGTGTGCTTAGATATTCAGTCAAACTGACAGTGTTATTCCCCTTGCTTCTCAAGACAGTGCCTCCTGGCTGCTGGCTACACCCAGGTTTATGACACATATTGGTAGAAGTAGCAGTATACACCTGTAATATTAGCACTCGAGGGATGGGTCATGACTGAAAAGCCAGCCTGGGCTACATAGAAAGGCCAAGGTCACACACACCCCCACCTATTTAGCAAGAACTGGTCTCAAAGCAAGAGTTGGGGGATTTTGCTCAGTGATAGAGCTCTTGCACAGTGAGCCCAAGGCCCTGGGCTTTATTTTCAGCACGGAAAAAGAAAAGCCAACATTTAAAACAGCAGGTATTATCTGGATTCAGACGCTATAACAAAATGTCTTGACACTGAGCTCTGCTCTGGTTGGAGTTAGCAGAGCTGGCATCTAGGGAAGCTTCCTTCCAGCGTTACAGAGCCAGCAGCCCCATTCGCTGTGCCCTACACTGCAATCTACAGCGCCCCAGCAGGAGCCGGCCCACCTGGCAACATTATGCTTGATCTCCTGAACCTCCCTGATCAGCCGATACTGAGCGACATCTCGACACAGCTCCACGTTAGGCCGGTAGGTCCTGTTCTCCAGGCGTGTGTGTGCTACCTTAGCCGGTCCTTCTTGCTGAGTGATGGCATTTTCAAGGACCTCGATGTTTTTTTCCTGGGAAGCAATTTCGTCCATAACCTGATAGAGAAAGTATTGGAGTAGGTGAGGCTTCACCGGCTATTTGGAAATCAGTGGCACAGACAGAGCTGTTGTGACCGAGAACATTAAGGCCTAACCTCACGTTCCCACATAAGCAGAAGCCCAGACAATCTGATCATTCGCCCCGAAAGCAGAGATGCTCAGGCAACTCCGGAACTCCAGACGCAGCAGATCCACCTGGCCAAGCCTGGAGTGTTACCTCATCACCACACAGATGGTGTGACTTCCCTGGAGAACCACCCCAGCAAAGGCTCGGCCACTGTAGTGGTTTGAGTAAGAAAGATCTCTCATGGACTCGTGTGTGTGAACATTTGGTCCCAGTCGCTGGTGTTTGGGTGGTTATGGATCTTTTAGTAGGTAGAGGCCTGCCGGAGGTGGACTTTGAGGGACTGTGGCCTTATTCCACTTCCTTCATTCTCTCTTTCTACTTCCTGTGTATAGATAAAAATGTGAACAATGAGTCTCCTGGCCCCGTCATCAAGCCGAGAATTCCCTGACAAGAGTGGCTCTATCCCTCTAAACTTTTCTTCCCTAAGTTGCCTTTGCTGGGGTGTTTTATCACAGCAACAGTAAAGTAGCTAAGACAGCAGCCAGCTATGCCCACACTATTGCTCAAGGCCTCTTGCCTAGCTGGTTAAAAGTACCTTCATATCAGGAACAGAAAGTTGCTATTTCCTTGAAAACACACACACACACGCACGCACGCACGCACGCACGCACCAGCACCAGCACCAGCACCAGCACCAGCACCAGCACCAGCACCAGCACCAGCACCAGCACTGGTTCTGTCTCCTGGAACTCTGGGAAAAAATGATAGTGTCACCTGAACTTTGTTAGTAGTACATGTGTGTGCGTTCAGGTGTGTCCATGTGCAGGTTTTTATATAAACATGGAAGCCAAAGGCCAGCCCTGGGTATTGTTCTTCGGGTGCTGGACACCCTTTGTATTTTTTAGCAGAGTCTCTCATTGGCCCAGGGCTCTCAAGTAGGCCAGTCCGGCTGATCAGCGAGCTGCAGAGATCTGTTTGTTTCCATCTCCCCTACCCTCCTCTATCCCTTCCAGATCCAGGACTACAAGCACAGGCCCCCACACCTGGCTATTTTATATTCTGACCTTTTAAAATAAAAAAGTAAGACACGAGTTCTGGTGGCCAAAGTTGGGTCCTTGCGTTACTGACTGAGGCATCGCTCCAGCACGCTGAGTGTATCTGAGATTGGCTTTGTAAGCTACTCAGTTCTCTCACATTAGTGCTTCACCAGGGTCGTGAGTGCAGACTGATGCTGAGCACAGGCCATGGATTCGATCGCCAGCACTGTCCCCTGAAAAGTTCCCCTTGGGCAGCTTTGCTTTGTTTTAACTTTGTGTCATCACGCTGAAGAACAGGCGGACTGGTGACCCCAGAGCTCAGCGTGGTGGACCATACCTTTAATCCCAGCAGTGGAGAGTCAAGGGCTGGTGGATCTCTGTGAGTTCAAGGCTAGCCTGGTCTACAAAGCAAGTTCCAGGACAGCCAGAGCTTCACAGAGAAATCCTGTCTCAATTGAAAACAAACAACAACAACAAAACAACCAAACAAAAATACCTAATTTTGCTTTATCCGTATGTTTCCCTACTCATCAGCCTGATTGTTTTGTTTTGTTTTATTTTATTATTTTTGTTTTGGCTTTTCAAGACAGGGTTTTTCTGTGTGTTCCTGACTGTCCTGAACTTGCTCTATAGACCAGGCTGACCTCAAACTCAGAGATCCACCTGCCTCTGCCTCCCGAGTGCTGGGATCAAAGGTGTGCGCCACCACCACCCAGCTGCAGCCTAATTATTTTAAAGTAAATCTCAGATATTATTTTATTTCAGCATCCAATATTTGAGTGTGTTTCTAAACCATAAGAATTCTGTTCTTCATTTAGCACCCCCACTGGACCGTGGCTCCTTCCTAGCAGGGCTGCTACTGTTTGATTTCTGCTCATCTGTATTTTAAAAGCTGCCTTATTCAGATTAGAGCCCAGACAAATTCTGTACATCGTACTGGGCATTCTTAAGTTGCTTAACATTCCTGAAGTTCAGGGCCAGAGAATTAATTGGCTCAGAGGTCGAGAGCCCTTGCCGATGCTTCAGAGGACTGCGGTTGGCTCCCAGCACCCACATCAGATGGTTCACAACCCTGCGACTCCAGGGTTCAAAGTCAAGCGGACGCAGGCAGCAGGTCTGAAGAACCAGCTCTCTCTGCTTTAGGACAGCACGTGGCTGCTGTGTTCACCCATGACAAATGCAGAGGGCAAAGGTCAACTTCCTTCCACCCATCCCTTCTGTGAAGCTCCTAGGGAACGACCGCTCAAGGACCTGCCTCTTGGGGAGCAAGTTTTAATATAAACTTTGAAAGGGACACAAATACTCAAGCCAAGGCACAGTGGACACACCATATTGAAACAAGAAACTGGACTTGCGTGTTGCATGCTGAGGGCCATGGAGCTCGCTGTGTTTGTGGATTCACAGCAGAACTGACGACAGTTCTGTGCAGTGACACAGAAGACGCTGAATGTCAACACTCTACACTGGCATCGTTAGACCGAGTGCCAACCACAACGCGCTCGGCTCCCAGGACAGCCATGACGGAACTGAGAAGATCTCATGGCTGCAGGATCTCCAAGTGAAAGCGAGGCTGCAGGCAACTATTCCAAGCCATTCACTCATGGGCCAAGCCAGAAGCCATTCCCAGCTCGTTGCGTTATGAAGATGGTGGCCGCTAAAGAACAGAAGCCTGTTCAAGATTACTCATTATGCAAAAGAGTTGCTCTAAAATAGTCCAAGGACTGGAGGAAAACCAATAATCATTTCTTTTTTATAACGAATAACCGATTTGGCGTGGTTTTCGTTTTCCCTTAATGAACTGTCAGGCGTTCTGATACTGTTCAGTACTGTTTGTTGAAGAAGTCTGCGCTGAGTTATAAGTGACTGAGGAGTTAACCTCTATGGAGACATCAGTGATTCTCAGCCTTCCGACAGCTGGGACCCTTTAATATAGGTCCTGTTGTGGTGACTGCCCTCCCCCCCCCCGCAAACCATAAGATTATATCCATTGCAACTTCATAACTGTAATTTTGCTACTGGTATGGATCCTAACGTAAATGTGTTTAGGAGATAGAGGTTTGCAAAGGGCTCACGACCCACAGCTTGGGAACCGGTGTTCTACATGAAATGACTATTTGCAAAAAGTTGGGAAATAGGCTGGGGCTCATTGGCAAAGTGCTTGCTACAAGCATGAGGACCTGAAGTCAGATCCAAAGCCCCCATAAAAGCTGGGAGCAGTGGTGTATTTCTATAACCCCAAGAATAGGGAATGGTCACAGAGACTGAGGGCTCCCGGGGGCTCCCTGGCCGGCCAGCCAGTCTCACCAAATTGGCAAGCTCCAGGTTCAGTGAGAGACCCTGCCTCAAAACATAAAGGAAAGAGCATTAGAGGAAGGCATCCTCATTAACTTCTGGGCACCACGCATGCACACGCACACACACGTGCTGCTCAGGTGCTGTGGCACAAATATGTGTTGAGCAAATCTGGGCTGGGCTGAACAGATTTACAGAGGCTATGAGAATGCATGCTTTGTAAAGCCTATGGTTAGACACTGTACTATTCATTAACAAGTACTTTGTAGAGGGGAGATGCTAGTTCACTGTCTACAGACAAGTATGAGGAACTGAGTTCGCGTCTCCATCATCCACCAGTGTAAAAGTCAGGTGTGGCAGAGCACACCAGTAACCCCAGCTCTAGGGTTGGGGGTCATAGACAGACAAGAGGCCCCATCCCCAGAGCTTGCTAGTCAGTGGGTTCAGTGCGAGACTTTTGTCTCAAAATGTAAGGTGGGAAGGAATAAAAGGAGACACTCAAAGTCAAACTCTGGCCTCCACATGTGCACACACATACATGCACGTACACATATGCTACACACGCATACACGCACAGTAATTTTCAAATGTTCTTTGCACAGAGCGTTTGTCGGCTGAGTGGTGCTGCACTGGCCTCATCAGCTCTCAGACCCGACACCACGCCGCTTCATAGGAGCAGCGGCTCCACGGTCCTGTGTGCTCTACAGGTTACCAGCGCTGTGGCTTCGCCATGCTAACACTTTCTTATGGTTTATGTCAGCCCAGGGCTAGGACTGGAATTTTTCTGCGTAAGAAGCGGCATCCTCAACTGTTGCTGACAAGTGCTGTGTGTCTTTTGGAAATTAGTTTTTGATGTAGACCCAAAAACCTTCTTCCTTGAACTTGGCCTAACGTTTCAAGGCAAGACAGCCCAAGGCACAGGAGACAGCCATCTGACTTGTACCTGGTTCAAGCCCCACACCTCCGTGCTGTAACCAAGAAGCAAGACTTCCTTCCTGCACAGACTTGCAAACATCACCGCCAACCTCCCAGCAGCAGTGAGCTCTGTCCTCAAAGCAAGACCAAGCAAATGTCTGGATTTCAGAGTTCACTCAACAGTGAAGGAACATCTACCTGCGCGTCAGCTAGAAGGGATTTATACGCTAGAAGGCAAATAAATATCAGGGGGCTCATCTGACAGCTGTCCACCAGCGCTTTCCGAGAAACAAGCAGCACAGCCAATTAAAACCATTTGCTTGAACGTTTGATCATCAGCTGGCAGTAGGGATCAGAGTGACATTATATTTTTAGTTGAATTATGTAAGCTTGTTATAGATCAGCGTTGGCAAATGAACACTGCAAAGGATTTTATAGGAACCGTTAACTTGGCACCAGAACAAAGCCAGATCCCCACCTCCACACAACAGAACTCCTCTCTTCTAAGAGAACACTTTAAAAACTACACTCTTCTGTTGTGGTTATTAATTGTTATTATTATTGCTGATTTTTCCAAAATGAAGACTTTTTGGAAGTTTCTGTCTTACTTGCTGCAGAGACACCAATGTAACACTGCTGGCCGGTGCCTCGAGGCCTGTAATGCCTACAATATTTATGATTTGATTTTTTTATATAAAAATACTTGCTGACCTGTGCATTTGATTATTTTAAACACTGTATTACTTAATCGCAAAGCTTTCAGGAGAGCCCACTGAGTAAACAGTTGTCTCACTGTAAACAAAACGAGAGCAGGAGGTTGTCCTTTCCGCTGGCAAAGCCTCTTCCTGACTAGGGGGCCCTCAGTCAGATGAAAGCCAACTGGGTCCCTTCCTCATGGGGCCTAAGTCCAAGGCTTCCAAGAGGGCTGTGGGGCCCCAGACCCTCTCAAAGCCCACACTCACTTATTTGTCTGTCTGCAGACTTTTACCCATGCTCAGGTGACTGTGTCTGCATTAGATCTTGAAATTTGAGACTCTAAAAACAGAAGAAGTTTCCCATGAACTCTTAATGCCTTTGAACTTGAACTACTCATAGTATATATGCTAAGAGACTGCAAATGCTAAGAGACTGCATATGCTAAGAATTTTGTTTTGTAAATCAGGGTCTCACTATGTATCCCTGGCTGGCTGGGATCTTGCTGTATATACTAGGCTGGCCTCAAACTCACAGACCTCTGTCTGTCTCTGCCTCCCAAGTACCAAGACTAATGGCATATGCTAACACAGGGTTCTGTGTGCATTAGATTATTAGATTTTAAAGGTGCATGGGGTGTGGGAGTGTGTGTGTGTGTGTGTGTGTGTGTGTGTGTGTGTGTGCACGCACGCGCGCACGGAGTTCGGGTGCCTATACATGTGTGTTAGGCAGGTGCACATGCCCATGTGTGCATGTGTGGCGGCCAGAAGTCCGTGCTGAGTGTCTTCCCTTATTGTTCCCCACCTTCTTTTTTGAAGTGGGTCTCTCCGTGAATCTGGTCCTCGCTACTTCAGCTAGATTAGCTGGCCAGAAGCCCTGGGGAGCCACCTGTCTCCAACTCCACACCCCAACTGCACCACCACTAGCACTCATCACAGTGTGGGCCGCCACGCCCACCTTTAACATGGGTGCTGGGGATCCAAGCTCAGGATCCCCCTTATGCTCACACACCAAGCACTTCACCCACATAGCCACCTCCCCAGCCCCAAAGAGTTAACTATAAAAATGTACATGCTAAAAATGTGAATAATGTGCTAAAATAATTTTATACTGAAAGTTAAGTAAAATATTATAAAGTCATTTTCACATAATTCTTTTAACTGTAGCTACAAGATGCAGGTGAAGCCGGTGGTGGCAGTGGCGCACACCTTCGATCTCAGCACTCAATAGACAGAGGCAGGTGGATCTCTGAGTCTGAATCCAGCCTGGTCTGCAGACAAGTTCCAGGACAGCCATGGCTTCACAGAAAATCCCTATCTCAAAAGGAGGAGGAGGAGGAGGAGGAGGGAGGAGGGAAGAAGAGAGGAGAAGGAAGAGGAGGAGGAGAAGGAAGAGGAGGGGAGGAGGAGGAAGAGGAGGAGAGAGAGGAGGAGAAAGAGGAGAAGGAAGAGGAGGGGAGGAGGAAGAGGAGGAGAGAGAGGAGGAGAAAGAGGAAGAGGAGGAGGGGGAGGAGGAGGGAGAGGAGAGGGAGGAGGGGGAGGACGGGGTCCATCATGGGTGATGGACAAGGCTGGCACTTTCCCCATACCTCAAGCCACGGCTGCTCTGAAGCCTCAGAGTCTCTCAGCTGAAGAAGCCCTGTCAGGATCCCCATGTTACAACTGGGAGAGGGAGTGCAGAGAGCTTGAGGTACACACTTAAGTCCTTCAGTTCACTGCTACAAGATTGGAATGTGGCTCTCCATCTTTAAAGTTCAAAATGCAGCCCTACCTCACTAGACTCTACTTTTCCATATCTCTGAGTCCAGGCTATGGGCTGGCCACATACGCTCAGGACCCCAGGTCCTGAAGTAAGGAAGGTGTATGGTGGGAATTGGCTCCTGTGGGCTCTGATGGCCACATTTTCAGCAGCTCTGCCAGCTCTTTGTTAAACAGGGAGCCTGAAACTGACCACAGGGGGAGTATTCACACCATGGGAATCTGTGAGTTCTACATCTCAGAGATTTCTTATTTTTGACTTCCAGAAGCCGTTTGCCAGTGTACCACTAGGTAACCATCAGGGACAGTGAACCAGAAAGCCAGGACTAGATTTGGAGAAACTGGGTGCTTCAGCTTGTATGAGTTCAGGGTCCTTCTCCGCATATCACATGAGGAAGACCTAAGGCCATGCCCAGACCCCAGGCTCCATTCTCCCACCCCAGGCTCTGTCTCCTTGCAGATCAGTTTTCTGCAGAGTGTGTGTAAACAGAGGCCTAGCACACACTGACGTCTATGCTTCCATAGTAAGACCTCATGCACACAGTGTGTTCCCTGGGACCTCACCTTGGCCAGATGATCAGCCAGCTTGTTCCTGGCGTCCTTGGTCTCCTTCAGCCCATTGACGAATGCCGTGTCTACCACTTCGCACTGTCTGCGCAGGTCATTAGCTGTCTGGGACAGGATCTGGTCCACCAGGGTCTTCAGCGCCATCGAGTTGTTCAGCTGTTTGTCTGCCTTCTGCATATTGGTATTGGAGAAGTCCAGCCAGTCCTCCAGACTCACTGAGCTGAAACACAAGAATGTCACTCATTCCCAGCACATCAGGGAAACTCCTGAGAATTACTGGAAATGAAGCTACCTCCACCCCACAAGTACCTAGGGTGTTTTTCCACCACTGGCCAGAGCCAACACAAGGGTAATATCTTGGGAAGCCTCCCATGTCTGTGCCTGACATTGGACTGTTAAAAACATAACCTCATTTCATCCCCAGGAAGCCTACGAAGCTACTTTCATGACCCCAACTTCACAGAGAAAACAATCTCATAGAAATAAATGAACTTAGTCAAGGTCACACAGCTGGAGGCAATGAGCGTCAACACAGAACACAGGCGTATGACAACAGCTATAACCTAGCTCACTAGGAAGAGGAAGCCATGTTGGAGGACGTATGTCACTGAGGAGGAGAGCCTTGAGGTTTTATGTGTGCTACCCCACGTTACACACAGCCCCTTCTGCTGCCTGAGGATCAACATGCAGAACTCTCAGCTCCTTCTCCTACACCATGCTGCCATGCTTCCCGCCATGATAAGGGGCTGAACCTTAATTACATCAAAAGCTGTGTCTTAAAAAGGAGGGGGGAATGAGGGGCCAGAATGGTTCCATGTTAGCAGGTAGATGGTCCCTCCATGCCTGGGGACTGCCTGAGGATCCTCCACTTTGTGACTAGTGGCAGCCTCTACCTAGTCCCCAGAGACCCCTGTCTTCTTTGCCTAGAGTATGAAAACCAAGTTGCCAACCTGTTTCTCATAAGTCCTGAGAAGCCAGTTCTGAGACAGGAATATTAAAAAGCACCGTAGTTTCTCGTAGAGTCCCCTCTCCCTCCACCCTTTTCCCTCTCTTTCTCTTCCATCCCTTGGGATGGGAGAAGCCGGCTTCTATGTCATGAAACTGTCCGTGGAGAAGCCGGCTTCTGTCCGTGGAGAAGTTCACAAAGATGGGAACTGAGGCCTACATCATCACATGGGTTACTCCGGAAGCCAACCCCTCCCCTGCCAAGCCTTCAGATGGCTGTAGCCCCTACCTCAGTTTGTCCTCTACCCAAGGACACCTTGAGCCAGGACACCAGCTAAACACTGTGTGGCCTCCCGACACGAGAGACAGTCTTGATCATTATCACTCTGAGAGGCTAAGATGGGGATACAGTGCCTGTCTCTGTCAGGGCTTCTATTCCTGCACAAACATCAGGACCAGGAAGCAAGTTGGGGAGGAAAGGGATTATTCAGCTTACACTTCCACATTGCTGTTCATCACCAAAGGAAGCCAGGACTGGAACTCAAGCAGGTCAGGGAGCAGGAGCTGATGCAGAGGCCATGGAGGGATGTTACTTACTGGCTTGCTTCCTCTGGCTTGCTCAGCTTGCTTTCTTATAGAACCCAAGAGTACCAGTCCAGGGACGGCACCACCCACAGTGGGCTGGGTCCTCTCACCTGGACCACTAGTTAAGAAAATGCCTTACAGCTGGGTCTCATGAAGGCATTTCCACAACTGAGGCTCCTTTTCTCCAGCTTATGTCAAATTGACACACAAAACTAGCCAGTACAGGGGTTGGGGATTTGGCTCAGTGGTAGAGCGCTTACCTAGGAAGCGCAAGGTCCTGGGTTCGGTCCCCAGCCCCGGAAAAAAAAAAAAAACTAGCCAGTACAGTACCTTTCTTTCTTTTTATATGTACATTAAAAAGATACTAATATGAAAGGTGGCTCAGTGGTTAAGAGCATGGGCTGTTCTTCCAAAGGACCAGGGTTCAATTCCATCACCCATGTGTCTGCTCACAACTGTCTATAACTCCAGTTCTGGGAATTCCAACACCCTCTCACAAACATATATGTAAGCAAAACACCAACACACACTAAATAAAAAATTTAAAATTATAAAAAAAGATACATTGTTGATGATCTTTGAAGTGTGTATTTAGTATTTGCTGTGTGTATTCTATGTTTGTTTAATTTTTAAAAATCAAATATGAATGAATTACCTCTACGATATAAAATTAGCTGAAAATGCAAGTTAAGGGTCCAGGGGATAACTCAGCAGGTAAAACTGCCTGCCACCCAGCTGCCCACCTGAGTGTGTCCCCAGGACCCACATGGAGGAAGGGCCAACTCCCACCAGTCCTCTGATCTCCACATGTGCACAAGTGTACCCACCCATCCACACACATACATAAATAAATGCTTTTTAATGAAAAAATCCAAATCAGGGTGTGGAGAGAGAGAGTTGGCTCAGTGGTTTAGAGCACTGACTGCTCTTCCAGAGGTCCTGAGTTCAAATCCCAGCAACCACATGGTAGCCCACAACCATCTGTAATGAGATCTGATGCCCTCTTCTGACATGCAGGTGTACATGAAGACAGAGAGCACTCATACATAAAAATAGAATAAACTGAGAATAAATATTTTTTTAAAAAATACAAATTAGGACTGGAGAAATGGCTCAGCAGTTAAGAGCACTGACTGCTCTTCCAGAGGTCCTGCAACCACATGGTGGCTCACAACCATCTGTAATGGGATCAGATGCCCTTTTTCTGGTGTGTCTGAGGACAGCGGCAGTGTACGCATAAATAATAAATAACTCTTTAAAAAATACATATTAGATGTTAGACAAAAGATACATATTTTTGCATGGGCCAACAGTTAACTAATTATCTTGGAAAAGGACAGATGTGGGGAATTAGTAACTCACCCATTACTATAGTTCCTATAATCATCCACTTGTTAAACTATAAATAGATAAAGGAGTACACTGTAAGTCTTTGGACATACTGTGCCAGTCTTTCTTAAAATGAAAGAAGGCGCTGGGCAGGGGCAGGGTAAAATTGCTCGGCAAATGCCTTGCCCTAAGCCTCCTGGCTCTGAGGGGCTCTAGGATGCTTCCCTTGACTCTGATAGGACCCCAGACTGATAGGACCCAGGGTTTCCCCAGCGGCAGGACCCCACTCACTTGGGCTCAATTCTCACAACATTCTCAGAATATTTGATATCTGGTGAGTTATTGTTGAGCGAGAAGCAGATGTCGTCAATAGTTATGGCCGTGAACTTATCCTTCAAATCCTTTTCCAAATTGTACTTGGCAGAGCGGTTCAGCCTGAAGGAAGAAGGCAGACAGGGTTTCTCCCTCGGTAAAGACCTGGTGACACCTTCAGGATCCTGGGAGACCCTGGAAAAGGAAGCTGAAACTCGGTCCTTTCAGCATGAGCCCCACTTCCATGTCGCCAGTGCACACACGGGCCAGTTGATGTTTGGAGACCAAGCCTCAGTTGAAATCCTCTCTGCCAAACTGGACTGAGGGATCCGAGTGGTCGCAAAGGGCCCCAGTGAGTTACCTTGGTGAGATGCTGCCACTATCCTCCCGCCACTAGTGGGCACCCGTGGAAGAGGCAGGAATCCAGCCTCCTCACGCCAGTGTTCCACTAGGGGGCGCAGACCGTCTGTAGGGTGCGACATACAGGTGTCCCCTGTATGGGGACTACCGGTACCTGATCTGCTCTGTTGCTTCTTCCACCGTGCGGGTAAGCAGGTTCATGACTCCGTGGATGATATCAGCCTCCTTCTGCAGTTCCTGATCCACCACGTCGTGCACCAGATCTATGCCCACGCGCTTCTCCCTAGCAGGGAGGGGAAGAAGCGGGGAACACTACTTGGTGTGCAGAAATCTGACCTGAAAACCTCACATGAACATTCTCCGCCCTTTAATCGTCCATTTTGGCCATCGGCTCTGAAGCCTTCCCCTGACTCGTTCTTACTCATTAGAAACAACTGTCTTTTGACCTAGAATTTCAAAGACAGGTATTTCTTTCCTTCATCTTAGTCACGGTTTTCGACAAGAAATTGAATCCAGAAAAAAAATTAATAAGACCAAAACTGATATTACCCACACTACTGAGTGCCCCCCGCCGTGTGACAGGTACTGTGCTATTTTGTTTTGTCTTTATGAGAATATCCTCTTAACCATTTTCCCCCAATGTTGGGGATGGAACCAAGGCCCTGGAGCATACTAGCCAACTGCTCTACCTCTGAACCCCAGCCCTCCACCCAACTCTTAAAATGCATATGGGAGTGCTAGGTCTCAAAGAAGGGAAGGGACTTACTCTACATCACATGCTGAGTGTTACACATGCTTCTAACCAACGCACTACACTAGTTCCCCAAACTACCTCACGGCCAGATACTTTGTGATTTCTACTCTGCTTAGTAGCACTATGGTTGGGGTCGGGGTGGGGAGCCCCTAGCCACTTGCTGTGGGGCCTGTGATGTATTATGTAACATTTGTGTCTTGATGTCCCCTTCTGTAAATGGGGATAGCTATTAGTACTAGCTATAGTGTACCAAGGGATGGGCATATAAGAGAGCAGTGCTACACACATACACACACACACACACACACACACACGCACACACACACACGCACACACACACACACACACACACACACACGTGTGCAGGGATGGGGCGCATGCTCACAAACTCAGCACCCTCTGCATTATGGTTAACCTCAGGCTTAGGAGCACACTGAGTTGGGGAGGAAGGCTGTCACTGCCCTCACCTTCAAGTGCTCTCCAAATCTATCTGCTGTTCACTATGCTGCACAGGGTCGGGGCTAAGGTTATGAGGGAACTGGGGTTTCTACTGAGAAAGAGTACCATGTACTTGGGAACCTTCAGAGAACTCAGCTTCCTCCCTTTCATGGGGATGAGAAAAGGGCCTGGAGAGTTCACTAGGGTCCACTTAGGACAAACTCTGCTAAGCTAAGGACCTTGAACTTTATTTTACCTTGAGCTGTTCAGACACAAGGTTGTAATTACAAGTTTTAAGTTTGGGGTGACCTATAAAACTCAAGATTTGGACACACTCACTCCAAAGCCAGTATGGGGCTGGGTATACAGCTCAGCCAGACGTTTACATAGCACTCTTGAAGCCCTGTTCTGATCCATCAGGGTTCCATGTAAACCAGACATGTAGATACACGCCAGTCCCACTAGCACAGGCAAGGTGTGAGCAAAGTCATCCTCAGCTAGTGAATGTGAGACCAGCCTGGGCTACAAAGCCTCTATCTCAAAAATCAAAACTAAAAAAGGTCAATATGGACAATATGCTGGATTAGAAAGGGCTCTGTTGGAGCAAAAGAACCTGTGAGAGAGAGAGACTCAGAAGGACAGCACTGAGGAGGACTTTCTTAGTTTGCATGTTAAGTTGTTCTAGGCCAGCCAGGGTCACATAGTGAGACTATACCAAAACAAATAAACAAATAAACAAGATAGACTCAGCAGGTCCTCATGACCCTCCAACTGGAATAAGAAACAGATGTAGAATTTAGCACTGCCAGAGAAAAGAAGAATCCTGATCCCAGGTTTACAGAGGAGTGTCCATCCCCTCTAGACAGCAGGGCGTTCTGTGCCTCTCGGCAGGCCTGTGTCTCCCAGCAGCTAGAGTGGTGTCTCACTGTCTTCCCTGGAAACAAAACCCCTGACACTTTAGCTGAGCACCTGGATGCCACCAACTCAAGACAACCATGTCCTAGCTTCTACGGCTGTGGTCACGTGGTTGTGTTTTGGCCAATGGAATGCAAGTG